>NC_086445.1:652319861-652981528 GCF_028390025.1 Pseudophryne corroboree | reverse complement strand
GCCACAGAGAAACACAGAGCTTGGAGCCAGCACACACACAGCGCTTCCAAAGGTAGATATAATACAACTACCTGGCGCTGACTGTGTACCTAAATAGACTACACAGTAATATTACAGCCTCCCCCCCTTCTACAACCCCCTGGTACCGCACAGGATAGCTGGAGTTGCGTGGAGGGACAGCTCTCCCTGTCAGCGTCTCTGTACTGGATCTGCAATCAGGAAAATGGCACTGAACACTGCTGGGTCTGCTCTGAGAAGCTCCGCCCCCCTGAACATGGTGCTGCTTCCTACTCTTCATTCTTTATACTGGCCTGAGGTAATGTGCTGGCAGCGTTACCGAGGTACCCAACAGCCTTGGTGACCAGTGTAGGGTATAGGCGCTGGCTCAGGGCGCCCCTCACAGTGCCACACTATGTACCGTTGAGTCTCCGGAGCGCAGTTAATACTGTGCTCCCACCCTGTTGCCGCCATCTTCACACCGGCTCCCCGCTTGCGAGGGGGGCCGGTGACTCACTTGCCACCGGAATCTTCTGGCTGTTAGGGGGTGGCGGCATGCTGCGGGAGTGAGCGGATGCCTGGGACGACTAACGATCATCACCCTCAGGAGCTCAGTGTCCTGTCAGCGGAGATAGTAGCTTGAACCCCGCAGAGCGGAAACTTTCCCCCCCCCCCCCCCCCCACAAGTCCCACGAAGCAGGGAGGCTGTTGCTAGCAGCCTCCCTGTGCCTAACTAACTCTTAGAAAAAAATAAAACTAAAGAAGCTCTAGGAGCTCCCCTAGCTGTGACCGGCTCCTCCAGGAACATTTTCTAAACTGAGTCTGGTAGGAGGGGCATAGAGGGAGGAGCCAGCCCACACTATTAGACTCTTAAAGTGCCAGTGGCTCCTAGTGGACCCGTCTACACCCCATGGTACCAATGTGGATCCCAGCATCCTCTAGGACGTAAGAGAAAATAAGAATTTACTCACCGGTAATTCTATTTCTCGTAATCCGTAGTGGATGCTGGGTACTCCGTAAGGACCATGGGGAATAGACGGGCTCCGCAGGAGACTGGGCACTCTTTAAAGAAAGATTAGGTACTACATCTGGTGTGCACTGGCTCCTCCCTCTATGCCCCTCCTCCAGACCTCAGTTAGGGAAACTGTGCCCGGAAGAGCTAACATTACTAGGAAAGGATTTGGAATCCAGGGTAAGACTCATACCAGCCACACCAATCACACCGTACAACTTGTGATAACTATACCCAGTTAACAGTATGAACAAAAAACTGAGCCTCATTCAACAGATGGCTCAGAACAGTAACCCTATAGTTAAGCAATAACTATATACAAGTATTGCAGAAGTCCGCACTTGGGACGGGCTCCCAGCATCCACTACGGACTACGAGAAATAGAATTACCGGTGAGTAAATTCTTATTTTCTCTGATGTCCTAGTGGATGCTGGGTACTCCGTAAGGACCATGGGGATTATACCAAAGCTCCCAAACGGGCGGGAGAGTGCGGATGACTCTGCAGCACCGAATGAGCAAACTCAAGGTCCTCCTCAGCCAGGGTATCAAACTTGTAGAATTTTGCAAACGTGTTTGATCCCGACCAGGTAGCAGCTCGGCAAAGTTGTAAAGCAGAGACCCCTCGGGCAGCCGCCCAAGAAGAGCCCACCTTCCTCGTGGAATGGGCTTTTACCGATTTAGGATGCGGCAGTCCAGCCGCAGAATGTGCAAGTTGAATCGTGCTACAGATCCAGCGAGTAATAGTCTGCTTAGAAGCAGGAGCACCCAGCTTGTTGGGTGCATGCAGGATAAACAGCGAGTCAGTTTTTCTGACTCTAGCCGTCCTGGAAACATAGATTTTTAGGGCCCGGACTACGTCCAGCAACTTGGAATCCTCCAGGTCCCGAGTAGCCGCAGGCACCACAATAGGTTGGTTCAAATGAAACGCTGATACCACCTTAGGGAGAAATTGGGGACGAGTCCTCAATTCTGCCCTGTCCATATGGAAGATCAGATAAGGGCTTTTACATGACAAAGCCGCCAATTCTGACACACGCCTAGCCGAAGCCAAGGCCAAAAGCATGACCACTTTCCACGTGAGATACTTCAACTCCACGGTCTGAAGTGGCTCAAACCAATGTGATTTTAGGAAATCCAACACTATGTTGAGATCCCACGGTGCCACTGGAGGCACAAAAGGGGGCTGAATATGCAGCACTCCCTTAACAAATGTCTGAACTTCAGGCAGTGAAGCCAGTTCTTTTTGAAAGAAAATAGACAGGGCCGAAATCTGGACTTTTATGGATCCCAATTTTAGGCCCATAGTCACTCCTGACTGTAGGAAGTGCAGAAATCGACCCAGCTGAAATTCCTCTGTTGGGGCCTTCATAGCCTCACACCAAGCAACATATTTTCGCCATATGCGGTAATAATGTATTGCTGTCACATCCTTCCTAGCTTTAATCAGCGTAGGAATGACTTCAACCGGAATGCCCTTTTCCATCAGGATCCGGCGTTCAACCGCCATGCCGTCAAACGCAGCCGCGGTAAGTCTTGGAACAGACAGGGCCCCTGCTGTAGCAGGTCCTGTCGGAGCGGCAGAGGCCAAGGGTCCTCTGAGATCATTTCTTGTAGTTCCGGGTACCAAGTTCTTCTTGGCCAATCCGGAACGATAAGTATAGTTCTTACTCCTCTCTTTCTTATTATCCTCAGTACCTTTGGTATGAGAGGAAGAGGAGGGAACACATAAACCGACTGGTACACCCACGGTGTCACTAGAGCGTCCACAGCTATCGCCTGAGGGTCCCTTGACCTGGCGCAATATCTTTTTAGCTTTTTGTTGAGGCGGGACGCCATCATGTCCACCTGTGGCCTTTCCCAACGATTTACAATCAGCTGGAAGACTTCTGGATGAAGTCCCCACTCTCCCGGGTGGAGGTCGTGCCTGCTGAGGAAGTCTGCTTCCCAGTTGTCCACTCCCGGAATGAACACTGCTGACAGTGCTATCACGTGATTTTCCGCCCATCGGAGAATCCTTGTGGCTTCTGCCATCGCCATCCTGCTTCTTGTGCCGCCCTGTCGGTTTACATGGGCGACCGCCGTGATGTTGTCTGACTGAATCAGCACCGGCTGGTTTTGAAGCAGGGGTTTTGCTTGACTTAGGGCATTGTAAATGGCCCTTAGTTCCAGAATATTTATGTGTAGGGAAGTCTCCTGACTCGACCATTGTCCTTGGAAGTTTCTTCCCTGAGTGACTGCCCCCCAACCTCGAAGGCTTGCATCCGTGGTCACCAGGACCCAGTCCTGAATGCCGAATCTGCGGCCCTCGAGAAGATGAGCACTCTGCAGCCACCACAGCAGAGACACCCTGACCCTTGGGGACAGGGTGATCAACCGATGCATCTGAAGATGCGATCCGGACCACTTGTCTAACAGATCCCACTGAAAGATCCTTGCATGGAACCTGCCGAAGGGAATTGCTTCGTAAGAAGCTACCATCTTTCCCAGGACTCGCGTGCAGTGATGCACCGACACCTGTTTTGGTTTCAGGAGGTCTCTGACCAGAGATGACAACTCCTTGGCCTTCTCCTCTGGGAGAAACACCTTCTTCTGTTCTGTGTCCAGAATCATACCCAAGAACAGCAGACGTGTCGTAGGAACCAGCTGCGACTTTGGGATATTCAGAATCCAGCCGTGCTGTTGTAGCACTTCCTGAGATAGTGCTACTCCGACCAACAACTGCTCCATGGACCTCGCCTTTATAAGGAGATCGTCCAAGTATGGGATAATTATAACTCCCTTCCTTCGAAGGAGTATCATCATTTCGGCCATTACCTTGGTAAATACCCTCGGTGCCGTGGACAGACCAAACGGCAACGTCTGAAATTGGTAATGGCAGTCCTGTACCACAAATCGGAGGTACTCCTGGTGAGGTGGGTAAATGGGGACATGTAGGTAAGCATCCTTGATGTCCAGTGATACCATAAAATCCCCCTCTTCCAGGCTTGCAATAACCGCCCTGAGTGATTCCATTTTGAACTTGAACTTCCTTATATAAGTGTTCAAGGATTTCAAATTTAGAATGGGTCTCACCGAACCGTCTGGTTTCGGTACCACAAACATTGTGGAATAGTAACCCCGTCCCTGTTGAAGGAGGGGAACTTTGATTATCACCTGCTGGAGGTACAGCTTGTGAATTGCCGCCAGTACTACCTCCCTTTCCTTGGGAGTGGCTGGCAAGGCTGATTTGAGGTAACGGCGAGGGGGAGACGTCTCGAACTCCAGCTTGTATCCCCGAGATACCGCTTGTAGAACCCAGAGATCCACCTGTGAGCGAACCCACTGGTCGCTGAAGTTCCGGAGACGGGCCCCCACCGCACCTGGCTCCACCTGTGGAGACCCAGCGTCATGCGGTGGACTTAGTGGAAGCAGGGGAGGATTTTTGTTCCTGGGAACTGGCTGTCTGGTGCAGCTTTTTCCCTCTACCCCCCTGCCTCTGGGCAGAAAGGACGCGCCTCTGACCCGCTTGCCTTTCTGGGGCCGAAAGGACTGTACTTGATAATACGGTGCTTTCTTAGGCTGTGAGGGAACCTGGGGTAAAAAAGTCGACTTCCCAGCTGTTGCTGTGGACACGAGGTCCGAGAGACCGTCCCCAAATAATTCCTCACCCTTATAAGGCAAAACTTCCATGTGCCTTTTAGAATCAGCATCACCTGTCCACTGCAGAGTCCATAATACTCTCCTGGCAGAAATGGACATTGCATTAATTCTAGATGCCAGCCGGCAAATGTCCCTCTGGTGCATCCCTCATATATAAGACTACGTCTTTAATATGCTCTATGGTTAGCAAAATAGTATCCCTGTCGAGGGAATCAATGTTATCTGACAGGGAATCAGACCATGCTGCTGCAGCACTACACATCCATGCTGAAGCAATAGCAGGTCGCAGTATAGTACCTGAGTGTGTATACACAGACTTCAGGATAGCCTCCTGCTTTCTATCTGCAGGCTCATTTAAGGCGGCCGTGCCACCTTTTTTGATAAGCGTGTGAGCGCCTTGTCCACCCTAGGGGATGTCTCCCAGCGTAACCTATCCGTTGGCGGGAAAGGGTACGCCATTAGTAACCGCTTAGAAATCACTAATTTCTTATCCGGGGAACACCACGCTTCTTCACACAATTCATTTAACTCATCAGATGGGGGAAAAGTTACTGGCTGCTTTTTCTCCCCAAACATAATACCCTTTTTTGTGGTAACCGGGTTAATGTCAGAAATGTGCAACACATTTTTCATTGCCGTAATCATGCATCGGATGGCCCTTGTGGATTGTACATTTGTCTCATCCTCGTCGACACTGGAGTCAGACTCCGTGTCGACATCTGTGTCTGCCATCTGAGCTAGCGGGCGTTTTTGAGCCCCTGATGGCCTCCGAGACGCTTGGGCAGGCGCGGGCTGAGACGCCGGCTGTCCCAAAGGTGTTACGTCATCGAACCTTTTATGCAAGGAGTTGACACTGTCGGTTAATACCTTCCACATATCCATCCACTCTGGTGTCTGCCCCGCAGGGGGCGACCTCACAACTAACGGCTCCTGCTCCGCCTCCACGTAAGCGTCCTCCTCAAACATGTCGACACAGCCGTACCGACACACCGCACACACACAGGGAATGCTCTGACTGAGGACAGGACCCCACAAAGTCCTTTGGAGAGACAGAGAGAGAATATGCCAGCACACACCAGAGCGCTATATAATGCAGGGATTAACACTATAACTGAGTGATTTTTCCCCCAATAGCTGCTTGTATAAACAATATTGCGCCTAAATTTAGTGCCCCCCCTCTCTGTTTAACCCTTTGAGCCTGAAAACTACAGGGGAGAGCCTGGGGAGCTGTCTTCCAGCTGCACTGTGAAGAGAAAATGGCGCCAGTGTGCTGAGGGAGATAGCTCCGCCCCTTTTTCGCTGACTTTTCTCCCGCTTTTTTATGGATTCTGGCCGGGGTATTTATCACATATATAGCCTCTGGGGCTATATATGGTGATATATTTGCCAGCCAAGGTACCGACACACCACACACACACACAGGGAATGCTCTGACTGAGGACAGGACCCCACAAAGTCCTTTGGGGAGACAGAGAGAGAGTATGCCAGCACACAGAGCGCCCCCCCCCCCCCCCCCCCCCGCCCTGCACCCACCAGTGACCGGAGCATGTGGTGTGCTGTGGGAGCAATGGCGCACAGCTGCAGTGCTGTGCGCTACCTTATTGAAGACCGGAGTCTTCAGCCGCCGATTTTCTCCCGGAATCTTCCGTCTTCTGGCTCTGCAAGGGGGACGGCGGCGCGGCTCCGGGAACGGACGATCGAGGTCGGGCCCTGTGTTCGATCCCTCTGGAGCTAATGGTGTCCAGTAGCCTTAGAAGCAGAAGCTAGCTGCAAGCAGGTAGGTTTGCTTCTCTCCCCTAAGTCCCACGTATCAGTGAGTCTGTTGCCAGCAGATCTCACTGAAAATAAAAAACCTAACAAATACTTTCTTTATAGTGAACTCAGGAGAGCCCACTAAGTGCATCCAGCTCTGGCCGGGCACAGATTCTAACTGAGGTCTGGAGGAGGGGCATAGAGGGAGGAGCCAGTGCACACCAGATCTAGTACCTAATCTTTCTTTAAAGAGTGCCCAGTCTCCTGCGGAGCCCGTCTATTCCCCATGGTCCTTACGGAGTACCCAGCATCCACTAGGACGTCAGAGAAAGTGGCAATAGTGTGGGCATTATTTGTATAGGGGGTGCTGCTGTGGACTTTAGTTGTGTAAGCGCCACTACTGCCGCCGGCAGTGCGCGTGTAAGCGCCACTACTGCCGCCGGCAGTGCGCGTGTAAGCGCCACTACTGCCGCCGGCAGTGTCCGTGTAAGCGCCACTACTGCCACCGGCAGTGTCCGTGTAAGCGCCACTACTGCCGCCGGCAGTGTGCGTGTAAGCAACATTACGTGTATAAGCGGCACAACTCTGGTGGGAATTATGTGTATAAGCGGCACTGCTACTATTGGCATTATGTGTATAAGTGGCAGTACTATTGTGGGCATTATGAGTATAAGCGGCGCTACTACTATGGGTATTGTGTAGAAGTGTCACTACTGTGTGGCGTAACATGAATAAGAGGAGGTACTACTATGTGGTGTAATATGAATCAGGGTAACTATGTGCGGTGTATTGTGAATAAGATTGTGCTACTGTGTGTCGTAACATGAATAAGAAGCACTACTATGTGGTGTAATATGAAACGGTCACTGTGCGGTGTATTGTGAATAAGATTGTGCTACTGTGTGTCGTAACATGAATAAGAAGCACTACTATGTGGTGTAATATGAATCAGGGTCACTGTGCGGTGAATTGTGAATAAGATTGAGCTACTGTGTGGCGTAATTTGAATTGGGGTGCTATTGTTTGTGTGACCACGCCCTTCCTTGCGAGACCACACCACTGTTTTTCAGCATGCACTATACCTTTATTTAGTATAGGAGAGAGGGCGCAAATTTATAATTTGCAGGGAGGCGCCGAACACCCTAGCACCGGCTCTGATCCTACAACTAGTCAAACTCCCCACATGACACCTGGTATCTGGATGTAAGGTCGACAGTTAATAAATTAACCACAAATGGTCAACATGCATTAGGTTGCCATGTCGACCTTTGGAGCATGTTAATGTCAACACAGCATATGAGTTTTTTAAATTTTTTCTCAACTTAATCATTTTTTACCATCCACGTGGACTACGAATGGGAATAGTAACCTGTGGCGAGTGCTGCATTAGTAGAGCAAGGCACCTTGTCCAAAGCTTAGTGAGCAATGCGAAGAGACACAATGCACTAATTGGGATTCCCTGTGCTGTGACAGTGAAAACGACACCCAAAAAATAAAAAAAACCTCATGACACCCCCAGAACACATAACAGATGAAGGACAGTATGTAACAATCGCTGAAGTATCCAATAATAGAATGGGGTATGTTTTCTAACCCAACATAGTGGGCTCTGCCTTTAAAAACACATTTGCCACTTTAAATTGTGCTGTAAAAGTCAGCAATTTTGAAAAACCACACTATGTTAAATCCCAATATCTTTCTGACAGCAGAGTTACTTGTACTATGTGGGTTACAATCCAATGTACTTGACAATCAGGCATTAAGGATGTAATAAGTGTTGCATACCCGCTGTCAGATTCCAGACAAACAACAGGCACATCGGTTGGGTCGAGCGTAAGCTTAGCTGCCTGCTGAGGAAGGATAGAGATCACACCAGCATGCTCATCAGAGAGACTTCCACAGCCTTCAAGGAAAGAAGAGGTTGTTAAAAGAAATGTACTGTACGCCTTTGCAGGGTCCGTACCACAGGTGGAGGGTCCCTCCTTAATTTACACACGCATAGGCATCAAAGAGCAACATGGATTGCTAATAATATGGGAGTTACAACTCACATGTAACATACCCAATTATTATTATTACATTTTATTTATAGGGCGCCACAAGTGTTTCGCAGCGCCGTAACAAAGGACAGTACAGGGAGACAAAACTTAGCATAACAGTAAATAAATAACAAAAATGGAGTGCAGGTAACAAAGAGCACCACAATTCTCAAAGCATAATACAGCTTAGATGTAAGTAACGAAGGAGTAATCATTGTACTACTTGGGGCTGGCGGCCATAGATAGAGAGGGGCCATTTACCAGCAGGAGAAAAAGCAGGTAAAGATGGTCGCTGAGTGAAATGTGTCAAGAAGAGGGCTTAGACAAGAGGAAAGAGGGCCCTGCTCTGAAGAGCTAAAAATCTAGTGGGGAGGGGCAACAGACAGATGCACAAACCCCAACTAAATTATTTCAATGTAAGACACTTACACCCCAAGTTTAATCCCTGCGAGTCAGTGCATAAGATTCCAACAATAGATGGATTTTTCATCCTGCAATGAGAGAGATAAAGGAACCTGATCAGGGTATGTTTATAGGAGACAGAGAGAGAGAAAAAAAGAACGGGAAAAAAAGAAAAAAGTGGCAGATGAAACATGTCTATTTTATAAGTATAGAAATACGTAGTGAAAAGTTTATATATGAAAAAAATTAACTTTTTGTGCCATCATTGTAGAGCCTGCTATAAGCCTAGGTGGCCATCATTAAAATCTACAATTAAATGTGTGTTCGGCTGTCTATAGGACTATATAATTATTACTACAAAAGTATTACCCTTTTTCATTAAACACAGAAAACAAGAATGTTATTAACTTAGCTGATGATTGAAAAGACCCCCTTTATTTTAGGTAACTGTACCCAGGGATCCACCAATCATCTACAGTAGTCTTCCGGTCCACCCACTAGCACAAGAAATGTCTATATCATGTAAGCAAATTGGAATGAAATAAACGGAACCAGTTGTATCGCTTACATACTGTAATACAGTCTTTTCCTGCTCATAGGGCTAGGAGTGACCTCACCTTGATGAGCTACAACAGTGTTGTTATTGGATGTGTCTTCTCCTTAAGAGTTAAACAATATTAAATGAAAATAATGCGATCCATGACAACAGGATTATTGGGTTGTGTGCACCCCACTGAGAAATCCTGCTGTTTTGCACAATTGTCAGTTTGCAGATACATATTCTGCCCTCACTCTCCAACCTGAGCACCCCACTCCTACTGTTTGAGCTGTCCTACTGTTCAGGCATAACCTGTCTCACCCTTGCCACTTTTTGTTTTAATTGTCTACTTTTGTATTTTCCTGTCTTATGTACAATCTGTCCTATTTTCATCATCATTTATCAACAATTTTTTAAATTATACAACCACTACTATGGTATTTTAAGTCATGATTATAATAATACAACCTGATCTCCCCCTGTGAGCTTTTGATAATAAATTACAGGCGCTACGATTCCACTAGTGTCACACAGTAATCGGAGCCCATCACGTTGTCTAATTGGTCACGTGATAAACCGCTATATACGGGGTTAGAAAAGACAATGCAGCAGTTTCACCAGATAATGAGAGTTATCTTCCGCACAGCCTACACAGCCAAGTAACAATGTGAAAGAAGACGCATGCATTTGAATCTTACGTGTCCTCCAGATGCTGCTCCAGAGCCGCCTCCATTATGCCACCGTCACGTGATTCCGCTTCCCGTTGTGCGTGTGCTCACGTACCCCGTCAGGTGACTCCATTCCTCCGCCGCACAAGTGTCGTATATAGTCACGTGTCTCCGTCTATCACTTGTGCTTTGTTCGTCTCTGAGAGAGACAAGGACCTCTAGTGGTCAGTGTAGAAAGTACTGCATAGCTGGTATTCGATGTGCTAATACGGTATTATGGGGGTAATTCCAAGTTGATCGCAGCAGGAATTTTGTTAGCAGTTGGGCAAAACCATGTGCACTGCAGGGGAGGCAGATATAATAAGATTTTAAACCGACCGGTAAATCTTTTTCTCCTAGTCCGTAGAGGATGCTGGGGACTCCGTAAGGACCATGGGGTATAGACGGGCAGGGCCGGCTCTAGGCATGTTCGAATAGAGCGGCCGCGCAGGGCGCCACCCTTAATGGGCGCCACGCGCTGGCGCCGCCATATTCGATGCTGGAGCCGGCCCTGTGTGTGTGCTGCTGCAGCATTTGGCGGTCGCGCTGTGTATGCGCGCTGCGCGGCGCCGGTATCTAACGTCAGACGCCGGCGCCGCGCATAGCCCGCCTGCACAAGTGGCCGCCCGCCAGCCCGGACCCAGGCTCAGGCTCACTCGCCCGGCCTCCCGCCCGCCCGCCAGCGCTCCCACACAGGCGGACAGCAGTACTCCTCCCCAGCGCCGCAGGTATTTTTTTTTGGGGGGGGGGGGAGATCCGCACTGTGGGGGCATTTCTGGCACACGGGGCATTTTTGGTTATGTGGGGGCATTTCTGGCACTGTAGGGGCATTTCTGGCTCTGTGGGGGGCATTTCTGGCACTGTGGGGGCATTTCTGGCACTGTGGGGGCATTGCATATCTGGCTCTGTGGGGGCATATTTGGCACTGTGGGGGCATATCAGGCACTGTGGGGACATATCTGGCCCTGTGGGGGCATATCAGGCACTGTGGGGACATATCTGGCACTGTGGGGGCATTTCTGGCACTGTGGGGGCATTTCTGGCACTGTGGGGGCATTTATCTGGCTCTGTGGGGGCATTTATCTGGCTCTGTGGGGGCATTTATCTGGCTCTGTGGGGGCATTTATCTGGCACTGTGGGGGCATTTCTGGCACTGTGGGGGCATTTCTGGCACTGTAGGGGCATTTATCTGGCTCTGTGGGGGCATTTATCTGGCTCTGTGGGGGCATTTATCTGGCTCTGTGGGGGCATTTATCTGGCACTGTGGGGGCATTTCTGGCACTGTGGGGGCATATCAGGCACTGTGGGGACATATCAGGCACTGTGGGGGCATATCTGGCACTGTGGGGGCATATCTGGCACTGTGGGGGCATATCTGGCACTGTGGGGGCATATCTGGCACTGTGGGGGCATATCTGGCTCTGTGGGGGCATTTATCTGGCACTGTGGGGGCATTTATCTGGCACTGTGGGGGCATTTCTGGCACCGTGGGGGCATATCTGGCACCGTGGGGGCATATCTGGCACTGTGGGGGCATATCTGGCACTGTGGGGGCATATCTGGCACTGTGGGGGCATTTATCTGGCACTGTGGGGGCATTTATCTGGCACTGTGGGGGCATTTATCTGGCACTGTGGGGACATTTATCTGGCTCTGTGGGGGCATTTATCTGGCTCTGTGGGGGCATTTATCTGGCACTGTGGGGGCATTTCTGGCACTGTGGGGGCATATCTGGCACTGTGGGGGCATATCTGGCACTGTGGGGGCATTTATCTGGCTCTGTGGGGGCATTTATGTATCAGGCACCGTGGGGGCATTTATGTATCAGGCACCGTGGGGGCATTTATGTATCAGGCACCGTGGGGGCATTTATGTATCATGCACCGTGGGGGCATTTATGTATCATGCACCGTGGGGGCATTTATGTATCAGGCACCGTGGGGACATTTATGTATCTGGCACCGTGGGGGCATTTATGTATCTGGCACCGTGGGGGCATTTATGTATCTGGCACCGTGGGGGCATTTATGTATCAGGCACCGTGGGGGCATTTATGTATCAGGCACCGTGGGGGCATTTATGTATCAGGCACCGTGGGGGCATTTATGTATCAGGCACCGTGGGGGCATTTATGTATCAGGCACCGTGGGGGCATTTATGTATCTGGCACCGTGGGGGCATTTATGTATCTGGCACCGTGGGGGCATTTATGTATCTGGCACCGTGGGGGCATTTATGTATCTGGCACCGTGGGGGCATTTCTTGCACTGTGGGGGCATTTCTTGCACTGTGGGGACATTTCTTGCACTGTGGGGGCATATCTTGCACTGTGAGGGCATTAATGTATGTGGCACTGTGGGGGCATATCTGCGCTGTGGGGGCATTTATCCATCTGGAACTGTGTGGCCATTTATGTAGCTGGCACTGCTGGGGGGCATGTCACGTGTAGCTGGCACTGCTGGGGGGCATGTCATGTGTAGCTGGCACTGCTGGGGGGCATATCATGTAGTGTTCCCGCTAGGCGTCTGTGGCTGGGCAGTGTGTCTCAGTGCTCTACCTGGCGCAATGTGTCTAACGTGCTCTTATAGGAGGTTCTACCTGGTGCAATGTGTATTAGCTGCACTACTGTGTGGTGTAATGTGAATTGCCACTATAATGTGGCTACGCACCTTCCCCACGAAGTAACTCCCCTAAATTTTTGCTGCGCGCCTTCGGCGCGCACTGTCCATACTTTAGCGTGTGGAAATGGGAACAACAAGCATTACAGTATGTACATCATTTTGCCCACCTAACTTAAAAATGTGCCCTCCCTGTGATCAGCAACCTGCCCTAAAAAGTGAACACTAGCACGTGTAGCTGGCACTGCTGGAGGGCATGTCATGTGTAGCTGGCACTGCTGGGGGACGAGACCACGCCCACTTTTCAAGAGGCCACGCCCACTTTTCCAGGAGCGCGCGCGCCTTCGGCGCGCGCATGGGGGGGGGGGGGGGGGGGCACTTTTACATTTTCTCGCTCAGGGTGCTAGTAGGCCTGGAGCCGGCCCTGTAGACGGGCTCAGCAGAAAACATGGGCACTCTAAAGACTTTAGATGGGTGTGCACTGGCTCCTCCCTCTATGCCCCTCCTCCAGACCTCAGTTAAAGAACTGTGCCCAGAGGAGACGGACAGTACGAGGAAAGGATTTTTGTTAATCTAAGGGCAAGATACATACCAGCCCACACCATCCACACCGTACAACTTGGAACATACGAACCAGTTAACAGTCTAAAACAAAACAGCATCAGCCAGAGACTGATGAAAACTGTAACATAACCCTTATGTAAGCAATAACTATATACAAGTCTTGCAGAATTTAGTCCGCACTGGGAGGGGCGGCCAGCATCCTCTACGGACTAGGAGAAAAAGATTTACCAGTAGATTTAAAATTTTATGTTCTCTTACATCCTAGTGGATGCTGGGGACTCCGTAAGGATCATGGGGATTATACCAAAGCTCCAGACCGGGCGGGAGAGTGCGGATGACTCTGCAGCACCGTTTGAGCAAAGATGAGGTCCTCCTCAGCCAAGGTATCAAATAGAGATGAGCGCCTGAAATTTTTCGGGTTTTGTGTTTTGGTTTTGGGTTCGGTTCCGCGGCCGTGTTTTGGGTTCGAACGCGTTTTGGCAAAACCTCACCGAATTATTTTTGTCGGATTCGGGTGTGTTTTGGATTCGGGTGTTTTTTTCCAAAAACACTAAAAAACAGCTTAAATCATAGAATTTGGGGGTCATTTTGATCCCAAAGTATTATTAACCTCAAAAACCATAATTTACACTCATTTTCAGTCTATTCTGAATACCTCACACCTCACAATATTATTTTTAGTCCTAAAATTTGCACCGAGGTCGCTGTGTGAGTAAGATAAGCGACCCTAGTGGCCGACACAAACACCGGGCCCATCTAGGAGTGGCACTGCAGTGTCACGCAGGATGTCCCTTCCAAAAAACCCTCCCCAAACAGCACATGACGCAAAGAAAAAAAGAGGCGCAATGAGGTAGCTGTGTGAGTAAGATTAGCGACCCTAGTGGCCGACACAAACACCGGGCCCATCTAGGAGTGGCACTGCAGTGTCACGCAGGATGGCCCTTCCAAAAAACCCTCCCCAAACAGCACATGACGCAAAGAAAAAAAGAGGCGCAATGAGGTAGCTGACTGTGTGAGTAAGATTAGCGACCCTAGTGGCCGACACAAACACCGGGCACATCTAGGAGTGGCACTGCAGTGTCACGCAGGATGTCCCTTCCAAAAAACCCTCCCCAAACAGCACATGACGCAAAGAAAAAAAGAGGCGCAATGAGGTAGCTGTGTGAGTAAGATTAGCGACCCTAGTGGCCGACACAAACACCGGGCACATCTAGGAGTGGCACTGCAGTGTCACGCAGGATGTCCCTTCCAAAAAACCCTCCCCAAACAGCACATGACGCAAAGAAAAAAAGAGGCGCAATGAGGTAGCTGTGTGAGTAAGATTAGCGACCCTAGTGGCCGACACAAACACCGGGCCCATCTAGGAGTGGCACTGCAGTGTCACGCAGGATGTCCCTTCCAAAAAACCCTCCCCAATCAGCACATGATGCAAAGAAAAAGAAAAGAAAAAAGAGGTGCAAGATGGAATTATCCTTGGGCCCTCCCACCCACCCTTATGTTGTATAAACAAAACAGGACATGCACACTTTAACCAACCCATCATTTCAGTGACAGGGTCTGCCACACGACTGTGACTGATATGACGGGTTGGTTTGGACCCCCCCCAAAAAAGAAGCAATTAATCTCTCCTTGCACAAACTGGCTCTACAGAGGCAAGATGTCCACCTCATCTTCACCCTCCGATATATCACCGTGTACATCCCCCTCCTCACAGATTATCAATTCGTCCCCACTGGAATCCACCATCTCAGCTCCCTGTGTACTTTGTGGAGGCAATTGCTGCTGGTCAATGTCTCCGCGGAGGAATTGATTATAATTCATTTTAATGAACATCATCTTCTCCACATTTTCTGGATGTAACCTCGTACGCCGATTGCTGACAAGGTGAGCGGCGGCACTAAACACTCTTTCGGAGTACACACTTGTGGGAGGGCAACTTAGGTAGAATAAAGCCAGTTTGTGCAAGGGCCTCCAAATTGCCTCTTTTTCCTGCCAGTATAAGTACGGACTGTGTGACGTGCCTACTTGGATGCGGTCACTCATATAATCCTCCACCATTCTATCAATGTTGAGAGAATCATATGCAGTGACAGTAGACGACATGTCCGTAATCGTTGTCAGGTCCTTCAGTCCGGACCAGATGTCAGCATCAGCAGTCGCTCCAGACTGCCCTGCATCACCGCCAGCGGGTGGGCTCGGAATTCTGAGCCTTTTCCTCGCACCCCCAGTTGCGGGAGAATGTGAAGGAGGAGATGTTGACAGGTCGCGTTCCGCTTGACTTGACAATTTTGTCACCAGCAGGTCTTTCAACCCCAGCAGACCTGTGTCTGCCGGAAAGAGAGATCCAAGGTAGGCTTTAAATCTAGGATCGAGCACGGTGGCCAAAATGTAGTGCTCTGATTTCAACAGATTGACCACCCGTGAATCCTTGTTAAGCGAATTAAGGGCTGCATCCACAAGTCCCACATGCCTAGCGGAATCGCTCCGTGTTAGCTCCTCCTTCAATGCCTCCAGCTTCTTCTGCAAAAGCCTGATGAGGGGAATGACCTGACTCAGGCTGGCAGTGTCTGAACTGACTTCACGTGTGGCAAGTTCAAAGGGCATCAGAACCTTGCACAACGTTGAAATCATTCTCCACTGCACTTGAGACAGGTGCATTCCACCTACTATATCGTGCTCAATTGTATAGGCTTGAATGGCCTTTTGCTGCTCCTCCAACCTCTGAAGCATATAGAGGGTTGAATTCCACCTCGTTACCACTTCTTGCTTCAGATGATGGCAGGGCAGGTTCAGTAGTTTTTGGTGGTGCTCCAGTTTTCTGTACGTGGTGCCTGTACGCCGAAAGTGTCCCGCAATTCTTCTGGCCACCGACAGCATCTCTTGCACGCCCCTGTCGTTTTTTAAAAAATTCTGCACCACCAAATTCAAGGTATGTGCAAAACATGGGACGTGCTGGAATTGGCCCAGATTTAATGCACACACAATATTGCTGGCGTTGTCCGATGCCACAAATCCACAGGAGAGTCCAATTGGGGTAAGCCATTCCGCGATGATCTTCCTCAGTTGCCGTAAGAGGTTTTCAGCTGTGTGCGTATTCTGGAAAGCGGTGATACAAAGCGTAGCCTGCCTAGGAAAGAGTTGGCGTTTGCGAGATGCTGCTACTGGTGCCGCCGCTGCTGTTCTTGCGGCGGGAGTCCATACATCTACCCAGTGGGCTGTCACAGTCATATAGTCCTGACCCTGCCCTGCTCCACTTGTCCACATGTCCGTGGTTAAGTGGACATTGGGTACAGCTGCATTTTTTAGGACACTGGTGACTCTTTTTCTGAGGTCTGTGTACATTTTCGGTATCGCCTGCCTAGAGAAATGGAACCTAGATGGTATTTGGTACCGGGGACACAGTACCTCCAACAAGTCTCTAGTTGGCTCTGCAGTAATGATGGATACCGGAACCACGTTTCTCACCACCCAGGATGCCAAGGCCTCAGTTATCCGCTTTGCAGTAGGATGACTGCTGTGATATTTCATCTTCCTCGCAAAGGACTGTTGAACAGTCAATTGCTTACTGGAAGTAGTACAAGTGGGCTTACGACTTCCCCTCTGGGATGACCATCGACTCCCAGCGGCAACAACAGCAGCGCCAGCAGCAGTAGGCGTTACACGCAAGGATGCATCGGAGGAATCCCAGGCAGGAGAGGACTCGTCAGACTTGCCAGTGACATGGCCTGCAGGATTATTGGCATTCCTGGGGAAGGAGGAAATTGACACTGAGGGAGTTGGTGGGGTGGTTTGCGTGAGCTTGGTTACAAGAGGAAGGGATTTACTGGTCAGTGGACTGCTTCCGCTGTCACCCAAAGTTTTTGAACTTGTCACTGACTTATTATGAATGCGCTGCAGGTGACGTATAAGGGAGGATGTTCCGAGGTGGTTAACGTCCTTACCCCTACTTATTACAGCTTGACAAAGGGAACACACGGCTTGACACCTGTTGTCCGCATTTCTGGTGAAATACCTCCACACCGAAGAGCTGATTTTTTTGGTATTTTCACCTGGCATGTCAACGGCCATATTCCTCCCACGGACAACAGGTGTCTCCCCGGGTGCCTGACTTAAACAAACCACCTCACCATCAGAATCCTCCTGGTCAATTTCCTCCCCAGCGCCAGCAACACCCATATCCTCCTCATCCTGGTGTACTTCAACACTGACATCTTCAATCTGACTATCAGGAACTGGACTGCGGGTGCTCCTTCCAGCACTTGCAGGGGGCGTGCAAATGGTGGAAGGCGCATGCTCTTCACGTCCAGTGTTGGGAAGGTCAGGCATCGCAACCGACACAATTGGACTCTCCTTGTGGATTTGGGATTTCAAAGAACGCACAGTTCTTTGCGGTGCTTTTGCCAGCTTGAGTCTTTTCAGTTTTCTAGCGAGAGGCTGAGTGCTTCCATCCTCATGTGAAGCTGAACCACTAGCCATGAACATAGGCCAGGGCCTCAGCCGTTCCTTGCCACTCCGTGTGGTAAATGGCATATTGGCAAGTTTACGCTTCTCCTCCGACAATTTTATTTTAGGTTTTGGAGTCCTTTTTTTTCTGATATTTGGTGTTTTGGATTTGACATGCTCTGTACTATGACATTGGGCATCGGCCTTGGCAGACGACGTTGCTGGCATTTCATCGTCTCGGCCATGACTAGTGGCAGCAGCTTCAGCACGAGGTGGAAGTGGATCTTGATCTTTCCCTAATTTTGGAACCTCAACTTTTTTGTTCTCCATATTTTATAGGCAGAACTAAAAGGCACCTCAGGTAAACAATGGAGATGGATGGATTGGATACTAGTATACAAGTATGGACGGACTGCCACGGTTAGGTGGTATAAAAAAACCACGGTTAGGTGGTATATAATACAATTATGGATGGACGGACTGCCTGCCGAGTGCCGACACAGAGGTAGCCACAGCCGTGAACTACCGCACTGTACACTGGTTGATAAAGAGATAGTAGTATACTCGTAACAACTAGTATGACGACGGTATAAAGAATGAAAAAAAAACCACGGTTAGGTGGTATATATTATAATACAATTATGGTTGGACGGACTGCCTGCCGAGTGCCGACACAGAGGTAGCCACAGCCGTGAACTACCGCACTGTACACTGGTTGATAAAGAGATAGTAGTATACTCGTAACAACTAGTATGACGACGGTATAAAGAATGAAAAAAAAACCACGGTTAGGTGGTATATATTATAATACAATTATGGTTGGACGGACTGCCTGCCGAGTGCCGACACAGAGGTAGCCACAGCCGTGAACTACCGCACTGTACACTGGTTGATAAAGAGATAGTAGTATACTCGTAACAACTAGTATGACGACGGTATAAAGAATGAAAAAAAAAACACGGTTAGGTGGTATATATTATAATACAATTATGGTTGGACGGACTGCCTGCCGAGTGCCGACACAGAGGTAGCCACAGCCGTGAACTACCGCACTGTACACTGGTTGATAAAGAGATAGTAGTATACTCGTAACAACTAGTATGACGACGGTATAAAGAATGAAAAAAAAACCACTGTTAGGTGGTATATATTATAATACAATTATGGTTGGACGGACTGCCTGCCGAGTGCCGACACAGAGGTAGCCACAGCCGTGAACTACCGCACTGTACACTGGTTGATAAAGAGATAGTAGTATACTCGTAACAACTAGTATGACGACGGTATAAAGAATGGAAAAAAAAACACGGTTAGGTGGTATATATTATAATACAATTATGGTTGGACGGACTGCCTGCCGAGTGCCGACACAGAGGTAGCCACAGCCGTGAACTACCGCACTGTACACTGGTTGATAAAGAGATAGTAGTATACTCGTAACAACTAGTATGACGACGGTATAAAGAATGAAAAAAAAACCACGGTTAGGTGGTATATATTATAATACAATTATGGATGGACGGACTGCCTGCCGAGTGCCGACACAGAGGTAGCCACAGCCGTGAACTACCGCACTGTACACTGGTTGATAAAGAGATAGTAGTATACTCGTAACAACTAGTATGACGACGGTATAAAGAATGAAAAAAAAACCACGGTTAGGTGGTATATATTATAATACAATTATGGTTGGACGGACTGCCTGCCGAGTGCCGACACAGAGGTAGCCACAGCCGTGAACTACCGCACTGTACACTGGTTGATAAAGAGATAGTAGTATACTCGTAACAACTAGTATGACGACGGTATAAAGAATGAAAAAAAAACCACGGTTAGGTGGTATATAATACAATTATGGTTGGACGGACTGCCTGCCGAGTGCCGACACAGAGGTAGCCACAGCCGTGAACTACCGCACTGTACACTGGTTGATAAAGAGATAGTAGTATACTCGTAACAACTAGTATGACGACGGTATAAAGAATGAAAAAAAAACCACGGTTAGGTGGTATATATTATAATACAATTATGGTTGGACGGACTGCCTGCCGAGTGCCGACACAGAGGTAGCCACAGCCGTGAACTACCGCACTGTACACTGGTTGATAAAGAGATAGTAGTATACTCGTAACAACTAGTATGACGACGGTATAAAGAATGAAAAAAAAAACCACGGTTAGGTGGTATATATTATAATACAATTATGGATGGACGGACTGCCTGCCGAGTGCCGACACAGAGGTAGCCACAGCCGTGAACTACCGCACTGTACACTGGTTGATAAAGAGATAGTAGTATACTCGTAACAACTAGTATGACGACGGTATAAAGAATGAAAAAAAAACCACGGTTAGGTGGTATATAATACAATTATGGTTGGACGGACTGCCTGCCGAGTGCCGACACAGAGGTAGCCACAGCCGTGAACTACCGCACTGTACACTGGTTGATAAAGAGATAGTAGTATACTCGTAACAACTAGTATGACGACGGTATAAAGAATGAAAAAAAAACCACGGTTAGGTGGTATATATTATAATACAATTATGGATGGACGGACTGCCTGCCGAGTGCCGACACAGAGGTAGCCACAGCCGTGAACTACCGCACTGTACTGTGTCTGCTGCTAATATAGACTGGTTGATAAAGAGATAGTATACAATACTACTAATATACTGGTGGTCAGGCACTGGTCACCACTAGTCACACTGGCAGTGGCACTCCTGCAGCAAAAGTGTGCACTGTTTAATTTTAATATAATATTATTTATCATGTACTCCTGGCTCCTGCTATAACAACCTGCAGTGCTCCCCAGTCTCCCCCACAATTATAAGCTTTATATACAATACATTGATGTGCAGCACACTGGGCTGAGCAGTGCACACAGACTGAGTCACTGTGTGACTGTGTATCGTTTTTTTCAGGCAGAGAACGGATATATTAAATAAAACAAACAACTGCACTGTCTCTGGTGGTCACTGGTCACTGTGGTCGTCAGTCACTAAACTCTGTCTGCACTCTCTTCTAATCTACAGTATCACAGCAATCTCTCTCTCTCTCTCTCTCTTCTAAATCTAATCTAAATGGAGAGGACGCCAGCCACGTCCTCTCCCTATCAATCTCAATGCACGTGTGAAAATGGCGGCGACGCGCGGCTCCTTATATAGAATCCGAGTCTCGCGAGAATCCGACAGCGTCATGATGACGTTCGGGCACGCTCGGGTTAACCGAGCAAGGCGGGAAGATCCGAGTCGCTCGGACCCGTGAAAAAAAAAGTGAAGTTCGTGCGGGTTCGGATTCAAAGAAACTGAACCCGCTCATCTCTAGTATCAAACTTGTAGAATTTAGCAAAAGTGTTTGAACCCGACCAAGTAGCCGCTCGGCAAAGTTGCAATGCCGAGACACCCCGGCCAGCCGCCCAAAAAGAGCCCACCTTCCTAGTGGAATGGGCCTTTACCGAATTTGGTACCGGCAATCCAGCCGTAGAATGAGCCTGCTGAATCGTGTTACAGATCCAGCGGGCAATAGTCTGCTTAGAAGCAGGGGCGCCAACCTTGTTGGCTGCATACAGGACAAACAGTGCCTCTGTTTTCCTAACCCGAGCCATCCTGGCTACATAAACCTTTAAGGCCCTGACTACATCAAGAGACTTTGGAATCCTCCAAGTCCCCCGTAGCCACAGGCACCACAATAGGTTGGTTCATATGAAACGATTAAACCACTCAGTGAGCAGCATAGAAATGCTCCACCAGTGTTTCTCAAATGAAAGTGTAGGTGGTCATCTTGGTGATATCCACAGAGCCTGGTATTCCTAAGTGGTCCCCCTTTAAAGTACTAGCCAGGTCTGTCCTATCAGCTTTCAAGATAGAAGATCGGGCTACTTTCAGGATAGTACGACCTTGAATAGTAATGATGACATATGAAGGAAGAAAGAACCCACTTCTACTGTCTGTACTCTGCCTGTGGATATCACCAAGATGATCACCTACACTTTCATTTGAGAAACACTGGTGGAGCAGTTATATGCTGCTCACTCTCACTCATTTAATTTAATTTATATTTCACCTTCCTATTGTCACAACTGAGGGCCTGAGCTGACGGGAGGCAGCCTCAGTTGTAGGGGCTGAGATGTACCGGAACCTGGGAGGTTGTATCAGACCCCTGGACATGTAAGTAACATGGATAATAACTGCCCGAAGGCGTGACCACGACAACTTGGATAAAAGTCAATGATGTTTATTATGACAACTCCGCAACACAGCAGCAGTAAAAGAAAACGTAAAAGTCAGCAAATAATAAATACAGTTCCTGGGTACTACAGGATGGCAGGAGCCACAGGGCACTGGTAGTGTGAGATAGTTCTTATGATCTTCTAGATGGAAAGTCCTTACCAGGCCCGACTGTAGCAATGGAGATAACCCAGGATTGTGCCAGCTGGTGTTCCAGGAAAAGCTGGGTTGCTGAAGGTAAAACAGCTGCTGTGGATACTGGCTGGAACCAGACTGTTGTTAGCACGGAGTGGATACTGGCTGGAACCAGTTAAATAATAGATGAACTTGGGAGCGATGAAATATGAACTGAAATGTAGAACTTGAGAGCGGAGAAATAATAATACCGGTGGAGAGTGGTAAAGTGTAGAAAGGACACCGGCCCTTTAAGGGAAGCTGTACTCTGCTGGAAGCTGAGCTGGAAGCAGGTAATGTTGTAGCTGGAAACAGATGAATCCACAATGGATTGGAGAGTCAGGCTACACCGCAGGTGGAATGCTGGTGCGGGTCTCTATGGTGGAAGTCTTGAGACAGGAGCTGGAACCTGGAAGACAATCACAGGAGAGAGACAAACAGGAACTAGGTTTGACAACCAAAGCACTGACGCCTTCCTTGCTCAGGCACAGTGTATTTATACCTGCAGCAAGGAAGGGATTGGCTAGGCAATTATGCAGATTAACAATACTGACAACAGATTGGAGGAAATGATCAGCTGACAGAATCCAAGATGGCTGCGCCCATGCAGACACTTGGAGGGAAGTTTGGTTTGTAATCCATGTGGTAATGAAAACAGTAATGGCGGCGCCGGCCACTGGAGACAGGAGACGCCAGGCTGACAAGTGCACATCCAACCACGCGGACACAGCGGAGGCCGCGGCTGACGTAATCGCCACTCTGACACTCTGCATGCAGAAGCTCAGGGACGGCGGCGGAGGCCGCGGGAGACGCCATGCCAGATGTAATAAGGCGTTACTGTGACAGCGTCTCAGAGTGACAGGAGAGGATACAGGAATGTACACATCAGGATAACAGATGGGATCCGGTCCTGGAGCGCTGAGCCAGCCTTAGGAGGCATCTGATGGGTAAGAAATGGCGTCCAGATACCCGGATCGTGACAGCACCCCCCCCTTTAGGAGTGGCCCCAGGACACTTCTTTGGCTTTTGAGGAAACTTGGAATGGAATCTCCGGACCAGGGCAGGAGCATGGACATCAGAAGCATTGGTCCATGAACGTTCCTCAGGACCATAACCCTTCCAGTCAATAAGATATTGTAGTTGACCGTAACGGTGACGTGAGTCCAGGATCTTGGCCACTTCATACTCAACGCCTCGTTGAGTTTGGACTTTCGGAGTTGGAGGAAGTGAGGAATGAAACCGATTCAAAATCAGCGGTTTCAACAGGGAAACATGGAATGTCCTGGGTATTTTTAAGAAGGGAGGCAACTGAAGTCTGTAAGCAACAGGATTGATGACTTGTTCAATCTTGAAAGGACCGATATAGCGAGGTGCAAACTTCATACTGGGAACTCTTAACCTCAGATTCTTCGTGGATAACCATACCCGATCACCCACCTTGAGAGCAGGAACTGCTCGACGCTTCTTATCCGCAAACTTCTTGTACCTGAACGATGCCTTGAGCAGAGCTGATCGTACGCTCTTCCAGATATTGGCAAACTGATGCAAGGTGATATCCACTGCGGGAACAGAAGTTGCTGGAAGCGGTTGGAACTCAGGGACTTTAGGGTGGAATCCAAAGTTAGTGAAGAATGATGTTGAAGCAGATGAAGAATGATACTGGTTGTTATGACAGAACTCGGCCCAGGGAAGTAATTGAACCCAGTCATCTTGAGAGGAGGACACATAGATGCGGAGGAAGGCCTCCAAGTCCTGATTCACCCTCTCGGTTTGACCATTGGTCTGAGGATGGTAAGCCGTGGAAAACTTTAGCTTGACTTGGAGGACTTGACATAAACTTCGCCAGAATTTGGCTGTGAATTGAACTCCTCGATCTGAGATAATTTCTTCAGGAAGACCGTGGAGTCGGAAGATCTCTTGTATGAATACTTGAGCCAACTTGGAAGCTGACGGAAGACCGGTGAGAGGAATGAAGTGTGCCATCTTGGTGAACCGGTCAACTACCACCCAGATGGTATTGAACTTGTTGCACATGGGTAAGTCTGTAATGAAATCCATCGACAAGTGGGTCCATGGTCGACGGGGAACGGATAGTGGAACCAGTTGCCCCGCAGGCGACTGGCGGGATACTTTATGTTGGGCACACTTTGGGCAAGATGCAATAAACTCCAAGACGTCCTTTTTCAGAGTTGGCCACCAATAGGACCTAGAGATAAACTCCAGGGTTTTTTGGATACCTGTGTGTCCGGCAAAACGGGAAGCATGGGCCCAATGCATGAGCTTCTTCCTTAGCATCGGCTTCACAAAACTTTTCCCTGATGGGGGCGTAGAGTCCATCCCTACCGTGGAGAATGCCAACGGATTTATAATAGGATGCTTGTCTGAAGACTCTGACTCATTTTCTTGCTCCCATGAGCGGGAAAGGGCATCGGCCTTGCGATTCTGAGAGCCCGGACAGAACTGGAGTTTAAAGTCGAACCTGGAAAAGAAAAGTGCCCATCTGGCCTGACGAGGGTTGAGACATTGTGCGCCCTTCAGGTATAAAAGGTTCTTGTGGTCTGTAAGTATGGTGATTAAATGAGAAGCTCCCTCCAACAGATACCTCCACTCTTCTAGAGCGAGCTTGATGGCTAGCAACTCCTGGTCGCCAATGGCATAGTTGCGCTCAGCTGGGGAGAACTTCCGGGAGAAGAAACTGCAAGGATGTAAATGGCCATCTTTAGCCCTCTGAGATAACACCACTCCTACTCCAACGGAGGAGGCATCCACCTCTAGGATGAAAGGAGAGTCGATGTCAGGCTGTTTCAGGACAGGCGCAGAGATGAACCTCTGTTTTAAAAGATGAAAAGCTTGCATGGCTTCCTCAGACCACTTGGACGGGTTAGCACCCTTCTTGGTGAAAGCAGTAATAGGCGCCACAATGGTGGAAAAGTCTCGTATAAACTTTCGGTAATAATTGGCGAACCCTAAGAACCTCTGGACCCCTTTGAGGGTTAAGGGTACCGGCCAATTCTGAATTGCTTGTAGTTTCTCAGGATCCATCTCTAGTCCGGAACCGGACACAATGTACCCTAGAAACGGAATGGACTTGACTTCAAAGACGCATTTTTCTAATTTGCAATAGAGATGATTGACACGGAGACGGGACAGAACCTCTTTAACCCAAAAACGATGTTCCTCTAAATCGTTGGCAAAAATGAGGATATCGTCTAGATAGACCACGACATGACGGTATAGAATGTCTCTGAAGATCTCATTGACAAAATGCTGGAAGACAGCTGGAGCATTGCTCAATCCGAAGGGCATGACGAGGTACTCATAATGTCCGTCACGGGTGTTAAAGGCGGTCTTCCACTCGTCACCCTCACGGATCCGGATGAGATTGTATGCACCTCGCAAGTCCAGCTTTGTAAAGATGGTAGCTCCGCTAACTCTGTCAAAGAGCTCAGTAATCAAGGGTAAAGGATAACGGTTCTTGATGGTAATGTCGTTCAAACCTCTGTAGTCGATGCACGGCCGCAGACCACCATCTTTCTTTTTTACAAAAAAGAAGCCTGCGCCGGCTGGGGAAGAAGAAGGTCGAATGAACCCCTTTGCTAGGTTCTCTTTAATGTATTCCTCCATAGAATGCGTCTCAGGCAGAGACAACGGATAAGTTCGGCCTCGAGGTGGAACCTTCCCTGGAACGAGATCAATCGGGCAGTCCCATTCTCTATGAGGAGGAAGGATATCAGCAGAAGCTTTACTGAACACATCCGTGAAATCTTGATATGGAGGAGGTGGAACATCAGACGACCTGGGGGAGGAAGAACAGACAGGCAATACTTTAAACAAACATGTCTCTGCACAGGAGGAACCCCATGCCAGGATTTGCGTAGTCGTCCAATCAATTGTAGGATTGTGAAGACGGAGCCATGGAAGGCCCAGGACCACAGGATGTGTGGCTCTTGGAATCACTAAAAGTGAAATAAGTTCGGAATGAAGAACTCCCACTCTCAGACGAACTGGTAGAGTCCTTAGAGCAATAACAGTATCAAAAATTTTACTGCCATCCACGGCAGTTAAGGAAAAGGAGGAAGGAAGTCTCTCGGTGGGTAGGGACCACCGTTTAACATAGGCTTCAGTAATAAAGTTCCCAGCTGCTCCGGAATCAAGGAGGGCAATGACGTTCCGATAACGTTGAGCAACTTGAAGCGAGACTGGGAGATTACAATCATGAGGAGATGGAGAGGAGATCATTACTCCTAGCCGGCCCTCTCCTGGGCGAGCTAGGGTTTGGAGTTTTCCCGGACGTTCGGGACAGGCATTGATGGTGTGAGACGGAGCTGCACAGTAAAGACAAAGAGACTCAGAGAGACGTCTTCGGCGCTCAGCAGGAGTTAAACGGGAACGGCCAATTTGCATGGGCTCATCTTTAGATGGTGACAGTTGACGAGGAGGAGGAGCAGAAGATTTTGGAGCAGATGATCTTCCACGCTCAGTTGCTCTCTCTCTGAAACGTAAATCAACTTTCGTGCAGAGTGAGATTAGCTCATCTAACTTAGAAGGTAAGTCTCTGGTAGCTAACTCATCTTTAATAAGCTCAGATAAGCCATGCCAGAATGCAGCATACAGGGCCTCGTCGTTCCATGCCAGTTCGGATGCCAGGATCTGGAACTGTATCAGATATTGTCCTACAGTACGTGACCCCTGGCGTAAACGGAGAATCTCGGATGAAGCTGAGGTTACCCGGCCTGGCTCGTCGAAGATGCGCCTGAATGTTGACACGAATGCAGTGTAAGAAGATAGCAGGGTGTCGGACCTCTCCCATAACGGTGATGCCCAGTCAAGGGCGGAGCCACTGAGAAGAGAGATGATGTAGGCAATTTTTGTACGGTCACTGGGAAAATTGCCAGGTTGTAGCTCAAACTGAATCTCACACTGGTTGAGAAATCCCCTGCAGAATCTTGGAGATCCGTCAAATTTTGCTGGCGTTGGAAGATGAAGACGTGGAGCAGAAATGGGTAAGGTGGGTGGGGTTATAGCTGGAGTCACTGTGGTTGACGCACCAGATGCGCCTGATCCACGGAGAGTTGTCTGAATCCCATCCAGCCGAGTAGAGAGATCCTGGAGACAGCGGATGATGTGGCCCTGTGCAGCCTCCTGATGTTCTAGTCGGGCTGCCAGTTCTTGCATCGGCCTGGCCGCTTGATCCTGGTCTCCGGCTGGATTCATTAGGTCAGTGCTTACTGTCACAACTGAGGGCCTGAGCTGACGGGAGGCAGCCTCAGTTGTAGGGGCTGAGATGTACCGGAACCTGGGAGGTTGTATCAGACCCCTGGACATGTAAGTAACATGGATAATAACTGCCCGAAGGCGTGACCACGACAACTTGGATAAAAGTCAATGATGTTTATTATGACAACTCCGCAACACAGCAGCAGTAAAAGAAAACGTAAAAGTCAGCAAATAATAAATACAGTTCCTGGGTACTACAGGATGGCAGGAGCCACAGGGCACTGGTAGTGTGAGATAGTTCTTATGATCTTCTAGATGGAAAGTCCTTACCAGGCCCGACTGTAGCAATGGAGATAACCCAGGATTGTGCCAGCTGGTGTTCCAGGAAAAGCTGGGTTGCTGAAGGTAAAACAGCTGCTGTGGATACTGGCTGGAACCAGACTGTTGTTAGCACGGAGTGGATACTGGCTGGAACCAGTTAAATAATAGATGAACTTGGGAGCGATGAAATATGAACTGAAATGTAGAACTTGAGAGCGGAGAAATAATAATACCGGTGGAGAGTGGTAAAGTGTAGAAAGGACACCGGCCCTTTAAGGGAAGCTGTACTCTGCTGGAAGCTGAGCTGGAAGCAGGTAATGTTGTAGCTGGAAACAGATGAATCCACAATGGATTGGAGAGTCAGGCTACACCGCAGGTGGAATGCTGGTGCGGGTCTCTATGGTGGAAGTCTTGAGACAGGAGCTGGAACCTGGAAGACAATCACAGGAGAGAGACAAACAGGAACTAGGTTTGACAACCAAAGCACTGACGCCTTCCTTGCTCAGGCACAGTGTATTTATACCTGCAGCAAGGAAGGGATTGGCTAGGCAATTATGCAGATTAACAATACTGACAACAGATTGGAGGAAATGATCAGCTGACAGAATCCAAGATGGCTGCGCCCATGCAGACACTTGGAGGGAAGTTTGGTTTGTAATCCATGTGGTAATGAAAACAGTAATGGCGGCGCCGGCCACTGGAGACAGGAGACGCCAGGCTGACAAGTGCACATCCAACCACGCGGACACAGCGGAGGCCGCGGCTGACGTAATCGCCACTCTGACACTCTGCATGCAGAAGCTCAGGGACGGCGGCGGAGGCCGCGGGAGACGCCATGCCAGATGTAATAAGGCGTTACTGTGACAGCGTCTCAGAGTGACAGGAGAGGATACAGGAATGTACACATCAGGATAACAGATGGGATCCGGTCCTGGAGCGCTGAGCCAGCCTTAGGAGGCATCTGATGGGTAAGAAATGGCGTCCAGATACCCGGATCGTGACACCTATCTCCTATTTAGAAATTAAGATAGAGATTCTAAATAAATATTTTGGACCACATAGGTCGATATTTTAAGAGAACAGAATAAATGTTAAGTTTTAGATCATTCATCATCACATCATCTCACTGTATATTGTTTTGATTGATTATTATTATTATTTTCAAATAAGAGTGCTCCCAAAAAGGATTTCTTTTGTCTTTCCTTTTTCCATATATGTGTAGTTAATCTACAAAAGTTTTTTGGGAGCACCACCAATAATTAAGGTGCTATCTAAAAATTTGGGTAATAGCACCATGTATATTGGTCATTTTCAGATTTTTCTATATTCAAATGTGGCTTTATAGTACACAGCTGGTGCGGAACTGACAAACCATTCTTCTGGGAGAGAAGCCAATTCCTTCTGAAAGAATATTGACAGGGCCGAAATCTGTACCTTAATAGAGCCTAACTTTAGGCCCATATCCACTCCTGTCTGCAGAAAGTGGAGAAAACGGCCCAGGTGAAAATCTTCCGTAGGAGCATTCTTGGCTTCACACCAAGATACATATTTCCTCCAGATACAGTGATAATGTTTCGCCGTCACCTCCTTCCTAGCCTTTATCAGAGTAGGGATGACTTCTTCCGGAATACCCTTCCCCGCTAGGATTCGGTGTTCAACCGTCATGCCGTCAAACTTAACCGCGGTAAGTCTTGGAACACGCAGGGCCCCTGCTGCAACAGGTCCTCCCTGGGAGGAAGAGGCCACGGATCTTCTGTGAGCATTTCCTGAAGATCTGAATACCAGGCCCTCCGAGGCCAATCCGGAACAATGAGTATTGTCTGGACTCTTTTTCGTCTTATGATTCTCAGTATTTTTGAGATGAGTGGAAGAGGAGGGAAGACACAGACCGACGGAAACATCCATGCTGTCACCAGGGTGTCTACCGCTACCGCCTGAGGGTCCCTTGACCTGGAACAATACCTCCGAAGTTTCTTGTTGAGGCGTGACGCCATCATGTCTATTTGAGGAAGCCCCCAACGACTTGTTATCTCTGCAAAAACTTCTTGATAAAGACCCCACTCTCCTGGATGGAGGTCGTGTCTGCTGAGGAAGTCTGCTTCCCAGTTGTCCACTCCCGGAATGAAGACTGCTGATAGCGCGCTTACGTGATTTTCCACCCAGCGAAGAATCCTGGTGGCTTCCGATATTGCCACTTTGCTCCTTGTCCCGCCTTGGCGGTATACATGAGCCACTGCTGTGACGTTGTCTGATTGAATCAGAACAGGTAGGTCGCGAAGAAGAGTCTCCGCTTGTCGTAGGCCGTTGTATATGGCCCTTAATTCCAGCACGTTGATGTGTAGACAAGCTTCCTGGCTCGACCACAGTCCCTGAAAATTTCTTCCTTGTGTGACTGCTCCCCATCCTCGGAGGCTCGCGTCCGTGGTCACCAGAACCCAGTCTTGAATGCTGAACCTGCGACCCTCTAGAAGGTGAGCACTCTGCAGCCACCACAGGAGAGACACCCTGGCCCTGGGGGATAGGCTTATTTTCTGATGTAGATGGGACCCCGACCATTTGTCCAGAAGGTCCCACTGAAATGTCCTCGCATGGAACCTGCCGAAGGGTATGGCCTCGTAGGCCGCCACCATTTTTCCCAGTAATCGAGTGCATTGATGAACTGACACTCTTTTTGGCTTTAACAGGTCTCTGACCATGCTCTGGAGTTCCTGGGCTTTTTCCGTTGGGAGAAAAACCCTCTTCTTTTCCGTGTCCAGAATCATGCCTAAAAATGATAGCCGAGTCATTGGAATCAACTGCGATTTTGGCAGATTTAGGATCCAGCCATGTTGCTGCAGCACTCTCAGTGAGAGTGACACGCTTTTCAGCAACTGATCTCTCGATCTCGCTTTTATCAGGAGATCGCCCAAGTATGGGATAATTGTGACTCCTTGCCTGCGTAGAGCACCATCATTTCCGCCATTACCTTGGTGAAAATCCTCGGGGCCGTGGACAGCCCAAACTGGTAATGACAGTCCTGTACAGCTAATCTCAGGTACGCCTGATGAGGAGGATAAATGGGTACATGAAGGTATGCATCCTTTATGTCTAGTGACACCATAAAATCCCCCCCTTCCAGGCTGGAGATTAATGCCCGGAGAGATTCCATCTTGAATTTGAACCTTTTTTAGATACAGGTTTAGGGATTTTAGATTCAGAATGAGCCATCCGGTTTCGGGACCACAAATAGAGTTGAATAGTACCCCTTCCACTGTTGTACTAGGGGAACCTTGATAATCACTTGCTGTTGACACAGCTTTTGTATCGCAGCTAAAACTATTTCCCTCTCTGGGGGAGAGGCTGGCAAAGCCGACTTGAAAAATCGGCGAGGAGGCACTTCTTCGAATTCCAGTCTGTAGCCTTGGGATACAATTTCTATCGCCCAAGGATCCACATCTGACAGAACCCACATCTGGCTGAAGAGTCGAAGACGTGCCCCCACCGGCGCGGACTCCCGCAGTGGAGCCCCAGCGTCATGCGGTGGATTTTGTAGAAGCCGGGGAGGACTTCTGTTCCTGGGAACTAGCCGTAGCAGGCATTCTTTTCCCTCTACCCTTACCTCTGGCGAGGAAGGAAGAGCCCCGGCCCCTTCTGGACTTATGCGACTGAAAGGACTGCATCTGATATTGAGGTGTTTTCTTTTGCTGTGGGGGAACATAAGGCAAAAAAGAAGATTTACCCGCGGTAGCTGTGGACACCAGGTCCGCGTGGCCCTCCCCAAATAAAACCTCACCCTTGTAAGGCAAAGTTTCCATATGTCTCTTTGAATCGGCATCACCCGTCCATTGGCGGGTCCACAGGGCTCGCCTAGCAGAAATTGCCATGGCATTGGCTCTTGAACCCAACAGCCCAACGTCTCTCGCAGCGTCTCTCATATATAACGCTGCGTCTTTGATATGACCCAAGGTCAATAAAATGCTATCCTTATCTAGGGTGTCAATGTCAGATGACAAGTTATCTGTCCATGCTGCTATTGCGCTACATACCCATGCCGACGCTACTGCCGGTCTGAGCAAGGCCCCTGTATGTGTATAAATTGATTTTAAGGTAGTTTCCTGTCTGCGATCAGCAGGATCCTTGAGGGCTGCCGTGTCTGGAGACGGTAGCGCCACCTTTTTGGACAAGCGCGTCAAAGCCTTGTCCACCCTGGGCGAGGATTCCCACCGTAACCTGTCCTGTGCGGGGAAAGGATACGCCATAAGAATTCTCTTGGGAATCTGCAGTTTCTTGTTTTCAAATAAAGCGTTCAGCTCATAAGATGGGGAAAGGTTACCTCAGGTTTCTTCTCCTTAAACATGCATACCCTCGTGTCAGGCACCGAGGGGTCCTCTGTGATATGCAAAACATCTTTTAATAATCATATAATGAATTCTTTTGGCCACCCTTGGGTGTAACCTCGCATCATCGTAGTCGACACGAGTCAGAATCCGTGTCGGTATCAGTGTCTGCTACCTGGGACAGGGGACGTTTATGAGACCCAGAAGGGCCTTGTGACACAGTCAAAGCCATGGATTGACTCCCTGCTTTTTCTCTGGACTCTGCTTTGTCCAATCTTTTATGTAATAAAGACACATTTAAAACATTCCACATATCCATCCAATCAGGTGTCGACTGTGCCGACGGAGACACCACAATCATCTGCTCTACCTCCTCCTTAGACGAGCCTTCCACTTCAGACATGCCGACACACATGTACCGACACCCCCACACACACTGGGATATATATATATAGTGGAAGACAAAACAAGCGGCACTCTAAGTCTGTCTGAAAATCAAGTGGGTTGTTCACCTTGACAAAGGGGCGCTTGGACCCCGAAACGTCGGATCACTACTTGAGTGAAATACACTTGATTTTCAGACAGACTTAGAGTGCCGCTTGTTTTGTCTTCCACTATCCATCTTCACCTGAGATGGCACCTAAGCACTGAGCCTTGGAGGGGGAGTGCCGGTCCTCACAGTCTTCTTTATTTATATATATATATATATATATATGGAGACAGTCCCCCAATAAGGCCCTTTGGAGAAACAGAGAGAGAGTATGCCAGCACACACCCAGCGCCACTGGACACTGGAACAAAATCCCAATCTGTACAGCGCTTTATATATCAATAATACACTCACTGCGCAAAATAAATGTGCCCCCTCCTTTTTGCCCTCTGTACTTGTGTTCAGCAGGGGAGAGTCCGGGGAGCAGCTTCTCTGCAGCGTGCTGTGGAGAAAATGGCGCTGGTTAGTGCTGGAGGATCAAGCTCCGCCCCCTCAACGGCGGGCTTCTGTCCCGCTCAAATTATTTATACTGGCGGGGGTTTATTTAATATACTGCCTCCGCAGTATATATATGTCAGCCAGTGTTCCTTGAGGTTTATTATTGCTGCCCAGGGCGCCCCCCCTGCGCCCTGCACCCATACAGTGCCGTCAGTGTGTGTGAATGTGGGAGCAATGGTACCTCAGTGAAGATCTGAAGTCTTCTGCCGCCTTTGAAGTCTTCTTTCTTCTTATACTCACCCGGCTTCTATCTTCCGGCTCTGTGAGGAGGATGGCGGCGCGGCTCCGGGACGAACAGCGAGGATGAGACCTGCGTTCCAACCCTCTGGAGCTAATGGTGTCCAGTAGCCTAAGAAGCAGAGCCTATCATTTAAGTAGGTCTGCTTCTCTCCCCTCAGTCCCACGATGCAGGGAGCCTGTTGCCAGCAGTGCTCCCTGAAAATAAAAAAAAACTAACAAAAGTATTTTTCAGAGAAACTCAGTAGAGCTCCCCTGCAGTGCATCCAGTCTCCTCTGGGCACAGGATCTAACTGAGGTCTGGAGGAGGGGCATAGAGGGAGGAGCCAGTGCACACCCATCTAAAGTCTTTAGAGTGCCCATGTCTCCTGCGAAGCCCGTCTTTACCCCATGGTCCTTACGGAGTCCCCAGCATCCTCTAGGACGTAAGAGAAAACATGTGCAGAAACCCATGGGTGTGTGTGTGTGGGAGGAAACGCCAAAGGAAACTTTTGCCCTGGATGCCACAAGGTCTAGAACCGGCCCTGGTGGCCACGCTCCCAATTCAGTACAGAGGAGGGGGGCGCCGAAACATACCTTGCTCCAGACACCATGACACCTGGTTACACCTTTGATTGTATGGGAAGTTAACACACACGTTTTGTACATTTATGCTTAGAATGTCACTACTTTGGTGTCCATGGGGGTAATTCTGAGTTGATCGCAGCAGGAACTTTGTTAGCAGTTGGGCAAAACCATGTGCACTGCAGGGGAGGCAAATATAACATGTGCAGAGAGAGTTAGATTTGGGTGGGTTATTTTGTTTCTGTGCAGGGTAAATACTGGCTGCTTTATTACTGCAAATTAGATTGCAGATTGAACACACCACACCCAAATCTAACTCTCTCTGCACATGTTAAATCTGCCTCCCCTGCAGTGCACATGGTTTTGCCCAACTGCTAACAAAATTCCTGCTGCGATCAACTTGGAATTACCCCCTATATCTGAAGAAAGAAAAGATCTAGTAACATTTGCTTGCTGTTTTTTTATATACAGTTTCTGTCCCGGGTTTTGTCACTAGAAATTAGAGGTAAAGACCCTTGTAATATAGCGCTCAAGCGCTGAATGCGGAGAAAGAAACTTTTGTTTCCTTTAAATTCCTTGAGTGGAATGTTCGTCAGGTTCAAATTCTCAACATGGGACCCTGGGTTAACATAACTAAACTGCTTCAGAACATCATTATTATTTATTAATAGTTACTTATATAGCGCAGCAAATTCCGTTGCGGTTTACAACTAGAGATGAGCGCCGGAAATTTTTCGGGTTTTGTGTTTTGGTTTTGGGTTCGGTTCTGCGGCCGTGTTTTGGGTTCGACCGCGTTTTGGCAAAACCTCACCGAATTTTTTTTGTCGGATTCGGGTGTGTTTTGGATTCGGGTGTTTTTTTTCAAAAAACACTAAAAAACAGCTTAAATCATAGAATTTGGGGGTCATTTTGATCCCAAAGTATTATTAACCTCAAAAACCATAATTTACACTCATTTTCAGTCTATTCTGAATACCTCACACCTCACAATATTATTTTTAGTCCTAAAATTTGCACCTAGGTCGCTGGATGACTAAGCTAAGCGACCCTAGTGGCCGACACAAACACCGGGCCCATCTAGGAGTGTCACTGCAGTGTCACGCAGGATGTCCCTTCCAAAAAACCCTCCCCAAACAGCACATGACGCAAAGAAAAAAAGAGGCGCAATGAGGTAGCTGTGTGAGTAAGATAAGCGACCCTAGTGGCCGACACAAACACCGGGCCCATCTAGGAGTGTCACTGCAGTGTCACGCAGGATGTCCCTTCCAAAAAACCCTCCCCAAACAGCACATGACGCAAAGAAAAAAAGAGGCGCAATGAGGTAGCTGTGTGAGTAAGATAAGCGACCCTAGTGGCCGACACAAACACCGGGCCCATCTAGGAGTGGCACTGCAGTGTCACGCAGGATGTCCCTTCCAAAAAACCCTCCCCAAACAGCACATGACGCAAAGAAAAATTAAAGAAAAAAGAGGTGCAAGATGGAATTGTCCTTGGGCCCTCCCACCCACCCTTATGTTGTATAAACAGGACATGCACACTTTAACCAACCCATCATTTCAGTGACAGGGTCTGCCACACGACTGTGACTGAAATGAAGGGTTGGTTTGGACCCCCACCAAAAAAGAAGCAATTAATCTCTCCTTGCACAAACTGGCTCTACAGAGGCAAGATGTCCACCTCATCATCATCCTCCGATATATCACCGTGTACATCCCCCTCCTCACAGATTATCAATTCGTCCCCACTGGAATCCACCATCTCAGCTCCCTGTGTACTTTGTGGAGGCAATTGCTGCTGGTCAATGTCTCCACGGAGGAATTGATTATAATTCATTTTAATGAACATCATCTTCTCCACATTTTCTGGATGTAACCTCGTACGCCGATTGCTGACAAGGTGAGCGGCGGCACTAAACACTCTTTCGGAGTACACACTTGTGGGAGGGCAACTTAGGTAGAATAAAGCCAGTTTGTGCAAGGGCCTCCAAATTGACTCTTTTTCCTGCCAGTATAAGTACGGACTGTGTGACGTGCCTACTTGGATGCGGTCACTCATATAATCCTCCACCATTCTTTCAATGGTGAGAGAATCATATGCAGTGACAGTAGACGACATGTCCGTAATCGTTGTCAGGTCCTTCAGTCCGGACCAGATGTCAGCATCAGCAGTCGCTCCAGACTGCCCTGCATCACCGCCAGCGCGTGGGCTCGGAATTCTGAGCCTTTTCCTCGCACCCCCAGTTGCGGGAGAATGTGAAGGAGGAGATGTTGACAGGTCGCGTTCCGCTTGACTTGACAATTTTCTCACCAGCAGGTCTTTCAACCCCAGCATACTTGTGTCTGCCGGAAAGAGAGATCCAAGGTAGGCTTTAAATCTAGGATCGAGCACGGTGGCCAAAATGTAGTGCTCTGATTTCAACAGATTGACCACCCGTGAATCCTTGTTAAGCCAATTAAGGGCTCCATCCACAAGTCCCACAAGCCTAGCGGAATCGCTCCGTGTTAGCTCCTCCTTCAATGTCTCCAGCTTCTTCTGCAAAAGCCTGATGAGGGGAATGACCTGACTCAGGCTGGCAGTGTCTGAACTGACTTCACGTGTGGCAAGTTCAAAGGGCATCAGAACCTTGCACAACGTTGAAATCATTCTCCACTGCGCTTGAGACAGGTGCATTCCACCTCCTATATCGTGCTCAATTGTATAGGCTTGAATGGCCTTTTGCTGCTCCTCCAACCTCTGAAGCATATAGAGGGTTGAATTCCACCTCGTTACCACTTCTTGCTTCAGATGATGGCAGGGCAGGTTCAGTAGTTTTTGGTGGTGCTCCAGTCTTCTGTACGTGGTGCCTGTACGCCGAAAGTGTCCCGCAATTCTTCTGGCCACCGACAGCATCTCTTGCACGCCCCTGTCGTTTTTTAAAAAATTCTGCACCACCAAATTCAAGGTATGTGCAAAACATGGGACGTGCTGGAATTTGCCCATATTTAATGCACACACAATATTGCTGGCGTTGTCCGATGCCACAAATCCACAGGAGAGTCCAATTGGGGTAAGCCATTCCGCGATGATCTTCCTCAGTTGCCGTAAGAGGTTTTCAGCTGTGTGCGTATTCTGGAAAGCAGTGATACAAAGCGTAGCCTGCCTAGGAAAGAGTTGGCGTTTGCGAGATGCTGCTACTGGTGCCGCCGCTGCTGTTCTTGCGGCGGGAGTCCATACATCTACCCAGTGGGCTGTCACAGTCATATAGTCCTGACCCTGCCCTGCTCCACTTGTCCACATGTCCGTGGTTAAGTGGACATTGGGTACAACTGCATTTTTTAGGACACTGGTGAGTCTTTTTCTGACGTCCGTGTACATTCTCGGTATCGCCTGCCTAGAGAAGTGGAACCTAGATGGTATTTGGTAACGGGGGCACACTGCCTCAATAAATTGTCTAGTTCCCTGTGAACTAACGGCGGATACCGGACGCACGTCTAACACCAACATAGTTGTCAAGGCCTCAGTTATCCGCTTTGCAGCAGGATGACTGCTGTGATATTTCATCTTCCTCGCAAAGGACTGTTGGACAGTCAATTGCTTACTGGAAGTAGTACAAGTGGGCTTACGACTTCCCCTCTGGGATGACCATCGACTCCCAGCAGCAACAACAGCAGCGCCAGCAGCAGTAGGCGTTACACGCAAGGATGCATCGGAGGAATCCCAGGCAGGAGAGGACTCGTCAGAATTGCCAGTGACATGGCCTGCAGGACTATTGTCATTCCTGGGGAAGGAGGAAATTGACACTGAGGGAGTTGGTGGGGTGGTTTGCGTGAGCTTGGTTACAAGAGGAAGGGATTTACTGGTCAGTGGACTGCTTCCGCTGTCGCCCAAAGTTTTTGAACTTGTCACTGACTTATTATGAATGCGCTGCAGGTGACGTATAAGGGAGGATGTTCCGAGGTGGTTAACATCCTTTCCCCTACTTATTACAGCTTGACAAAGGCAACACACGGCTTGACACCTGTTGTCCGCTTTTCTGTTGAAATACCTCCACACTGAAGAGCTGATTTTTTTGGTATTTTCACCAGGCATGTCAACGGCCATATTCCTCCCACGGACAACAGGTGTCTCCCCGGGTGCCTGACTTAAACAAACCACCTCACCATCAGAATCCTCCTGGTCAATTTCCTCCCCAGCGCCAGCAACACCCATATCCTCCTCATCCTGGTGTACTTCAACACTGACATCTTCAATCTGACTATCAGGAACTGGACTGCGGGTGCTCCTTCCAGCACTTGCAGGGGGCGTGCAAATGGTGGAAGGCGCATGCTCTTCACGTCCAGTGTTGGGAAGGTCAGGCATCGCAACCGACACAATTGGACTCTCCTTGTGGATTTGGGATTTCGAAGAACGCACAGTTCTTTGCGGTGCTTTTGCCAGCTTGAGTCTTTTCTTTTTTCTAGCGAGAGGCTGAGTGCTTCCATCCTCATGTGAAGCTGAACCACTAGCCATGAACATAGGCCAGGGCCTCAGCCGTTCCTTGCCACTCCGTGTGGTAAATGGCATATTGGCAAGTTTACGCTTCTCCTCCGACAATTTTATTTTAGGTTTTGGAGTCCTTTTTTTACTGATATTTGGTGTTTTGGATTTGACATGCTCTGTACTATGACATTGGGCATCGGCCTTGGCAGACGACGTTGCTGGCATTTCATCGTCTCGGCCATGACTAGTGGCAGCAGCTTCAGCACGAGGTGGAAGTGGATCTTGATCTTTCCCTAATTTTGGAACCTCAACATTTTTGTTCTCCATATTTTAATAGGCACAACTAAAAGGCACCTCAGGTAAACAATGGAGATGGATGGATACTAGTATACTTATGGATGGACTGCCAAGTGCCGACACAGAGGTAGCTACAGCCGTGGACTACCGTACTGTACTGTGTCTGCTGCTAATATAGATTGGTTGATAATGAGATGTAGTATGTATAAAGAAGAAAGAAAAAAAAAAACACGGGTAGGTGGTATACAATTATGGATGGACTGCCGAGTGCCGACACAGAGGTAGCTACAGCCGTGGACTACCGTACTGTACTGTGTCTGCTGCTAATATAGACTGGATGATAATGAGATGTAGTATGTATAAAGAAGAAAGAAAAAAAAAACACGGGTAGGTGGTATACAATTATGGATGGACTGCCGAGTGCCGACACAGAGGTAGCTACAGCCGTGGACTACCGTACTGTACTGTGTCTGCTGCTAATATAGACTGGATGATAATGAGATGTAGTATGTATAAAGAAGAAAGAAAAAAAAAACCACGGGTAGGTGGTATACAATTATGGATGGACTGCCGAGTGCCGACACAGAGGTAGCTACAGCCGTGGACTACCGTACTGTACTGTGTCTGCTGCTAATATAGACTGGTTGATAATGAGATGTAGTATGTATAAAGAAGAAAGAAAAAAAAAACCACGGGTAGGTGGTATACAATTATGGATGGACTGCCGAGTGCCGACACAGAGGTAGCTACAGCCATGGACTACCGTACTGTACTGTGTCTGCTGCTAATATAGACTGGATGATAATGAGATGTAGTATGTATAAAGAAGAAAGAAAAAAAAAACCACGGGTAGGTGGTATACAATTATGGATGGACTGCCGAGTGCCGACACAGAGGTAGCTACAGCCGTGGACTACCGTACTGTACTGTGTCTGCTGCTAATATAGACTGGTTGATAATGAGATGTAGTATGTATAAAGAAGAAAGAAAAAAAAACCACGGGTAGGTGGTATACAATTATGGATGGACTGCCGAGTGCCGACACAGAGGTAGCTACAGCCGTGTACTACCGTACTGTACTGTGTCTGCTGCTAATATAGACTGGATGATAATGAGATGTAGTATGTATAAAGAAGAAAGAAAAAAAAAACCACGGGTAGGTGGTATACAATTATGGATGGACTGCCGAGTGCCGACACAGAGGTAGCTACAGCCGTGGACTACCGTACTGTACTGTGTCTGCTGCTAATATAGACTGGATGATAATGAGATGTAGTATGTATGTATAAAGAAGAAAGAAAAAAAAAACCACGGGTAGGTGGTATACAATTATGGATGGACTGCCGAGTGCCGACACAGAGGTAGCTACAGCCGTGAACTACCGTACTGTGTCTGCTGCTAATATAGACTGGTTGATAATGAGATGTAGTATGTATAAAGAAGAAAGAAAAAAAAAACCACGGGTAGGTGGTATACAATTATGGATGGACTGCCGAGTGCCGACACAGAGGTAGCTACAGCCGTGGACTACCGTACTGTACTGTGTCTGCTGCTAATATAGACTGGATGATAATGAGATGTAGTATGTATAAAGAAGAAAGAAAAAAAAAACCACGGGTAGGTGGTATACAATTAGGGATGGACTGCCGAGTGCCGACACAGAGGTAGCTACAGCCGTGAACTACCGTACTGTGTCTGCTGCTAGTAGACTGGATGATAAATAATGATATAAAAATATATATATATATCACTACTGCAGCCGGACAGGTATATATTATATAATGACGGACCTGCTGGAGTGGACACTGTCTGTCAGCAGAATGAGTTTTTTAATTTTTATTGAATAAAAAAACACCACACAAGTCACACGACGAGTGTACTTTTTCAGGCAGACATTCAATCACAATATACTATACTGGTGGTCAGTGTGGTCAGGTCACTGGTCACAGTGGTCAGTGGTCAGTCACACTGGCAGTGGCACTCTGGCAGCAAAAGTGTGCACTGTTTAATATGTACTCCTGGCTCCTGCTATAACCTATAACTGCTCCCCAGTCTCCCCCACAATTAAGCTGTGTGAGCACAGTCAGATATTATACATAGATGATGCAGCACACTGGGCTGAGCACAGATATGGTATGTGAGTGTGACTGAGTCACTGTGTATCGTTTTTTTCAGGCAGAGAACAAGAACAGAACGGATTATTAAATAATAATAAATTATAAAACTGCACTGGTGGTCAGGTCACTGGTCATCAGTCACTAGTATAACTCCTCCTAAGCTCCAGTAAGTAAATTAAGTGTCTCACTCTCACTCTCCTATCTATTTTAATTTCTAAACGGAGAGGACGCCAGCCACGTCCTCTCCCTATCAATCTCAATGCACGTGTGAAAATGGCCGCGACGCGCGGCTCCTTATATAGAATCCGAGTCTCGCGATAGAATCCGAGCCTCGCGAGAATCCGACAGCGTGATGATGACGTTCGGGCGCGCTCGGGTTAACCGAGCAAGGCGGGAAGATCCGAGTCGCTCGGACCCGTGTAAAAAAACATGAAGTTCGGGCGGGTTCGGATTCAGAGAAACCGAACCCGCTCATCTCTATTTACAACTAGACACAATTAGAAGACAAAACTGGGTAAAAACAGTCATGGGAGGTAGGAGAGCCCTGCTCGCAAGCTTACAATCTATGGGGAAATAGGCATTGATACACAAGGATAGGTGCTATCTATTGCATAGTTGTCCACCAGATTGTAAAGGTTCTTGGTGGGCTGCATGATATCACATCACAGCAGTGATGAACCAGGATCAGGAGGAAAGGAGACTGAGGAAAGAAAATATGTGAGGATAAGTGTGGACTGTACTGTGGGGATATACCTGGATAGGAACGCTATGAAGGTAATGTGAGCGGTTCTGGAATTTGATAATCTTGTGTGAATAGGTGAGTTTTCAGGGAACGCTTGAAGGTTTGAAGACTAGAGGAGAGTCTTATTGTACATAGTGGGCACAGCCCAAAGAAGGTCCTGTAATCATGCATGGGAGCAGGTAATGAGTGTGGATGAGAGACGTAGATCTTGTGAAGAGTGAAGGGGCCGGGTTGGGAGATATTTTGAGATAAGCAAAGAGATGTATGTTGTTGCAGTATTGTTAATAGCCTTGTGTGTAAGTAACAGTATTTTATATTGAATACAGTAGAATACAAGTAGCCAGTCGAGGGACTGACAAAGTGGGTCTGCAGATGATGAATGTCTAGCGAGGAATATTAGCCTTGCAGCTGCATTCAGAATGGATTGTAATGGTGAGAGTCTCTTCTTAGTAAGACCAGTAAGACGACTATTGCAATAATCAATGCGAGAGATAATGAGACTATGGATTAGAGTTTTAGCAGTGTCTTGTGTAAGGTATGATCGTATTTTGGATATGTTTCTTAGATGCATGTAACATGATTTTGAGACGGATTGATTGTGGGGAGCATAGGACAGTTCTGAGTCAAGTATGACACGTAGGCAGCAAGCTTGTGGTGTAGGGTTTTGTAGAGTTCTCAACAGTAATAGAAATATCAGGTTGGTAACTGATATTGGCCGGTGAAAATATAATTAACTCTGTTTTGGAAATATTAAGTTTGAGGTGATGAGATGACATCCAAGATGAAATGGCAGAGAGGTATTCAGTGACCCGGCCCAGTACAGATAGAGACAAATCAGGGGAGGATAGGTAGATTTGAGTATCATCTGCATACAGATGATACTGAAATCCAAAAGAGCTGATTAGTTTACCAAGAGAGGAGGTATAGATTGAGAAAAGCAGAGGACCTAAGACTGAGCCCTGCAGTACTCCAACTGAAAGAGGTAGCAAAGAGGAGGTGGATTTAGAGAAACAGACACGGAAAGAGCGATTAGATAGGTAGGATAAGAACCAAGAGAGGGCTGTGTCCTGAAGACCTAGGGATTGCAGTGTTTGTATGAGAAGAGAGTGGTTAACAGTGTCAAAAGCAGCAGAGAGATCTAGAAGAATAAGTAGTTAGTAATGGCCTTTAGACTTTGCAGTGACCAAATCATTCACTACTTTAGTCAGTGCTGTCTCTGTGGAGTGTTGGGAACGAAAGCCTGATTGATGTGGGTCCAGTAAGTTGTATGAGGTAAGAAAGTATGTGAGGTGAGTGTAGGTAAGTTTCTCAAGTAACTTGGAGAAACATGGGAGCTGAAAGATGGGACGCTAGTTTGAGAGAGAGTTAGGGTCAGAATTTAGTTTTTTCAGATTGGGAGTAATCACTGCATGCTTGATCAGTGAAGGAAAGATACCAGTAGAGAGATAGAGAGAGAGAGAGAGATATTACAGATGTTAGTTAAGGTTGGGATGAGCACAGGAGACAGAGCTTTACTTATTTGTGAGGGTATAGGACATTATATCATTAAAACGTGTACCCTCACGGGCTCGCTTACCATGTTCTGAACTCGAGCCTATCCAGCATGTATAGCCAGGGCCGGCGCTACCACTAGGCAGCTTTAGGCAGCTGCCTAGAGCGCCGGCCACTGGAGGGCGGCACTTAGCACAGCAGCACATTAACATGAGGGATGAGCGGGATGTCCCCACACAACCCACAGTACCGGTTTTAAAAAATATATATTTCTCTAACGTCCTAAGTGGATGCTGGGGACTCCGTCAGGACCATGGGGAATAGCGGCTCCGCAGGAGACAGGGCACAAAAAGTAAAAGCTTTTGGACCTAGGTGGTGTGCACTGGCTCCTCCCCCTATGACCCTCCTCCAAGCCTCAGTTAGATCTTTGTGCCCGGCCGAGAAGGGTGCAATCTAGGTGGCTCTCCTGAGCTGCTTAGAAGTAAAAGTATACTTAGGCTTTTTTATTTTCAGTGAGTCCTGCTGGCAACAGGCTCACTGCAGTGTGGGACTAAGGGGAGAAGAAGCGAACTCACCTGCGTGCAGAGTGGATTGGGCTTCTTGGCTACTGGACATTAGCTCCAGAGGGACGATCACAGGCCCAGCCATGGATGGGTCCCGGAGCCGCGCCGCCGGCCCCCTTACAGATGCTGAAGCAAGAAGAGGTCCATAAATCGGCGGCAGAAGACTTTCCTGTCTTCATAAGGTAGCGCACAGCACTGCAGCTGTGCGCCATTGCTCTCAGCACACTTCACACTTCGGTCACTGAGGGTGCAGGGCGCTGGGGTGGGCGCCCTGGGAAGCAATGAATTTACCTTATTTGGCAAAAAATACATCACATATAGCTCCTGGGCTATATGGATGTATTTAACCCCTGCCAGTTTTCCAGAAAAAAGCGGGAGAAGAGCCCGCCGAGAAGGGGGCGGGGCCTATCTCCTCAGCACACAGCGCCATTTTTCCCACACAGCTCCGCTGGTAGGAAGGCTCCCAGACTCTCCCCTGCATCCTGCACTACAGAAACAGGGTAAAAAAGAGAGGGGGGCACTTATTTGGCAAAATAACAGATATAAGCAGCTATAAGGGATAGACACTTATTGTAAGGTTGTCCCTATACATATATAGCGCTCTGGTGTGTGCTGGCAAACTCTCCCTCTGTCTCCCCAAGGGGCTAAGTGGGGTCCTGTCCTCTATCAGAGCATTCCCTGTGTGTGTGCTGGGTGTCGGTACGTGTGTGTCGACATGTATGAGGAGGAAAATGATGTGGAGGCGGAGCAATTGCCTATAATGGTGATGTGATGTGGAGGCGGAGCAATTGCCTATAATGGTGATGTCACCCCCTAGGGAGTCGACACCTGAATGGATGGCCGTAATTAAGGAATTACGTGACAGTGTCGGCACGTTACAAAAAACTGTTGACGACATGAGACAGCCGGCAGCTCAGTTAGTGCCTGTCCAGGCGTCTCAAACACCGTCAGGGGCTATAAAACGCCCGTTACCTCAGTGGGTCGACACGGACCCAGACACAGACACTGACTCCAGTGTCGACGGTGAAGAAACAAACGTATTTTCCAGTAGGGCCACACGTTACATGATCACGGCAATGAAGGAGGTTTTGCACATCTCTGATACTGCAAGTACCACGAAAAGGGGTATTATATGGGGTGTGAAAAAACTACCCGTAGTTTTTCCTGAATCAGAGGAATTGAATGAAGTGTGTGATAAAGCGTGGGTTACCCCCGACAAAAAACTGCTAATTTCTAAAAAATTATTGGCACTATATCCCTTCCCACCAGAGGTTAGGGCTCGTTGGGAAACACCCCCTAGGGTAGATAAGGCGCTCACACGCTTATCAAAACAAGTGGCGTTACCGTCTCCAGAAACGGCCGCCCTTAAGGAGCCAGCAGATAGGAGGCTGAAAAATATCCTTAAAAGTATATACACACATACTGGTGTTATACTGCGACCAGCAATCGCCTCAGCCTGGATGTGCAGTGCTGGGGTGGCGTGGTCGGACTCCCTGACTGAGAATATTGATACCCTGGATAGGGACAGTATTTTATTGACTATTGAGCAATTAAAAGATGCATTTTTATATATGCGAGATGCACAGAGAGATATTTGCACTCTGGCATCAAGAGTAAGTGCGCTGTCCATTTCTGCCAGAAGAGGGTTATGGACGCGACAGTGGTCAGGTGATGCGGATTCAAAACGGCACATGGAGGTATTGCCGTATAAAGGGGAGGAGTTATTTGGGGTCGGTCTATCAGACCTGGTAACCACGGCAACGGCTGGGAAATCCACATTTTTACCTCAAGTCACCTCTCAACAGAAAAAGACACCGTCTTTTCAGCATCAGTCCTTTCGTTCCCATAAAGGCAAGCGGACAAAAGGACAGTCATATCTGCCCCGGGGTAGAGGAAGGGGAAAAAGACTGCAGCAGACAGCTTCTTCCCAAGAACAGAAGCCCTCTTCCGCTTCTGCCAAGTCCTCAGCATGACGCTGGGTCCTTACAAGCAGACTCAGGTACGGTGGGAGGTCGTCTCAGAAATTTCAGCGCGCAGTGGGCTCACTCGCAAGTGAACCCCTGGATCCTGCAAGTAGTATCTCAGGGGTACAAATTGGAATTCGAGACGTCTCCCCCTCGCCGGTTCCTGAAGTCTGCTTTACCAATAGCTCCCTCCGACAGGGAGGCGGTATTGGGAGCCATTCACAAGCTGTACTCCCAACAGGTGATAATAAAAGTACCCCTCCTACAACAAGGGAAGGGATATTACTCCACACTGTTTGTGGTACCGAAACCAGACGGTTCGGTGAGACCGATTTTAAATCTAAAATCTTTGAACACTTATATCAAAAGGTTCAAATTCAAGATGGAATCACTCAGAGCAGTGATAGCGAACCTGGAAGAAGGGGACTATATGGTGTCTCTGGACATCAAGGATGCCTATCTCCATGTCCCGATTTGCCCTTCTCACCAAGGGTATCTCAGGTTCGTAATACAGAACTGTCATTATCAGTTTCAGACGCTGCCGTTTGGATTGTCCACGGCACCCCGGGTCTTTACCAAGGTAATGGCCGAAATGATGATTCTTCTTCGAAGAAAAGGCGTATTAATTATCCCTTACTTGGACGATCTCCTAATAAGGGCAAGGTCCAGAGAACAGTTAGAAGTCGGAGTAGCACTATCTCAAGAAGTACTACAACAGCACGGGTGGATTTTAAATATTCCAAAATCGCAGCTGATTCCGACGACACGTCTGCTGTTCCTAGGGATGATTCTGGACACAGTCCAGAAAAAGGTGTTTCTCCCGGAGGAGAAAGCCAGGGAGTTATCCGAGCTAGTCAGGAACCTCCTAAAACCAGGAAAGGTGTCAGTGCATCAATGCACAAGGGTCCTGGGAAAAATGGTGGCTTCTTACGAAGCGATTCCATTCGGCAGATTCCACGCAAGAATTTTTCAGTGGGATCTGCTGGACAAATGGTCCGGATCACATCTTCAGATGCATCAGAAAATAACCCTGTCTCCAAGGACAAGGGTATCTCTTCTGTGGTGGCTGCAAAGTGCTCATCTCCTAGAGGGCCGCAGATTCGGCATTCAGGACTGGATCCTGGTGACCACGGATGCCAGCCTGAGAGGCTGGGGAGCAGTCACACAAGGAAGAAACTTCCAGGGAGTGTGGTCAAGCCTGGAGACTTCACTTCACATAAATATACTGGAACTAAGGGCAATTTACAATGCTCTAAGCCTAGCAAAGCCTCTGCTTCAGGGTCAGCCGGTGTTGATCCAGTCGGACAACATCACAGCAGTCGCCCACATAAACAGGCAGGGCGGCACAAGAAGCAGGAGGGCAATGACAGAAGCTGCAAGGATTCTGCAATGGGCGGAAAATCATGTGATAGCACTGTCAGCAGTGTTCATTCCGGGAGTGGACAACTGGGAAGCAGACTTCCTCAGCAGACAAGACCTACACCCGGGGGAGTGGGGACTTCATCCGGAAGTCTTCCTCATGATTGTGAACCGTTGGGAAAAACCAAAGGTGGACATGATGGCGTCACGCCTCAACAAAAAACTAGACAGGTATTGCGCCAGGTCAAGAGACCCGCAGGCAATAGCTGTGGACGCTCTGGTAACACCTTGGGTGTTCCAGTCGGTGTATGTGTTCCCTCCTCTGCCTCTCTTACCCAAGGTACTGAGAATTATAAGACGGAGAGGAGTAAGAACTATACTAGTGGCTCCGGATTGGCCAAGAAGGACTTGGTACCCGGAACTTCAAGAGATGCTCACAGAGGACCCGTGGCCTCTGCCGCTAAGAAGGGACCTGCTTCAGCAGGGACCCTGTCTGTTCCAAGACTTACCGCGGCTGCGTTTGACGGCATGGCGGTTGAACGCCGGATTCTGAAGGAAAAAGGCATTCCAGATGAAGTTATTCCTACCCTGATTAAAGCTAGGAAGGATGTAACCGCACAGCATTATCACCGTATTTGGCGAAAATATGTTGCGTGGTGCGAGACCAAGAAGGCCCCGACAGAGGAATTTCAACTAGGTCGTTTCCTACATTTCCTGCAAACAGGACTGTCCATGGGCCTAAAGTTAGGGTCCATTAAGGTTCAAATTTCGGCCTTGTCGATTTTCTTTCAGAGAGAATTGGCTTCATTTCCTGAAGTTCAGACTTTTGTAAAAGGGGTACTGCATATACAGCCTCCCTTTGTGCCCCCAGTGGCACCTTGGGATCTCAATGTAGTTTTGGGATTCCTAAAATCACATTGGTTTGAGCCACTTGCCACGGTGGAATTAAAATATCTCACATGGAAAGTGGTAATGTTGTTGGCCCTGGCTTCTGCCAGGCGAGTATCTGAATTGGCGGCTTTATCCTATAAAAGCCCTTACCTGATATTTCATTCGGATAGGGCGGAATTGAGGACTCGTCCTCAATTTCTTCCTAAGGTGGTTTCAGCGTTTCACCTAAACCAACCTATTGTGGTGCCTGCGGCTACTAGGGACTTGGAGGACTCCAAGTTGCTGGACGTAGTCAGGGCCCTGAAAATATATGTTTCCAGGACGGCTGGAGTCAGGAAATCTGACTCGCTGTTTATCCTGTATGCACCCAACAAGCTGGGTGCTCCTGCTTCTAAGCAGACTATTGCGCATTGGATTTGTAGTACAATTCAGCTTGCACATTCTGTGGCAGGCCTGCCACAGCCAAAATCTGTAAAAGCCCATTCCACAAGGAAAGTGGGCTCATCTTGGGCGGCTGCCCGAGGGGTCTCGGCTTTACAACTTTGCCGAGCAGCTACTTGGTCAGGGGCAAACACGTTTGCTAAATTCTACAAATTTGATACCCTGGCTGAGGAGGACCTGGAGTTCTCTCATTCGGTGCTGCAGAGTCATCCGCACTCTCCCGCCCGTTTGGGAGCTTTGGTATAATCCCCATGGTCCTGACGGAGTCCCCAGCATCCACTTAGGACGTTAGAGAAAATAAGATTTTACTCACCGATAAATCTATTTCTCGTAGTCCGTAGTGGATGCTGGGCGCCCATCCCAAGTGCGGATTGTCTGCAATACTTGTACATAGTTATTGTTAACAAAATCGGGTTTTTGTTGTAGTGAGCCATCTTTTCAGAGGCTCCTCTGTTATCATACTGTTAACTGGGTTCAGATCACAAGTTGTACGGTGTGATTGGTGTGGCTGGTATGAGTCTTACCCGGGATTCAAAATCCTTCCTTATTGTGTACGCTCGTCCGGGCACAGTATCCTAACTGAGGCTTGGAGGAGGGTCATAGGGGGAGGAGCCAGTGCACACCACCTAGGTCCAAAAGCTTTTACTTTTTGTGCCCTGTCTCCTGTGGAGCCGCTATTCCCCATGGTCCTGACGGAGTCCCCAGCATCCACTACGGACTACGAGAAATAGATTTATCGGTGAGTAAAATCTTATTTTCTGCGGGTTCCGGAGGGGCGGGGTGATTGAGGATAAACGCCGGCAATTGATCAGCGGCTGCAGCCGCCCGTCCCTCAGCAGCTGCAGCCACCCGCCCCTCACTAGCCGCAGCCGCCCGCCTCTCACTACTAGACGCAGCCGCCCGCCCCTCACTAGCCTCACTAGCCACAGCCGCCCGCATCTCGTCAGCGTCCACCATGGACTATGGAGCCGACACAAGCAACGGGAGCAGTGCCTCCCCGACAACAGCAGCAGTGCTATCCTGGACGGCATCGTGATCCGGGAGATGGTGGCAACAACAGCATGGAGCAGTATTCCCACCATGGCTTCCTGGCCAGCGGTAAGATGCCGCTGCCTGGAGTCACACGCTGGACAAGTGACCAAAATTCACCCTGGCTGGGGGAGGAGGGGGGTTGGATTTATGTATATATGACTATGTATATTTGGAGTCAGTGTATATATGGAGGCAGTGTATATATGGATGTATATATGGAGGCAGTGTATGGATGGATGGATGTATGGATGTATGTATGTATGTATGTATGTATGTATGAGAGAGACAGTGGATGTATGTATGTATTTATGTGAGAGGCAGTGTGTGTATGTATGGATGTATGTATGTAAGAGAGGCAGTGTATGTATGGATGTATGTATGAGAGACAGTGTATGTATGTATGTATGTATGAGAGACAGTGTATGTATGTATGTATGTATGTATGTATGGGTGAGGCAGTGTATGTATGAGAGAAGCAGTGTGTGTATGTATGTATGTATGTATGTATGTATGAGAGAGGCAGTGTGTGTGTGTGTGTGTGTGTGTGTGTGTATGTATGTATGTATGTATGTATGTATGTGAGAGGCAGTGTATGTATGTATGTATGTATGTATGTGAGAGGCAGTGTATGGATGTGTGAGAGAGGCAGTGTATGTATGTATGTATGTATGTATGTATGTGAGAGGCAGTGTATGTATGTATGTAAGTATGTATGTATGTATGTGAGAGGCAGTGTATGGATGTATGAGAGAGGCTACGTATGTATGTATGTATGTATGTATGTATGTATGTATGTATGTATGAGAGAGACATTGGATGTATGTATGTGAGAGAGAGGCAGTGTATGTATGGATGTATGTGAGAGACAGTGTATGTATGTATGGATGTATGTATGTATGTATGTATGTGAGAGACAGTGTATGTATGGATGTATGTATGAGAGAGACAGTGAGTGTATGTATGTATGTATGTATGGGAGAGGCAGTGTATGAATGTATGTATGGGAGAGGCAGTGTATATATGTATGTATGTATGTATGTATGTATGTATGTATGAGAGAGACAGTGGATGTATGTATGGGAGAGGCAGTGTATGGATGTATGGATGTATGGGAGAGGCAGTGTATATATGTATGTATGTATGAGAGAGACAGTGGATGTATGTATGGGAGAGGCAGTGTATGGATGTATGTATAGGAGAGGCAGTGTATATATGTATGTATGTATGTATGTATGTATGTATGAGAGAGGCAGTGTATGTATGAGAGAGGCAGTGTATGGATGGATGGATGTGAGAGGCAGTGTATGGATGTATGAGAGAGGCTGTGTGTGTGTGTGTGTGTGTGTGTGTGTGTGTGTGTGTGTGTGTGTGTGTGTGTGTGTGTGTGTGTGTGTGTGTGTGTGAATGAGAGACAAAATCAAATAGAAAGAGATAGGCAGCTGGATAGTAGGGTGCCAGGATCTGGGAAGGGGGTACCCATCAAATAATTAAGGATGTCTTTGAGAGATACATCCTTGTTGTAGTCAATGCAGTCAGACGACTGGGAAATGTATAAGACTCTGCCTAATCACTTTCACCTTACTGACTGGGAAAGTGATAGTGTTGGGGGGCAGTAGGGAGATGTTTTGCCTAGGGTGCCAAGAAACCTTGCACCGGCCCTGTGTATAGCTATTATGATGTATTAACAACCAGGCATCTTAGTAGTCTCTCAACGGTATCCGGTCTATAGATATACACGAAAAAGGTCTACAGTCAATAGGTCGACCACCGATGATAGACATGCATTAGGTCGACAGGGTCAAAAGGTCGACAAGTAAAAGGTAGCCAGTTCAAAAAGTCAACAGGGTAAAAATGTCAACATGACAATGGTTGACACATATACGGTCGACCAAGGTTTTTTTTTATACTTTTTCATACTTTACCATCCACTTGGATTACAATTGGGAATCTCAGAATGGCAGTATATGAAAAGAATTGTAAAAATTCACGAAAACTGCAGGGACAGAGGGGAACTTTCCAGTCGGTCCCTGCAGGATCTTGAAACTCCACCCCAGTGTGACGAGCCACAAGTGTATGTCCAGCTCCAGCCTCCCAAAAGTGTCTAATTTTATTCAAATGTGTACACAGGCTTTAAATTAGACTGTATACTATGGCAGTGTTAGCAAAGATTGTGCTGATGAGCAGTTGATTCAGTGGGGGCTGGAGGGATTCACCCATACAAGGATCAAAAAGCGCATGTGACCACACCTAGAGGCTGCATAGTGGAGTCAGGGGGTAATTCAGACTGGATCGCTGCATGGCCAGCGATCGCAGTCTGAATCCCTTTGTAGAGTGCGCGCACGCACACCCCGAGAGCCCAGTGAGATGCTAACAGCATCTCTGGGCTACGATCACCTCTGCCTGATTGACAGGCAGAGGCGGGGTGGGAGTAGACGTGCCAATGGGCGGGGTGCAATCCTGACCTCTGCGGGGGTTGGCCGCGGTGGCTGCGTGACATCACACGCAGCCGCTGCGACCCAGGATGCGGTGGGTAGCCACCTGCCAGCGCGCAGGAGCTGCGCAGGCAAGGAGCTACTCGCCACATGCAAAAGCATCGCACCATGCAATGCTTTTGCACCCTTGTGGGGGGGAAAGGGGGCAGAGCCAGACATGCGGGGTAGACTAGCCCTGTGCTGGGCATCCCCCCGCATGTCTGAGTAAGTGATCGTAGATGTGATAAATTTAACAAATCTTCAATCAGATCTGAATTAGGCCCTCAGTCTGGACAACTGCTGCAGTCAGGACAGGCTGAGCCTGCGGCCTGTGTATCCAGTCCTAGTGGGTTGGGAAAGCCAGTCAGAGCACAGTGTGCTAGGAGGCCATTTAGGGCCAGGAGGTATGTATAGCCATTGATCATGGTTTACAGCAATTGTTGAATACTTTTACCATCAATGGGGGAAAACCAAATGGTTTCTCACCATCGATGGAACCAGGCCTTTAACTAGGCTGGTGAGGCCGATGCTCGGCACATAGCGTATTTGCCCTGTGGGTGCAAATGGGCACGTCCACCCACAAGCCACTTTGTAAGTGCCGCTACCAGCTGCTGTGTCCTGCCTGCTGCAATGTATAATAGTGGTGCACCTGGCTCCTTCTCTGCTGGGAGCACCTTTACCATTACACATTACAGTGAACAGTGCCGCAGCTGCCTGCCCATGTGCTCTGCCCCTTCCCCTGTCCTGCAGTGTCTCTTTGGACTGGGAGCGACATCATGACCACTCTCCCAGTCCATTCCCACAGTGCCCTGCGCCAAGAAGCCTCACTGTTGGAGTGGGCAGAGCTCTGTACAGTGACATCACAGTAAGCAGCCAACAGGAGTCAGGACTCAGGAATAGAGGTGGCAACTGGTGGACGCTAACAGAGAATGAGGAATGAGGTTAGCAGCACCACAGCTCCTTGGGTGGGGTGGGGTGGAGTGAATGGGAGGAATGAAGATGAGGAGATAGAGAAATGATGAATAAGGAGAAGGAATGATGATGAGGAGGAGGATGAATAATGATGAATGAGGAAGAGGACTGATGAGGAGGCGGAATGAGGAGAATGGGCTTTAATGTGACATAATGTTTATAAGGGTTCTCTATTGTTGTGCAATGTGTATAAGGGGCTCTTGTCATGTCCTGGATCCCTGTGAAATCAGCTTATAATTTGCAAGAGGGGGTTACTGGGTTGGAATGCCACAACAAACAAGGGGGGCAAATGTAGGTCTCCTCGTGTACTGCTAATACCGGATGTTGACGAGACCTGACCAGAGCCATGGAGTTGAATCAATGTTGAATAGCTCTAAGTGATGATCAACATAGGAATGCTCTAGGAAACATGTGGATACACAGAGTGGAGCCTGGAACATGGAGCAGCAACACACAGCAGCATGCACTGAAGAAGAAAGTTGTTCAGGCGTCTTCCTGTTCCCAGGATCCCACTTATATACCCTGAGACAGTCTGCTATTGGTGAGAATAATCAGCTGGGCAATTCAAAGATTCCCATTGGGCATTACTGCGGTCAGCTGACTCTGTAGCATGGCTAGCCAGCATCCTGTATACTCTAAGCACTCCATTACAGTGTCCCTGAGACAGAACAGAAGCATGTATCACCGCAGCTGATGTCTGACAGCACTCCTGACCTGTGGAAGCTAGGGTCATGGTGATTAATGGCTGGCTCTAGGCTGGATCCTGACAGTACCCCCTCCGGACCTTGAAGGTTTAGAAGGAACAAATTTTATGAAAATCTAAAAGGAGCTGGGGAGCATGAACAACAGAAGTCTTAATCCAGGATCGTTCCTCTGGTTCATAACCCTTCCAGTCGATCAAATACTGTAATTGTCCCAGACGAAGACAAGAATCAAGAATCATTCCACCTCATACTCAACTCCTCACTGAGTGTGAACTTGAGGAATCTTAAGTGGGGAGAGATGAAACCGACTAAGAAGTAATGGACGAAGCAAAGAGACATGAAAAGTATTTGGAATTCTCAGATGCAATGGTAACTCCAATTTATAGGCTACTGGATTTAATACCTTGAGCATGCGATAAGGACCAATATACCGTAGAGCTAGTTTCATACTTGGAACTCTTAGTCTAATGTTCTTTGCGGAAAGGCAAATCCGATCACCATGTTTAAGAGAGGGTATTGCCATACGTTTATGATCTGCAAATTTCTTGTGATTGCTGGAGGCAGTTTTCAATGAATGATAAGTCTTTCCCCAGATGTCAGAATATGACTTAAACAGATTGGAAATAATAAATACTTCGATAGGAAGCAAGGCTTCAAACTCTGGAACCTGGGATGTTTCCCAAAGACAGCAAAGAATGGAGTAGTGTTAGTAGATGTGTGGTACCTATAATTATGATCAAACTCTGCCCAAGGTAGCAGATCAATCCAGTCATCTTGAGAAGAAAATATGAATAATCTGATGAAGGTTTCCAGTTCTTGATTAAACCTCTCTGCTTGCCCATTAGTTAGTTTGAGGGTGGTAAGCAGAGGAAAACTTCAAGTTGACACTACCAGGGCCATAACTAGGGAGGTGCTAAGGGGGCATGCGCCCCAGGAGCAGGATTTGAGGGGGCGCCAAGGAGTTACAGAGGAACAGGGTTTTTTTTTTCATTTGTTTTTTTTTACCGGCAGTGCTGTGCTGCTCCAGTGAGGCAGCAGACAGCATCCTTGGCAATGTCTCTGACCCACCTGTCTGCCCACAGCTGGCTCTAATGCTGTGCATGTGAGCGAGCTCTAGTACCTGGGATCTCTTCTATGGCGGCTACTGTCTTAAACTCTCTTCTTTGCCACGCAGTGCTGCGACTAGCGTGTGGTGCACTGTACAAGCTATAGAAGCGCACTGTGCTCTCAGTTAGCAGTATCAAGCTCCGCTTTGCCTCCCAGATTGGGGGGTTTTGGTGTAGCTTATAGGGGGATGTAGTGCACTGATGTGGTGTAGCATATAAAGGGATGTAGTGCACTGATGGGGTGTAGCATATAAGGGGATGTAGTGTAGTGATGTAGTGTAGCATATAGGGTATGTAGTGCAGTGCATAGGGGCATGTAGTGTAGTGATGTAGTTCAGCGTGTAGGGGATGTAGTATAGTGATGTAGTGCAGTGGATAGGAGAATGTAGTGCAGTGATGAAGTGTTATGATATAGTGCAATGTATGGGGACACACAGTGGATCATGTAGTTGAACATGCTGGCAGGGCATGTGACGCCTACTGTAGGGCATTTCAGGCACATAGGGGGAATATTGTCCAATAGTATCCCCTTTTTTCAAATTTCCTGGTAATCTGATATTTTAGTCTGACAGAGTTTGTTTTACTGTTGTTTTTTTGTTTTTTGTTTTGAGGGGGCGCAAACTATTGCCTTGTCCCGGGTGATGAAAATCCTAGTTTCGGCCCTGACACTACAAGTCTAAAATAGTGCTCACCAAAATGTGTCGACAAACTATACCCCACGGTCAGATATGATCTCATTGGGTAACCCATGCAAACGGAAAAACCTCCCAAATAAATACTTTTGCCAATTGTGGAGCAGAAGGTAAACCAATTAAAAGTATGAAATGAGGAATATAATTTTAATATCAAACCTAGAGAAGAAAAGGGCCAACGGGATTGTCTAGGGCTAACACGCTGTGCTGTTTTCAAATACACAAATTTATATAATCTGTGATCACTGTCACTGGAAATTTTGCACCCTCCAGAAGATGTCTCCATTCCTTAAGTGCTAGCTTAATTGCCAGAAGTCCTTGGTCCCCAATGGTGTAATTCCTTTCAGCTAGGAGAATTTGCGAGAAAAGTACCTACAGTGATGGTTCCGTCCATCTTCAGTGACTTGAGACAAGACTGCTACTACTCCAACTAAAAAAGCATCCACTTCCATGAAAATGGTTTATTCAAATGTGGCTGACATAGAATGGGCACTGAGTAGAAAGCTTGTTTAACCCCTTCAGTGACATGCCCGGAAATCTTCCGGGCAGGGCCGTTTCTTGGGGCGGGCGAGCCGTGAAATCGCACGGGGCGCCCGAAACGGCACTGACTGTGGCTCCCTGGCTTCCCCCTCCTCCCTCTCCCCGAGTACCCAGCTCGGGGGGCGGAGTTTTGCGGAATGACGCGGTTGCGTCGTGACGTCACGACGTAACTGCGTCATCCCGCGAAACTCCGCCCCCCCAAGCGGAGTACTGAGGAGGAGGGGGAGCCAAGCTACGAAGAGGGAGAGGCGGACGGTGCGAGGAGCGATTGATGAGGTGGGCCGAAGAGCGGGAATCACCTCCGTAAGTATTCCTTCTTTTTCTTTCTTTCTTTCTCTTTCTTTCTTTCTTTCTTTCTTTCTTTCTTTCTTTCTTTCTTTCTTTCTTTCTTTCTTTCTTTCTTTCTGTAAAATGGGGACACCTGCCGTAATATGTAAAAAGGGGACACTTGCCTGCCGTAATGTGTAAAAAGGGGACACTTGCCTGCAGTAATGTATAAAATGGGGACTCTTGCCTGTCGTAATGTGTAAAATGGGGACACTTGCCTGCCGTAATGTGTAAAATGGGGACACTTGCCTGCCATAATGTATAAAATGGGGACACTTGCCTGCCGTAATGTATAAAATGGGGACACTTGCCTGCCGTAATGTGTAAAATGGGGACTCTTGCCTGCCGTAATGTGTAAAATGGGGACTCTTGCCTGTCGTAATGTGTAAAATGGGGACTCTTGCCTGCCGTAATGTGTAAAATGGAGACTCTTGCCTGCCGTAATATGTGAAATGGGGATTCTTGTCTGCCGTAATGTGTAAAATGGGGACTCTTGCCTGCCGTAATGTGTAAAATAGGGACTCTTGCCTGCCGTGATGTGTAAAATGGGGACACTTGCCTGCCGTAATGTGTAAAATGGGGACACTTGCCTGCCGTAATGTATAAAATGGGGACACTTGCCTGCCGTAATGTGTAAAATGGGGACTCTTGCCTGCCGTGATGTGTAAAATGGGGACTCTTGCCTGCCGTGATGTGGAAAATGGGGACTCTTGCCTGCCGTGATGTGGAAAATGGGGACTCTTGCCTGCCGTGATGTGGAAAATGGGGACTCTTGCCTGCCGTAATGTGTAAAATGGGGACACTTGCCTGCCATAATGTATAAAATGGGGACACTTGCCTGCCGTAATGTGTAAAATGGGGACTCTTGCCTGCCGTGATGTATAAAATGGGGACTCTTGCCTGCCGTGATGTGGAAAATGGGGACTCTTGCCTGCCGTGATGTGGAAAATGGGGACTCTTGCCTGCCGTGATGTGGAAAATGGGGACTCTTGCCTGCCGTGATGTGGAAAATGGGGACTCTGCCTGCCATAATGTGGGGATTTAATGTATCAAGGGCATTGTGGTGTGTGGCATAATATGGTGCAGGGGGCATTACTGTGTGGGGCTTAATATGGTAGAATTTTTTTTTACTATGGTGGGCGTGATCTGTTAGTGCAGGGTCAAATACGGGAGTGTGAGGTAGTCTATTCAGACGAGGCCACGCCCGTTAAAATGAGGCCACACCCCCTTGTCGGGAGCGCGCGCACCTACGGCGTAAGCAAGTTTTTTTTTCTTTATCTAAGGGGGGGGGGGCTTTTTATGTAATGGGGGGGCGCATTTTTAAATCTTGCACTGGGAGCCAAATTGTCTAGAAACAGCCCTGCTTCCGGGGTAGCCAGCCCTAACAGCGCTGGCAACCCTGGAAGTTTTCCAGGCATACTACTGACTGACTCCCCGGGGACAGCCGTGCAGCGTGCGCTGTGCCAGGGAATCAGTATACTCCATTACTCCATTATAGAGTTTAGCCCAACCCGGTAAAATGGCTTCTGCTGAACCCGGGAGCCACGAAAAAAAAAAAGATTTGGAAAGCAGTTACAGCAGAAGAAGACCAATGAGCAGGTTTGGTACCCTTTTTTGTGAGAGCAGTGATAGGCGCTAGAATAGTTGAAAAATTATGAATAAATCTACGGTAGTAGTTTGAGAATCTGAGAAACCCCTGAATTGCCTTAAAGGTATGTGGTTGAGGCCAATCCTGAATATCACTCAGTTTCTCCAGATCCATTTGTAATTATTCTCCAGAAATTATATGTCCAAGAAAAGGTACGGAGAGAATCATTGTTGAATAACTGAGAGCGATGATCAACATAGGAATGCTCTGGGAAACACATGGAGACACAGTGGAGTGTGGAACCTGGAGTAGCGTGCACTGAAGAAGAAAGTTGTTCAGGCACCTTCCTGTTCCCAGGATCCCACTTATATACATAACGAAGAATATCAATCGACAATCACTCGCAAGAAATCACAGTTCCTGTCAAATGAGATCACAGCAGCAAACAATAGGCCAGCTCAACTTTTCCGCACAGTGGAGATGCTTTGCAAGCCAGCATGCCTGCAGACTGATGAGACCCTTTCCCAAGCAAGATGCAACGAGTTTGCAAACTTCTTTGCAGATAAAATATCCACCATCCGGGCTGGAATATCCACAGTGCCATCAAAGGAGAGCCAAACTACAAAGCCTGCCAATATAAGCTACCTGCCTTCATGGACCAGCTTTGACCCAGTGGATGTAAAGGACACTGCTGAAATTGCTCGGATTTTGCGTCCCACCACCTGTGGCCTGGACCCAGCCTCAACCAAGCTTCTAATAGGTTGTACGGATATAATCGGTCCTGTCTTTGCAAAAATTGTTCAATGCTCTTTGCAGACAGGCATTTTTCCTGGACCCCTAAAGGAAGCAATTGTTAGACCACTTCTTAAAAAACCTAATTTAGATCCCGACTGCATGTCCAACTACAGACCGGTATCAAACCTTCCTTTCCTAGGAAAGGTTATTGAGAAAGTGGTTGCAAATCAACTGGAAACTCGCCTGACAACCCATGATATTTATGATCCATTTCAATCAGGATTCAGGAGAAGACATAGCACTGAAACAGCCCTGGTGTGTGTGTTAAATGATCTTCTGATGGCAAAAGACAGAGGTGACTGTTCAATATTAATCCTTCTGGATCTCTCGGCAGCATTTGATACCGTGGACCACGGGCTTCTGATTGAGCGACTGATACACTTCTGTGGTCTGGATGGCACAGTCCTAAACTGGTTCAAATCATTTCTCACAGGCAGGTCACAGAGAGTATCATCTGGATTATACTCATCACCACCAGTGCCATTGCCATGTGGTGTCCCACAAGGTTCTATACTATCCCCCATGCTTTTTGCAGTATACATGCTCCCATTGGGCGAAATAATCAGGCGCCATGGCCTGGTCTACCACTGCTATGCAGATGATACACAACTGTACTTGTCCTTTGCTCCGGGCACTGATAACCCAGTAGCAACCCTGAATGGCTGTCTAGCTGAACTACAGGAGTGGATGAGCGCCAGTTGGCTGCGACTGAACCCGGATAAAACAGAGGTCCTTATAATACGACCGCAACATCAAAGGACAAGACTGCAGCATAGCCAACCAACTGGACTTACACTCGGGGATTCAGAATTACAGACCAGTGATCATGTGCGGAATCTTGGCGTTGTCCTGGATGATGGCTTGACACTTAAACATCAGATATCAGCCACAATCAAATCCTCATTCTTTCACCTGAGGAACATAGCCAGAATCAAGCACCTAATTCCCTCAGATGATATGCCAAAAGTCATACATGCATTTGTATCATCTCGATTAGACTACTGTAATGCCCTCTACCTTGGTCTACCAGCAAAAGAATTGCAACGCTTACAGCTGGTGCAAAACACAGCTGCCAGGCTGTTAACCAACCAGCCCCGTTCCAGCCACATAACACCCATCCTCTACTCCCTTCACTGGCTGCCTGTAAGATGGCGAATCCTCTTCAAGATTGGCTTACTGAGTTTCAAAGCATTACATGACCAAGGCCCAAGGTACCTGAAACAGCTTCTGATCCCATACTGCCCCACTCGATTTCTGCGATCTGTAGATGAAGGACTTTTAGCAGTACCTAGAATCTACCGAAATTCATCTGGGGGTCGAGCTTTTAGTCATGCGGCTCCGACTCTATGGAACTCACTTCCCAGCACAGTGCGAGAGGCCCCAACTATAGAATCCTTCAAAAGTAGACTCAAGACTTTCCTGTTTACTCAAGCATTTCCATAGTGTCTCTTTTAGTATCTTCATGCTTCTGTATTTTATGAAAAATGTACTTCATTATTTTTCTGTACTATATTATGCTGTGTATCTGTTAAGCGCCTTGAGTCCTATTGGAGAAAGAGCGCTATATAAATAAAATTATTATTATTATTATTATTATTATTATATACCCTGAGATAGTCTGCTATTGGTGAGTATAATCAGCTAAGCAGTTCCTGGGTTCCCATTGGGCATCACTGCGGTCAGCTGATGGCTGCCCAGTATCCTGTACACTCTAAGCACTCCATTACAGTGTAGCCTGAGACAGAACAGAAGCATGTATTGCAGCCACCGTCTGACACCGCAGCAGAAGACTGACAGCACCCCTGACCCAGTGTCGGACTGGGGCATGTAGGGCCCACCGGGGGAATGAAGCAGTAGGGGCCCATGTTTAGGGGTTTGGCCAGTCCGCAGAGGGGGTGTGGCCTGCCACCTCATTGGTTTGACTAACCATTAGAGAGTGCAACGTCTGGGCCCCTTCATAAATATATACAGTAAATTCAGCTGCTGCATGCATGGTAATGTACCAGATTAATAACAGCAATGCACTGTTGAAAATACACCATAGTACAGTATAAGGTAACATGTATAATGTATAATTCAAGTGCACAGTCTGGAACCTGATCCTTAGAGCAGGAGTTGGGCCCCCAGGCAGTGGGGCCCACCGGTGGTTTCCCCTGTACCCCTGTATGCCAGTCCAAGCCTGCCCTGACCTGCGGAAGCTGGTGTTGTGGTGAGTAACAGCTAGCTCTAAGCCGAATCCTGACAGCTCTCTGGTGTAATATTAATAACAGACACTAATATATGGTCAGGTGTAACGTGTATGAGGGGCTTTACTTCTGCAGTGTCATTTGAATAATGGACACTACTGTGCAGTGTAATCTGAATTGGTACTATTCTGTGACCACACCCTTCCCCGGGAAGTCACATCCCTTAATTTTTGTCATGCTTCTGCGCCACACACTATCTCTGTTTCAAGGGCACCAAAATGTTTAGGTGCAGCACTGGATGGAACAAAACCACCTGATGGTGTAGTGTTATTTTTTCTACAAAGTGCCAGGACACGGAGCATAGATCCACCCCCTAACACCTGTGAAGTCCTGCCCCTGGGCCTTTATTAGCTGCAACCCAGTTAATAGTAAAACAGGGATGACCATTAGTAAGGTGAAACCATCGATGGTTACCTTGCAGATGGCTTTATACCATCGAGGTTAGCCATCAATGGTACCATTAATAGTGACCATCAATAGTTAAACCCCCGATAGCCATCCCTACCAGGGGACCTGAGTCTAAACCTGTTTGGTACAGGGAAGACCAACGAACTCTGAGCTCATGTTGAAGGGAAGAAACCAGGTAGGTGAGCCATGAATGTGAGTAAGCTGGGAAGCCAGAAAACTGAGACTGTATGTGAGCAGACTATTGTTAAGTAAATGTATGCCCCAGCATGGGCATAACAAGTAATAGAAGGGTTTGTTTTTGGACTTCCGAAAGTAAAGTCATCTTAAACTTCACAGGAATGGATGGTGTAATGATTAGCATTACTGCCTCACAGCACTGAGGTCATGGGTTCGATTCCCACTGTGGACCTAACTGTGTGGAGTTTCTGTATTCTTCCTGCACTTGCGTGGGTTTCCTCTGGGTACTCCGGTTTCCTCCCACAATCCAAAAATATACTGGTAGGTTAATTGGCTCCCAACAAAAATGAACCCTAGTGTGAATGTGTCTGTGTGTACATGTGATAGGTAATATAGATTGTAAACTCCACTGGGGCAGGGACTGATGTGAATGGGCAAATATTCTCTGTACAGCGCTGCGAAATATGTGTACGCTATATAAATAACTGGTAATTAATAATAATAAATAGGAACAGTGTATACCACTGTCCTTGTGCAGTCTAATGCTGAATAGCTGAGATGAATTTTGAGGAGAAAAATCAGATCAATATTGCCTGAAAATATCGGGACAGTATCAAAAATAATGCTGAATTAAATCCAAGGAATTTAATGGAGAGTAGCTAGATTTTTTTTCTGTATGTCTTGTTACATCTATTTGACACATTCAGTGCTACATTGTTGCAGTCTTTTTCTTTAAATAGAATTATTTGGAAAGATTGGACACTTTACCAGACTGTAAATTGTTAGCTGCAGGGTGATTTTAAAGCATTATCTGCAAGAAGATCTGTTGTATCTCCAGTTAACTTTGGGCCTGATTCATGGTTTTATGTAAAGCAAAAAAGCAAGCAACTGGGCAAAATCATGTTGCCCTGCAGGTGGGGCAGATGTAACATGTGCAGAGAGATTTAGATTTGGGTGGGGTGCAGAGCCGGCCATAGGCATAGGCAAACTAGGCAATTGCCTAGGGCATTTGATATGCCTAGGGGCATCATCAGCTTCTGCTGATTAAAATGATATGCGGCATGCCTATATTCTGTATGTAGCATTTCATATACAGATACAGCCACAGTCTCACACAGTATATAGGCATGGTGCATATCAGTTTAAACAGCAGAAGCTGCTTGTGCATCCTAGCCACATAGCAATGCAAATAAGATGCATTTTCATTTTAAAAAAAGTGCCCAACGTTAGCATTGATGCAATATTTGTGAGGACACATCTGTATCCAGGCAGAGGCAGAGGTCACAGTGTTAGTGGAAGTGTGAGTGCTGTGTGCATGTGAGTGGGTTGGTTGTGCAGTAGTGTTCAGAATATGTGTAAGGAGCATTATGTGTGTCATGTAAAAATGCATTAATAATGTGCAACATATGTGTAAAAAGCCACTATGTGTGTCATTATGTGTATAAGGGCATTAATAATGTGCGGCATATGTGTAACAGGGTACTGCTGTATGTGTGTCATTATGTGTATAGGGACACTAATAATGTGCAGCAAATGTGTAGGGGGCACTATGTGGGTCATTATGTGTATAAGGGCATTAATAATGCAAGAATATGCCCCTTTTTGGGCTGTGCGTCAAATGTGCGAACTGTTCCTATTTAAAATATAGGGGGTACAAGGACTGCTATGCGTGAGGGGTGATGGTCCTGGGAAAGACGTGCAAGGTCAGAGGCAGAACCAGCGGTGATACTAGGGGGCACCAGCCAAAATCTTGCCTAGGGCATCATATTGGTTAGGGCCGGCTCTGGTGGGGTGTGTTCAAACTGAAATCAAAATTGCGGGGTAAAAATAAAGCTGTCTAATACCTCTTTCAGGCTGCAAAGATGAGGTCACAAAAGGAAGGGGTGGGGACAGCAGTTCTGGCTGCAGGTCAAGCTGTGGGTCAGGCTGTGGGTCAGACTGGTTGAGGCTGCGAGTGCGCTGTACGTCAGTATAGCTGCTGGAATGACTGCATGTACTTTTTCTGCAGGGCAATGACAGATGACATCTTCTGCCAGTGCCTTAGAAGCTCCAGTCACTGTGTAGAATCATTACCCGGGTCACATAACCCGGGAAGGGTTGTGTTGCTGGGTTATATTTTGGGGGGAGCCGTTTCCCCTGAGGCCCGACCCAGGTAGACCCAGCAATAACCGAGGTTATTTGGCCAGTAGAAAAGGGGTATAACATTTGTGGGAGACATGCAAAAGCAGCCAGAATTTACCTTGCACAGAAAAAATATAACCCACCCAAATCTAAATCTTGATGCACATGTTACATCTTCCCCACCTGCAGTGCAACATGGTTTTGCCCAGTTGCTTGCTTTTCTGCTATACTTACAAATGTGAATAAGAACCTTTGTTTTTAGCAATGTCACCATTTTTCTATTGAATGTCCATACAATACAATCCATATTTTTCTGTTTATGGAAGGCATACTGTTTTATGTCTTTGGGCCTATAGTTGCAAATTTCTGAGGTATGAAAATCTGGATGAATTAGGTTACACCACCGATCTCCAAAGTCACAACTAAAGGCCACAACTAGGATTATGCGGCACAGGGTTCAAATCTGAAGGGCAAACCAGTTAGACAATGTGTTACAATGAGGGCTTTAGGGGGCACACATTTTCTTGTTTCCACAGGTGCTAAAAGTTCTTGTTACAGCTCTGTCACCCCTATTTCAGTTGACACAATTCTCCCAGGCGCAAATGAAGGATTCTAGAGCAGGTTTCCAAATTATTGCATTGAGAAGCCAATAAACAAGCATCACAGCTATTCTGTACAGTATTTATATCATGACTATAAATATGCAAGCATGACACTTTTATGAATAAGAGTGGGATGTACTAAGCATCGCATCCTCGATGCGATAAATCCCGCCTCTATTCGGGTACATACCGGCATAATAACACTGGTATGTACAGTACCTAGAAATGCGCAAAGGACAGCTTCCCTGATAAGAGCTGTCCTTTGTGATAGAAGGACTTCTGGGTTTAGGACCCGGGAGTCCTTCTGTGCATGCGCAGTGTGATGTGGCAGCCACCCGGGGGCTGGGAGGGTATGTATATTTAAGGGGTTGGAGGAGAATTTTGTTAATTCTCCTCCAGTTGCCCTTTAGTACTGTACATTGATTATGGTGATACTAAAATAATTTGAAAAGTGTGTGAAAACAGCTTTTTTTCACTGGTTGACATATTGCAGTGTATTCGTTTGGATACATGTTTAGTTTAGGCACAGTCACACCATAAATATTTCTGCTGCGGGGTAAACTGGGCTCCATAAGGATTGGACAATGGGGTGTAGAGTAGGATCTTGATCCGAGGCACCAACAGGCTCAAAGCTTTGACTGTTCCCAGAATGCACAGCGCCGCCTCCTCTATAACCCCGCCTCCCTGCACAGGAGCTCAGTTTTGTAAGTTGGTGCTGCAGTAAGCAGGCACTTAACAGAGGGGCTGCTCCAAGCAGCCCTAAGAAAAGCTTTTTATGAGGTAAAAAGTGAAGACTTCAAGGGCAGCAGTGGTTGTAAATGTCTTGTGACATTCACTGCTGCAGCTCCAGCTCTCCCCAGCGGCGCTGTACACTCCCGAGCCCTGGTTGCCGGGTACCTACAGCGGAGGCTCCGGTTTTCTTCATGTTAGACACACACGGCTGGGGCTCTGCAGGATCGCGTGGCCGCGCTTCGGGAGGTGGTAAGTGGGTCCCGCTTGCGGGACCCGGTCTTTATCGCGATCCGGCGCGGTCAGTGGGAGGCGGGCCGCGCGTGCTGGCGGTGGACACTGTGGATACAGGCGATCCCACTAGATCACCAGGGCATGGGCGCAGGTCAGGTTTTCTCTCTAAACCAATTTTTATATTGCCCACAGTACCTGGTGGTTTTGCCAGCAGAGGGGATAAGGCTTAGACCTGAAGCCCCTTCCCCAGTCCCATTTCTAGCAAGTGTTCCCGCCCTGGAGCTGCATCTCTGTCTTTTCCGCACTCCCTGTCAGTGTCTGCGGCGCCATTATCCCTCAGTTCACTGTTCCTGGGACTGCTTGGGCAAATCCTCCTATGTAAAGCCGCCTGGTTGTCAGTGCTGTGACTTTCCATGACACTTAAGTATTCTACCTGCCTTTTTTAGTCAGTGTTAGTAAGAAAGAGTGCACTTAGTCAGGGTTTTATAGTACAATTACCCTGTGATATACATCCAGTTCTTACTGTGTACTGTTATATCTATTGTTATATAGCTGTGTAAGCTAGTCCAGTGCAGTATTATTGTCAGTAATAACCTCTGCATTGTACAAACTGTGCTATCTGTGTGTGCATCTGATAGCTGAGTGTTGTCCATTTCTTGTCTTTCACTCAACTTGCTATCCCTATACTCTATAACCTGAGGGGGCTTGGTGCGTCAGGTTTTATCTAATATAGGATTTTCACAAAGATATACTGTATTATGTATTTTTCTCTGTGATTTAGTCACCATATCTCTCCTTTATCTCTGCTGGTGCTGACTACACTGCGCAGGGGTTTGGGTTTAGAGGTATAGTGCTGCTGATAATTGTACTGTGTTACCTCATACTTCAAGTATATCATGCATGCTTCTGAGGGTAACGGTTCTGGGGCTAAACACACTGCCGGTGTTGCTGAAGCCACAGATCCATATGAGGAGAATATAGCAGCTGTGGGCTCTGGTTCTGGGGGCTCCTTGCCCCCCAGTGGGACTGTGGCAACGGAGGTACATACTGACCCACCATGGGCCGCTTTTTCCACGCTTCTGCATACGCTAGTTCATAAACTAACACCCCCTATGGGACACCCAACGCCGGTAAAACCGTATGTGGTCCCTGCAGCTAACCCGCCATGAGCGGACGATTTATCTGCTCAGTTAAAGAAGTTGAACCAGTCCCTGACTAATAAAAAGTCTGACGTCTAAGTCCAAGGGGTCCTCTAAGCGAGCGCTTGTCTCCTCACAATCCACTGCTGTCACTGACACCTCGTCTGATGAAGACGGCACATATACTGACCCCACAGGTTCTGACTCAGATACGGCTGATGGGGAGGGTAGTTCACATGTGGATGTTCCTGATCTTGTGGAGGCTATTAAGTTAATTCTACAGATTACGGATGATCCCGAGCCATCCGTCCCTCCTAAGAAACCAGATAGGTTCAAGCGTCAGAAGGTGGTTAAACAAGTTTTACCTCACTCTGACCACCTATTGGATATACGTCAGAAACCCTGGGAAAACCCGGGTACGAAGTTTGTGCCTCACAAAAAATGCTGGCTCGCTATCCCCTCGCGCCAGAGCTGTCTAAGAATTGGGAAACGCCTCCTCCAGTAGACTCACATGTGGCTAGGATGGTGGTTTCCTCAGCTCTGCCTGTCACTACCGTCACGTCTCTAAAAGAGCCTACAGATAAGCGTGTGGAGGGTTGTTTGAAAGCTATTTACACCCTCACGAGTGCTGCGCAAAGGCCCACTATTGCAGCTACATGGGCTGCCAAGGCTATTGAAGCGTGGGCCTTGGAGTTAGATACTGAAATCTCCTCTGACCATGCTAGACAATGCTTGTCATATATTGTCACAGCTTCTCGCTATATTAAAGAGGCGGCTTCGGTTGCCGGTATCCTAGCAGCCAAGTCCTCTACTACGTCAGTCCTGGTTCGCCGGATATTGTGGCTGAGATCCTGGTCTGTGGATCTGGACTCTAGAAAAACCCTGGAGGTACTCCCTTTCAAGGGAGATATTCTGTTTGGGGAGGACTTAAATAAGATAGTGGCTGACTTGGCTACTGCCAAAACTGCCTGTCTACCAAATACTGCTCCTTCTGTGTCGAAGGCTAAAGGTACGTCCTTTTGCCCCTTTCGCTCTTAAGGTAAAGCAAAAGGTCAGGCGTACCACAAGCAGGCCCGCACTTCCAAACTGTCACAACTGAGGGCCTGAGCTGACGGGAGGCAGCCTCAGTTGTAGGGGCTGAGATGTACCGGAACCTGGGAGGTTGTATCAGACCCCTGGACATGTAAGTAACATGAATAATAACTGCCCGAAGGCGTGACCACGACAACTTAGATAAAAGTCAATGATGTTTATTATGACAACTCTGCAACACAGCAGCAGTAAAAGAAAACGTAAAAGTCAGCAAATAATAAATACAGTTCCTGGGTACTACAGGATGGCAGGAGCCACAGGGCACTGGTAGTGTGAGATAGTTCTTATGATCTTCTAGATGGAAAGTCCTTACCAGGCCCGACTGTAGCAATGGAGATAACCCAGGATTGTGCCAGCTGGTGTTCCAGGAAAAGCTGGGTTGCTGAAGGTAAAACAGCTGCTGTGGATACTGGCTGGAACCAGACTGTTGTTAGCACGGAGTGGATACTGGCTGGAACCAGTTAAATAATAAATGAACTTGGGAGCGATGAAATATGAACTGAAATGTAGAACTTGAGAGCGGAGAAATAATAATACCGGTGGAGAGTGGTAAAGTGTAGAAAGGACACCGGCCCTTTAAGGGAAGCTGTACTCTGCTGGAAGCTGAGCTGGAAGCAGGTAATGTTGTAGCTGGAAACAGATGAATCCACAATGGATTGGAGAGTCAGGCTACACCGCAGGTGGAATGCTGGTGCGGGTCTCTATGGTGGAAGTCTTGAGACAGGAGCTGGAACCTGGAAGACAATCACAGGAGAGAGACAAACAGGAACTAGGTTTGACAACCAAAGCACTGACGCCTTCCTTGCTCAGGCACAGTGTATTTATACCTGCAGCAAGGAAGGGATTGGCTAGGCAATTATGCAGATTAACAATACTGACAACAGATTGGAGGAAATGATCAGCTGACAGAATCCAAGATGGCTGCGCCCATGCAGACACTTGGAGGGAAGTTTGGTTTGTAATCCATGTGGTAATGAAAACAGTAATGGCGGCGCCGGCCACTGGAGACAGGAGACGCCAGGCTGACAAGTGCACATCCAACCACGCGGACACAGCGGAGGCCGCGGCTGACGTAATCGCCACTCTGACACTCTGCATGCAGAAGCTCAGGGACGGCGGCGGAGGCCGCGGGAGACGCCATGCCAGATGTAATAAGGCATTACTGTGACAGCGTCTCAGAGAGACAGGAGAGGATGCAGGAATGTGAACATTAGGATAACAGAAGGGATCCGGTCCTGGAGCGCTGAGCCAGCCTTAGGAGGCATCTGATGGGTAAGAAATGGCGTCCAGATACCCGGATCGTGACAGCACCCCCCCCCCTTTAGGAGTGGCCCCAGGACACTTCTTTGGCTTTTGAGGAAACTTGGAATGGAATCTCCGGACCAAGGCAGGAGCATGGACATCAGAAGCATTGGTCCATGAACGTTCCTCAGGACCATAACCCTTCCAGTCAATAAGATATTGTAGTTGACCGTAACGGTGACGTGAGTCCAGGATCTTGGCCACTTCATACTCAACGCCTCGTTGAGTTTGGACTTTCGGAGTTGGAGGAAGTGAGGAATGAAACCGATTCAAGATCAGCGGTTTCAACAGGGAAACATGGAATGTCCTGGGTATTTTTAAGAAGGGAGGCAACTGGAGTCTGTAAGCAACAGGATTGATGACTTGTTCAATCTTGAAAGGACCGATATAGCGAGGTGCAAACTTCATACTGGGAACTCTTAACCTCAAATTCTTCGTGGATAACCATACCCGATCACCCACCTTGAGAGCAGGAACTGCTCGACGCTTCTTATCCGCAAACTTCTTGTACCTGAACGATGCCTTGAGCAGAGCTGATCGTACGCTCTTCCAGATATTGGCAAACTGATGCAAGGTGATATCCACTGCGGGAACAGAAGTTGCTGGAAGCGGTTGGAACTCAGGAACTTTAGGGTGGAATCCAAAGTTAGTGAAGAATGGTGTTGAAGCAGATGAAGAATGATACTGGTTGTTATGACAGAACTCGGCCCAGGGAAGTAATTGAACCCAGTCATCTTGAGAGGAGGACACATAGATGCGGAGGAAGGCCTCCAAGTCCTGATTCACCCTCTCGGTTTGACCATTGGTCTGAGGATGGTAAGCCGTGGAAAACTTTAGCTTGACTTGGAGGACTTGACATAAACTTCGCCAGAATTTGGCTGTGAATTGAACTCCTCGATCTGAGATAATTTCTTCAGGAAGACCGTGGAGTCGGAAGATCTCTTGTATGAATACTTGAGCCAACTTGGAAGCTGACGGAAGACCGGTGAGAGGAATGAAGTGTGCCATCTTGGTGAACCGGTCAACTACCACCCAGATGGTATTGAACTTGTTGCACATGGGTAAGTCTGTAATGAAATCCATCGACAAGTGGGTCCATGGTCGACGGGGAACGGATAGTGGAACCAGTTGCCCCGCAGGCGACTGGCGGGATACTTTATGTTGGGCACACTTTGGGCAAGATGCAATAAACTCCAAGACGTCCTTTTTCAGAGTTGGCCACCAATAGGACCTAGAGATAAACTCCAGGGTTTTTTGGATACCTGTATGTCCGGCAAAACGGGAAGCATGGGCCCAATGCATGGGCTTCTTCCTTAGCATCGGCTTCACAAAACTTTTCCCTGATGGGGGCGTAGAGTCCATCCCTACCGTGGAGAATGCCAACGGATTTATAATAGGATGCTTGTCTGAAGACTCTGACTCATTTTCTTGCTCCCATGAGCGGGAAAGGGCATCGGCCTTGCGATTCTGAGAGCCCGGACAGAACTGGAGTTTAAAGTCGAACCTGGAAAAGAAAAGTGCCCATCTGGCCTGACGAGGGTTGAGACATTGTGCGCCCTTCAGGTATAAAAGGTTCTTGTGGTCTGTAAGTATGGTGATTAAATGAGAAGCTCCCTCCAACAGATACCTCCACTCTTCTAGAGCGAGCTTGATGGCTAGCAACTCCTGGTCGCCAATGGCATAGTTGCGCTCAGCTGGGGAGAACTTCCGGGAGAAGAAACTGCAAGGATGTAAATGGCCATCTTTAGCCCTCTGAGATAACACCGCTCCTACTCCAACGGAGGAGGCATCCACCTCTAGGATGAAAGGAGAGTCGATGTCAGGCTGTTTCAGGACAGGCGCAGAGATGAACCTCTGTTTTAAAAGATGAAAAGCTTGCATGGCTTCTTCAGACCACTTGGACGGGTTAGCACCCTTCTTGGTGAAAGCAGTAATAGGCGCCACAATGGTGGAAAAGTCTCGTATAAACTTTCGGTAATAATTGGCGAACCCTAAGAACCTCTGGACCCCTTTGAGGGTTAAGGGTACCGGCCAATTCTGAATTGCTTGTAGTTTCTCAGGATCCATCTCTAGTCCGGAACCGGACACAATGTACCCTAGAAACGGAATGGACTTGACTTCAAAGACGCATTTTTCTAATTTGCAATAGAGATGATTGACACGGAGACGGGACAGAACCTCTTTAACCCAAAAACGATGTTCCTCTAAATCGTTGGCAAAAATGAGGATATCGTCTAGATAGACCACGACATGACGGTATAGAATGTCTCTGAAAATCTCATTGACAAAATGCTGGAAGACAGCTGGAGCATTGCTCAATCCGAAGGGCATGACGAGGTACTCATAATGTCCGTCACGGGTGTTAAAGGCGGTCTTCCACTCGTCACCCTCACGGATCCGGATGAGATTGTATGCACCTCGCAAGTCCAGCTTTGTAAAGATGGTAGCTCCGCTAACTCTGTCAAAGAGCTCAGTAATCAGGGGTAAAGGATAACGGTTCTTGATGGTAATGTCGTTCAAACCTCTGTAGTCGATGCACGGCCGCAGACCACCATCTTTCTTTTTTACAAAAAAGAAGCCTGCGCCGGCTGGGGAAGAAGAAGGTCGAATGAACCCCTTTGCTAGGTTCTCTTTAATGTATTCCTCCATAGAATGCGTCTCAGGCAGAGACAACGGATAAGTTCGGCCTCGAGGTGGAACCTTCCCTGGAACGAGATCAATCGGGCAGTCCCATTCTCTATGAGGAGGAAGGATATCAGCAGAAGCTTTACTGAACACATCCGTGAAATCTTGATATGGAGGAGGTGGAACATCAGACGACCTGGGGGAGGAAGAACAGACAGGCAATACTTTAAACAAACATGTCTCTGCACAGGAGGAACCCCATGCCAGGATTTGCGTAGTCGTCCAATCAATTGTAGGATTGTGAAGACGGAGCCATGGAAGGCCCAGGACCACAGGATGTGTGGCTCTTGGAATCACTAAAAGTGAAATAAGTTCGGAATGAAGAACTCCCACTCTCAGACGAACTGGTAGAGTCCTTAGAGCAATAACAGTATCAAAAATTTTACTGCCATCCACGGCAGTTAAGGAAAAGGAGGAAGGAAGTCTCTCGGTGGGTAGGGACCACCGTTTAACATAGGCTTCAGTAATAAAGTTCCCAGCTGCTCCGGAATCAAGGAGAGCAATGACGTTCCGATAACGTTGAGCAACTTGAAGCGAGACTGGGAGATTACAATCATGAGGAGATGGAGAGGAGATCATTACTCCTAGCCGGCCCTCTCCTGGGCGAGCTAGGGTTTGGAGTTTTCCCGGACGTTCGGGACAGGCATTGATGGTGTGAGACGGAGCTGCACAGTAAAGACAAAGAGACTCAGAGAGACGTCTTCGGCGCTCAGCAGGAGTTAAACGGGAACGGCCAATTTGCATGGGCTCATCTTTAGATGGTGACAGTTGACGAGGAGGAGGAGCAGAAGATTTTGGAGCAGATGATCTTCCACGCTCAGTTGCTCTCTCTCTGAAACGTAAATCAACTTTCGTGCAGAGTGAGATTAGCTCATCTAACTTAGAAGGTAAGTCTCTGGTAGCTAACTCATCTTTAATAAGCTCAGATAAGCCATGCCAGAATGCAGCATACAGGGCCTCGTCGTTCCATGCCAGTTCGGATGCCAGGATCTGGAACTGTATCAGATATTGTCCTACAGTACGTGACCCCTGGCGTAAACGGAGAATCTCGGATGAAGCTGAGGTTACCCGGCCTGGCTCGTCGAAGATGCGCCTGAATGTTGACACGAATGCAGTGTAAGAAGATAGCAGGGTGTCGGACCTCTCCCATAACGGTGATGCCCAGTCAAGGGCGGAGCCACTGAGAAGAGAGATGATGTAGGCAATTTTTGTACGGTCACTGGGAAAATTGCCAGGTTGTAGCTCAAACTGAATCTCACACTGGTTGAGAAATCCCCTGCAGAATCTTGGAGATCCGTCAAATTTTGCTGGCGTTGGAAGATGAAGACGTGGAGCAGAAATGGGTAAGGTGGGTGGGGTTATAGCTGGAGTCACTGTGGTTGACGCACCAGATGCGCCTGATCCACGGAGAGTTGTCTGAATCCCATCCAGCCGAGTAGAGAGATCCTGGAGACAGCGGATGATGTGGCCCTGTGCAGCCTCCTGATGTTCTAGTCGGGCTGCCAGTTCTTGCATCGGCCTGGCCGCTTGATCCTGGTCTCCGGCTGGATTCATTAGGTCAGTGCTTACTGTCACAACTGAGGGCCTGAGCTGACGGGAGGCAGCCTCAGTTGTAGGGGCTGAGATGTACCGGAATCTGGGAGGTTGTATCAGACCCCTGGACATGTAAGTAACATGAATAATAACTGCCCGAAGGCGTGACCACGACAACTTGGATAAAAGTCAATGATGTTTATTATGACAACTCCGCAACACAGCAGCAGTAAAAGAAAACGTAAAAGTCAGCAAATAATAAATACAGTTCCTGGGTACTACAGGATGGCAGGAGCCACAGGGCACTGGTAGTGTGAGATAGTTCTTATGATCTTCTAGATGGAAAGTCCTTACCAGGCCCGACTGTAGCAATGGAGATAACCCAGGATTGTGCCAGCTGGTGTTCCAGGAAAAGCTGGGTTGCTGAAGGTAAAACAGCTGCTGTGGATACTGGCTGGAACCAGACTGTTGTTAGCACGGAGTGGATACTGGCTGGAACCAGTTAAATAATAAATGAACTTGGGAGCGATGAAATATGAACTGAAATGTAGAACTTGAGAGCGGAGAAATAATAATACCGGTGGAGAGTGGTAAAGTGTAGAAAGGACACCGGCCCTTTAAGGGAAGCTGTACTCTGCTGGAAGCTGAGCTGGAAGCAGGTAATGTTGTAGCTGGAAACAGATGAATCCACAATGGATTGGAGAGTCAGGCTACACCGCAGGTGGAATGCTGGTGCGGGTCTCTATGGTGGAAGTCTTGAGACAGGAGCTGGAACCTGGAAGACAATCACAGGAGAGAGACAAACAGGAACTAGGTTTGACAACCAAAGCACTGACGCCTTCCTTGCTCAGGCACAGTGTATTTATACCTGCAGCAAGGAAGGGATTGGCTAGGCAATTATGCAGATTAACAATACTGATGTCAGAGACGGTTTTGTTTGTGTCCCCGGAGGGGGCGCTAGTGGGTCAGTGGAGGTAGGTGGAATGAAGTGAGGAGGCTGTACTGGGTTTCTGCGCATGTGCACAATGTAGATTTATTAATAACAGAAAAGTCCAGATAATAATGCAGCAGAAAGTAAACAAACGAATGCAATGGAAATGACAATGGTAACGGCAATGGTAATGGCAATGGAATAGTATGGTTTGAAACTGAAAGTCTATGGCAGAGTTTGTAGCATGGAAATGAAACCGGAATGGTTAAAACGTGGAGCCAGCAGAGATAGGAATAGTAGTAGCAAACCTGGTAGCAATGCAGGAGACGTGGTGTTAATGTCCACTGTGCTGGTGGAAAGCACAATCAGCTTGCAGGCTGAATCACAGGTGAGTTGTTAGAATGCACCTGGATAGGGAGTCTCTACTGCTGATGGCTGGAGCACACTGCAGGTGTGGAAGGTGTGAAGCCAGAAAGGTATTGCTGTGGTGCTGGTGCTTGTAGTTCCACGGAGTAGCAGATACAGGAGAATATCCAGGAACACGGAGGATCAGGTGAATATCCAGGAACACGGAGGAACAGGATAACAGGTCCAAACACACGAGTCGCAGGAGTGACACAAAGTTCAGGACAACCTCTGACTCACCCAGCAGCTCCTGATATACCCCCTGACCGGCAGGCATTGGCTGGAGTGAGACAAGGGGGTGCGGCCAAGCTCCGGATTGGCCGCCGCACTTACACTGGGGAATACTGTCATGGCGGCGCCCATGCCGCGGCCCGGCAGGGACGCGGCGCACTCACACGCCCGTTGACTCCAGAGGCGCCTCCAGGCCCGCGGCGACATCCATGAGCAGGGCGACAGGTGACAGCAACATGCAGTGACCCCAGACGGAGTCCGCTCCGGCGGACCGACATAACAGTGGTGAGTCGATTCCTGACAGTACCCCCTCCTTTATGGGTGGGCACCGAACACCCACGTGGCTTGGAAGGATGAGACCTGTGGAAAACACGGACCAACCTGGGAGCGTGGACATCAGCAGAGTTCACCCAACTCCTCTCCTCAGGACCATAACCGGCCCAGTCGATGAGATATTGCAGACGACCATACCGGTGACGGGAGTCCAGGATCTTCTCTATCTCGAACTCTATGCCCCGCTGAGTTGGAATGCTGGGGCCAACTGGAAGAGCTCTTTGGAAGCGATTCAGGACTAATGGTCTGAGGAGAGAGACATGGAAAGCATTAGGAATACGCAAAGAAGAGGGTAACTTGAGCTTGTAAGCCACAGGATTTAGAACTCTTTCGATGGAGAAAGGACCGATGAAGCGTGGTGCAAACTTCATCGAAGGCACTTTAAGACGAAGATTCCGGGTTGACAGCCAGACTTTATCCCCAGGTTTCAAGCTGGGAACTGCACGTCTCTTGCGGTCGGCAAAGAATTTGTACCGAGCAGAAGCCTTTTTGAGTGAAGTATGAATCTTCCTCCAGATGGTTGAGAACTGACTGAGGACAGTAGTGGCAGCAGGAACATCGATGCTAGGAAGGTCTTGAAAATCAGGAACTCGTGGATGTTGCCCATAAACAGCGAAGAACGGAGTGGTTTCAGTAGCTGTGTGGTAGCGGAAATTGTGAGCGAATTCGGCCCACGGGAGCAAATCCACCCAGTCATCTTGGGAAGATGATACGTACAGTCTCAGGAAAGTTTCCAACTCCTGGTTTACCCTCTCTGTCTGCCCATTCGTCTGAGGATGATATGCAGACGAGAACTTGAGATGGACCTGCATGGCAGAACAGAGAGCTCTCCAAAACCTTGCCACAAACTGGACTCCACGGTCAGATATTATTTCAGTGGGTAGTCCATGTAAACGGAAAATCTCCCGCAGGAAGATTTGAGCCAGTTTTGGAGCTGAAGGAAGTCCTTGGAGTGGAACAAAATGAGCCATTTTGGTGAATCTGTCGACCACTACCCAGATGGTGTTGTATCCTTGGGAGGAGGGAAGGTCAGAGACGAAATCCATCGACAGATGTGACCAAGGACGGCTGGGGATGGATAATGGCTGTAGTTGACCTGCTGGAGACTGACGAGGAGTCTTGTGCTGCACACATTTAGGACAAGACGCTACAAAGTCCTTGATGTCAACTTTCATTTTTGGCCACCAATATGTCCCGGAGAGAAATTTAAAAGTCTTTAGGACACCAGGATGCCCAGTAAACTTAGACTGATGGGCCCAAGACAGCAACTTAGAACGGAGTTCAGGAGCAACAAAAATCTTACCAGGGGGCGGAGCTGGAGAAACTTGTGATGAGGCAAATGCCACAGGATCCAGGATGGAGCGTGGTGCTGAATCGGACATCTCGTCCTCGGATTCCATGGATCGAGACAGGGCATCTGCTTTGGTATTCTGAGAACCTGGGCGGAAATGGAGCTTAAAATTAAAACGGGAGAAGAACATAGCCCATCGGGACTGGCGAGGATTAAGGCACTGAGCTGCCTTCAGATAGAGCAGGTTTTTATGATCCGTATAGATGTTAAATGGAAACTTCGCCCCTTCCAGGAGATACCTCCATTCCTCAAGGGCCAGTTTAATCGCCAGAAGCTCTTGATCTCCGATGGAATAATTAACTTCAGCAGGAAGAAATTTGCGGGAAAAGAATCCACAGGGATGGATCTTCCCGTCAGCTCCTATCTGAGAGAGAACAGCTCCCACTCCTACTGTGGAGGCATCCACCTCCAACTCGAATGGCTTATTAACATCAGGTTGTAGCAAGACTGGTGCGGTCATAAAAGCCATCTTGATTTTCTGAAACGCAGCCAGGGCATCTTCTGACCAGTTGGAATGATCTGCCCCTTTTCGAGTTAAGCTGGTAATAGGAGCAATGAGAGTTGAAAAGCCTCGGATGAATTTCCTATAATAATTGGCGAAGCCCAGGAATCGTTGAATTGACTTGAGAGTATTCGGAATGGATCAATTGGCAATGGCTTCCAATTTTGCCGGGTCCATCTGAAGATCCGATCCAGAAATTATATACCCCAGGAAGGGTACGGAGGCAACTTCGAAGGTGCACTTGGACAACTTGCCGTAGAGACGATTCTCACGAAGACGTCGGAGAACTTCACGGACTTGGAGACGATGAGAGGAGAGGTCTTGAGAGAAGATGAGGATATCGTCCAGGTAAACTACGAGATATTTGTACAGAACGTCACGGAAGATTTCATTAACAAAGTGCTGGAACACTGCTGGGGCATTGCTCAACCCGAATGGCATTACCAGGTACTCGTAATGGCCATCCCGAGTATTGAAAGCCGTCTTCCATTCATCACCGCTGCGGATTCTGATGAGATTATAGGCACCGCGGAGATCTAACTTGGTGAAGATGCGGGCTCCTTTGACCCTATCAAATAACTCGGTAATAAGAGGTAACGGGTAGCTGTTCTTAATGGTAATGTCATTAAGTCCCCGGTAGTCAATACATGGACGTAGTCCTCCATCTTTCTTTTTAACAAAAAAGAAACCTGCCCCAGCAGGTGATGATGAGGGACGGATGAATCCTTTCTGTAGATTTTCTTGGATGTATTTACTCATCGCTTCGGTTTCAGGAACAGATAACGGGTAGGTGCGCCCCCTAGGTGGTTTTTTGCCAGGAACAAGGTCGATGGGGCAATCCCACTCTCTATGGGGCGGTAGAACATCAGCGGCCTTTTCGCTGAAGACGTCAGCGAAGTCTTGGTAGGCCGTAGGAAGAGTAGGCGGGGTCTTGATTTCAGAAGTCTTGACAGGAACAACTTGGGCTAAACAAGACTGACGGCAATGTGACCCCCAAGCAGTTAGTTGTAATGTAGACCAGTCAATCTGTGGGTTATGTAGCTGGAGCCAGGGCATACCTAACACAATCTCCTGAGTTGCCTGTGGAATAACTAAAAACTTAATTAACTCAGAATGTAGGAACCCAACCCCCAGTATCACTGGCCTGGTTTGTTGAGTGATATACCCCTTAGAGATACGGCTACCATCTACTGCCGTAATGTAGACGGGACATGAAAGTTCACAGACCGGCAGATGAAACTTGTCTACCGCAGCTTGAGTGATGAAATTCCCCGCTGCACCACAGTCTACCAACGCAGTTGCAGATTGGAGTCCAGCCGCCGTCTCTAAGGTCACAGGAAGAATGAGATCTTGGGTTGAAGGAGCTTGCTTGAAAAATCCCAACTTGACTCCTCCCTTACAAGTCAGGATCTGGCGTTTCCCGAACGCACTGGACAAGAACTTATTTGGTGGCCTACTGCCGCACAGTAAAGACACAGTCTCTCACGGAGTCTCCTTGACCGCTCCTCAGCAGTTAAGCGGGACCTATTAATTTGCATAGGCTCATCAGAAGGTGGAGGCTGCAACTGTACAGGAGGTACCATTCTTGGTTTGCGACACTCAGCACGAGCACGCTCATTGTTGCGTTCGCGGATGCGAGAGTCCAACTTGATACATAGGGAGATTAGCTCGGGTAATTGCTCAGGAATATCACGAGTTGCCAGTTCATCTTTTATCCTCTCTGAGAGTCCATGCCAGAAGGCTGCTACTAAGGCTTGGTTATTCCACTGGATCTCTGCGGCTAGCGTCTGGAACTGGATGACGTATTGACCCATACTGCGAGTCCCTTGACGGAGCTGGAGAAGATCTGCGGAGGCTGAAGTTGCACGACCCGGTTCATCGAAGATGCGTCTGAAGATGGAAACAAACTCGGCATAGTTGTTCATCAACGGGTCGGCACGTTCCCACAGAGGAGACACCCAGCTCAGGGCTGATCCAGAGAGCAGTGAGATGATATAAGCAACCTTGGATCTTGGCGTGGGAAAATTATGAGGTAAAAGTTCAAACTGGACTTCACACTGGTTGAGGAACCCACGGCATAACTTCGGACTGCCATCATACCTGCTAGGCACAGGCAAGTGCAAACGAGATACAGGAGCAGATGCAGCCGGAGAAGAAGAAGAACCCCCAACACTGGCATGTGCAGGGGTAACAGGAACTGGAGGTGCAGGCGCACTTAGCAGAGATTGTTGTAACGTATCAATCCGGGAAGACATCCCTTGCAGAAACTGGAATATCTGCTGCTGCACAACCTCTTGTCCATCCAAACGGGAGACCAGATTTTTTAAGGCCCCTGACCCCACACTCTGACCACCGTCCGAGTCCATCGGTCCTGAACTTACTGTCAGAGACGGTTTTGTTTGTGTCCCCGGAGGGGGCGCTAGTGGGTCAGTGGAGCTAGGTGGAATGAAGTGAGGAGGCTGTACTGGGTTTCTGCGCATGTGCACAATGTAGATTTATTAATAACAGAAAAGTCCAGATAATAATGCAGCAGAAAGTAAACAAACGAATGCAATGGAAATGACAATGGTAACGGCAATGGTAATGGCAATGGAATAGTATGGTTTGAAACTGAAAGTCTATGGCAGAGTTTGTAGCATGGAAATGAAACCGGAATGGTTAAAACGTGGAGCCAGCAGAGATAGGAATAGTAGTAGCAAACCTGGTAGCAATGCAGGAGACGTGGTGTTAATGTCCACTGTGCTGGTGGAAAGCACAATCAGCTTGCAGGCTGAATCACAGGTGAGTTGTTAGAATGCACCTGGATAGGGAGTCTCTACTGCTGATGGCTGGAGCACACTGCAGGTGTGGAAGGTGTGAAGCCAGAAAGGTATTGCTGTGGTGCTGGTGCTTGTAGTTCCACGGAGTAGCAGATACAGGAGAATATCCAGGAACACGGAGGATCAGGTGAATATCCAGGAACACGGAGGAACAGGATAACAGGTCCAAACACACGAGTCGCAGGAGTGACACAAAGTTCAGGACAACCTCTGACTCACCCAGCAGCTCCTGATATACCCCCTGACCGGCAGGCATTGGCTGGAGTGAGACAAGGGGGTGCGGCCAAGCTCCGGATTGGCCGCCGCACTTACACTGGGGAATACTGTCATGGCGGCGCCCATGCCGCGGCCCGGCAGGGACGCGGCGCACTCACACGCCCGTTGACTCCAGAGGCGCCTCCAGGCCCGCGGCGACATCCATGAGCAGGGCGACAGGTGACAGCAACATGCAGTGACCCCAGACGGAGTCCGCTCCGGCGGACCGACATAACAGTGGTGAGTCGATTACTGACAACAGATTGGAGGAAATGATCAGCTGACAGAATCCAAGATGGCTGCGCCCATGCAGACACTTGGAGGGAAGTTTGGTTTGTAATCCATGTGGTAATGAAAACAGTAATGGCGGCGCCGGCCACTGGAGACAGGAGACGCCAGGCTGACAAGTGCACATCCAACCACGCGGACACAGCGGAGGCCGCGGCTGACGTAATCGCCACTCTGACACTCTGCATGCAGAAGCTCAGGGACGGCGGCGGAGGCCGCGGGAGACGCCATGCCAGATGTAATAAGGCGTTACTGTGACAGCGTCTCAGAGAGACAGGAGAGGATGCAGGAATGTGAACATTAGGATAACAGATGGGATCCGGTCCTGGAGCGCTGAGCCAGCCTTAGGAGGCATCTGATGGGTAAGAAATGGCGTCCAGATACCCGGATCGTGACACACGGATCCGGATGAGATTGTATGCACCTCGCAAGTCCTGCTTTGTAAAGATGGTAGCTCCGCTAACTCTGTCAAAGAGCTCAGTAATCAGGGGTAAAGGATAACGGTTCTTGATGGTAATGTCGTTCAAACCTCTGTAGTCGATGCACGGCCGCAGACCACCATCTTTCTTTTTTACAAAAAAGAAGCCTGCGCCGGCTGGGGAAGAAGAAGGTCGAATGAACCCCTTTGCTAGGTTCTCTTTAATGTATTCCTCCATAGAATGCGTCTCAGGCAGAGACAACGGATAAGTTCGGCCTCGAGGTGGAACCTTCCCTGGAACGAGATCAATCGGGCAGTCCCATTCTCTATGAGGAGGAAGGATATCAGCAGAAGCTTTACTGAACACATCCGTGAAATCTTGATATGGAGGAGGTGGAACATCAGACGACCTGGGGGAGGAAGAACAGACAGGCAATACTTTAAACAAACATGTCTCTGCACAGGAGGAACCCCATGCCAGGATTTGCGTAGTCGTCCAATCAATTGTAGGATTGTGAAGACGGAGCCATGGAAGGCCCAGGACCACAGGATGTGTGGCTCTTGGAATCACTAAAAGTGAAATAAGTTCTGAATGAAGAACTCCCACTCTCAGACGAACTGGTAGAGTCCTTAGAGCAATAACAGTATCAAAAATTTTACTGCCATCCACGGCAGTTAAGGAAAAGGAGGAAGGAAGTCTCTCGGTGGGTAGGGACCACCGTTTAACATAGGCTTCAGTAATAAAGTTCCCAGCTGCTCCGGAATCAAGGAGAGCAATGACGTTCCGATAACGTTGAGCAACTTGAAGCGAGACTGGGAGATTACAATCATGAGGAGATGGAGAGGAGATCATTACTCCTAGCCGGCCCTCTCCTGGGCGAGCTAGGGTTTGGAGTTTTCCCGGACGTTCGGGACAGGCATCGATGGTGTGAGACGGAGCTGCACAGTAAAGACAAAGAGACTCAGAGAGACGTCTTCGGCGCTCAGCAGGAGTTAAACGGGAACGGCCAATTTGCATGGGCTCATCTTTAGATGGTGACAGTTGACGAGGAGGAGGAGCAGAAGATTTTGGAGCAGATGATCTTCCACGCTCAGTTGCTCTCTCTCTGAAACGTAAATCAACTTTCGTGCAGAGTGAGATTAGCTCATCTGACTTAGAAGGTAAGTCTCTGGTAGCTAACTCATCTTTAATAAGCTCAGATAAGCCATGCCAGAATGCAGCATACAGGGCCTCGTCGTTCCATGCCAGTTCGGATGCCAGGATCTGGAACTGTATCAGATATTGTCCTACAGTACGTGACCCCTGGCGTAAACGGAGAATCTCGGATGAAGCTGAGGTTACCCGGCCTGGCTCGTCGAAGATGCGCCTGAATGTTGACACGAATGCAGTGTAAGAAGATAGCAGGGTGTCGGACCTCTCCCATAACGGTGATGCCCAGTCAAGGGCGGAGCCACTGAGAAGAGAGATGATGTAGGCAATTTTTGTACGGTCACTGGGAAAATTGCCAGGTTGTAGCTCAAACTGAATCTCACACTGGTTGAGAAATCCCCTGCAGAATCTTGGAGATCCGTCAAATTTTGCTGGCGTTGGAAGATGAAGACGTGGAGCAGAAATGGGTAAGGTGGGTGGGGTTATAGCTGGAGTCACTGTGGTTGACGCACCAGATGCGCCTGATCCACGGAGAGTTGTCTGAATCCCATCCAGCCGAGTAGAGAGATCCTGGAGACAGCGGATGATGTGGCCCTGTGCAGCCTCCTGATGTTCTAGTCGGGCTGCCAGTTCTTGCATCGGCCTGGCCGCTTGATCCTGGTCTCCGGCTGGATTCATTAGGTCAGTGCTTACTGTCACAACTGAGGGCCTGAGCTGACGGGAGGCAGCCTCAGTTGTAGGGGCTGAGATGTACCGGAACCTGGGAGGTTGTATCAGACCCCTGGACATGTAAGTAACATGAATAATAACTGCCCGAAGGCGTGACCACGACAACTTAGGTAAAAGTCAATGATGTTTATTATGACAACTCCGCAACACAGCAGCAGTAAAAGAAAACGTAAAAGTCAGCAAATAATAAATACAGTTCCTGGGTACTACAGGATGGCAGGAGCCACAGGGCACTGGTAGTGTGAGATAGTTCTTATGATCTTCTAGATGGAAAGTCCTTACCAGGCCCGACTGTAGCAATGGAGATAACCCAGGATTGTGCCAGCTGGTGTTCCAGGAAAAGCTGGGTTGCTGAAGGTAAAACAGCTGCTGTGGATACTGGCTGGAACCAGACTGTTGTTAGCACGGAGTGGATACTGGCTGGAACCAGTTAAATAATAAATGAACTTGGGAGCGATGAAATATGAACTGAAATGTAGAACTTGAGAGCGGAGAAATAATAATACCGGTGGAGAGTGGTAAAGTGTAGAAAGGACACCGGCCCTTTAAGGGAAGCTGTACTCTGCTGGAAGCTGAGCTGGAAGCAGGTAATGTTGTAGCTGGAAACAGATGAATCCACAATGGATTGGAGAGTCAGGCTACACCGCAGGTGGAATGCTGGTGCGGGTCTCTATGGTGGAAGTCTTGAGACAGGAGCTGGAACCTGGAAGACAATCACAGGAGAGAGACAAACAGGAACTAGGTTTGACAACCAAAGCACTGACGCCTTCCTTGCTCAGGCACAGTGTATTTATACCTGCAGCAAGGAAGGGATTGGCTAGGCAATTATGCAGATTAACAATACTGACAACAGATTGGAGGAAATGATCAGCTGACAGAATCCAAGATGGCTGCGCCCATGCAGACACTTGGAGGGAAGTTTGGTTTGTAATCCATGTGGTAATGAAAACAGTAATGGCGGCGCCGGCCACTGGAGACAGGAGACGCCAGGCTGACAAGTGCACATCCAACCACGCGGACACAGCGGAGGCCGCGGCTGACGTAATCGCCACTCTGACACTCTGCATGCAGAAGCTCAGGGACGGCGGCGGAGGCCGCGGGAGACGCCATGCCAGATGTAATAAGGCGTTACTGTGACAGCGTCTCAGAGAGACAGGAGAGGATGCAGGAATGTGAACATTAGGATAACAGATGGGATCCGGTCCTGGAGCGCTGAGCCAGCCTTAGGAGGCATCTGATGGGTAATAAATGGCGTCCAGATACCCGGATCGTGACACAAACCTGGTAAGCCAAAGCCCAAAAGAGCCTGGGCTGCCCGTCAGCCAGCTTCCAAGACCAATAAGCCTGCCGCATGACGGGGCGGGCCTCTCCCTGGGGGATCCCAGGGTGGGGGGCCGGCTTCTAGGGTATACCCAGGAATGGTTGAAGACCACTTCAGATGCCTGGGTACGGGAAGTCGTCACTTGAGGTTACGCAATAGCCTTCAAAAACCGACCCCCTCATCAATTTTGCCAGACAGACGTCCCATCGGACCAGACAAAGGCAAACACTCTGCATTCGGTGGTACAGACCATCCTGGATACAGGAGTCATAGTACAGGTGCCTCTTGCTCAGAGGGGTCGGGGGTACTATTCTCCGCTGTTTCTAGTCCCGAAACCGAATGGGTCCTCCCGGCCCATTCTCAACCTCAAGGCATTGAACAAGTTTGTGAAGGTTTCCAAGTTCCGTATGGAAACCCTTCACTCTATAGTTCTGGCCTTGGAACCTGGGGACTACATGGTCTCCCTGGATATACAGGATGCTTACCTGCATATTCCTATAGCAGCGTCACATCAGCAATACCTGAGGTTCGCTATTGGCAACCTTAATTACCAGTTTCAGGCGTTACCTTTTGGTTTGACAACGGCTCCACGAGTCTTCACCAAAGAAATGGCGGTGATGACGGTGGTACTCCGCCGTCAAGGGGTCAGGATACTGCCGTACCTGGACGACTTGTTAATCCTGGCAAATTCCCCAGAACTTCTCCTGTTTCATCTGGATATGACGGTCCGGTTTCTACAAGCCCACGGGTGGCTCATCAACTGGAAGAAATCCTCCCTGGTCCCTGCTCAGAGCATGGTGCACCTGGGAGCGCTATTGGACACTCACAACCAACGGTTGTTCTGGTCTCAGGAGAAAGCCCTGAAGCTTCAGGACAGGATTCGTTGCTTCCTTTCTCGTCCACAAGTGTCAATACATTCAGGCAATGCAGGTGCTGGGCCTCATGGTCTCAGCATTCGACATGGTGGAGTATGCTCAATTCCATTCTCGCCCCCTCCAGAGGCTGATTCTGGCCAAGTGGTTCGGCCTGCCTCACCGGATCAGGTCTCACATGATCTCTTTAACTCCGGAGGTCCGTCTGTCGCTATTTTGGTGGCTCCGGGACCAACAGTTGTGCAGGGGCCGTCCCTTCTGGATATCAAACTGGGTCCTGTTGACGACAGATGCCAGTCTAAGAGGTTGGGGCGCGGTGCTGGAGCAACACTCCCTTCAGGGTCGGTGGACCAAGGAGGAGTCTCTCCTCTCGATCAACAGTCTGGAATTGCGGGCGGTCTTCAATGCGTTGAACCTGGCCCAGCATTTAATTCAGAACCGTCCTGTACTTCAAATACAGTCGGACAACGCCACCACTGTGGCTTACATAAATCATCAAGGCGGCACTTAAAGCCGTTCAGCAATGAAGGAAGTCTCACGGATTCTACGTTGGGCGGAACGCCATCTACCGGCCATATCGGCAATATTCATTCCGGGAGTCCTGAATTGGGAAGCGGACTTTCTCAGTCGTCAGGACGTGCATGCCGGCAAGTGGAGCCTCCATCCAGAAGTTTTTCAACTCCTAGTGGAAAAGTGGGGTCTTCCAGATGTAGATCTGATGGCGTCTCGACACAATCACAAGATTCCGATCTTCGGAGCAAGAACAGGGGATCCTCAAGCAGCATTCGTGAATGCACTGGCGGTGCCGTGGAGGTTTCGGCTGCCGTAAGTGTTCCCTCCTCTGTCACTCCTGCCCAGGGTAATTCGGAAGTTCAATCAAGAAAAAGGAAATCTGCTTCTCATAGCTCCGGCGTGGCCCAGACGGCACTGGTTCTCAGACCTGCAAGGCCTATCGTCAGAGTGTCCACTTCTGCTTCCACAACGCCCAGACCTCCTCGTTCAGGGCCCCTGTGTCTACCAGGACCTAGCCCGGCTGTCTTTGACGGCGTGGCTCTTGAAGCTCCCGCCTTGAGGGCTAAGGGTTTTTCTGAAGAGGTCATTAAAACTATGTTGCGGCCCGGAAACCGGCTTCTGCTCGGATTTACTTTAGGGTCTGGCATTCCTACTTTGTTTGGTGCGCATCTAATAATTATGACGCTTCCAAGTTTAGTACAGCCAAACTTTTGGCTTTTCTTCAGCAGGGCCTAGATTTAGGCCTGCATCTGGCCTCCCTCAAGGTTCATATTTCTGTCTTGTCGGTGTGGTTTCAGAGAAAAATTGTGACTTTACCTGATGTTCATACTTTCACTCAGGGTGTGTTGCGTATCCAACCTCCCTATGTCCCGCCTGTGGCTCCTTGGGACTTGTCGGTGGTTTTGGACGCATTGCAGGAGCCTCCGTTTGAACCCCTGGGTTCAGCTGACCTTAAGTGACTTTCCCTTAAGGTGGTGTTCTTGCTGGCTATTGCCTCTGCTAGAAGAGTGTCGGAACTGGGTGCCTTGTCTTGTAGTTCCCCATATCTGATTTTTCACTGTGACCGGGCGGTTCTTAGGACTCGTCCCGGATATTTACCTAAGGTGGTTTCTTCGTTCCACCTTAATCAGGAGATTGTGGTTCCGGCCCTTGTCTCTCCTGATCTGTCTCCCAAAGAGAGGTCTTTGGATGTGGTACGGGCTCTCCGTATCTATGTGAAGAGAACTGCTTCTGTTCGAAAATCTGATTCTCTCTTTATTTTGTTTGGATTTCACAAACGGGGCTGGCCTGCTCGCAAGCAGACCCTGGCCAGATGGATTAGAATGGTGATTGCACATGCTTATGTGAAGGCTGGTCTATCAGCTCCTACTCACATTACGGCCCATTCTACTCGGTCTGTTGGACCTTCTTGGGCGGCCCAACGTGGTGTGACCCTTGTACAATTGTGCAAGGCGACTACTAGAGATGAGCGGGTTCGGTTTCTCTGAATCCGAACCCGCCAGAACTTCATGTTTTTTTTCACGGGTCCGAGCGACTCGGATCTTCCCGCCTTGCTCGGTTAACCCGAGCGCGCCCGAACGTCATCATGACGCTGTCGGATTCTCGCGAGGCTCGGATTCTATCGCGAGACTCGGATTCTATATAAGGAGCCGCGCGTCGCCGCCATTTTCACACGTGCATTGAGATTGATAGGGAGAGGACGTGGCTGGCGTCCTCTCCATTTAGATTATAAGAGACTGAGAGAGATTTACTGGAGCTGACTAGGAGGAGTACTGTTACTGTAGAAGTGTAGAGACTGAGTGGAGAGAGTTTACTAGTGAGGACAGTGCAGTTTACTTTATAATCCGTTCTCTGCCTGAAAAAAGTGATACACAGCACACAGTGACTCAGTCACATACCATATCTGTGTGCACTGCTCAGGCTCAGGCCAGTGTGCTGCATCATCTATTATCTATATATAATATTATATATATCTGTCTGACTGCTCAGCTCACACAGCTTATAATTGTGGGGGAGACTGGGGAGCACTACTGCAGTGCCAGTTATAGGTTATAGCAGGAGCCAGGAGTACATAATATATTATATAGTGAGTGACCACCAGACACACAGTGCAGTTTATTTAATATATCCGTTCTCTGCCTGAAAAAAGCGATACACACAGTGACTCAGTCAGTCACATACCATATCTGTGTGCACTGCTCAGGCTCAGGCCAGTGTGCTGCATCATCTATTATCTATATATAATATTATATATATCTGTCTGACTGCTCAGCTCACACAGCTTATAATTGTGGGGGAGACTGGGGAGCACTACTGCAGTGCCAGTTATAGGTTATAGCAGGAGCCAGGAGTACATAATATATTATATAGTGAGTGACCACCAGACACACAGTGCAGTTTATTTAATATATCCGTTCTCTGCCTGAAAAAAGCGATACACACAGTGACTCAGTCAGTCACATACCATATCTGTGTGCACTGCTCAGGCTCAGGCCAGTGTGCTGCATCATCTATTATCTATATATAATATTATATATATCTGTCTGACTGCTCAGCTCACACAGCTTATAATTGTGGGGGAGACTGGGGAGCACTACTGCAGTGCCAGTTATAGGTTATAGCAGGAGCCAGGAGTACATAATATATTATATAGTGAGTGACCACCAGACACACAGTGCAGTTTATTTAATATATCCGTTCTCTGCCTGAAAAAAGCGATACACACAGTGACTCAGTCAGTCACATACCATATCTGTGTGCACTGCTCAGGCTCAGGCCAGTGTGCTGCATCATCTATATATATTATATATCTGTCTGACTGCTCAGCTCACACAGCTTATAATTGTGGGGGAGACTGGGGAGCACTACTGCAGTGCCAGTTATAGGTTATAGCAGGAGCCAGGAGTACATATTATATTAAAATTAAACAGTGCACACTTTTGCTGCAGGAGTGCCACTGCCAGTGTGACTGACCAGTGACCTGACCACACTGACCACCAGTATAGTTAGTAGTATACTTATATTGTGATTGCCTGAAAAAGTTAAACACTCGTCGTGTGACTTCACTTGTGTGTTTTTTTTTTTTTTATTCTATAAAAATAAAACTCATTCTGCTGACAGACAGTGTCCAGCAGGTCCGTCATTATATAATATATAATATATACCTGTCCGGCTGCAGTAGTGATATATATATATTTTTTATATCATTTATCATCCAGTCGCAGCAGACACAGTACGGTAGTTCACGGCTGTGGCTACCTCTGTGTCTCTGCACTCGGCAGGCAGTCCGTCCATAATTGTAATACCACCTAACCGTGGATTTTTTTCATTCTTCTTTATACATACATAGTTACATAGACATCTTCTCTTTATCAACCAGTCTATATTAGCTGCAGACACAGTACAGTACGGTAGTTCACGGCTGTGGCTACCTCTGTGTCTGCACTCGGCAGGCAGTCCGTCCATAATTGTATACCACCTAACCGTGGTTTTTTTTCATTCTTCTTTATACATACATAGTTACATAGACATCTTCTCTTTATCAACCAGTCTATATTAGCTGCAGACACAGTACAGTACGGTAGTTCACGGCTGTGGCTACCTCTGTGTCTGCACTCGGCAGGCAGTCCGTCCATAATTGTATACCACCTAACCGTGGTTTTTTTTCATTCTTCTTTATACATACATAGTTACATAGACATCTTCTCTTTATCAACCAGTCTATATTAGCTGCAGACACAGTACAGTACGGTAGTTCACGGCTGTGGCTACCTCTGTGTCTGCACTCGGCAGGCAGTCCGTCCATAATTGTATACCACCTAACCGTGGATTTTTTTCAGTCTTCTTTATACATACATAGTTACATAGACATCTTCTCTTTATCAACCAGTCTATATTAGCTGCAGACACAGTACAGTACGGTAGTTCACGGCTGTGGCTACCTCTGTGTCTGCACTCGGCAGGCAGTCCGTCCATAATTGTATACCACCTAACCGTGGATTTTTTTCAGTCTTCTTTATACATACATAGTTACATAGACATCTTCTCTTTATCAACCAGTCTATATTAGCTGCAGACACAGTACAGTACGGTAGTTCACGGCTGTGGCTACCTCTGTGTCTGCAGTCGGCAGGCAGTCCATAATTGTATACTAGTATCCATCTCCATTGTTTACCTGAGGTGCCTTTTAGTTGTGCCTATTAAAATATGGAGAACAAAAATATTGAGGTTCCAAAATTAGGGAAAGATCAAGATCCACTTCCACCTCGTGCTGAAGCTGCTGCCACTAGTCATGGCCGAGACGATGAAATGCCAGCAACGTCGTCTGCCAAGGCCGATGCCCAATGTCATAGTACAGAGCATGTCAAATCCAAAACACCAAATATCAGAAAAAAAAGGACTCCAAAACCTAAAATAAAATTGTCGGAGGAGAAGCGTAAACTTGCCAATATGCCATTTACCACACGGAGTGGCAAGGAACGGCTGAGGCCCTGGCCTATGTTCATGGCTAGTGGTTCAGCTTCACATGAGGATGGAAGCACTCAGCCTCTCGCTAGAAAAATGAAAAGACTCAAGCTGGCAAAAGCAGCACAGCAAAGAACTGTGCATTCTTCGAAATCCCAAATCCACAAGGAGAGTCCAATTGTGTCGGTTGCGATGCCTGACCTTCCCAACACTGGACGTGAAGAGCATGTGCCTTCCACCATTTGCACGCCCCCTGCAAGTGCTGGAAGGAGCACCCGCAGTCCAGTTCCTGATAGTCAGATTGAAGATGTCAGTGTTGAAGTACACCAGGATGAGGAGGATATGGGTGTTGCTGGCGCTGGGGAGGAAATTGACCAGGAGGATTCTGATGGTGAGGTGGTTTGTTTAAGTCAGGCACCCGGGGAGACACCTGTTGTCCGTGGGAGGAATATGGCCGTTGACATGCCAGGTGAAAATACCAAAAAAATCAGCTCTTCGGTGTGGAGGTATTTCACCAGAAATGCGGACAACAGGTGTCAAGCCGTGTGTTCCCTTTGTCAAGCTGTAATAAGTAGGGGTAAGGACGTTAACCACCTCGGAACATCCTCCCTTATACGTCACCAGCAGCGCATTCATAATAAGTCAGTGACAAGTTCAAAAACTTTGGGTGACAGCGGAAGCAGTCCACTGACCAGTAAATCCCTTCCTCTTGTAACCAAGCTCACGCAAACCACCCCACCAACTCCCTCAGTGTCAATTTCCTCCTTCCCCAGGAATGCCAATAGTCCTGCAGGCCATGTCACTGGCAATTCTGACGAGTCCTCTCCTGCCTGGGATTCCTCCGATGCATCCTTGCGTGTAACGCCTACTGCTGCTGGCGCTGCTGTTGTTGCCGCTGGGAGTCGATGGTCATCCCAGAGGGGAAGTCGTAAGCCCACTTGTACTACTTCCAGTAAGCAATTGACTGTTCAACAGTCCTTTGCGAGGAAGATGAAATATCACAGCAGTCATCCTACTGCAAAGCGGATAACTGAGGCCTTGACAACTATGTTGGTGTTAGACGTGCGTCCGGTATCCGCCGTTAGTTCACAGGGAACTAGACAATTTATTGAGGCAGTGTGCCCCCGTTACCAAATACCATCTAGGTTCCACTTCTCTAGGCAGGCGATACCGAGAATGTACACGGACGTCAGAAAAAGACTCACCAGTGTCCTAAAAAATGCAGTTGTACCCAATGTCCACTTAACCACGGACATGTGGACAAGTGGAGCAGGGCAGGGTCAGGACTATATGACTGTGACAGCCCACTGGGTAGATGTATGGACTCCCGCCGCAAGAACAGCAGCGGCGGCACCAGTAGCAGCATCTCGCAAACGCCAACTCTTTCCTAGGCAGGCTACGCTTTGTATCACCGGTTTCCAGAATACGCACACAGCTGAAAACCTCTTACGGCAACTGAGGAAGATCATCGCGGAATGGCTTATCCCAATTGGACTCTCCTGTGGATTTGTGGCATCGGACAACGCCAGCAATATTGTGTGTGCATTAAATATGGGCAAATTCCAGCACGTCCCATGTTTTGCACATACCTTGAATTTGGTGGTGCAGAATTTTTTAAAAAACGACAGGGGCGTGCAAGAGATGCTGTCGGTGGCCAGAAGAATTGCGGGACACTTTCGGCGTACAGGCACCACGTACAGAAGACTGGAGCACCACCAAAAACTACTGAACCTGCCCTGCCATCATCTGAAGCAAGAAGTGGTAACGAGGTGGAATTCAACCCTCTATATGCTTCAGAGGTTGGAGGAGCAGCAAAAGGCCATTCAAGCCTATACAATTGAGCACGATATAGGAGGTGGAATGCACCTGTCTCAAGCGCAGTGGAGAATGATTTCAACGTTGTGCAAGGTTCTGATGCCCTTTGAACTTGCCACACGTGAAGTCAGTTCAGACACTGCCAGCCTGAGTCAGGTCATTCCCCTCATCAGGCTTTTGCAGAAGAAGCTGGAGGCATTGAAGAAGGAGCTAAAAGGGAGCGATTCCGCTAGGCATGTGGGACTTGTGGATGCAGCCCTTAATTCGCTTAACAAGGATTCACGGGTGGTCAATCTGTTGAAATCAGAGCACTACATTTTGGCCACCGTGCTCGATCCTAGATTTAAAGCCTACCTTGGATCTCTCTTTCCGGCAGACACAAGTCTGCTGGGGTTGAAAGACCTGCTGGTGACAAAATTGTCAAGTCAAGCGGAACGCGACCTGTCAACATCTCCTCCTTCACATTCTCCCGCAACTGGGGGTGCGAGGAAAAGGCTCAGAATTCCGAGCCCACCCGCTGGCGGTGATGCAGGGCAGTCTGGAGCGACTGCTGATGCTGACATCTGGTCCGGACTGAAGGACCTGACAACGATTACGGACATGTCGTCTACTGTCACTGCATATGATTCTCTCAACATTGATAGAATGGTGGAGGATTATATGAGTGACCGCATCCAAGTAGGCACGTCACACAGTCCGTACTTATACTGGCAGGAAAAAGAGGCAATTTGGAGGCCCTTGCACAAACTGGCTTTATTCTACCTAAGTTGCCCTCCCACAAGTGTGTACTCAGAAAGAGTGTTTAGTGCCGCCGCTCACCTTGTCAGCAATCGGCGTACGAGGTTACATCCAGAAAATGTGGAGAAGATGATGTTCATTAAAATGAATTATAATCAATTCCTCCGCGGAGACATTGACCAGCAGCAATTGCCTCCACAAAGTACACAGGGAGCTGAGATGGTGGATTCCAGTGGGGACGAATTGATAATCTGTGAGGAGGGGGATGTACACGGTGATATATCGGAGGGTGAAGATGAGGTGGACATCTTGCCTCTGTAGAGCCAGTTTGTGCAAGGAGAGATTAATTGCTTCTTTTTTGGGGGGGGTCCAAACCAACCCGTCATATCAGTCACAGTCGTGTGGCAGACCCTGTCACTGAAATGATGGGTTGGTTAAAGTGTGCATGTCCTGTTTTGTTTATACAACATAAGGGTGGGTGGGAGGGCCCAAGGACAATTCCATCTTGCACCTCTTTTTTCTTTTCTTTTTCTTTGCATCATGTGCTGATTGGGGAGGGTTTTTTGGAAGGGACATCCTGCGTGACACTGCAGTGCCACTCCTAGATGGGCCCGGTGTTTGTGTCGGCCACTAGGGTCGCTAATCTTACTCACACAGTCAGCTACCTCATTGCGCCTCTTTTTTTCTTTGCGTCATGTGCTGTTTGGGGAGGGTTTTTTGGAAGGGACATCCTGCGTGACACTGCAGTGCCACTCCTAGATGGGCCCGGTGTTTGTGTCGGCCACTAGGGTCGCTAATCTTACTCACACAGCTACCTCATTGCGCCTCTTTTTTTCTTTGCGTCATGTGCTGTTTGGGGAGGGTTTTTTGGAAGGGCCATCCTGCGTGACACTGCAGTGCCACTCCTAGATGGGCCCGGTGTTTGTGTCGGCCACTAGGGTCGCTAATCTTACTCACACAGCTACCTCATTGCGCCTCTTTTTTTCTTTGCGTCATGTGCTGTTTGGGGAGGGTTTTTTGGAAGGGACATCCTGCGTGACACTGCAGTGCCACTCCTAGATGGGCCCGGTGTTTGTGTCGGCCACTAGGGTCGCTTATCTTACTCACACAGCGACCTCGGTGCAAATTTTAGGACTAAAAATAATATTGTGAGGTGTGAGGTATTCAGAATAGACTGAAAATGAGTGTAAATTATGGTTTTTGAGGTTAATAATACTTTGGGATCAAAATGACCCCCAAATTCTATGATTTAAGCTGTTTTTTAGTGTTTTTTGAAAAAAACACCCGAATCCAAAACACACCCGAATCCGACAAAAAAAATTTGGTGAGGTTTTGCCAAAACGCGTTCGAACCCAAAACACGGCCGCGGAACCGAACCCAAAACCAAAACACAAAACCCGAAAAATTTCAGGCGCTCATCTCTAGCGACTACGTGGTCCTCCGGGAACACGTTCATAAGGTTCTATGCCTTCGATACGGCCGCTTCCCAGGATGCTTCCTTTGGATGCCGGGTTCTTGTGCCCGCTACAGTGCGCCCCTCCCATAAGGAACTGCTTTAGGACATCCCCATTGTCCAATCCTTGTGGAGCCCAGTGTACCCCGCAGCAGAAAACGAGATTTATGGTAAGAACTTACCTTTGTTAAATCTCTTTCTGCGAGGTACACTGGGCTCCACAAGGCGCCCACCCTGACGCACTTAGCTTCTTTGGGTTGGTATGGCATTAGCCGCTGACACTTCTCTTGTCGTGAGAGTGTGGTGTATGTGGCTACTAACCGTTGTCATCTCTTTTCCTGTTACTGCATTGGGCTGGTTAACTAAAAACTGAGCTCCTGTGCAGGGAGGCGGGGTTATAGAGGAGGCGGCGCTGTGCATTCTGGGAACAGTCAAAGATTTGAGCCTGTTGGTGCCTCGGATCAAGATCCTACTTTACACCCCATTGTCCAATCCTTGTGGAGCCCAGTGTACCTCGCAGAAAGAGATTTAACAAAGGTAAGTTCTTACCATAAATCTCGTTTTTTGAACTTTCCAGTTTATTCAGCTTATATTTTTTAACATTTGTTCACATTCTCTTCATTTCTTACATGTGCTATTTTAGTATATCTGCATAGAGGTGAAATATAGCTATGCATAGATTCACTGCCATATCAGAGAATGATGGCAGAATGAAGTTAGTAGCTTCAGCAGGATTTTATTACCCCTGGGTTATGATCTTGTGTTTTTGTGAGAGTGAGGCTTCAATGAGAACCTTGTGGATATAACAGGCACTGCAAGTGGGGATAAATAAACCACCCAGTTACTCAGGTTATGAAAGAATTAAGTTGGCTTCAGAGTGTCATGGCATGACACTGTTGGATACTATAATCACGAATGTTGGCGAAAAAGGATGGCTTTACTTAACGAGTGTTCCTTCGTTTTGATGGTACTTGTGATTGAGGAATCTGCGTAAGAGTTTAATGTCAATAGAGAATAGATGAAAAAAAAATTGCTTAAAAAAAACTAAACTATTGAAAGTTAAACTCGACTACTCAGAGCAGAAACTGTACAGGTGGCTCACTGGAGCAAAAACTTTCACGTTTACTAAAGACACTGACTCCTACAGTGACAATAGATCTTCTATAGATCTTCTCCTACTGGCCTCACCTCTATGCCCCAGTAATAGGAGTTAAAGAAGAAATCTATCTTTGACTTGCTCTCTCATAATAACTCCATTATGGGATTCTTTAAGACATTTGATTTTACAAGCTGTGAGTAGAGCTGAAATCACCACTCTCTAAATTATATCTCTGTATATAAACATTTGAATGAGAATCACACAATGATAATTTTAGACATAATTAGATAACTTTCCTGACACTGCCATACAAGAGAATTTTAAATCCCACCATGTGGCCCCATTTCTTAAGTCAGATACACCCTAGGTACCACTGCTGTATACATTACCAAACATTCACAATCCAGGCAGGCCCATTAATCAATAATACATTCATTATACAGCTCTGTTTCACAATTAATTTTTTTTTTCTTGCAACTCTGCATTCAAGCCCAGCCAACTTACTTCAAGGACACTACAACAACAATCCACTGATTTTACAATATGGCACACAAGGACACCGTAGGACCCTACGTTACGGTTTGACAGGTGTACCACCCCATCAGATGTACCATATTTGCAAGCCACCAGACAGCTACTGCTTAACAATCCTGAAGGACCCATTATATGGTTCTTCTTAGAATTATGTCACCAGGTATAATATTTTCTTTGGCAAATTTTGCATATAGTGCACCTGACTGGCTGTGTCATGGGGAGCAGTGTGGCACCTTCTTATGCTAACACATTCATGTTATAGAGGAAGAGTTCTTTTTAATTTCACTTGCTGACAAAATAGTCTTCTGTGCTAGGTATATAGACAGTATTACTTTTTTTTAAATGGTACTGAGGAAGATTTTGTGGAACATACGTGTTTCATCACCAACTTGAATAGCACAATTAAGATTATGTATGCCTGCAGTAGTGAGGTTATCCATTTTTTAGAAGTCAAGATCAGTATAACTAGCTGTTCTACCCATTCTTCGCATGGGAGTTTCTGATTTTCACAGTTGTTAATATAAATGAGTGTTAAACATTTGGTAAATGTACAGAGATGTAAATTTGAGACGTCTTAATGTAAGTAAATATTAATCCATGGTTCTTGGCATTACCTGGGGAGCACCCGTATCAGATACGGCAAAAAGTGACAGGACCATTTTTGTAGTTTATTACATTCTACCCAGTGGAGGTATAATCCAATTTTGATCCAGTTGTCCGTTTGGGCATTATTGTTAACACAATGCAAGCCATGCATTGGTAAATGATGTAATTATGACAACCCCCTGTTCATCCCCTTAGGGGAGGTTTATTACAATTCTAATTACATAGTTTTCCTGTTTCCCACATGAAGAATACATATGTTAAATTTCAGCTTCCTAACATATCGGAAAGTAAGAGAATTTATGACGAGTCAGTGAGTGAGAGATACAGTAAAAAGTGACAGGACCATTTTTGTAATAATGAAAATCTACACACTGGAGGTGCAATCAAAATTGTTATCTGATTGTCCGTTTGGGCGTTAGCATTCACGCAACACAAGCCATGCATCAGTGATGACATCATAATGTCAAACCTCTTTTCATCCCCTTAGGGGAGGTTTATTAACATTCTAATTATGTAGTTTTTCTATTTCCACCTGAAAAATACCTATGTTACATTTCAGCTTCCTAACATATCGGAAAGTAAGAGAATTAGTGATGAGTCAGTCAGCCAGTGAGTGAGGGCTTTTGCATTTATATATATAGATAAGATTCATACCTATATCTACAATAAGGCTATGGACACAAAGAATATTCTCCAAGCTCAGAGTCATCACCCCGTTAGGAACTCTAGTGCTATTCCTGTGAGACCTCCTAGAGCTAGTGAGAGGGTCTTCTACCAATAACAGACTATCATTGTTCCCTTAGCAAATGACACATACACCAGTACTTAGGTTACCACCTAGACTTAAACCTCTAGTAGTAGGGGCTCACATGATATACTAAAGACCACAAGACATGAACTGGGCTTCACACACAGGAGCAGAGGGAAGGTCAGATCTGGGTCAGAATCTCAGCAGAGCAGGCGAGGCACTGCGAAATGGAATACGGGCACTGTGCAGAGGATTTGCAGGCACTGTACAGATGATATGCAGGTGCAGTGCAGTTGGTATATCTCTGCGAACTGTGAATAGGTACACTGGAGTAGCAGATTAAGGGTTAACACACTAGGCTGGAGGTGGATATAGGCAGTGCAGAGACCATGAATGAGCAGAAAATCCGTCAGAGTATCCACAGGACTTGCAAGGTCTAGGGACAAGGACCAATGGCTTATATTGCAAGGCACAAGCTATAACCAGCACAGAGAGCTAGGATGACTGACTAGAAAAGTTAAAACTGACCAATGGGGAAAGCTAACTTGGTAGTGTTTAATTGATTACTAATACCACTTTTACACTCGCACTCCCGGGTCACTCCCGGGATGCTTCCCGGGATGCGTCCCGGGATGCCTTCCCGGGACTGACCCCTTTCACACTGCACTAAGACCTGGGATCGACCCGGGACAGCCCCATTTACACTGATCCCGGGATATCCCTGCAAATGCACATGTGTGTCATTAGAAATGGCCTTTTCTGGCTCACATTGATGAGGTCACACTAGTCAACAAAGGGAGGGGTGGTGCCTGCTCACACCATTGCTGCAGTCATGGCCGACGGAGTACCAGTGTGTATGCCTGAGCTCATGATTCTTTCTGCTTTGCAGATGTTTCATACAGCCACTGACAGCATGATGCAGCTTATCACACTGTGCAGTATACTGCACATATATTTTATGATGAGGAGGAGGGCGCAATTTATGCTGGATAGGGCTGCTAGTAGCCGCCAATATTTGCGCAGGAGGAGAGCCTTCATATCATCCAGGATGAGTATCATACTGAGCGTGAGTATGGGCCCTAACCGCTCATTTTGGTCCAGAGATCGCCGGCACGGAGAAGCCTTTATGAGGACCGTGGAAGCTTACCAGGATGAGGAGTGGATGGCTAACTTCCGTGTGTCTCGTGCAACCTTTAACTACATCCTGGAATTACTTACCCCAGCACTTGACATGCAGACCACCAGGCTTAGGAGACCCATCGAGGCACGCAGGAGATTAGCTATTGCATTGTGGTGGTATGCTACCCCAGGAGAGTACCGCTCAGTCTCATGCTTGTTCGGTGTTGCAATCTCCACCTGCTGTGTCATAGTCCACCAGGTGACTAAAGCAATTGTATCTACCTTATACAAGCGCTTCATATCTCTACCACAAGGACAGCGCTTACAGGATACCATCATTGGATTTGTGAAGCGAGGCTATCCGCAGTGTGGAGGAGCGATTGATGGGACACACATCCCCATTATTGCCCCACGTGACAACCATGCTGACTATTTTAATAGGAAGGGCTGGCACTCCATCATATTACAGGCTGTTGTGGACCACAAATATTGGTAAGTGTTTATTTTTGGGGTGGTGGGATGAGTTGCATGTGTGAGTTTTACATTCTAATTGTTTTCAATTTTACTGTTCTTTAGTTTCCTAGATGTGTTTATTGGCTGGCCAGGCCGATCTCATGACTCCCGAGTTCTTGCCAATTCTGACCTGTACAACATCGTAGAGGAGAAGCAGGGAGGCTGGCTGTACCCCAAAGAGTGTGCAAAGATTGTGAATGGGGTGGAGATCCCTGTCCACATCATCGGGGATGCTGCATACCCTTTACGCCCCTGGATTATGAAAGGCTACACCCAACAGGTCCAGTTAACCCCAGAGCAACAAACCTATACTCACACCCTGAGTTCAGCAAGGATGGTGGTTGAGAACGCCTTTGGCAGGTTAAAAGGAAGATGGCGTTGTTTGATGAAGCGCAATGATGTGGACCTTATGAATATGCCTAATGTAGTAGCTGCGTGCTGTATACTGCACAACATCTGTGAACTGCAAAATGAGCTATTCCTTCCTGAGTGGACTGTGCAGGACCCTGAGGTTATAAACCCACATGTGGAAGGTGCTTTGTTTGGGACTGCCTCAAACTCCGCTGCAGAACAAATACGCCACACTATTACGTCCAACCTTGCAGCACTGGTACAATAGTGTTTAAGAATCAGCACAACATGTTTGGTGAATGAAAATGTTTTTATTTTGTATTCCACCTTTGATCTTTGGGTTCATTATTTATGTTTTTCCAAAAAAAACACATTGCCAGCAACTGTGTATATATATGCATAAACAATGTAGAAAACACTGTAAACATGGTCTACTTTACGCACAAATGGGAATGTTATGCCTAGATTTGCAAACAAGTTTTTATTGGCATAAAAAAAAAAAAACACTGGTAGGTTTGTAGATACAACACCATAAACCACAGTGTCCCTGCAGTATATTATCACTGTGTAAAAAATAAATAAAAAGTGCTTTAATGTAGACACTATACAAAACAGAACATAGAAAAAAATGAAGGAAGGCACAAACAGTTGTGCATAAACAATGACCACACTGTGGTTATTTAACAACAAATAACAACCAAAAAAAGCAATTCACTGTGTTTCACGGCAAATTGCGCAATACAGTAAACTCTGGGCTTGGCGCACTAGATGGTGCAGTATTTGGGGCATAGTATGGACCAGGATTAAATGATGAAAAACCCTGCTCAGGGGGGTATTGTGAGTTGTGGTGTTGGTTTGGTGCTCTTGAGGTATTGGTCATACGCTCATAGAACGCCATGTTCATTTGGTGCAATTCCCTGTGGCGGTCATACTGCTCTCTACTCATGCGTTCCTGCATTGTCATGACTTGGGAAAGGAATGCATCATGCATTTGGCGTTCTGCCTCTAGAAACCTGTCGAGCCTTGCATCCTCCTGTGCGGACATTGTAGCGTCCATCTCTCGGAGTTGGTCGACAAGGACATTTGACATGGCTTTAGCCACTTGCTCCGCTCTGTTCAATTTCTTCCTTCTAGGCGGTACGGTGTAAACTGTGAAGAGAAGAAATACAAAATGAGCGTATATAAAAATAGCAGCGTTAGCAAACATGTGTTTGTGGCATTAATCCACCTATACACTAGCTACTCTGCAACATTGAACTTTTTTTAAAAATGCAAAGCCCCCCTGCGTGGGGGCAGAAAATGCAAAGTGTGCCACCGTGCCAGCAGCGTGTTGAGCGCAGTGATCCTGCAAGGGGCTCATTAGCGCTCGCCACGCTGCCGCCACACTGGCCACTCATACTACGCACATAACCGGATGATTAACAATTGTGGATTTGTGCTATGAGTGTTAATTTCTAAACATGTACTTACTGTTTTTCTGTAAAGTTGGGGTGACGGCACTTTGTACAGTCCCACTGTCACTGGTCTGAGCATCCACGACGTCTTCAATGGTTGCAGTTATGCTGTCGTCGTTTCTGGATGTGTTTATGGACGGCTGGGATGATGTGTCGCTGTCCTCAGGTGTGTCGTCAATTAACAACGGTGATGATGGACAGACGTCACTGCTTGTCTGTGTCTCTTCTGGAGTGCCTTCTGTAGCAGTGTACTGTGAACTGGAAGACAGACTCACCGGACTGCATATAGCTGTGTTTCCAAAGATATTGGCGCACATGTCATAGTACTGCCAGTCGATACGGCCAACACCGCTCTTTTTCCTGTTGTTGTCATGCACCTTAAGGAAATGCTTTTTAAGAGTTTTCATTTTGTTTAACACTTGCTGCTGTGTGCGGATGATTCCCCTGGCTTGCAGCATCTTGGAGATGTTTTTATAAATGACTGCATCTTTGACTGTGCCTGTGATCTGCCTCATAATTTCCTCCTCTCCCCTAATGCTCAGCAACTCTCTCACCTCCTGGTCTGTCCAGGTCGCCATGCTGCCTTCCTCACACGCATCACGGACGCTCCCCAGGGCTCTGAATGATGACATCATCTTTTCTGAGCCCATGAAAGCTCCAATCGGAGGCCTTTTAACAGTCCCGGGTAGTGAATCCCGGGACGGGCCCTTTCACACTACCCAGCTTCCCGGGACGGTCCCGGGTTCAACCCTGCTTTTGACCTGGGATGAAATCCAGGGATGCTCGTCCCGGGAAATTGTCCCTGTACCCATTTACACTGAGAAGAATCCCGGGATGATGCGCGTTCACGTGCAATATCCCGGGATTTTTCTGCGAGTGTAAAAGGGGTATAACTCCGTTATGGATACACTAATTTGAAAGTTCCAGTCACTTTGCTTCTAAAGCACTCCAACAATTTTGGTCTATGATAGAGCAGGATAAGAAGCTTCCTAACCTGAATAACACCAGAGTCATGTCTTGCTACCTACCATAGGAGCATAAACATCTGTAACTGGCTTGTAGACCCCTTTGCACAAAGCTGCACAGGGGTTGTTACAAGTGCATTGGATGTACCCGTCAGTGCCTAGATAGTCTTTTCCACCCACATTCTGCCAGGAACTATCATATTTGATTTTCCCTTTCATGCACCAGCACTCGTGATCTACCTTATTAAGTGCCCATGTGGTGTATGCTACGTAGGCAAAATCTTCAGACAGTTCTGTGAGAGGATGGCTCTACATCAGTGACCAGTCCTCAATTCGGGAACCTTTGAATGGAAAGACATGCAGACAAGTGGTGGACAGACATTTTTTGGAAGGCAAGCTAAGCCTTGCTATACTTAAATACAAGGTCATCAACCAGATACCAGCCTCAGTGTTGCAACTCATGAATGGATATTGTGGATGGTATCCATATGGTAGGTTGACGGTACAGAGGTCGACAGTCAGTAGGTTGACCACTGTTGGTTGACGTTGATATGGTCAACAAGGGAAAAAGTTGACGCATTAAAATGGTTGACACGGGACAGGTTGACACATGAAAAGGTCGAAAGGCTTTTTAAAAAACAATTTGATTTTTAACTTTTTCATACTTGCCCGCAGCATGTCGAGTGAAGCGAGCCATGCAAGGGGACACATTTCACTAATTGCGGTTCCTGGTCAAAAAAACGACACCAAAAATAGTCAAAAAATCCATGCCAACATTTTCATGTGTCGACCTGTCACGGGTTGACCATTTTATCGTGTCGACCTTTTTCACATGTTGACCATGTTCTTGTCGACCAATAGTGGTCGACCTAATGACTGTCGACCTTAACTAGGTCGACCCTTTGAACTATAACCTTGTGGATGCTGGTACTGTAGGATGCTGTTAATTAACATTCAGGCTACTTACAGCCAATCAGAGGCCTGTTCCCATGGTAGCGGCTGTTGATTGGCTGGCGGCTCTGCAGCAGTAGATGTGTTTACTTTCTTTCCTTCTGCAGCCTAGCTCCTGTGCTTAATCCTCATTCCCCCATTCATTGGTTACACATGCATCTATTTTTCACTCTGCGCACCTGCTGTTATATTTGTCTACACACAGTGACCAAAGGGTGCCGACATATGGTTTATACAAATGATGTCAATATGAAGTGTCTCTATACTGACTGTGGACCTCTGATATGAATCTCACTAAGCTGCATGTACAACTTCACTAATTTTAGCAGACTATTGTACTAGAACGCACATTTATTATCTTAAGCAGGTGCCGACCTATGATAGAATCTCAAAGCAACATTGTGATAAAGGGATCAGTGTAACTTGCTGATGGGCAGGATGCCAGCTGCCAGTATACCGACAGCGGCATCCTGTCCATCATAATCCCAACAGACCCTCATTGGTTCCCCTAACCCTCACCTTTTCCCTCCCCTAACCCTAACCCTCCCTTGTGGGTGCCTAAATCTCCCGGATGGTGCCTAACCCTCCCTTCCCCACTGCCTAAATCTAACCTTCCTCGCTTGATGCCTAACCTGCCCTTCTAAGAGACTAAACCTATCACTCCTTCCCCGGTCCCTAACCTTCCCGTTCCTGCTCCCTAACCCCACTTCTGCCTAAACCCCTCCCCCCGTGTAGCAGGACGCTAGCGTGTCCCGCTGTGAAGATGATTGGGATGCCGGCTGTCGGTAATGTGACGCCAGCATCCCAAGCGGTGTCGGTGTGTAGATGCCAGCATTGTGTCCTCCCTCAGGAAAAACACTCAAATGTTTCCCTGAATGTGTGCTTTCATATCTGGCAGATTCAACTACAATGCTTGGGACCGTCAACATAGTGATTATTTGATCATGCAACTATGCTGACTGATCTCTATGGTTGATATTGAGATTATAAATGGGATACTAAATTGCGCTAGAAATGGGATTTATGAGCAGCTCTATTAAAAATTCTTATATAATATGAAATAAAAAATAATGAGCGCTTGATATATATATATATGTGTATGCGCAAAACCTGTGAAAGAAAAAGGTTAATAAAAATGTAAACATTTTTATTAACCTTTTTCTTTCACAGGTTTTGCGCATACACATATATATATATATATATATATATATATATCAAGCGCTCATTATTTGACATTGAGATTAATTAGCTCACAGTAGGCAGCAGCCTATCATTGTAAAGTTTGGCTGGTACTTTTTAGTACTTATCTGCCACATAATCAACTAAATATTTATTGCCATTTCTGTGGCAGTAGCCTATAATATATAATCTGCAATACAAGAACTGCTTAGGTAATCTGATGCAATTATTTCCACTTTTTGCGAATGTATTCTTAAATTGTTAAAGAACATTGGGGGACTTCCGGTGGGTGGCGCATCCAAGATGGCCACATCTTAATTGAGCTCTGCTCACGGTAGCCCCATCCACCACCATCTGCTGATTTCCCATTCACCAACTTGGGATATATATGCGGGATTGCCTTCCCCTAGTCCTGGGGCACCCGCTAGTGACTTTTCCGGACAGATTCACTGGGTGGGAGCCCTGTCCCCCTGAGTCGAGCCCGTGCTTGGGCCGCCGCGTGGTGAGTGCCCACGCTCCCCACTCTCCCGTCTGAGCTACCCTGTGGCCGTTACCGGCTGGTTTGCCGCTCCCCTACCCTGGCCTCAGTGGAGACCGCTGTCTTATCCCCTCGGACCACCATCTGCCCGCCGTCTGACCGAGGACCCTGCACGGGTGCCTGTGGAGCTGCTTCCGGGACGCCTGATCTGCTGACGAGCCGGTGAGTGTGGAAGTTGGAAGAGGCGCCCACACCTATTGCCTCTCCCCGCTCCTGGGACTCCTGCGGCTGCTGGATTGGGACGGTGCCGACGGCCTATGGGCTAGGGTGATTGGGGCTCCGTCACCCTGGCTGTCGCTTTTCTCCCGCCCGCCCCGCGGCTCACCTGCCGGGCCTGATTGCCGTTGGTCTGGCCACCCGCAATAACCCGCTGGTCCCGCCACTCGGTGTGTCTGGCTCCCCGGAGATCCCCACATTGCGGATGCTGCCCTGATCTCCCTGGAGGACTGGTCGCTGCTCCCCATCCGGACGCCCTCAGTGGTGCGGGACTCCTGCTCTGGGCGACACCCGCTGCTGTGGCCGGAGGCTCTAGCCGGACCCTTCCCCTGTTTTGTTCTGGGTGACGCCAACATTCTGCCCCTGGAGTAACGCTGCTGTGTCCTGGACACTTACCTTTGAAGCTGTGCTGTCTTCTCATTGCCCTGGGAGGCTCCTGATTGCTGAGACTGTCCGTCTTGCTCTACAGAGACACCCGTGGAGCTTTTTCATTAGTGCTGTGACTGGCCCTGAAACTCTCTGGGACCCTATGGTGCCGATCTACTGCTCCTTACAGGGGGTCCATTCGGTATCCATATCACCCTCCCCACTTTCTGCTCACTGAACGCTCCTTCTGCATTCTTCTACCTCCTACTTTTTCTTGCCTTTCCCTGGAGCTATTCCCTTCTCTGTTACGACCCCTGCCTTCTTATTGTTTCCTTTCCCACTTCTCTGCTATTACCCCTTCTCTTTTTCCCCCCACTCTGAACTTGCTCTGGCTGTGCCTGTCTCCACATTACTGTAGTGCTACAGGTGTTTAGATTTACGGCTTGTCATATAGCCTTATAGCTTGGCTTGGCAGATACTGACACCTTATGGCCATTTTATATTATAATTATTATTTTATTTTTATTTTCTTAATTGTTTTTGTTAGATCTGCTCTGCTTTTACTTTAAATCCGTCATAGGCATTATTGATCCTACCCACTATTTGCAGCATCCGTATGTATAATATTTTATTATACGCTAACATTGTTATTGTATATCTCTATACATACTATATACATAATTATTTGCATTATTATTTACCGCTGCCTCAGTTACTCTATACACAACTGTTCCTCTGTATGTAATATTTAACACTTCGGTGTCAGCATTCCCTCCACTAGAGTATCAGGGATTGTTGTTCGTTGGTTTGTAGCCATGTAGCTAGGAGGTGTGTGATTTATATTTTGTTATGTGACATTTTATATACCTCTTTGGGGCGTTATACTTTACGATTTCAGATGTATCTCATCTGATACTTCTATTTACTGGTGAACTGTGTCCGATCCTTTTGGGTCTTTCCTGATAAGCACTTCATAATTGATGGAGAGGTTTTTGAATAGGACTGTTTCAGAAAATATGGTCAGAAGGAAGTCACATAAGACAGGTGGTTCTTCCCCTTCTCAGTCGCAACCCGTGACGAATATGGCTGGGAACCCCGACCTTACGCCCCAACTCGACATGACCCCCCCAGTGTCCTAAACTGCTAAAGAGATTCTTTCGGTTCTCATGCCCCATATTGATAGGAAATTAGACGAGTTTAGGGATTCGTTTCAGTCCACCCTACGAGAAGTGGCCTCGAATACTTCGAGAATATCAGAGGTGGAGCAGAGAGTTAGGGACTTGGAGGACACCGTCCATAACGTGGAGTCCTCGGCTGACTCGTCCATTGGCATGATTTGGGAGCTCCAAGACAAACTAGATGATCTAGAGAATAGAAATCGTAGGAATAACCTTCGCTTTATTGGTATCCCGGATCATGTCAAACCCACCCTCCTGGGTGACTACCTAGCATCTTAACTGATCCCTGCTCTTTGTATATCTGACAAGATGGAATTTCCCCAGGTTGAAAGGGTCCATAGGGTGGGAATTGAGAGGGATGGTCCTAATCCCCCTCCCAGACCGGTGGTGGCCCGCTACTTTGACTATAGGACGAAGGAAATAATATTACGAGCGTATAAGAAATTGGGCAAATTGGTCATTGAAGGTACCAGCATTTTGATTTTTCAGGATTTCTCAGTGGCAGTCACCCAAAAATGCAGGGCATTCTCACCAGTTTGCAAATTTCTAGTGGAATCGTAAAAACGTTTTGCCCTGCTTTACCCTGCCAAGTTGAGGGTCACTGATAATGGCCGTACCATATTTTTTGATGACCCAGACGTGGCCCGTAGACACTTTTTGTCCTCTCCCTCCTCAAAATGGGCCTAATTCTGAGTTGATCGCAGCAGCAATTTTGTTAGCAGTTGGCCAAAACCAAGTGCACTGCAGGAGGGGCAGATATAACATGTGCAGAGAGAGTTAGATTTGGGTGGGGTGTATTCAAACTGAAATCTAAATTGCAGTGTAAAAATAAAGCAGACAATATTTACCCTGCACAGAAACAAAATAACCCACCCAAATCTAACTCTCTCTGCAAATGTAATATCTGCCCCCCCTGCAGTGCACATGGTTTTTCCCAATTGCTAACAAACTTGCTGCTGCGATCAACTCAGAATTACCCCCAAAGTTCACCAGTAACATTGTCCCTGAGATCCCCCAATCGCTGAATGTGTATGCTAAAATAAGTGATTTTTTTCTTTTTTTCTTTATTAGTTCTATTTTCCATTTGGCTGCGGGGGACGGGGCCTTGTCTTTCATTCGCCCCTCCATGGTTCATAGTTATTATGTTATCGTTTAGGAGACCGGCTCTCCTTATCCTATTTACTGTTTGTTTTTTGTTGATTCTCATGGTCGGTTGCAGTATCGTTACTGTGACCCTCCAAGCAAATTTCTGGTTTAAGAAAATTCGGAAAAGGTTATTGAAGCATGATTTTCTGTCTATTGGTAATTGTGACATGTTCAATCTACCATACTTTCAATTCTCTATGTTATATTTTGGTGCATTGGTGGTGGAGAGATGGGAACACTAATCCATGTCTATATTTTGTGGGTTGCTCCCTGCTTGCTGGGATGGGGAGCCCCGCCATATATCAACGGGACTGTATTGTGAACTTTGCGCAGCGAGAATTGGAATTGGATGATGGCCAATAATACACACAATTTACCATACTCACCCCCCCACGATTCAATTAAATGTCTTTCATGGAATGTGGGCGGGCTCAATTCTCCCATTAAGCATCAAAGGGTCTTATCCCACCTTAAGAAATTTAGCCCAGACATCATTTTTCTAAAGGAGACCCATTGGAGGGAGGGTGATGGTTCTTCTCTTCGCGCTGGTTGGTTAGGGGATTGCTTTTCGGCCTCATATGTCAATAAGACTAGAGGGGTGGCCATCCTTTTTGCACGACACCTCCCGTACACCATTTTGAACACTGTCCCGGACCCTAATGGCCGTTACTTACTGATTGATGTCAAGATTAGAGATGCCACATACACCCTTTTGAATATATACGCTCCCAACACTCAAGTGTCAGAATTTTTGACTAAGGTGACCTTCTTGATACAACAGCGGGAGGTTTTCCCACTGGTGCTCGGGGGTGACTTCAATACGGTGCATGACCCGACCTTGGATAAGACTCCAATTCCGTCCAACCGACATTCTGCTATTTGGTCTACACTTGTGAAATTTACGTTACAGCTCCAAGTGACTGATGTCTGGAGACTCTTTAACCCATCAGATAAATCTTTCACTTTCCATTCAGGGGTTCACCGCACGGTCTCCCACATAGATTACTTTTTAGTAGCGGACTCTCTGATATCCGAGGTGACCTCCGCAAATATTGCTGAAATATTGGTCTCAGATCATGCACTGATTGAATTCTCGTTTAGACTACCACATATGGGTCCCTCACACCGCACTTGGAAATTTCCTGCATATCTATTCCAATCAGAAAAATTTAGGGAATACTTAAAGCGTAACGGGTTAGACTATGTTGATAACAACATCGCCCACTGGGATGACCCGATCCTTTTCTGGGAAGCATCGAAGTCTGTGATGCGAGGTAGTATCATCTCATATGTATCTGGTCGTAATAAAATCCAAAAAGACCAATATCGTTCCCTCTCCCATACGCTGCAGACTGCGTTTGCTGAGCATGTGGCAGATCCTTCGGAGGACAAACTCACTATATACAATCAAGCTAAATCTGTATTGGAAAATGTCCTACTTTCCCAAGCTCAATCGTGTTTAGATTTCAGGAAAAATAAATACTACAGATAGGGAGCCGGGACGGGACGTTTGTTGGCCTCATTAACTAAAGGCTATAAACGAAGAAACCATATCATTTCTATTAAAGAGACTGGGTCTTCCCCTTGTCTGACATGAACGTCTGATATATCAAGGGCCTTTCATGACTATTATTGTAATCTGTACTCCGCTAGACCATCGACCCCAGAGTCCTTAGACGATATCATCAGAGAGGCCAATCTGCCTAGTCTAGACCCAGATCAAATTGACCTTTTAGACTTGCAAATTACCAAGGAGGAAATAAGGTCGGCAATCTCTTCCCTACATAATTGTAAAGCCCCGGGACCAGATGGATTATCGGGAGAATATTTTAAAATCCTGTCTACTGACATTGTACCGGCTTTACTAGAACTGTATCGCACTATTCATAAAAAATGCCCGTACTATCCCTCTTTTAATGCTGCCTTTACTACCCTTATTCCGAAGCCCGACCGCGACCCTACACTGCTGGGTTCCTATCGTCCCATTACTCTACTAAATGTGGATTTTAAAATTCTATCCAAAATTATGTCCTCTCGATTACAATCATTCTCTTCCTCCATTTGCTCATCTCACCAACTAGGTTTCACCCGAGGCAGACAATTAGTTAAGGGTATTCGTACAGCTATTGCCTCCATTATTGCTTCCAATAATAATCCCACCGTTCCCAATATGCTTCTGAGCCTTGACGCTCAGAAAGCTTTTGATACAGTATCCTGGCCCTTTTTATTTAAAGTTCTATCGATTCGAAACTTCTGTCCAAATTTTATTAATCTTATAAAGTTATTCTATAGCTCCCCTACGACTTTCCTCTTAGTAAACGGCACGAGAAGTGACCCTATTGTTATGTCTAGAGGTACCCGCCAGGGCTGCCCTCTATCTCCCCTACTTTTTAATTAGTCCCTTGACCCCTTACTTCGTATAATTGACTCCTGGCCAACCTTGAAAGGTATATCGGTGGGTTTGATGGAAGTGAAACTCACTGCATTTGCGGATGATGTTCTGATTCACATGTCCAATCCTAAACATTCCCTCAAACCACTGCTAGAATTGCTTGATAGGGTGGGATCTCTTTCTGGCGTTTTTATTAATTTTGAAAAATCTAGTGCACTTTATCTGAAACAAGGCTTTTATAGGCCCTTGTGGGCGACACAACTACCTTTGAATTGGGCTAAAAAGAAACTCCCATATTTGGGTGTCCTCCTTCCCAAAAACATCGCAGATCTTTACGATATTAATATTGGGAAAACACTTTCTAAAATTACAGGGGATCTTGAGGCGATGGTCCATTTACAACTCTCCTTTTTAGGAAGGACGAATATAATTAAAATGATATACTTCCCAAAACTCCTATACCCATTACAAGTTCTCCCCCTTTTGTTGTCTAGACAAGACCTATTACAGATAACATCGGCCTTTAGGAAATTTATTTGGAATAATAAGCGCGCGAGAATTGGTCTATTTAAATTAGGTCAGCCTAAAACCAATGGGGGAGTCAACTTTCCAGACATTCTGACGTATAGTTACACTTCCCACGTTCGCTATATTAAAGACTGGTTGTCTAGTACCCAAACCTACATTGATTCACTTCTCGAACAAAATGTAATTCCTCGTGTGTCCCTGATAGCTTTTCTACACCTGACTGATGCTGAGATTTCCACTGACTTAACTAATAACCCCCTCCTAATGACTACGAGGAAAGTTTGTCTATCCCTGAGGCATAAATATAAATTACACAAACACATATCTATCCATTTACCTTTTCTACATAATCCGGGTTTTCAAAATGGAGAGGCCGCCTACCCTTTCCGTGACTGGAAATCGTTAGGAATTTGTAATATAGGACAGCTCATTAATCCTGGATCCCATAAACCATTTACATACGCGGAGGCCCTATCTAAATACCCATATATTGGCCCCCAGAACTTTGCTTTTTTTAATCCCAACATTATGCTAGCAAAATTTCCAGACTACTGCCTGCGACTGACTGGGATAACCAACTGGACCGAATACTATTGCGACCGGAACAATCCAAAGGTGCCATCTCATTTTACTATACACAACTCCACACTATACTAGACCATTCTGCATATAAAACTGGTATAGCCCAATGGTTAGAACATTTTCCTAACCTAGATGTTGATGGGTTACTGCACATGCTACATTTTTCAATAGCTATATTCCCTGCTGCTAAATACACAGAAATGTATCTTAATATCTTTCACAGATCTTATATTTCTCCCCACAGAGGTTTTTTAATAGGCCTATTAAACGATCCTTCCTGTCCCAAATGTGGCCATCAATCGGCAGATCTTTACCACTGTTTTTGGGCCTGCCCACTCTTGAGACGGTTTTGGTTAGCAGTATGGCGCTTTGCCTCCCATTTAGTGAACTACATCCCTTTTACACCGGAATGGGCTATATTTTATATCATACCCCCTGGTATTAGAGCTCCCAAACCCGTTAAAAAATTACTTTTAGCAATCTCATCGGCAGCCAGAAAAGCTGTTTCACACATGTGGGTTCATAGTTCTGTCCCGACTCTAGAAATGTTCAGGGAAAAGCTATTCTTTATTTGTCATATAGATTGGTTGGAGGCCTCACTTCAAAAAGAATCTCGCACCGAATCCTTCTTCGCAACATGGGAAAGTTTTATTGAAACACTTCTACTCACACCAAAGAGGCCATTAGCTTTTGTTTTCATAGCACACTCTGGTATGAAACCAGGATTTTTCTTAAAGACCCTCCCATCACTCTTGTTAGCGATAGTTAGTGGTTGGGGCGTGTTCCCATCTCTCGGAAGGTCCATGGCGTATCTACAGATGCTATTTGCTATTTTATAGTATTGTACAAATTATTCTTATTTGTGCTCCTCCTTATACCATGCACTATGTTTTGTATCTATTACATTATGTTTTTTCTGTTTTATCCACAATGTTCCTATACTTATTGCTATTTTCTTTAAGGAAATGCTTCAATAAAGAAAGAAATGTAAAAAAAAAAAAAAAAAGAACATTGGGGGTCATTGCGACCCGATCGCTCGCTACAGTTTGTCGCAGCGCAGCGATCGGGTCAGAACTACACATGTGTGCCGGCGCATGGCAGCCGTCATTGCCTAGCGATCGCCTCTGAGACAGAGGCGGTCGCTTGGTGGGAGGGGGCTGGATGGCAGCGTTAAGCCGCTGTTTAGGGGGGCGGTCCGGTCAACCAGTTGGAAGCGAGATACGTATGCATGATTTCTTATAACCTCATCTTTTGGGAAAGCTGAGTACACATTAAACGATAATGTGTACCCAATGAGATCGGGAGCAATGGATCCGGCAGTGGTGGCGGCATTGGCAAGTGCATACATACTTGCGATGTCGGCAAAGATGGAGCGGTGGCAGGGAGGGAAGTGTGGGCCATGTTGCATTCGGCAACATGGCATTGCTAGCTACGTCTCTTGATTGAACTGCATGTAAAGACGATGAGGGATGTCACTAGTGACCCGTGAGATCGCGCATCGATATGATGTCGTGGGTACCAGGGACGTGCAGTCAGGGGAGGCAGGGGAGGCAATGCCTCCCCTGTCATTAATGATTACAGTAATACAAAGAAGATACTTATGACACATATTCTGTGTCATAAGTATCTTCTTTAAATTAATCTAATCATTTTAAGGCATTAAAGCAGTTTGGGAGGCACTGATAGCAAGTGCCTCCCGCTGACAACGGGGGTGGGGGGCGGGGCTAAGCACTGGGCAGTAAATGCCCATTGAAAAAAGCTGTCAAAGCAGCACATCTACATGTGCCTCGTTAACAGGGACGGACTTCCTCTGCCAGCGAGGCACATGTGATTGGACAGCAGATCCAGCGCTGGATCCGCTGTCCAATCACCCTTAGGAGGCAGCAAAACAAGGCTCACGTCTCTTCATTCCCCCTGACTCCTCTCTCCTCCTGTGTGCCGATTGAGTCCATGCTGAGCCGCCTGTACAGTGAAGCAGAGGACCCGGCCGTCACAGAGCTCTGCTTAACAGTGTCTGGCCAGCCCCTCCCACTAGGCTTAGAGTGGGCTGCGTGTGTCAGCCCTCCCCTGTCTTCCTGCTCCTCGGCTGCATACACTCCCTTGCTGTCTCTGTCCCGGGCTGGTTTCTGCTATTCACAGGACTACACTAAAAAGCCAGGTAGGGGCTGTGGTTACTGGGGGGTAATATGGAGGAGGGAGGGGGATGCTGTGTATAATGTAGCATGGGTGTCCTATGGGGGAGGGGTTTCTGTACAATACAATATATTGTGGATGTGGGGAGGGCTGTATATATTATAATGTGCTTTTTTTTTTGGGGGGGGGGAGGCGTGTATGGGTGTGCTATGGGGGAGGGGGTGCTTGTGTACAATGTAATATACTATGGGTGTGGGTGTGCTATGGGGAGGGGCTGTTCATAATGTTGCATGGGTGTGCTATGGGGGAGGGGGGCTTGTGTACAGTGTAATATACTATGGGTGTGGGTGTGCTATGGGGGAGGGAGGCTGTGCATAATGTTGCAAAGGTGTGCTATGGGGGAGGGGCTGTGTATAATGTTGCATGGGTGTGCTATGGGGGAGGGGGGGCTTGTGTACAATGTAATATACTATGGGTGTGGGTGTGCTATGGTGGAGGGGGGCTGGATATATTATAATATACTATGGATGTGCTATGGGGTGGGGAGGCTGTCTATAATGTAATGTAGTATGTGTGTGCTATGGGGAGAGGGGCTGTGTATAATGAAATATAGTATGGGTGTGCAATGCGGAGGGGGAGGCTGTGAATAGTGTAAACAAACGTGTGCTATGGTAAGGGGGGGCTGTGTATAATGTAATATAGTATGGGTGCGTTATGTGGGGACTGTGCATAATATAATCTACAGAATGCTGTGTGTACTGGAGACAGTGGCAGATTCGGGGGAGGGGGGGACCTAGGTATGTGTCCCCAGGTCGTTCAGTTGATTTATCTTTAGTTTTCTATTTTTTTGCAGTGCATGGACAAGGCTGCTGCTGATAGCCCTTCCCATGCAGCTATGATTGATCTCAGTGGTGGACTGTAGCCGGCAGTAACAGTCAGGACCCGGCGTGGCTCTGTGGTCTTCATTTTCAGCATCCTCAGCTGGCCTGCAGCCGTGAAGTGGATTGAGCAGCAGTGGCCAGGTGTTGGTGAACCTCATACCGTGTGGCATAATGTGAATTTCGGCTCATACCGTGTGACGTAATGTGAATTTTGGATCTTACCGTGTGGCGTAGTGTGAATTTCGGCTCATACCGTGTGGCGTAATGTGAATTGTGGCTCATACTGTGTGGTGTAATGTGAATTTTGAATCATACCGTGTGGCATAATGTGAATTTCGGCTCATACCGTGTGGCGTAATGTGAATTTTGTCTCATACCGTGTGGCTTAATGTTAATTTGGATCATACCGTGTGGCGTAATGTGAATTTCGGCTCATACCGTGTGGCGTAATGTGAATTTTGGCTCATACCGTGTGGCGTAATGTGAATTCTGGCTCATACCGTGTGGCGTAATGTGAATTTTGTCTCATACCGTGTGGCTTAATGTTAATTTGGATCATACCGTGTGGCGTAATGTGAATTTCGGCTCATACCGTGTGGCGTAATGTGAATTTCGGCTCATACCGTGTGGCGTAATGTGAATTTTGGCTCATACCATGTGGCGTAATGTGAATTCTGGCTCATACCATGTGGCATAATGTGAATTTCGGCTAATACCGTGTGATGTAATGTGAATATTGGCTCATACTGTATGGCTTAATGTAAATTTTGGCTCCTACTGTGTGGCATAATGTGAACAAGGGGCACTACTGTCAGTAGCTGGTGAGCATGGGGACATGTATGACAAATGCTGGTGTCCTGCAGATGAGGGGTCAGATGGTATAGGAAGAGGCAGATGTGGCTCTGATAGCACATATGTAAATTTTAATCTTTACTTGTTATATTAAAACTCAAATGTTTGGCTCCCTAAATATCCTGTAGTTTTCAGAGTGGCCAGCTCAAAATCAGGGTGTAGGTGGTGGGGGTGCAAGGGGTGGGGTGTGTGTGGGAGGGGGGGAATGTATATGCACCTAGGCCCACCACTCTCTTATTCCACCACTGGGTCAGGGATAGGTTCTGGAAGTGTAAGCAGCGATAGGGTGCAGCAGCAGCTAGAACTCAGGGTTATCCATAGTGGACAGTCAGTACCGGCCGGTGGTTGCACCATTATGTTTCATTTTATTTCTCTGGGGTATATTATATCTACTTTATCATTAGGAACTAGGGAGAAATTAGATTAAGCCATGTGATTTTACTGAGAGAATGTAAAATAGTGATAGACACGCCCCTGGGTGGTGCTAGGTACACCCTTCCTGCGGTGCACCCCTAATAAAATTAGCTGCAGCGGAGGCCGGCGCTCTCCTCCTCCTTTCAGGTAGCAGCTTCAGCAGCGTCAATGCCTGCTGCAGTCTTTAGCCGGAGGCGCTACACACAGGCTGATGGGGATGTACTGGAGAAGCCAGTGCCTCCCCAGCCATTGAACTCACCGCACGTCACTGGTGGGTACACATTAGGAAGATTTGAATGATTTGTCCTAATGACTCGTTTCTATTGGTCAAATCACTCAAATTGTTGCCAACTGTGTACCCAGTTTAAGATTATACTGTTGAGGGACAAGATTATTAATTCACCCACAGTACAACCCACAGACCTCCAGCTAGCACAGAGCACAATTGTAAAAGGAGTTTTATATTACCATTTCTGTGGTCTGTCTTTTTGCATTTGACTCAAATGTACCATTTGTGAGATTAGTCTCCTCAATCCTTACAGAAGAGAAGTCATTTATGTATATACAGTACTGTATAGTGGGGGTGATTCAGACCTGATCGCTGGGCTGCTAACTTTTCTATCCAGTGTGTGCAGTTTCTGCGCAGCCCAGGACATACTCCTACAGTGCGATTAGAACAGGCTGATCGGGGCTGGAGCTGATGTCGCACACCCTCCCTGAAAATGCTTGAGCACACCTGCGTTTTCCCTGACACTCCCAATAAATGGTCAGTTACCAACCACAAACGGCCTCTTCCTGTCAATCACCTTGCGAACGCCTGTGCAAATGAAATTTTCTCACCCTCCTGTCACTGACTGCCGATGTCCATTGTTGTTGGCCGGCGTTCGTGTGCATTGCGGTGCATACGCATGCGCAGTCTATTGCTGATCGCCAGCTGTGCGAAAACGCACAGCAGCAATCAGGTATGAATCACCCCCACTTAATAGTTTATTTTTGGCAATGAACAAAATGCAAAGTGAATGAACAGAAGAGAAATATAAATCAAATCAATTAGGCCCAGTGTTTCAAACATAACATGTTGTGTGGGGTTTTTGTTTTTTTGTTTTTTATACAACAAAATGATTACTCTATCACTCCTGGGGATCACCACCAACTAACTCAGAAACTATTACAAGGAATCATATCCCCTTTTCTTTGCACTATATGTTGGTTTAACTATTTTTGTTGCTATCAGAAGTCCTGTGCGGAATATAGCCTAATTTCTGCAGCGGGGTACACTGTGATTCCACAGAGAATTACATCGGGGTGTAGAGTTGGATCTTGATCCGAGGCACCAACAGGCTAAAAGCTTTGACTGTTCCCAACAGGGAACAGTCAAAGGGACTAACAGGCAGGGCTGCGCTAGGCAGCCCTGAAAAGAGCTTTTTGAAGAAAGAAGATATCAAAGGCTGGAACACAGGCACTTAGAAGTGCTATATGTCATGCTGACATATCGTGCTGCGTCTCCCTCACCTCCCCCAGCGGCGCTGTAAACTCCCGCGCCCTGGTTGCTGGGTATTTACAGTGGAGGGCTCCGGTTACTTCAGGCACACACTCGCCGCTGCTCTCCTGGATCGCGTGGCCGCATCTTCGGGAGGAGGTAAAAGGGTCTCCCAGGCGGGACGGGCTGAAATCGCAATCCAGAGCGGTCTCCAGGAGACGGACCGCGCGCTGGCGTGGACACTGTGGCCGTATAGAGACCCCACTAGACCACCAGGACAAGGGGCACAGGTCAGATTTCTTAAAATCCGTTTCAAAAAGGCCTCGCAGTACCCGGTGGTGAAGTCAGGCAAGGGGATGAGGCTCTGACCTGTAGTCCCTCCCCCAGCCCCAGGCGCCATTTACTGCAAATGTTCCCGCCCTGGTAGCTGCATCTCTCTCCCTCACTCCCTGTCAGCGTTTGGGCGCAATTACACACAAGCTGAGCTTATTCTGGGACTGCTGGGCAATGTCTCCTCTGTAAAGCCGCCTGCATCATCAGCGCTGTGCATTTACAGGACACTTAAGTATTCTACATGTCATTTAGACAGTGTTAGTTAAGAAGAACAAGTGCATAACTTCAGAGTTATTTAGTACAAGTACCCTGTGATATACATCCAGTCTTTACTGTGCATTGTTATATCTGTATATATACATAGCTTTACGTAGTAATCCAGTTACTTAGTATTGCTAGTCCAGTGCAGTTTTATTGTTGTTTGTAATAATTTCTGCATTGTACATGTGACTGTGTGATAGCTGCTGTGTGGTCTCTATTCCATGTATCTCACACATATTGCTAGCTCTATATTCTGTACACTGAATGGGGCTAAGTGCATCAAGGTTCTCATATAATATAGTGTCTCACAGGATATACTACTTTGGTATTTTTCTGTGTGTTTCAGTCACAATTTACCTCTGTTTGTGCTCTGCTTTGCAGTCACACTATACAGGATATTTTTGTCAGGTATTTTGTTTTGTCTACTTTTATTGTACTATTACACCCCAAGGTTACGCTTACAAATAATGTCTGCTAAACAGGGTGGTAGATCCATGGCTGATCCTGCATGCAGTGCTGACGCTACGGATTGCTCGGAGGAAAACATTGCAGCTGAGGGTTCAGGTACCGGGGGTTCTATACCCCTCAGTCAGTCTGCAGCACGAGGGGCACATCAAGACCCACCTTGGGCTGCTTTTTCTAATTTACTGACTACACTGGTAACTAGACTTGCGTCCCCTGTGGGACCTCCTGTGCCATTACAGCCACATATGTCCCTGCAGTTAATCCGCCATGCGCAGAAAATCTGACCACTCAGTTACAGCAAATAAATCAGTCTTTGGCAAAACAAAAACCTAACCCTTGCCCGCCTAGGATCAAGGGGTACTCTAAGTGGGCCGTTACTTCATCACAATCCACACATGTTTCGGATACTTCATTCGATGAAGATGGCACATATACTGACCCCTCAGACACTGATGCAGATGCTTCTGATGGGGAATCTGCTACACAGGTGGATGTTCCTGACCTTTTGGAGGCTATCAGACTGATTCTTCAAATTGATGATGAAGCAGAACCTCCAGATACCTCTAAGAAACCTGATAAGCTCAAGCGTCAGAAGGTTACTAAATTTGGTTGACATACGTCAGGAATCCTGGGAAAGAAATTCTCCCTGTCTAAAAAGATGCTTGCTCGTTATCCTCTCGCTGCAGAGTTAAGTAAAAATTGGGAAACACCGCCACCGGTGGACTCACAGGTCGCGCGTCTGGTGGTGTCATCTGCTTTGCCAGTCACTACCGTCACCTCTCTGAAGGAACTGACGGATAAGCGTGTGGAGGTTTGCTTAAAGTCTATGGGGGTAATTCAGAGTTGATCGCAGCAGCAAATTTGTTAGCAGTTGGGCAAAACCATGTGCACTGCAGGTGTGGCAGATATAACATTTGCAGAGAGAGTTAGATTTGGGTGGATACTGGCTGCTTTATTTTTACACTGCAATTTAGATTTCAGTTTGAACACACCCCACCCAAATCTAACTCTCTCTGCACATGTTATATCTGCCACACCTGCAGTGCACATGGTATTGCCCAACTGCTAACAAAGTTGCTGCTGCGATCATCTCTGACTTAGGCCCAATGGAGGTAATTCCAAGTTGATCGCAGCAGGAACATTTTTAGCAGTTGGGCAAAACCATGTGCACTGCAGGGGAGGCAGATATAACATGTGCAGAAAGAGTTAGATTTGGGTGGGTTATTTTGTTTCTGTGCAGGGTAAATACTGGCTGCTTTATTTTTACACTGCAATTTAGATTGCAGATTGAACACACCCCACCCAAATCTATCTCTCTCTGCACATGTTATATCTGCCTCCCCCGCAGTGCACATGGTTTTGCCCAACTGCTAAAAATTTTCCTGCTGCGATCAACTCAGAATTACCCCCAATGTACACTCTTGCATGAGCTGTGGATAGGCCCACTATTGCGGCTTCTTGGGCTGCAAAAGCTATTGAAGCCTGGGTTCAGGAAGTTGAAGTGGAACTAGACAGTGTCTTTCATATATTATTACAGCCTCTCATTATATTCAGGAGGCGGCATCTGATGCTGGTGTCCTGGCGGCCAAAGCGTCTACTACGTCCATTCTGGCTCGCCGGATACTCTGGTTGCTGGCCTGTCTGTAGATCTGGACTCTAAAAAGACCTTGGAGGTGATCCCTTTAGGGGAAACATACTTTTTGGGGAAGATCTCAACAAGATCGTTGCTGATTTAGCATCCGCTAAGACTGCCTGTCTGCCTAGTACTAATCCTTTGGCTCCGAAGGCTAAAAGTACTTCCTTTCGCTCCTTTCGACCTCCAAGTAAAGCAAAGGGTCAGGTGGACCCGAGACAGGCTTGCACTTCCAAATCCACTAAGCCCAAACCTAAAGATTCCTGGGCTGCCCTTCAGCCTGCTTCCAAAACATACAAGCCTGCTGCATGATGAGGCGAGCCTCCTCCTAGGGGACCGCAGGGTAGGAGGCCGACTTCTGCGGTTTGCTCAGGTATGGTTACAGACCACTTTAGACGCCTGGGTAAAGGAAGTCGTCACTCACTGATACGCCATCTCTTTCAAGAAATGTCCTCCTCGCCAGTTGCTCAACAAACATCCCTTCGGATCCGGTAAAAGCAAAAACTCTCCATTTGGTGGTGCAATCCCTCCTGGACACAGGGGTGATAGTGCCGGTACCTCTGACTCAGAGAGGCAGGGGCAGCAGTGCAAGTGTGCGGGTACGGCGTACCCTTAAGAATTTAGCCGTGGGTACGCCGTACCCACGCCAACGGGCCGACACTCCTCACCGCTCCGTCCCTCCCTCACTCCCTCTGTTGCTCACCGCCGCACGGCCACTGATGTGAGGGGAGGAGAGCGCAGCCTGCGCCTCTCCTGCTCCTCAGTGTTTTCATTCAATTCAGTGCCACCCGTGAGCCAATCAGAGCTCGCCGACCGGCAGCCAAGGCTGCCGGACCGTGAGCTTTGATTGGCTCACGGATCGGCGCTGAATTGAACTAAGACACCCGCACCCACCGGAGACTGAGGGGAAGGAGAGGCGCAGGCTGCGCTCTCCTCCCCTCACACACACACACAAAGGACAGCAGCAGTGGTGAGCAGCGTGGGGGAGGGAGGGGGTGCATGTATACCTGGCACTGGGAGCATATCTGGCACTGGGGGCATATCTGGCACTGGGGGGGACAGGTGTATCTGGCACTGGGGGGGCATGTATACCTGGCACTGGGATCATATGTGGCACTGGGGGCCTATCTGGCACTGGGGGGACATGTGTATCTGGCACTGGGGGCATATCTGGCACTGTGGGGGCATGTATACCTGGCACTGGGAGCATATCTGGCACTGGGGGGACATGTGTATATGGCACTGGGGGCATATCTAGCACTGTGGGGACATGTGTATCTGACACTGAGGGCAAATCTGGCACTGGGGGGACATGTGTATCTGGCACTGGGGGCTTATCTGGCACTGTGGGGGCATTTCTGTATCTGGCACTGGAGGGCAATGTATATCTGACATAGTGGGGGCATTTGTGGCACATTTGTGGCACTGTGAGGCAATGTATATCTTCACTCTGGGGGCATTTGTGTATCTGACACTGTGGGGCAATGTGTATCTGGCACTGTGAGGCAATGTATATCTGGCACTCTGGGGGCATTTGTGTATCTGGCACAGTGAGGCAATGTGTATCTGGCACTGTGGGGCAATGTATAGCCGGCACTGTGGGGCAACGTGTATCCGGCACTACTGGGGTCATATGTGTATCTGCCACTCCCCCCATTTGTGTATCACCCCCCCCCCCCCCCCCCATTTTCATTGGCCAAACCCCATGTGGCATTTGGCAACACATTATTTTTTTTTTTTTCTACTTGCACCACTGGGCAGTGGGTACTATTCAACATTGTTCCTAGTTCCAAAACCGAGTGGGTCTTTCCGGCCAATTCTCAACCTCAAGTCTTTGAACAAATTTGTGAAAGTCTCCAAATTCCATTTGGAAACTCTTCACTCTATTGTTCTGGATTTGGAGCCCATGGACTATATGGTTATCCCTGGACATACAGGATGCTTACATTTTCAATATCCAGGCCTTACCTTTTGGTCTGACCACGGCTCTGAGAATCTTTACCAAGGTCATGGCGGTCATGACGGCTATGCTCCGCCGTCAGGGTATCAGGATCCTGCCATATCTGGGCGACTTATTGATCCTGGCGACCTCTCCAGAGGTTCTCCGCCGTCATCTGGAACTGACGATCCAATTCCTGCAAGCCCACGGGTGGCTCATCAACTGGACGAAATCCTCACTGGTCCCTGCTCAGATCATGGTGCACATGGGGGCATTATTGGACACCCACAACCAACGGTTGTTCTTGTCCCCAGAGAAAGTCCTGAAACTTCGGGACAAGATAAGATGCTTCCTATCTCGCCCTCGTGTGTCGATACACTTGGTGATGCAAGTACTAGGCCTCATGGTGTCGGCTTTCGACATGGTAGAGTACACTCGATTTCATTCCCGCCCTCTGCAGAGGTTAATCCTTTCCAAATGGGATGGCCTGCCACACCGGATCAGGACTCACATGATCTCCTTGACTCCGGAGGTTCACGTGTCACTGATCTGATGGCAACAGGACCAGCGATTGAGCAGGGATCATCCTTTCTGGATCTCCAACTGGGTCCTTCTAACGACAGATGCCAGTCTGCAGGGTTGGGGCGCGGTGTTCGAGCAACACTCTCTTCAGGGTCGATGGACCAGGGAGGAATCTCTCCTCCCGATAAACATTTTGGAGTTGCGGGCAGTGTTCAATGCTTTGAAACTGGCCCTGCCTCTGGTACAGAACAGGCCTGTTCAACTGCAGTTGGACAACGCCACCATGGTGGCGTACATATATCATCAAGGCGGCACTCAAAGCCGCATGGCAATGATGGAAGTGTCAAAGATTCTTCGATGGGCGGAACGCCATCTGCCAGCCATATCGGCAGTGTTCATTCCGGGGGTCCTCAACTGGGAGGCGGACTATCTCAGTCGTCAGGAAGTGCACGCCGGAGAATGGAGCCTACATCCAGAGGTGTTTCAACTTCTCGTGGACAAGTGGGGCCTCCCAGATGTGGACCTAATGGCGTCGCGACACAATCACAAGGTTCCGGTCTTCGGAGCAAGGACAAGGGATCCTCAAGCAGCGTTCGTGGATGCCCTGTCAATCCTGTGGAACTTTCGGCTGCCGTATGTGTTCCCTCCAGTGTCACTCCTGCCCAAGGTAATAAGGAAGTTCAAGCAGGAAGTAGGATTACTACTTCTAATCGCTCCAGCGTGGCCCAGCCGGCATTGGTTCTCAAACCTGCAGGGTCTCTTGATAGAGCGTCCTCTTCTACTTCCGCAACACCCAGACCTCCTCGTTCAGGGCCCTTGTGTCTACCAGGATCTGGCCCAACTGGCTTTGACGGCATGGCTCTTGAAGCTTTAGTTCTGAGGGCCAAGGGATTTTCTGAGGCGGTCATTCAAACTATGTTGAATGCCCATAAACCAGCTTCGGCTCGGATTTAATATAAGTCTGGAATTCTTACTTCACCTGGTGTGCTGCTAAGAAGTATAATGCGTACAAGTTTAGTACTGCCAAACTTTTGGCTTTTCTGCAACAGGGCCTGGACTTAGGCTTTCAGTTGGCCTCCCTCAAGGTTCATATTTCAGCCTTGTTGGTGTGGTTCCAAAGACAATTGCGACTCTGCCTGACGTTCATACTTTCACTCAGGGTATTTTACGGATTCAACCTCCCTATGTTCCTCCTGTGGCTCCTTGGGATTTGTCGGTTGTTCTGGATGCCCTACAAGAGTCTCCATTCGAACCTCGTGAGTCTGTGGACCTTAAGTGGCTTACTCTTAAGGTCTTGTTTTTGCTGGCTATTGCCTCTGCTAGACAGGTTTCAGACTTGGGTGCCTTGTCCTGTCGGTCACCCTTTCTGATTTTTCACCATGACTGGGCGGTTCTTAGAACTCGCCCTGGTTATCTGCCTAAGGTGGTGTCATCTTTCCACCTTAACCAAGAGATTGTGGTTCTGGCCTTTTCCTCTCCTGGTTTATCTTCCAAAGAGCGGTCTTTGGATGTGGTACGGGCTCTCCGTATTTATGTGAAGAGAACAGCTTCGCTTAGGAGATCTGACTCTCTCTTTGTTCTTTTTTGGTTTTCACAAATGTGGCTGGCCTGCTAATAAGCAGACCTTGGCCAGATGGATTAGAATGGTTATTGCACATGCTTATGTACAGGCTGGACTTCCAGCTCCTGCTACCATTAAAGCACATTCTACTCGGTCTGTTGGACCTTCTTGGGCGGCCCGCCGTGGTGCGACCCTTGAACAATTGTGCAAGGCGGCTATGTGGTCCTCAGTGAACACATTCATAAGGTTCTATGCCTTTGATACTTTTGCCTCCCAGGATGCCTCCTTTGGACGCCGAGTTCTTGTGCCCACTACAGTGCGTCGCGTCCCGTCCCGTGAGGAACTGCTTAAGGACATCCCCGATGTAATTCCCTGTGGAATCACAGTGTACCCCACTTCAGAAAAGGAGATTTATGTTAAGAACTTACCTTCGTTAAATCTTTTTCTGCGAGGTACCCTGGATTCCACAGGGCGCCCACACTGATGCACTTAGCTTCTTTGGGTTTGTATGGCATTAGCCGCTGGTACCTTCTCCTGTCGTGAGAATGTGGTGTCTGTGGCTACTAACTGTTGTCATCTCTCTTACCTTCTACTGCATTGGACTGGTAAACAAAACTGAGCTCCAGTGCATGGAGGCGGGGATATAGAGGAGGTGGCGCTATGCATCCTGGGAACAGTCAAAGCTTTTAGCCTGTCTGTGCCTCGGATCAAGATCCAACTCTACACCCTGATGTAATTCCCTTTGGAATCCAGAGTACCTCGCAGAAAGAGATTTAACAAAGGTAAGTTCTTACCATAGATCTCCTTTTTTCGTGCCCCCTTCTGCTGTGAATTAATTGGTACCTCAGTCAATTTGATTTAACCATCTGGACTCCTAGATATCCTTAAAATGTGGACCATAAAACTGGAGTTTGGGCATCAATTAAATCAGGTAGACAAACTGAGTAGTCAAAGTAATAAGTGCAGTAAATGGGTTGGGGTTGAAATGCTAGTGTGTGGAATTCCGGCGGTCAGAGTACAGACCGCGGCATCCGGCTGTTTAGAATCCCGACATGGGTTGGGACGCATGCTACTCCTCATCACATTACCCCCTAACACTAACCCACCATTTCTGCAGCCTCAACCTAAACCTTAACCCCCCCTTCCCCTGCAGCCTAATCTTAACCCTCCCCGGTGGTGCCTAAACCTAACCCCCCCTTCCCGCAGCCTAACCCTTCCCGGAGGTGCCTAAACCTACCCCCCCCCCCACCCCTCCTTTCTTCTTGCAGTCTAACCCTCTCCCTGCAGCCTTAACCTAACTAAACCCCACCCCCCTTCCCCCATGACTTACCTCTCCAGCGGCCCGGCAGGCTGTCGATCGAGATCCCTAGATGCCGGCGCAGGTAATCGAGACTCCTAGATGCCGGCGCAGGTATTGGGATCCTTTTGGGAATGCTGACGCTGGTATGCTGATCAGTGTCGGGATTTCAGCATTGGGATTTCGACAGCTGGGATTCCGACCGGATAACCAGTAAACATAACTTTCGCTCCACGGAATGCATTGTAAAATAATTTGATTCAATTATGTTGTGCCTGAATAATTGTACACTGAGACAGCTGAGGATACTAGTGACAGGTTGAAATATATCATTTGTGACTCATTTTTAAAATGCTATATCAGTTGAGACATCAAGCAGCATCTGTAAGGGTAATGATAAGGAAAGGTTTTAAATGTATTACAGTATAAACTGAAAATAAAATATAGGAGTGGGTGGGTGAATTTGTACTAAGCAAATTCAATCATACACATAAACTTGATCAGAAATGCCAGGTTGTTGCTTCATAAATAAACCCCAGTGAGTCATTCTATAACTAACAAACTAATGTCTAAAAAGAGAAAAGTCAGACAATGCTGGTACCAGTGGCGGAATTAGCGAGCGGTGGGCCCAGGTGCAACAAAATGCTTTGGGGCCCCCTCTCATCCCATCCAAGTCCACCCCCCTCACCCCCAAATTAGGGATTCTTTGCATGCGCCCGTATAATATATATACAGGTTGAGTATCCCTTATCCAAAATGCTTGGGACCAGAGGTATTTTGGATATGGGATTTTTCCGTATTTTGGAATAATTGCATACTATAATGAGATATCATGGTGATGAGACCTAAATCTAAGCACAGAATGCATTTATGTTACATATACACCTTATACACACAGCCTGAAGGTAATTTTATCCAATATTTTTTAAAACTTTGTGCATTAAACAAAGTGTGTGTACATTCACAGAATTCATTTATGTTTCATATACACCTTATACACACAGTCTGAAGGTCATTTAATACAATATTTTTAATAACTGTGTGTATTAAACAAAGTTTGTGTACATTGAGCCATCAAAAAACAAAAGTTTCACAATCTCAATCTCGCTCAAAAAAGTCCGTATTTCGGAATATTCCGTATTTCGGATATTTGGATATGGGATACTCAACCTGTATATATATATGTATATATATTTAAAAAGGGGATTGCTGGCCACACAGGTGTGTGTATGTATGTATGTATGTATGTATGTATGTATGTATGTATGTGTGTGTATATATGTATGTATATGTGTATATATACATATATATATGTATATATATACATATATATATATATATATATATATGTGTGTATATATATATACATACACACAGTGGTGCAAGTAAAAAAAAAATTGTTAGTGGTATTGTGTGCGTGCACCGAAGGCACGCACACACCAAAAAATGGGTGTGGCCACATGCCACATGGGGCGTGGCCAATGACAATGGGAGTGTAATACACATATGACCCAAATAGTGCAGTGCCAGATACACAGTGCCAGATATGCCCGCACAGTGCAAGGTACACATATGCCCCCACAGTGCCAGATATGCCCCCACATTGCAAGATACACGTGCCCCCACAGTGATAGATATGCCCCCACAGTGCCAGATACACATATTCCCCCACAGTGCCAGATATGCCCCCACATTGCCAGATACACATGCCCCCATGGTGCCAGATATTTGCCCTCATAGTGCCAGATATGCCCCCACATTGCCAGATACACATATTCCCCCACGGTGCCAGATATGCCCTCATGGTGCCAGATATGCCCCCACAGTGCTAGATATGCCCCCACATTGCCAGATATGCCCCCACAGTGCCAGATATGCCCGGTCCACCCGCGCCCCCCCCCCCCCCCCCATACCCGCCGAAGCCTGTATCTACTCACCATGACCTGGCAGTTGGTCCCCCGTGCTCCTGCTTCTCACATGCCTGGCGCATGGCTTGTGCAGGATGCGGGGGATGGGGGTGTGAATGGCGCTGTGCGGCGGAACAGAATGACAGGGGGCAGCGGAGTGCGGACAGCAGCAGGCGGTGCGGGCAACGGTGGCCAGGCTTGGGACAGGGGTGTGTGAATTACGCTGTGCGGCGGAAATGAATGACAGGGGGCAGCGGAGTGCGGGCAGCAGCAGGCGGTGCGGGCAGCGGTGGCCGGGCTTGGGACAGAAGGGCAACGCTGCAGCAGCTGAGGAGGCAGGCGGCGGTGCTTCAGCGAGCGTGGAGAGGGAGAGGGATGGCTGCAGGGGTGTCACTGGTTGATGCACCAATTACAGTGTGCTGCTGCGGCTCCCGAGTCCCCCACTCTCCTCCTCCTTCCCCTCATGGCTGCTCCCTGCACTCTGCTCCTCTTCGGCGGTAGACGGCATGTAATGAGTCAGTTTGACTCATTACATGCCGCTGGCTTTGGGCCCCTTGACAGCGGTGGGCCCCAGTGCAAGGCACTGCTTGCACTGGTGGTAGTTTCGCCACTGGCTGGTACATACAAAGGGCGTTATTTACAAAGTACTTCTTGACAGGTTGGAAGTAAAAATTGAAAATGGCCCTTATAGTCAGTGTAAACCTATCATTGTAAAGCTCGTGTGCTTTATTTACACAGACTGTGAGTGCCATTTTAATTTTTTTCCTTCCAACCCTCCAAGAAGCAGCGGCTTACAAAAGCTGCCACTTTGTTAAATAAAGCCCAAAGTGTGCACAGAACAGCAGCGCTAGGTTTTACCACCTGACACTTCGTAAATAAACCTCTGTGAGTCATTATATAGTTAACTAACTAATATGTAATATAAAAAATAGGAAAATCAGACAATGTTGTTACATACACAGCAGAAGTGAAAATAATTAGAATAGAGACCAGACCTCTGAAAAGTTACAGTCATAAACAGTAGAAATTACACAACAGTTTCCACTAGCACATGCCAGATGGACTTTAACCTACTTTTCTGCAGCAGGGTACATTGGTTTCCACAGGGAAACATTGGGGTGTAGAGCGGGATGTTGATCCAGAGGCACCATCAGACAAAGCTTTGACTGTCCCAGGATGCATTGGGGCCTCCTCTATAACCCAGCCTTCAGGCACTGAGAGCTCAGTTTCAAGTGGTGCCTGCAGCAGCAGGTCATCTAACAGGCAGGCTGCACTGGGCAGCCCTGAAAAAGCTAAGAAAACCTCAAGGGCCACAGCACTGATATGTCAGGGTGACATTCAGTGCTTGCGTCTCCGTCACCTCCCAAGCGGCGTCACATACTCCCGTGGCTCAGTTCCCGGGTACTTGCGGTGGAGACGCTCCAGCTTAGGCACAGACGCTCTCCTGGTTCATGTGGCTGCCACGAAGGGAGGAGGTAAAATGGTCCCCCAGGCAGGACCCGGCACTAAATCACGTTCTTGATCGCACTCTCCCTCAGTTCCTGACAGAGACGCTGGGCGCTATCTTCTAAGCATAGCTGCTGCTGGTCTCTGGTATTGCAGGGCAAGGTCTCCCCTGTAAAGCCGCCTGTACACAGAGCTGAGACTTTACAGACACTTGAGTAGTCTACATCTCTTCATACAGACAGCGTTAGTTAAGAAAAAGTGTACCTGTTACAGAATATATTGTACGAGTATTCTGATATATAACACTAGGTCCTCTAAGTGGGTTGCTTCCTCCTCACAATCCACTAACCTCTCTGATGTTTTATCTGAAGAGGAGGGGAGCATACGGTCCTGTCGGACACTGAATCCTGTGTTACTGATGAGGATTCTCCCTCACAAATTGATGTCCCTGCCCTAGTGGTGGCTATTAAGCAGATCCTACAAATCTCTGAAGATGAGGATTCCACTACAATGGCCAAGAAAACTGATATGTTTAAAGAGCAGAAAGTGGTTAAAACTGTACTACCCCATTCTGATCATCTTGTGGACATCAGGCGGGAACCCTGGTCTACCCCAGGTAAGAAATTCCCGTGCCCTAAACGGGCTTTGGATCGATATCCTCTCTCTGCAGAGTTATGTAATAAGTGGGAGAATACGCCGCCGGTGGATTCTCACATCACCCGTCTCATGGTGTCGTCTACTCTGCCTGTCACCACTGTCACCTCACTGAAGGAACCAACAAATAAGCGGGTGGAGGGATGCCTGAAATCTATATATTCCCTCACAGGGGCCATTCATAGACCCACGATAGCTGCCTTTTGGGCCGCAAAAGATATTAAGGTGTGGGTTCAGGCGTTAGAGGAAGAGCAGCCCGAGGACATTTCTGACAATGCCAGACAATACCTGTCTCACATATGCATATAGGTGGGGGTATACATATGCATAGGCAGGGGTACTGGAAGTCAAAGCGTCATCCACGTCTGTCCTGGCTCGCTGCATACTGTGGTTAAGGTCGTGGAAAGTAGATTTGGACTCGAAGAAGACCTTGGAGATACTCCCCTTCACTGGGGACATTTTATTTGGAGAGGACCTAAATAAAAGAGTGTCTCAATTAGCAGCTGCCAAGACTGTTTTTCTTCCTCCTACTAATCCTTCTACACAGAAGGCGAGGAATACCACTTTTCGTTCTTTTCGACCTCAAGGGATAGCTAAGGGTCAGACTTACCCCCAAGCAATCTCGTGCTCCCAAGACCACGAAGCCCAAGATGAAACAGCCCTGGGCAGCCCATTAGCCTGATTCAATATAAGACAAGCCTGCTGGAATGCGGGGTGGGCCTCCCCCTTGGGGACCCCAGGGTGAGAGGCCGACTTCTACATTTCGCCCAGGTCTGGCTAAAGACCACTTCAGACGCTTGGGTACTAGAAATTGTCTCTCATGGGTATGCTGTCTCCTTCAAGAGGCGTCCACCTCACCAGTTCTGCACTACGGTACTCCCTTCAGATCCATTGAAGTCGCAGGCTCTACAAATGGTGGTAGGTTCCCTCCAGAGTACAGGAGTGGTTGTGCCGGTGCTTCAGTCCCAGTGTGGCAGACCCTGTTTCTAGTGCAGAAACCCAATGTGTCTTTTCAGCCTATACTCAACCTCAAATCACTGAACAAGTTTGTGAGGGTAGCCAAGTTTCGTATGGAAATGTTGCGCTCAATCGTGCTGGCTATGGAACCCAGAGATTACATGGTATCCCTGGATATACAGATTGCTTATATGCATATTCCTATTGCCATATCGCATCAGCAGTTCCTGCGGATTGCTATTGGCGACAGTCACTACCAACTAGCAATTCCATGGAACTTTCGGCTGCCTTACGTGTTCCCTCCAGTGTCACTACTGCCCAGGGTTCTATGGAAGTTCAAACAGGAAGGAGGAATGCTGCTTCTAGTCACTCCAGCGTTGCCCAGAAGGCATTGGTTCTCAGACCTGCAGGGTCTACCGATGGGGCATCCTCTTCTACTTCCTCAATGACCAGACCTCCTCATACAGGGTCCTTGTCTCTACCCAGACCTGGCCAGGCTGGCTTTGACAGCATGGCTCTTGTAGCATCACTCCTGAGAGACAAAGGATTTTCAGAGGCGCATTCAAACTATGTTGAAAGCCGCAAACCGACCCCTGCCCGGATTTATTACAGGGTTTGGAATTCTTACTTCACCTGGTGTGCTGAGAAGAATTACAATGTCCATAGATTCAGAAGTTCCAGAATACTGGCTTTTCTGCAAAGAGGACTGGACTTAGGTCTTCGTCTGGCCTCCCTCAAGGTTCATTTATCTGCCTTGTCAGTTTGGTTTCAGAGAAAAATTGCCTCTATACCTGATGTTCATACGTTCATTCAGGGCGTTATACAGATTCAGCCTCCCTATGTCCCTCCTGTGGCTCCATGGTGATAAGTTCGTTTAACTTACAGGAAAATGTTATTACCTTATAATACTATTGTTCGGGCCGCTGCGGACGCTAAATGCAGATTATACCCCTGCGGTGTGAATGCACGCCGACACGCTATGCGCACTATACAGGGACACGTGTGGGTGAATACACTTCTATACCCAAAGAAGCACAGCGACACCAGTAGTTATATGTTATGTTGTGGTCCAACGCAGCAACAAATATTTACTAAAAGGGGATATACACAGAAATACAACAATATTACAGAGAAGAAGCTACAACCAATAGTACATACGTTTGTTCACCTGCGCCTCGCGGATTCGGTCCTCAGTCAATCTTAGTAAGATGACCTTCAGAGAATAGACTGAGGCCGGCCAGGAGGCCTTACTTTTATACAATGGTCCAAAACACAATACAAAGGAAACTGTAAGCTCTTCTTTCATAGGTCAAAGGGCTGGTCATTTACAGTACATGAGGGGTCATAGGATGGTTTGAATAGGTGAGCGATGCTTGGTCCAGGTGTACTTGCAGATGTCCTCCACTGGGTTTCCGCCGAATATCAGGAGTACAGTAATTACAGTAAGATATAAATATTGAATTCCTGCGCATATCTATGCATAGGAGCATGCTATAATCTGCAAACTGCGATCGGGATGTAGCCCTTGAAATACTGTACATCTGGATACCAAACACTATGTCTTAACCTAATTCTGTCTCCTCACATCCTGTAAAGTTGAATATCTCTATTGTTCTATTTCTTAAGTAAATGTAACTTGCTGGTGTGGTGTGTGTAGACTATGTGTAAATTATGCACTATGTGGATAAAATATCAGATATGTCTTTGTGGCTTTTCTATGCAAATGCGTATGCAACCATATTTACTCATACCACGCGCTAATACGCAGGGCTTCGCGAGCCAATGTACGCAGCATGCGGGTATGCGCACGCATGGCAGAACAAGTACACGCACAGAGGCCACTCTGTGTGGTGTTTGCATGTGTTGGATGTGGGTATAATATTTTCGACTTCGACAATGGGATTTGTCTGTTGTGCTGAATGCCCTGCAAGAGTCTCCATTTGAACCTCTTGAATCGGTGGATCTCAAATGGCTCACAGCCAAGGTCCTGTTCTTGCTGGCTATTGCCTTTGCAAGACGGGTGTCGGACTTAGGCGCTTTGTACTGTCATCCACTCTTTCTCATAATCCACCAGGACCAGGCAGTTCTACGAACTCGCCCCAGTTATCTGCGTAAGGTGGGGTCATCTTTTCACCTTAACCAAACGATTGTGGTTCCGGCCTTTGTCTCTTCAGATTTGTCTCCAAAAGAACGTTCTTTGGATGTGGTTAGGGCTCTCCGTATCTATGTTGAGAGGACTGCCTCTATCAGGAGGTCAGATGCCCTTTTTGTACTGTTTGGTTACCACAAACGTGGCTGGCCTGCGAATAAGCAAACCTTGGCCAGATGGATTAGAATGGTCATTGCACAAGCCTATGCGCAGACTGGACTCCGAGCTCCTGCTGCAGTTAAAGCCCATTCTGCTTGCTCTGTTAGACCTTCTTGGGCGGTCCGCCATGGCGCATCCCCAGAACAATTGTGCAAGGCAGCTACGTGGTCCTCAGTGAACACGTTCATTAGGTTCTATGCCTTTGATACTTCCGCCTCTCAGAATGCTTCCTTTGGACGCCGGGTTCTCTTACCCACTAAGGCGCGTCCCCTCCCTTGAGGAACTGCTCTAGGACATCCCCGATGTTTCCCTGTGGAAACCAATGTACCCTGCTGCAGAAAAGGATAGATATGGTAGACTTACCATTGTTAACTCTCTTTCTGCGAAGTTACATTGGGTTCCACAGGGCGCCCACCCTGACGCACCTAGCTTCTTTGGGTTGTGTGCAATTAGCCGCTGGTACGCTCTCCTGTCATGAGAATGTGGTTCTATGGGGTAAATTTACTAAGATTCGTGTTTTCCCGTTTGAGGTCAAAGTTCAATCACGAATGACATCGAAAGTGTAAATATGCAACTTTTTTAATTGATTACGACTAATTTACTAAGCTGCCGTATTCTGCATTTTCGGGTTTTCCGATGTCGATGTCATTCGTTTTTTTTGGCAGTGTTTTACGTGAGTGACTTGTAAAACACTGCCGACTTTAATACAATGAATCTCGGCCGGATCTGAGAGATCCATGCTGGGCTTCATTGTGCACTTTGTTAAAAAAAAAAATAAAGTTTAGATGTAAAAAAAAAATTGCGTGGGGTCCCCCCTCCTAAGGCAAACCAGCCTCGGGCTCTTTGAGCCGATCCTGGTTGCAGAAATATGGGAAAAAAATGGACAGGGGTTCCCCCATATTTAAGCAACCAGCATCGGGCTCTGCGCCTGGTCCTGGTTCCAAAAATACGGGGGACAAAAAGAGTAGGGGTCCCCCGTATTTTAGAAACCAGCACCGGGCTCCACTAGCTGGACAGATAATGCCACAGCCGGGGGTTACTTTTATACAGTGCCTTGCGGCCATGGCATCAAATATCCAACTAGTCACCCCTGGCCGGGGTACCCTGGGGGAGTGGGGACCCCTTCAATCAAGGGGTCCCCCCCCCAGCCACCCAAGGGCCAGGGGTGAAGCCCGAGGCTGTCCCCCCCATCCAATGGGCTGCGGATGGGGGGCTGATAGCCTTTGTGAAAAGTGTTTGATATTGTTTTTAGTAGCAGTACTACAAGTCCCAGCAAGCCTCCCCCGCAAGCTGGTACTTGGAGAACCACAAGTACCAGCATGCGGCGGAAAAACGGGCCCGCTGGTACCTGTAGTACTACTACTAAAAAAATACCCCAATAAAGACATCACACACACACCTTGAAAGTATAACTTTAATACATCCATCCACACCTCCATATACACATACTTACCTTATGTTCCCACGCAGGTCGGTCCTCTTCCCCAGTAGAATCCATGGTGTACCTGTAGAAAAAAATTATACTCACATAATCCAGTGTGTTAGGCTCCTCTGCTTGAAATCCTTTTGTAATCCACGTACTTGAAAAAAAAAAAAAACGGATACGCGACCACGAACTGAAAGGGGACCCATGTTTTCACATGGGCCCCCTTTCCCCGAATGCCAGAAACCCACTCTGACTGATGTCTAAGTGGGTTTCTTCAGCCAATCAGGGAGCGCCACGTTGTAGCACCCTCCTGATCGGCTGTGTGCTCCTGTACTGTCTGACAGGCGGCACACGGCAGTGTTACAATGTAGCGCCTATGCGCTCCATTGTAACCAATGGTGGGAACTTTCAGGTCAGCGGTTGACCGAAAGTGACCTCACCGCTGACCTGAAAGTTCCCACCATTGGTTACAATGGAGCGCATAGGCGCTACATTGTAACACTGCCGTGTGCCGCCTGTCAGACAGTACAGGAGCACACAGCCGATCAGGAGGGTGCTACAACGTGGCGCTCCCTGATTGGCTGAAGAAACCCACTTAGACATCAGTCAGAGTGGGTTTCTGGCATTCGGGGAAAGGGGGCCCATGTGAAAACATGGGTCCCCTTTCAGTTCGTGGTCGGGTATCCGTTTTTTTTTTTTTTCAAGTACGTGGATTACAAAAGGATTTACCGAGGAGCCTAACACACTGGATTATGTGAGTATAATTTTTTCTACAGGTACACCTTGGATTCTACTGGAGAAGAGGACCGACCTGCGTGGGAACATAAGGTAAGTATGTGTATATGGAGGTGTGGATGGATGTATTAAAGTTATACTTTCAAGGTGTGTGTGTGATGTCTTTATTGGGGTATTTTTTTAGTAGTAGTACTACAGGTACCAGCGGGCCCGTTTTTCCGCCGCATGCTGGTACTTGTGGTTCTCCAAGTACCAGCTTGCGGGGGAGGCTTGCTGGGACTTGTAGTACTGCTACTAAAAACAATATCAAACACTTATCACAAAGGCTATCAGCCCCCCATCCGCAGCCCATTGGATGGGGGGGACAGCCTCGGGCTTCACCCCTGGCCCTTGGGTGGCTGGGGGGGGGGACCCCTTGATTGAAGGGGTCCCCACTCCCCCAGGGTACCCCGGCCAGCGGTGACTAGTTGGATATTTGATGCCACGGCCGCAAGGCACTGTATAAAAGTGACCCCCGGCTGTGGCATTATCTGTCCAGCTAGTGGAGCCCGGTGCTGGTTTCAAAAATACAGGGGACCCCTACTCTTTTTGTCCCCCGTATTTTTGGAACCAGGACCAGGCGCAGAGCCCGATGCTGGTTGCTTAAATATGGGGGAACCCCTGTCCATTTTTTCCCCATATTTCTGCAACCAGGATCGGCTCAAAGAGCCCGAGGCTGGTTTGCCTTAGGAGGGGGGACCCCAAGCAATTTTTTTTCTGAAAATTTAGAACATTTCACCCCCCTTCCCACTGAAAAACATGCACGGATCTCATGGATCCGTGCATGCCTATACAAACACGGGATAAAAAAGCAGGTCTGTTTTTTTTTTAGCACTTTTTCACGATTTGTATTTTATCACGGCAGTGTTTGGCTATTGTCGGCAGTGTTTGTGTTTTGCACTTTTTAGTAAATTCCCGATTTCTAGCAAATTGCAGGCGTATTTGACCGATGGTGTATTGATTCGTGATTTTTTCCTAGGACTTCCAAAATATTACGAATGCCCTCATCACTGCCGTGATTTTTGCTTAGTAAATTACCGAGATGACACTTTGAAGAAAAAACGGCATCTCGGTCCAAATCGGGATCTTAGTAAATTTACCCCTATGTGTCTAACATCTGCCTTTTCTTTTTCCTGCTCCTGTATTAGACTGGTTACCGAAACTGAGCTCTCAGTACCTGGAGGCAGGGTTATAGAGGAGGCACCAATGCATCCTGGGACAGTCAAAGCTTTGCCTGATGGTGCCTCTGGATCAAGATCCCGCTCTACACCCCAATGTTTCCCTGTGGAACCCAATGCACTTCGCAGAGAGTTAACAATGGTAAGTCTACCATAACTCTCCTTTTACGAGGTTGTAGGTGGGACCTTCCTAATCCTTATTGGCTTATATACTTAGCAAATACTTGCCTTGATTGGTTCACCTAGGGATTTAAATTTTGCAGCAAGTTTTTTGCAAATCTTGGCTATTTCTCACATTAATTTGTAAATTGCTGAAATTCAGTGGAATTTAAGAACAAATGAATTTATCCATCTCAAATAGTATACAGTAAAATATTTTGTGACATATTTACTAATTTTACTATGTGCATTTACATTTACCTACAATCCTATTAAAGGTTATATAGAGTATTTGTACATAGGCTATTCCCAATACCAGAAAGTAGTAAACACCTATGTCTGCAATAGGTGCAAGTGTGTGTGTTTGCATATAAATTAATGTCATGTATAGCAGCATACTTTCCATTTCAAAAATGATGTCAATGTGAGTATATGGGGACTTGTGTAATAAAGTCCAAGTTGGCAGGAGGTGCGGGCTCCAGGTCGAACTTGGACTTTTTTTTAAACAGCAATCATGTACAAGGCAAAACTATGCCTTGTAAATGATTGCCGCTTAAAAAAAACTTCCGAGTTTGGCCGGGAACCCGCACCTCCTGCCAACTCGAACTTCATTACATCTGGCTCATTGTATGTATTCTCTCCCAATGTATCTCTTACCACGTGGAGAAAACATGAATTAATGCATACCCAACATTCTGGACTATACCATTAATTTATCAAGCACATACAGTATTTTTACAGTTTCTTAAATTAATAGAACTTTAGCATAATAATATAAAGCCATTATTAACTGTATAAATGAATCCACATACACCATTAATTTAGATAAAGAAATATGATATTTGTATAGACACTGTAGTTCCTATTGCATCCACAAAGAATGAAAAATAATAATGCATTGGTCATGAATAAAAACAAGATAATAAGATCTCATTGACTTTAAAGAAAAGCATTCTATAGCAGATTAGAAAGTGGGGACAAATCATTCATCTGCAGATCTGATCAAACTAACATCAGGACTATAATTCTATCATATTAAAGTATTTTATAAACAGATTTATGAGCATACTGACTTGTTGCATCTTTAGAAGCCATAGATAGTATTGTATTTGAAATCTGAAATTACTGAATACTATATTTAAAACATCAGGCCAATTGCCTTCCTACGTAAATATAAACGTATTTTTTGCTACTTCAAAATAAAAAAATATGATTTGCTTAAAAATGAAATATATGATAAAGTGAAGTTTATTTGATACAAACTATTTAGCAGAAATAATTACAAAACAGCAACAATTTGCTTAAAGGGAGCAATATTTACTTATTTACAAGAGGGTTCAGCTTTACTAATTGTTAATCGAAGCTGACCTCTCTTTTTATTTATAGACATACACACTTATTGTATCATTAAGTGCCATTTTCCTTACTAATTTCTACAGCTAGTTACTAGTAAAAAAAAAGTTCCATAGTTCTAGCACCTGCTTCCTCCTCTTTACTCTCAATACAGTATCTACTCCAACTCTATCCATACCTACATGGGAGTGACTCATGCCGCATCCCTTGTACAGACCACATGTCCACAGCACTGGTCATACCCCCGTGGCACTGGCCACATCCCCTGCAGCAGCACACAGTAGGCCCCTCAGAAATTTCAGCTCCAGGCCCATGTGGACCTTAATCTGGCACTGCTCTTAGATGAAAGCCAGGCTTCAACTCACTGTGTAGATTGCTCCCCCTGACCTCAGTGTCGCCTCAGTGGGTTGTCTTCTGCCTTGTATGCTCTTGGGGGTTGCTACATGTGCTGCCCCAAGCTGCAGCCTCTGTCCAGTGATTCCCTGTCAGTCACCACTGGTGCTGCCTCTGGGATCCGTTTTCTGCCCCTGCTATCTCCCATCACCATGGTGCTGCTGGCTCCTGCATTAAATCACACCTCTATTGGATCCAACCCTGGGGTTTGCATTAAGGATAGAGACTGGCTCCCGCAACTCCCTCAATTCCCCTCAGCAACTGACAAGGGTTCTGTCTGTCTGAAGCATCTCTCCCTTCCCTTCAGACACTGCAAGACTTGGGAGCTGGGAGAGGTGGAACCAAAGGTGCTTTTTGAGAGGAGGGAACCTGTGTGCAGGGTCTGATTGGGCCCTCTCCTCTCCCGCAGTGCACTGGGTACAGTAGACTCTGGCAGTACTGCACATGTACAGGTCTCCGGGAACATGGCGCCGACACTGCATTCCAAGCGATACCTCTATTGTGCGTGGTGGACATTTTCTGTGTGATTTTTGCAGCTCTGCAGCCAGCACCGGGCTGATGGAACACTGAGTGGGAGCAGGGTGTGTGGACCCCCTGGACTCAGGGGCAAGTGTGCACTGCACATCTTACACCCATTATAGATACTCTAGTGAGCGGAACTCATTTAGCTCAGCCAGGAATGGAACTGCAAATAGAAGGAGCTGGGCGTCCGCCAATGAGAACAGGTGTATATTAGTACATCTCAGCGCAAGCTTGGCAGATTGCAACAGTCAGTTCTCCACCCATAGGTCATTTGCACTATAGAAGTAGCACTGCTCACCCTACCCTATTTATGGCCCTGATTGTAATATATATTTCAATTTTGAGTAGCAATGTTTGCATAGAGCACCTGCATCCCTTTTCTTTCTATGTGTAGTACTATAAATCTCAGCAAGGTAGCACCTCTCATTACAAGCAGCTAGGGTGTGCACAGACTAGAGCCCCCCCCCCCTATATATTCCATATTATTTGTATACTGTATATGTACACTTGAAGGTTAAGATTCCTTCAGTCTGGATTGGCATTGGGCTGTGGGGGCCCTGAGCCACTCTCGGCCAATTCGTAGCATCGCCACTTAACACATATATTACTCCTTTTTTTTTATTACTTTCTTTGTTCTTTATTTTATTCATGTATATATTTTTTTTTACATATTTTTCACTCTTGTAACACCCCTAACACTGTTTTCACTCTGATTCTCTATAACACTTCACTGCTATTTTTAATTTTTGTGGTGACCTGGGGGAGGGGTTTGGTTTGGCTTGTTGGGGGACATGAACCCCTCTAATGTTAGGGACTTGCCCAAAAAAGTGACGTGGATGATGGTGGGCAAGCCCATAACTTTGGACAAATGTATGCTAACAAACTTCTTCATATTTAATTGTAATATATATTTACATTTTAGTAGTAGTAGGAAGAAAAATTTAGTAGTAGTGTTTGCATAGTGCACCTGTATCCCTTTTTTCTATATGTAGTACTATAAACTTCAGCAAGGTAGAACCTATCATTTACAAGCAGCTATGGTATGCAGTCTAGAGACCCTCCCTCTGTATATTACTGTTATGTACCTCACTTTCAGTGGCTCTAACCCCTATGCAGAGCTATGGTGCGAGATGTTTCATCAATAATACTAGTCTTTCCAGAAATGTTTGGTTTTTTTTTCACATTTTTTTTATTGAAGTATAGCATGTTAAAGCAATTGTAGAAAAGGTTACAATATCATAAAATAGATGTTTATACAAAAATAACAACCTATTTGAGAATATGCTATGGCATTAAGAAAGAACACAAATGTATCAAATAAAATAAAATAAGGTTACAACACACAGACAATGCGGTTCAAATAGTAGATACATAGCTATCATGTAACAGTTGAGAAAAGCCCAAAAAAGCTATTACCATAGCGATAGTGAGAACAGAAATATAACATAAGGCCCATGCTTCAATAGTTTTTCTCATGTGACCATCACTGAAGTGGAGGCCAGAGAAACTCAGGTGTAACATGAGCAAAAATCATTTAAACAAAGCCAACAAAAAGTGGGGGAAATGGGGTGTTGGGGGGGGGGGGGGGGGGGGTAATCATGCATTAAGTGGAATAATACAAAACCTTAGGGTTGGGTGGGGTTTAAGCCTTTTCTGTTTAGAAATGTAGGCATCATAAGGGGTGTAGTACTGCTGACCGGCGGTCAGGAGACCGCCGGTCAGCTTACTGACGCCGGGATCCCGGCAGCATACCGACGCCGGGATCCCGGCGGGGCGGGGCCGAGTGCAGCAAGCCCCTTGCGGGCTCGCCACGCTGCGGGCTCGGTGGCGACCTGCGGTCGGCACAGGTTCTATTCCCACTCTATGGGTGTCGTGGACACCCACGAGTGGAAATAGTCCCTGTTGGTCGGCATGCCGACCATCAAGATAGTGAGCCGTCGGGCTCGTGGAGGAGGTCATGTGACTGTCGGTCAGCTGACCGGCGGTCACATGAATACCACCCATCATAAGGTATAAACTGACAGATATAACAATAAGTGACTGTTATTACCCGGTTTTGTTTTATCATTGTGTCCAAATGTAAAGCGCAGTGGAATTTGCTACACTCCGTATATAAGAAACTGTTAATAATAAACAACATGTAGCTTTTATTATTAATTTATAAAATTGAAGAAATAAGGATAAAACTGTATATCCTAATTTTTTAATAGATAAAAAGCTTACTCCCTATTGTCTCTCTATGAAAAAATCTTGTTTGACATGTGGAGGCAATAAATTTACCTGTATGCATTCTTCAGTGTTCTTTATTATCTTTATAATAGGATATTGTATGCAGGGGCGTAGGGAGGGCGGTCGAGCTCTAGGCGATAAATTTACCTGTATGCATTCTTCAGTGTTCTTTATTATCTTTATAATAGGATATTGTATGCAGGGGCGTAGGGAGGGCGCTCGAGCTCTAGGCGCCCAAGACAGTACAGGGTCCCGCAGCTCGACTCCGCCGGAACCTGCGTCTGGCCGCACGCAGCTCGCAGCCGCAGCTGTCAGTCACTGACAGCCGACAGCCTGAGCTGCATCAGCTCTCTGCCTCCCTCCCTTCTCCTCTCCGTGCTCCGTGACTTGTGTGTGACGTGCGTCTGACGTCATGTCATCAGACGGGCGGAGACGCGGCCAGACTCAGAGGGACTACGGAGACGGAGCAGCGGCAGCAACAGTCGGGAAGCAGGAGCGGGGCAGGTGAGTATTGTTTTTTTTTTTTTCCTTTAGTGTTTGTAAGCGGCGCTACCCGGGGGCACAGCTACAGGGGGCACAAACCAGGGGGCACAATTACTCTGGGCACAGCTACAGGGGGCACAGCTACTGGGGGCACAGCTACAGGAGGCACAACTAATGGGGGCACAACTACCCCGGGCACATCTACAAGGGGCAAATCTACAGGGGGCACAACTACTGGGGGCAAATCTACAGGGGGCACAGCTACAGGGGGCACAACTACTGGGTCCATAACTACAGGGGGCATACCTGTGGCCACGCACCTTCCCTATGAAGCCACGCTCCTATATTTTGCTGCGCGTCTTCTGCGCGCATTATGTTTGACCCATAGGTGTGTGTGTGTGGGAGGAAACGCCAAAGGAAACTTTTGCCCTGGATGCCACAAGGTCTAGAACCGGCCCTGGTGGCCATGCTCCCAATTCAGTACAGAGGAGGGGGGCGCCGAAACATACCTTGCTCCAGACACCATGACACCTGGTTACACCTTTGAATGTATGGGAAGTTAACACACACGTTTTGTACATTTATGCTTAGAATGTCACTACTTTGGTGTCCATGGGGGTAATTCTGAGTTGATCGCAGCAGGAACTTTGTTAGCAGTTGGGCAAAACCATGTGCACTGCAGGGGAGGCAAATATAACATGTGCAGAGAGAGTTAGATTTGGGTGGGTTATTTTGTTTCTGTGCAGGGTAAATACTGGCTGCTTTATTTTTACACTGCAATTTAGATTGCAGATTGAACACACCACACCCAAATCATATGCGCCCTACACACTGGGCGATTACACTGCAAGATAGGAACGATCTCGTTCATTAACGAACGAGATAACGTTCATATCTGTCAGTGTGGAGGCACCAGCGATGAAGGATGCGCGGCCCTGCGCTCGTTCATCGCTGGTGCCCTGTCGGCTGTGCATTCAGGCCAATATGGACGAGATCGTCCATATTTGCCTGCACGTCTACGGAGCCGGGTGACGGGGGAGTGAAGAAACTTCACTCCCCCCGTCACTGCCCACCTCCGCCGCCGGGTCGCCCGTATGCTGTTTCGGTGGTCGGGCAGCTCGGCGGCACATCGCCGAGTCTGTAGGGCCCACAACTCTCTCTGCACATGTTATATCTGTCCCCCTCTGCAGTGCACATGATTTTGCCCAACTGCTAACAAAGTTCCTGCTGCGATCAACTCAGAAATACCCCCCATGTGTCTTTGATCAAAGCTATTTGGCATTTATTGTTTTATACTATTGGAACAATTATAAACACTAAAAATGGAGAAGTGAGCCAGTGGAGAAGTCCATGGCAACCAATCAGCATTTACGTAACATTTATAATTTGCATACTATAAACTTATACAGAGCAGCTGATTGGTTGTCAGGGGCAACTCCTCCACTGGCTCACTTCTCCACTTTTATCACTGCTTAGTACATGTCCCCCTAAACCCAATAATTTTAGTATCTAAATCATTGTGGCCCTAGGCCCTGTTTCATGTATTTGGTGTGTGTGATTTAAGCCAGGAGTGCATGTTGTTAGCCTGCTGGCTGTACCTATTCAGTGAACATCTGAGTGCAACACCATTTTATCTAACATATGTTTCCTGTTTGTATTTGTATTTGTATTGGGCTATTATCTCCTCAATTTTATTTTTGTTTATTTATTAAAAGCTAAGTTTAATACTTAGAAGTAGGTTTGTGCCCCCCGGCAAGAGAGTACTTCTCATTTTGCTGTTTATCATATATATGTAATCTCCTATATAATAGCCCAGATCTGTGACTCTCTGCCTGTGTGTATAACGCTGGGCGTGGCTAGGAGCTCTCATTGGGTTAGCAGCAGGTCTATCACAACCAGTCCACAGCTGATTGGGCGAGAAATGCCCTCCCGCACCGGTTACATCCAATGGGAGGCTCTGCCCTTTGGCTGCTGTGGGGTATATGCAATTGTGGTCGAATTCCCGAAATTGTCGAATTTCGGGTCATTTTCGACCCCAAAAAAAAATCGCCTATGCAATTCAGTGCTTTCCGACCAAAAAACGGACTTTCAAAATTCGACTTTTTGAAATTCGACTTTTTGCAAATTCGACTTTTCTGCAATGATATAAGTGCTGCAATTCGACCAAAGCATATTCAATTCAAGTTTGGAAATTCGACAGCAGTGCTTTTAGACAGCAAATTCGTCATTTTCAATCCGCCACACTTTGGAGGGTGAAAACAAATAAAAAAATTTTAAACATGTTTTTTTTTGTGTTTTTTTTTTGGGGAATAGCAGATCTATTTATATTAGAAGGGATTAGGTACTTTTTTTTTTTTTTTTGGAGGCACAAATATTATTTATATATTTTTTAAAATATTATTTTTTTTTTATTTTTTTTTATATGCTGGAACGGTGAAATCATAAAAAAAAATGGCGTGGGGTCCCCCCTCCAAAGCATAACCAGCCTCGGGCTCATCGAGCTGGTCCTGGTTCTAAAAATGCGGGGGAAAAATTGACAGGGGTTCCCCCGTATTTTTAAAACCAGCACCGGGCTCTGCACCTGGTGCTGGTGCCAAAAATACGGGGGACAAAAAGAGTAGGGGTCCCCCGTATTTTTAACACCAGCATCGGGCTCCACTAGCTGGACAGATAATGCCACAGCCGGGGGTCACTTTTATGCCGTGCCCTGCGGCCGTGGCATCAAATATCCAACTAGTCACCCCTGGCCGGGGTACCCTGGGGGAGTGGGGACCCCTTCAATCAAGGGGTCCCCCCCCCAGCCACCCAAGGGCCAGGGGTGAAGCCCGAGGCTGTCCCCCCCCATCCAATGGGCTGCGGATGGGGGGGCTGATAGCCTTTTGTGATAATAAAAAGATATTGTTTTTTCCAGTAGTACTACAAGTCCCAGCAAGCCTCCCCCGCAAGCTGGTACTTGGAGAACCACAAGTACCAGCATGCGGGAGAAAAACGGGCCCGCTGGTACCTGTAGTACTACTGGGAAAAAAATACCCAAATAAAAACAGGACACACACACCGTCGACAGTAAAACTTTATTACACACTACCGACACACACATACTTACCTATGTTCACACGCCGACATCGGTCCTCTTCTCCATGTAGAATCCACGGATACCTGAAAAAAAAGATCAATATACTCACCTCAGCCATGGTCCAGAGATAAATCCACGTACTTGTTAAAAATAAAAAAACGCAAATACCCGCTCCATAACGGACTGAAAGGGGTCCCATGCTGACACATGGGACACCTTTCCACGAATGAGACCTGTCAGTGACAGCTGTCACAGAAAGGTCTCTAAGCCAATCAGGAAGCGCAACTTTGTTGCGCTCACCTGATTGGCTGAGCGCTGTCTGTACTGTGACAGCGCATCGCACAGCTCCCTCCATTATATTCAATGGTGGGAACTTAGCGGCTAGCGGTGAGGTCACCCGCCGGTCAGCGGCTGACCGGCGGGTGACCCCACCGCTACCCGCAAAGGTCCCACCATTGAAAGTAATGGAGCGGCTTTGCGATGCGCTGTCACAGTACAGACAGCGCACAGCCAATCAGGTGAGCGCCACGGAAGTAGCGCTTCCTGATTGGCTGAAGGGACGTCAGTGACAGGAGTCACGTGATGTCCCGGCATTCGGGAGAAAGGGGTCTGATGTGAAAGCATTGGACCCCTTTCTAGTCCGGTATGGAGCGGGTTTTTGCGTTTTTTTTTTTTTAAACAAGTACGTGGATTTTACTCTCTGGACGTGGATTTATCTCTGGACGCTGGAAGGTGAGTATAATTTTTTCACAGGTACCCTCGGATCGTCGGAGACCGTGGCAGTCGGCGTGTCAACATAGGTAAGTATGTGTGTGTCGGTAGTGTGTAATAAAGTTTTACTATCAAGGTGTGTGTGTCCTGTTTTTATTTGGGTATTTTTTCCCCAGTAGTACTACAGGTACCAGCGGACCCGTTTTTCTCCCGCATGCTGGTACTTGTGGTTCTCCAAGTACCAGCTTGCGGGGGAGGCTTGCTGGGACTTGTAGTACTGCTGGAAAAAACAATATCTTTTTATTATCACAAAAGGCTATCAGCCCCCCCATCCGCAGCCCATTGGATGGGGGGGGGACAGCCTCGGGCTTCACCCCTGGCCCTTGGGTGGCTGGTGGGGGACGACCCCTTGATTGAAGGGGTCCCCACTCCCCCAGGGTACCCCGGCCAGGGGTGACTAGTTGGATATTTAATGCCACGGCCGCAGGGCACGGCATAAAAGTGACCCCCGGCTGTGGCATTATCTGTCCAGCTAGTGGAGCCCGATGCTGGTGTTAAAAATACGGGGGACCCCTACTCTTTTTGTCCCCCGTATTTTTGGCACCAGCACCAGGCGCAGAGCCCGGTGCTGGTTTTAAAAATACGGGGGATCCCTGGCCAATTTTTCCCCTGCATTTTTAGAACCAGGACCAGCTCGATGAGCCCGAGGCTGGTTATGCTTTGGAGGGGGGACCCCACGCCATTTTTTTTCGGGTTTTTCAAGTTTTTTTACCGTTTTTTAAAATCGCGGCAAAATCCTCCAAATCGGCCGATTTTCGCCCGCGACTCTGGCGAATCCGTTTTTCATTGAATATGGTGAATTCCGGAAGCCACCTTCCGGGATTCACCTGTCGAATTGAGTCGAATTAAAAAACGGCGAAAATTGCCGCGAATTCGACCGCAATTGCATATACCCCTGTGTGTTCCCAGAGCAGGATTAACAATGGGGTGATGAAGCTGCAGCTCCAGGTCCACACCCCAAAATAGGCCCACTGCATCTACAGCAACATACCCTCCAACAATTTACACATAAAAACCGCTTCAAATCCAAAAGGGGGCGTGGCCACGGGTACAGTGCCATGACCATGCCCCTTTTCCTATACTTTCAATGGGAGTTTGGAGAGACAAAAATCGGTAGAGACCATAAAAAAAAGGGACTGTACCTGCTAAAAAGGTACATCTGGAGGGGATGCGGTCAAGATCCAGTGGCAAACGCAGGATTTGCATGGGGGGGGTTTCCAGAACTGGGCGGAGACAATCACGGGGGTGGGGACTGAGGTGACCCAGTATATGCTGGGTCCGTAAAACTAGTGTGTCTGTGTGTGTGTGTATTTATATATATATATATATATATATATATATATACATACATACATACATACATACATACATACACACACACACACATATACATAGCATATTAAACATGCATACATATATATATATATATATATATATGTACACACACATACAGTACACATATATATACACATGTATATATATATCATATCTGTGTGTGTGTGTGTGTGTGTGTTTATATGTATGTATATACATGTGTATATATGTATGCACATGGATATATATGAACTATAATTAAAATAAAGTAGACTTTTATTGTACTTGCAAGTGCCACCAGGAAGACAGCAGGCTGCAGAGGACGCTAGACAGTCATGCAGCTAAAAAAAAAAAAAAAATTTTTTTTTTTTTTTTTTTTAGTGGAGGGGGGTTTCTGGGTACTCGGAAACCCCCCCTGGGTGCGCCGATCCCACCGGACGGAATCCCGGTGGTCGGAATACCGACACTGGAATCCCGACCGGCACAATCCCGACATATTCTCCCTCTGTGGGTGTCCACAACACCCATAGAGTAGCGTGAGCCCGCAAGGGGCTGCGTTGCACTCGCCCCCTGTCAGGATTGTGCCACGCGGGATTCCGGTGCCGGTATTCCAAACACCGGTATTCCGTCCGGCAGGTTTACATACTGATCCCAGCTGGAGGGTATGCCACTGCATCTGCAGCAAGTCTCTGTGCTGTAGGGGATCCGGCCTCTAGGTCGACAGTAACTAGGTCGACCACTATTGGTTGACAGTAACTAGGTCGACAGGGTTTCTAGGTCAACAGGGTCTCTAGGTCGACACGTTCTAGATTGACAGGTCAAACGGTCGACATGAGTTTTTCACGATTTTTTTTAACGTTTTCATACTTAACGATCCACATGGACTACAATTGGGAACGGTAACCTGCTCGAAGCATGGCGAGCGAAGCAATCCATGCGAGGGGACACGGTGCACTAATTGGAGTTCCCGGTCACTCTACGAAGAAAACAAAACAAAAAAAAAACATAAAAAACTCATGTTGACCTTTTGACCTAGACCATGTCAACCTACAGACCCTGTCAACCTAGAGACTATGTCGACCTAGTTACTGTCGACCAATAGTGGTCGACCTAGACACTGTCGACCTAGTTACTATCTACCTTCCATACCACACCCGTGCTGTAGATGGGGGGGATCCTTTTACTGCAGCGTCCTATGGGGGTCATTCCAACCCGTTCACATGCTGCACTTTTTGGCAGCCGTGCAAACGGGTCAGAACTGCGCATGCACGCCGGGAAGGGACGAGAATAATGAAGAAAGCGTTCCCAGCGCCGAACGCAAGAAGTTTGACAAGAAGAGGCCGGCTGGAGGCGTCAACTGACAATTTTCAGGGACTGTCCGTCCAAATGCAGGTGTGCCCAGCCGTTTCCAGGGAGGGATCCTGACGTCAGCTTCGTCCTGGATGATCGCAGCGGGTGAGAAAAGTCCTGAGCTGTGCAAAGACTGCAAAAACTTTGGTTTGTGCAGCTCTCTGCACAAGCGTTTGCAGCCCTGCACAGTGATTCCCCCCTCCCCTGTAGGCGGCAACTACCTGATAGCAGCAGTGCTAAAAGTAGCCTGCTAGCGATCAGGTCGGAATGACCCCCTATGTCCTGCTGCCAGTCCACCTGCCCCTCCAGCATCAACAATCCCCACTCAGTAGCCGCGGCGTAGGTGGAACAAAAGCTGCTGCGGCCACCGGCACAGATGTGTATGAAAGCGGCACAGCGGAAGGCTTTCAGAGCCCTCCCTGCACCACATACTCTCTGAGCCCCGGAGCCTGCTCTGCGTGTGATGTCACAGAGGTGCCTCTGTGCCACTGTCGTGCCCAGATCCCCAGAGGCCCTGACTCCACAACACAGCACCTGGGCTGCCGGCCTGGAAGCCCCGAGATGGCTAATGTAACGGATAGAGTGGGTGATATCACGGAGGGTAATGTCTGGACGCTGAATCAATGTAAAAGGTAACAGTGCTGTGCAGTGCAGTGTCACTGACACTGTAGACACACTAAATTTACTACAGCTACCAGCAGCCCTTAGCGCCAAAGCATTCCAGCACTAAGGGCTGCTGGGAGCTGTAGTTTATTGAGTGCATCTTCTTCCCTGTAATGCGGCGCATAGGGACACTGGCGCTACCAATAGTAACTGGCTGCTTGGCTATTGTGCGAGTCTCCGGGAGAGCATTATTAGTGAAAGCTAAATTTTATACTTCTATGCACAACACTAAGATGACACTTTGGGGGAGGTGTACTAAGCAGTGAAAAGTGTCAAAAAGGGAGCCAGTGGAAAAGTTACCCATGGCAACCAAACAGCTGCCCTGTATAATTTTATAGTATGTAAATTATAAATGTTACTTCAATGCTGATTGGTTGCTATGGGCAACTTCTCCACTGGCTCACTTCTCTACTCTTTTCACTGCTTAGTACATCTCGTCCTTTGTCTTAAGTTCCAATGCGGTGAAAAATATCTTGTAAGGACAGCAACTCTGGGGCCATACCGGCAAAAAGTGAATAATAAAGTGATAATTTTCATTTTTGTCAGATTCTTTATTTGTTGCATAGGACTGGAACCATGCAGGGCATAAATACAGGAGACAATAGAGGCAGTTCACCTCCAGGCGACAGCCCTGAAAGGGGCACTGATCTCCCCAATTGCTCCAGTTTCTGTTTTATGCACCAAAGAACAGGAATTAGCAGAGGGCATGTGCTGTGGTCCTCCCACTCTCAGAGCTCCCATTCAGGAGTCCTGTCCTAGTCTAAGGGCAGAACTCTAGCAAGGAAAGTGAGGGCAGGGGCTGATGTGCATGGCTTCTTCCTCCAGGAAGTGTGTGTCAGGGTGCTGCTGGGGTGTTATTAGTGAATTCAGGGGTGTGTAGAGCATATGTCAGCATGCTGCTGCATATTCTCCAACTATACCTTTTTGGCCGGTAGAGTACCGTTTTTTTTATGGTCTGTACCGGCCAAAAAGGGATTTGTACCGATTTTTTACTCACCAAGGGGGTCATTTCGACCCGTTTGCTCGCTGCGTTTTCACGCAGCAGAGCAAACGGGTCCCTGCTGCGCAAGCACCGGCGCCTTTGTGCGCCTGCGCATGCGGAACGGCCGACGGCTGTAGCAGGACAGCGATCGCCTCTGCCTGATTGACAGGCAGAGGCGATCGGTGTGCGAGAGGGGGCGAAACGGCGGCATTTACCCACAGTTTCGTAGGCGCAGTCCGGCCAACGCAGGCGTGGCCGGACCGAACGGGGGTGAGATTCAAATTCAAGAGGGAATACTTGAGAGTAGTGATTTCCAGCTTGGAAGAAAAAAAGGAATTTCTGGTGTCAGTGGACATCAAGGATGCTTACTTGCATGTCCCCATTTACCCGCCACATCAAGCATACCTGAGGTTTGCGGTTCAGGATTGCCACTACCAATTTCAGACATTACCGTTCGGGCTCTCCACGGCTCCGAGAATATTCACCAAGGTGATGGCGGAGATGATGGTTCTCCTTCGCAAACAAGGAGTCAACATAATTCCATACTTGGACGATCTCCTCATAAAAGCGAGATCCAGGGACAAGCTACTCCAGAACATAGCATTATCCTTGAAGGTGCTTCAACAGCACGGTTGGATCATCAACTTTACAAAATCCCAGTTACAGCCGACAATGAGATTATCATTTTTGGGAATGATACTGGACACCGAGGTACAGAGAATATTTCTACCAGTGGAAAAGGCTCAGGAGATCCAGAACATGGTCAAACAACTTTTGAGACCAAGAACAGTATCAATTCATCAGTGCATTCGCCTGTTGGGGAAAATGGTAGCGGCTTACAAGGTGCTACAATATGGCCGTTTCCATGCCAGGGTCTTCCAGTGGAACCTACTGGACAAGTGGTCAGGGTCGCATCTCCACATGCATCAAAGGATAATCTTGTCAGCGAAAGCCAGAATTTCCCCTCTGTGGTGGCTACAAATTTCTCGCCTCCTGGAGGGACGCAGGTTCGGGATTCAGCACTGGATCCTGGTGACTACGGATGCAAGTCTCCAAGGATGGGGAGCAGTCACGCAAGGAGAAAGCTTCCAAGGAAGATGGTGATGTCAAGAAACTCGCCTTCACATAAACATTCTGGAGTTGAGAGCTGTGTACAACAGCCTTCATCAAGCGGCACACCTTCTTCAAGGTCGTCCCATACAGATCCAGTCAGACAATGTAACGGCAGTAGCTTACATAAACCATCAAGGCGGAACAAAAAGCAGGGCAGCAATGGCAGAGGTGACAAAGATACTCCTCTGGGCAGAAAGACATGCAAAAGCTCTGTCTGCAATTTTCATTCCGGGAGTGGACAATTGGGAAGCAGACTTCCTCAGCAGACAGGAGAACAAGGCCTCCACCAAGAAGTCTTTGCGGAGGTAACAAGTCATTGGGGTGTTCCTCAAGTGGACATGATGGCATCTCGTCTCAACAAGAAGCTTCCGACATATTGTTCCAGGTCGAGAGACCCACAAGCAATAGCAGTGGATGCACTGTTGACCCAGTGGGTATTTCAGTCGGTGTATCTGTTCCCTCCACTTCCACTTGTTCCAAAGGTTCTCAAGATCATCAGAAGAACAAGAGTTCGAGCAATTCTCATTGCTCCAGACTGGCCAAGGAGGGCTTGGTATCCAGATCTTCAAGAGTTATTACTGGAAGATCCTCGGCCTCTTCCTCTTCGTGAGGACCTGCTTCGGTAGGGGCCGTTAGTTTATCAGGACTTACCGCAGCTGCATTTGATGGCATGACTGTTGAGCGCCAGATACTAGCCCGTAAGGGTATTCCCAATGAAGTCATTCCCACACTTATTCTGGCCAGGAAAGGGGTAATGTCCAAACATTACCATCGTATTTGGAGAAAATATGTATCTTGGTGTAAATCCAAGAAGTCTCCTGCGGTGGAGTTTCAATTAGGACGTCTTCTCCTATTTCTACAGGCGGGTGTGGATGCTGGATTGAGATTAGGATCTATCAAGGTTCAGATTTCGGCATTGTCAGTTTTCTTTCAGAAACAATTGGCTTCTCTTCCTGAGGTCCAGGCGTTCGTAAAGGGGGTTCTGCGCATCCAACCTCCCTTTGTGCTTCCTGCGGCGCCATGGGATCTTAATGTGGTGTTGCAGTTCCTTGAATCGGACTGGTTTGAGCCTCTACAAGAAGTAGAGTTGAAGTTTCTCACTCGGAAAGTGGTCATGCTATTGGCCTTGGCCTCAGGCAGACTGGTGTCTGAGTTAGGAGCTCTTTCACACAAGAGTCCTTACTTAATATTTCATGAAGATAGGGCTGAACTAAGAACACGTCAGCATTTTCTTCCGAAGGTTGTGTCTTCTTTTCATATCAACCAACCAGGGGTGGTGCCAGTGGCTTCTGACACCTCAGCCATCTCAAAATCCTTGGATGTCGTCAGAGCGTTGAGGATTTATGTTGCAAGAATGGCTAGGATAAGGAAAACAGAATCTTTGTTTGTCCTCTATGACCCCAACAAGATTGGGGGTCCTGCTTCTAAGCAGACTATTGCGCACTGGATCAGGGGTACCATTCAGCACGCTCATTCCACAGCAGGATTGCCGTTACCGACTTCGGTAAAAGCCCACTCTACAAGGAAAGTGGGTTCCTCCTCGGTGGCTGCCCGGGGTGTCTCGGCTTTACAAATCTGCCGAGCTGCTACTTGGTCAGGTGCAAACACGTTTGCTAAGTTTTATAAGTTTGACACCTTGGTTGCTGACGACCTAAGATTTGGTCAGTCAGTTCTGCAGGAACATTAGCACTTTCCCGCCCGTACTGGGAGCTTTGGTACATCCCCATGGTACTAAAATGGACCCCAGCATCCTCTAGGACGTAAGAGAAAACAGGATTTTAATTACCTGCCGGTAAATCCTTTTCTCGTAGTCCGTAGAGGATGCTGGGCGCCTGCCCATTGCTCATTTTTCCTGCTGATTACGTTTATTTTTTTGCACATTTTTTCATGTGTTCAGTGTTAATAGCTGTTGCTGTTCCGTTATGCATGCTGGTTGGCATGACTTATGTTAAAGGCAATGTTAGCCAACATGTTGTTTATGGATGGTGTGAGCTGGTGTGAATCTCGCCACAAGTTTAATAGTAATTCCTCTCTCGAGAATGTCCGTCTCCTCGGGCACAGTTCCTATACTGAGGTCTGGAGGAGGGGCATAGAGGGAGGAGCCAGTTCACACTGATGAAAAGTCTTAAAGTGCCGAAGGCTCCTGCGGAACTGTCTATACCCCATGGTACTAAAATGGACCGCAGCATACTCTACGGACTACGAGAAAAGGATTTACCGGCAGGTAATTAAAATCCTATTTTCTCGTAGTCCGTAGAGAGGATGCTGGGGTCCACATTAGTACCATGGTGTATTCACAGGTCCACCAGGAGCCATTGACACTTTAAGAGTTTGAGACTGTGGGCTGGCTCCTCCCTCTATGCCCCTCCTACCAGACTCAGTCTAGAAACTGTGCCGAGGAGACGGACATCTTCAAGGAAGGATTATACACAGATAGTGGTGAGGTTCAAACCAGCTCACACATACAAGGCACGTCAAGACAACTAAGCTTGAACACTCAGCAACTGCTGAAACCTTACTTACCAAGTAACAATGCAGTACTCAACTAAACGAAGTTGTACTGAACCAAATAACATGCAGGAAAATGAAGCGCTGGGCGGGCGCCCAGCATCCTCTACGGACTACGAGAAAAGGATTTACCGCTAGGTAACCAAAAACCTATTTTCTCTTACGTCCTAGAGGATGCAGGGGTCCACATTAGTACCATGGGGATGTACCAAAGCTCCCAGTACGGGAGGGAGAGCGCGGAGGCTCCTGCAGAACTGATTGACTGAACTTCAGATCATCAGAGGCCAAAGTATCGAACTTATAGAACATAGCAAACGTGTTCGACCCAGACCAAGTTGCCGCTCGGCAAAGTTGTAATGCCGAGACACCCCGGGCAGCCGCCCAGGAAGACCCCACCTTACGAGTAGAGTGGGCGTTGACAGATTTTGGACACGGCAATCCTGCCGTAGAATGAGCATGCTGGATAGTGAACCTAATTCAGCGAGATATAGTCTGCTTTGAAGCAGGACACCCAATTTTCTTGGGATCATACAGGACAAACAGAGAGTCCGATTTACTGTGACGAGCAGTCCTCTTCACATAGATTTCCAAACCCTCACAACATCCAAGGACTTTGCCGAAATTGAGGAATCAGTAGCCACTGGCACCACAATAGGTTGGTTGATATGAAATGCCGACACAACCTTCGGAAGAAACTGCTGACGCATCCTGAGCTCAGCTCTATCTTCGTAGAGGCTCAAACCAATCCGACTGGAGGAACTGCAACATCATGTTAAGGTCCCAAGGCGCCGTAGGTGGTACAAAGGGAGGTTGGATGTGCAGAACTCCCTTCAAAAAAGTCTGAACCTCAGGGAGGGCAGCCAATTGTTTCTGAAAAAATAGATAGGTCCAAAATCTGGACCTTCACAGATCCTAACCTCAGGCCTATATCCACTCTTGCTTGCAGGAAGAGGAGAAAACATCCGAGTTGAAACTTCGCCATAGGAAACTTCTTGGATTCACACCAAGAGACATATTTCTTCCAAATACGATGGTAATGTTTAGACGTTACGCCTTTCCTAGCCTGTATCAGGGTAGGAATGACCTTCTTTGGAATGCCCTTTTGAGCAAGTATCAGGTGCTCAACTTACATGCCATCAAACGTAGCCGCGGTAAGTCTTGATAGGCGAACGGCCCCTGCTGCAGCAGGTCCTCCCGAAGAGGAAGAGGCCTCGGTTCTTCTGGCAGTAGATTCAGAAGAAGAAACCCTTTTTGTCTGGGGCAATGAGGATCGCTTGAACCCTTGTCCTCCTTATGAGCTTTAGGATTCTTGGGATGAGTGGGAGTGGTGGAAACATCTGCTGAGGAAGTCTGCTTCCCAGTTGTCTACTCCCAGAATAAAGATGGCTGACAGTGCCAACGCATGCTTTTCTGTCCAGAGGAGAATGCTTGTGAACTCTGACATTGTCGCTCTGCTCTTCGTTCCGCCTTGTCGGTTTATGTAAGCCACTGTTGTTACGTTTTCCGACTGCACTTGAATAGCCCGATTTCTTAGAAGAGGGGCCGCCTGAAGAAGACCGTTGTAGATGGCTCTCAGTTCCAGGATATTGATGGGCAGGCCGGCTTCCAGGCTTGACCACCTTCCTTGGAAAGTTACTCCTTGAGTGACTGCTCACCAGCCCCGAAGGCTCGCATCCGTGGTTAGAAGGACCCAGTCCTAAATCCCGAACCTGCAGCCCTCCAGAAGGTGAGGCAATTGGAGCCACCAGAGGAGTGAAATCTTGGCCTTTGGCGACAGACAGATTCTCTGGTGCATGTGGAGATGAGATCCTGACCACTTGTCCAGGAGATCCAGTTGGAAGGTCCGAGCGTGGAACCTCCCGTACTGCAGAGCCTCATAATAGGCCATCTTTCCCAAAATGCAAATGCATTGATGAACTGACATCCGGGCTGGCTTCAGGACATCTCGGACCATAGCTTGTATCACCAACGCCTTTTCCTGCGGAAGAAACACCTTTTGCACTTCCGTATCCAGGATCATTCCCAGAAAGGACAACCTCTGGGTTGGTTCCAAATGTGACTTTGGAAGGTTCAGAATCCAACTGTGACTCTCGAGGAGGCGTGTTGTGAGAACAATGAATTGCAGCAGCTTCTGCTTGGACGATGCTTTTATCAGCAGATCGTCCAGATATGGAATGATGTTCACACCCTGTTTGCGGAGGAGAACCATCATTTCCGCCATCACCTTGGTAAACACTCTTGGTGCTGTGGAGAGCCCGAATGGCAGGGCCTGGAACTGGAAATGACAGTCCAGCAATGCGAATCGGAGATAAGCCTGATACGGCAGACAGATCGGGATGTGGAGGTACGCATCCTTGATATCCAGTGATACCAGGAATTCCCCCTCCTCCAGACCTGATATCACCGCCCTGAGAGACTCCATCTTGAACTTGAACTCCTTTAGAAATTGGTTCAATGACTTCAGGTTCAGAATGGGCCTGACCGAACAATTCGGTTTCGGTACCACAAAAAGGTTCGAATAGTAACCTTTGTTCTGCATGTGAGGTGGTACTGGCACAATGACCTGTGCCTCCACCAGTTTTTGGACAGCGTCCTGTAGTACAGTGCTGCCTGCCAACAGAGTTGGTAAGACTGATTTGAAAAAACGATGAGGAGGGAGACTTTGAAATTCCAGCCTGTATCGCTGGGATACAATATCTATCATCCAGGGATCCAGGCCGGACGATACCCAGACGTGACTGAAGTGTCTGAGTCTGGCTCTCACTGGCCCCATCTCCAGGCCGCGCGGTCCACCGTCATGCGGAGGACTTTGGCGTACCTGAAGCAGGCTTTTGCTCCTGGGAACCTGCAGCTGCAGGTGTTAAATCTGATTAACTTTCAGGAAGAAAAGCAATACTTTAAATGGAAATACTGTTCAGGCCACTGTGACCGCTAAGCGTGTGTGTGTGTGTGTGTGTGTGTGTGTGTGTGTGTGTGTGTGTGTGTAACCCCTAACCAATGCATACACGTTGTGTGCGCACGTCGTCACGCTGTAAGCACAAAGTAGCTACACGTGTGGCGGAATACACTTTATAACCCCTAACAAGAAAGGAATGCGACACCAATTGTATATGTAATGTTGAGATCCAACCCAGCAACAACTATTTACTTAAAAGGGGGTTACAACAATAATACAATCACATAAGAGAATAGGCTACAATCAATGGATACATACGTTTGTTCGCCAGCGCCACCCGGTCCCGATCCTCAGTCAATCTGGATAGATGACCTTCAGAGAATGTGTCTGACCGGCCAGGAGGCTTGGCTTTTATACATTAGTCCAAATCATGAAACAATAGAAACTGTAATCTCTTCACCCATAGGTCAAAGGGCTGGTCATTTACAGTACAGAAGGGGTCATAGGTCGGTTTGAATAGGTGGGCGATGCCTGGTCCAGGTGCACTCCACTGGGTTCCCGCCGAATATCAAGAGTACAGTAAATACAGTGTAATATTAATATTCTGTTCCTGCGCATATCTATGCGAAGGAGCGTGCTATCTTCTGCAAACTGCTACCGGAATATGGCTCTTAAAATACTGTACAGCTGGATACCAAACACCACCTCCTAACCTAATTCTGTCCCCTCATATCCTGTAAAGTCGAATCCCTCTGTTGTTGTACCTTTGAAGCAAATGTAACTCGCCTTTGTGGTGCATGTAGGCTATGTGTAAATTATTTGCTATGTGAATTAAATATGAGATATGTCTTTGTGGCTTTTCCATGCGAATGCATATGCTACCGTAATTACTCATACCACACGCTAACACGCATGACCGCCTGAGCGATTATACATAACTTACGAGTATGCGCACGCACGGCAGAACAAGCACCCGCACGGAGGCCATCTGTGTGGTGTTTGTACGTGATGCGTGTGGCTATAATATTTTCGACTTCGACACAGGTTTCTTGGACTTAACTCGACCTCCCCTAAAGAAGGTATTGGACGCTCTGGCCTTTCTAGGCCTGTTAGGCTGAAAGGACTGCGTTGCAGATGAAGAGAAGGATTTCTTCGGCGCAGGTGCAGCTGAGGGAAGAAATGGAGACTTACCCACTGTAGCCGTGGATATCCATGCATCTAGAGCTTCCCTAAAAAGAGCCTGACCTGTATAGGGTAGGGCCTCCACACTTTTTCTGGTTTCCGTGTCGGCCGACCACTGGTGCAGCCACAGTCCCCGTCGAGCTGAAACAGACATGGAAGATATTCCTGCAGCCATGGAACCCAGGTCTTTCATGGATTCAGGGCCGTTTCTTGGGGCAGGCGAGCAGTGCAACCGCACTGGGCGCCCGCCGCGGCACTATCTGTGGCTCCCTGCTTCCCCCTCCTATTTCTCCCTGAGTAACCCGCTTGGGGGGCGGAGTTTCACGGAATGACGCGGTTGCGTCGTTACGTCACGACGCAACCCCGTCACTCCGCAAAACTCCCCCCCCCCCGAGCGGAGTACAGAGGGGGATCCAAGTTAGGAAGAGGGAAAGGCCGGCGCGAGGAGCGACTTGTGAGGCGGGCCGAAGAGCGGTAATCGCCTCTAAGTATTCTCTCTCTCTCTCTCAATGTGTAAAATGGGGACACCTGCCGTAATGTGTGAAATGGGGACTCTTGCCTGCCGCAGTGTGGCGATTTAATGTATCAAGGGCATTGCGGTGTGTGGCATAATATGGTGCCCCCTGCATTACTGTGTGGGGCTTAATATGGTAGAATTTTTTTTTTCCTGTGGTGGTCGTGATCTGTTGGAGCAGGGTAAAAAACTGGATTGTGAGGTAGTCTTTTCAGACGAGGCCATGCCCATTTAAATGAGGCCACACCCATTTAGATGAGGCCATGCCCCCTTGACGGGTGCGCGCGCAAGTTTTTTTTTTTTTTCTTTTTTCATCTAGGTGTGTGTGTGGGGGGTGAGGGGGGGGCACATTTTTTTTATGTCATGGGGGGCGCATTTTTAAATCTCGCACTGGGAGCCAAATTGGCTAGAAACAGCCCTGCATGGATTCTACCATAAAACCTGCTGAATCATGTATGTTGCGTAAAAATAATGCAACTTCATCCTTATCTATCGTATCTAAATCCTCAAGTAAGGTAACCGACCACTTTACTATTGCCTTTGCAATCCATGCAGTAGCAATAGTGGGATGTAAAACGGCCCCTGAAGCAGTGTACATTGATTTAAGCATGTTATCAATTTTTCTATTAGCCGGCTCCTTTAAGGCGGTAGATCCCGGAACAGGCAAAACCACCTTCTTTGAGAGTCCGGACACAGATGCGTCAACAATCGGCGGGTTTTCCCATTTTTTCCTATCCTCCTCAGGAAAAGGAAACGCCACCTGGACCCTTTTAGGGACCTGGAATTTTTTCTCAGGGTTTACCCATGCTTTTTCAAATATAGCATTCAATTCCTTTGACGCAGGGAAGGTTAGCGAGGCTTTTTTATTTTCAGTGAAAAAAGCCTCCTCAACCTGCTCAGGTGTGGTATCATTAACATTCAACACATCCCTGATAGCCTCTATCAACAATTGCATCCCCTTAGCAAGAGATGCGGACCCCCGCAACACATCCCCATCCCTATCTGTGGTGTCAGAATCGGTATCCGTGTCGTCTTGTGTGACCTGCACAAGCGCACGTTTGTGGGGTTATACAGCGGAGCGTCCTGAGGTACCAGAAACCGGCCATACTGCCATAGAGCCCTGTAATATCTGGGTTGCAGATTCATTACTCGCAACCCTGTCAGAAATCTGAGAAAGCCAAGATTTGATAGAGGAAAACCATTCCGGTTCCCTTGCTGGTATCAGTGCTAAACCAGTGCTATCCTGATTAAATGGAATGGCATCATCCTGGGAGGATAAATCCTCTGCAGCATATGACACAGTATGGACATAGCTAAAGGAGACCACCAAACACTCCACACACACACACACACACACACACACACACACACACACACACACACACACACACACACACACACACACACACACACACACACACACACACACAGGTGAGGGCAGACAGAGTTTCCCCCACAAGAATGGCAAGAGAGACACAGAGATTAGAGCCAACCCACACACAGCGCTTTTAGCAAAGGAAGACCCCTTCTCAGCGCTGACTGTGCACCTTAATAGGACACACAGTCCCATTACAGCCTCCCCTCCCTTCTACAACCCCCTGGTACCGTGTACAGATAGCTGGAGTTGCTGTGGAGGGACCTGTTCTTCCACTCAGCACTGTGCAGGCAGGAAAATGGCGCTGGAACGCTGCTGGGTCCGCTCTGAGGAGAAGCTCCGCCCCCTTAATGGCGCTGTCTTCCCGCTCTTCAAGGATTATACTGGCCTGAGGAAAAATGTGCTGGCTGAGATCGGCGGACCCCGACAGACTTCTGGACCAGTGTGGGGGTAAGCGCTGGCCCAGGACGCCCCTCACAGCGCTGCACCATGTGCCTGTGAGTCTTCCCAGGACCACGGTTAATACTGCACTCCCTCCCCGTTCCTGCCATCTTCACACCGGCCCCCCGCTTGCTAGGGGGGTCGGTTTCTCACTCACCACATCTTCAGCTCTGTAAGGGGTTGGTGGCATGCTGCTGGGGCGAGCGATCCCCTGTGGTGGAGAACGATCCAACCCCTCTGGAGCTCAGTGTCCAGTCAGCGGAGACAGTGGCTCAGACCCCGCAGAGCGGACACTGCTCCCCCCCTTAGTCCCTCACTGTAGGGAGGCTGTTGCCAGCCGCCTCCATGTAAAATAATAAACTCTAAAAACAACTTTTACTAGAAAAGCTCTGTAGAGCTCCCCTAGCTGTGACCGGCTCCTCCGGGCACATTTTCTAAACTGAGTCTTGTAGGAGGGGCATAGAGGGAGGAGCCAGCCCACACTCTCAAACTCATAAAGTGACAATGGCTCCTGGTGGACTCGTCTATACCCCATGGTACTAATGTTGACCCCAGCATCCTCTAGGATGTAAGAGTATACTCCCATACACCCACTATGCATAGCACTGATGCCTGTTAGGGGAAAGCAAATAGGGTGCAGTTCTATAGTGCAGGGACTATATAGCTCTATAGCTACCTACAGGTCATTGCAACAGAATAATTGATAAGCAGGAGGAGTGCTGGGACCTTTATGTTTGTTTATTTTAAGTTATGTACCTGTGTGAATGTTGGGTGCACCAACAATTCTCTTACCTCCAGGCTCCTGGTATGAGCTTACGCTTCTAGGACCACGGGCACAACTGGTGTAAACTGGAGATTTGGATATGTGAGTTTTTGTGAGTACTGGATGTGAACACACTATTGCATGATATCTGCAGAAGTTGCTAAATAACTTGGAGAGTCAGAAGCAGGAGGTGGTTGATAGACAGTTACAAGGTTGACAGTCAATAGGTCGACACCATAGGGTCAAAAGGTCGACAGGGTCTGAAGGTCGACAGTCAAAAGTTCTACAGATTTAAAAGGTTGACAGGGTAAAAAAAAAAATCTACAGCCAAACGATCGGCGGGGGTTAAAAGCTTGACAGTCGAAATGTCGACAGGGTCAAAATGTCAACATGAATAAGGTCAACACATGTTTTTAGGGTTTTTCTTTTTTTTTTTCTTTTTTTACAAATTTTGCTGCATTTACTATCCAGGGCACACATTTCATAGATTTGGATGAAATATGTTTAAAAACACAAAGTAACATAAAAAAATTGTTTTTTTTTGTGTCTTCCTTTTTCATGTCGACCTTTTTTTTACCTTGTCATTCTTTTGACCCTGTCAACCTTTTAATCCTGTCACTCTTTTGACTGTGGACCTTTTGACCCTGTCGACCTTTTGACCGTTGACCTTTTGACTGTCAACTTAATGCTGTCAACCTTTATAATGTCAATCTTTTGTATCACACCCTTAGTAGCAGCTCAAGACACTGGTGATGTGAGTGAGGAGACTGCATGCATGGGGTTTGAGAGCAGACTGGGACAAACACAGGCAGCAGGAGGCAGACACTGGTGTATCGTATAGGTGCAGTCAGTGGTTACAATTATATTCACAAGTATTTCATACCTCCCAACATTTATGAATTGGTGCCTGGGACCAGTGTCGGACTGGGGCATGAAGGGCCCACCGGGGGGATTCAGTTATAGGGGCCCGTACATAGGGGTGTGGCCAGTCTACAAAGGGGGTGTGGCAAGCCTCCACAGAGTTTTGAAATACACAATAGTTTAGTGCAGTGTAATGCAACATATCTACCATGCATAATACAAATGCATAGTCTGGAACCTGATCCCTAGAGGAAGGAGTGGACCTCAGGCAGTGGGGCCTACCAGTGGTTTCCCTGGTACCCCTGTGGGCCAGTCCGACCCTGCCTGGGACAACTGCGTGGCCCACGCCCGGAAGTCACAACCATGCCCGGAAAGGGGGCGTGACCTATGTGAAAGGAGGTGTTGCTTCACAGGAGTGTAGTGATCATGAGCCACGCCCCCCATTTTCGTCACTGAGGGGGCATGCCCAGCATTCTGTGAGCTGCTGGCATGCCCTCTTTTCCTCTGTCACCTTTGAATAGACGCTCAGCAGAACAGGCGCCTCCCAACTGGCCCACCGCAGGACACTGCGGCCCGCGGGTGGGACAGCTGGACAGTCCCATAAAACGGGACTGTCCCGCGAAAATCGGGACAGGTAGGCGGTATGGACTATTGTAGCATGTATGAGACTGCATGCAGGAAGCTGAAAAAGCAGACTGTAGCTGGAGATTCTGGTAGAACAGACACTGGTGATTAGGATCAGCGCTGATTGTAGCAGGAGTAATGGTTATTGTAATTCAGCTAGCAGACTGTATTGAAAGTAGAGATGTGCGCCGAGACAAATCTCGGGTTTTTGGTTCTTGTTTTGGATCTGCATCTACTTCGTGTTTTGAATCTGTATTGCTTTTGCAAAAAACCGCCCTTGAGGATTTTGGATCTGTGTTTTTTTTTTTAAATCATAAAAAAGAACAACAATCACAGAACTTGGGCCTGTTTTTGTTCCTACAGTATTATTAACCTCAATAACATTAATTTCCATTCATTTCCAGTCAATTTTGACCACATCACAATATCGTTTTCCTCCAGTGTCGGATCTTGCAGGTTTTGGATTCCCTATAAGGGAGCCACATCCGGGACTCAGCGCAATTGCACTCCCTTTCTGCCACAATGCCTGCAATAAAGTTGAAATATGTTGAATTAATACAAAAATTAGTTGTGTATATTGGTTAAAAACATTTACATGGTTCTATGGGCCTAATTCAGATCTAGTGGGGTATTCAATTATCTGCAAATTCGCGTAAATTTTTCGCCCAAAAAGTTTTCGTGGCAATCGGGTGAAAATTGCCCTGAAAACGGCTTTTTCGCGGGTATGCGCGCTCCCATTTTTTGACCTATTCAATTCCAAACGTGTTTCACGTGAAAATTGTTGCAGTTAAAAGCAGGGCCGTAACTACATGTGTGCCAGGTGTGTCTGGCACACAGCGCAGTTGCCCTGAGGGCGCAATGGTCAGCGGCATGTAATGAGTCAAATTGACTCATTACATGCCACATCTGCTGTGTGCCATGTGCCGCGCTGGAGAGGAGAGAGCAGCGCCAGGCAGCGGAGAAGGAGGTGGAGGGAGAGGGACTGGAGCCGCAGCAGCGCTATGTCATTGGTAGTAGCGCCGCTGCAGCAGCCCCCTCTCCTTTCTGTATTGGATGCGGTTCCTCCATCCCAGCATTCACAGTCGCGCCGGGCAGCCTATACGGAAGCAGAGGGGACTGCTGCATCGGCGCTACTACTAATTACATAGCGCTGCTGCGGCTCCAGTCCCCCTCCCTACTTCTCCCCTGCCTGCACCGAGGGAGCTGCCAGCACGAGGAGCCTGACTGCCAGCGGGGAGATGGTAAGTATCTCTCTCTCTCTTTCTTTCTCTATCCTTTCTGCTGCAATGTGTAAAAAGGGGGACACCGTCTGCCGTAATGTGTAAAAAAGGGGACTGGCAGCCGCAATGTGTTAAAAGGGGGACACTGTCTGCCATAATGTGTAAAAAGGGGGACTGTCTGCTGTAATGTGTAAAAGGAACTCTACCTGGTGTAGTGGCGCTACTGTGCAGCGCAATTTGAATAATGGAGTCTTCTGTGCACCGTAGTATGAATTGGTATTATTTTGTGGCCACGCCCTATCACTTTGTATATATTTTTGTATTATTTTAATCACACCACTTACATAGCACTTCTGTGCTTCTTATTAACCCTTATTAATTTTCACCTGTGTGCTGACCTGGGGTGGCCGACCTGTGCCGACATGATGGGGTCCTGCACCCCGGACCCATACCTAGTATTAGGGACCCCCAGTGACGGAGAGGCCTTGTCGATCGGCCTGGGGGCTTAACCCTATATCTGCAGATATACGCAACCAAGATCTCCGTATTATCTGACTATTATGTAGTAATAATTTTCACTCGGTGTGCATTAGGGAACCATTGTTTTTTCCTACACAGAATTACCCCTCCCTTTTAGCACCTGAGTGACATCACTATCTGATTGAGCAGCTCACCATTTTTTGTATTGTATTGAGAGGCATGGATGGGTCAGCATTAGGAGGGATTGCTGACTCTAGACTGCCATAGGAGAAGCTAGGGGTATCTCCAGGTAAGCTGGCTCTCAGATGCTGTAGGAGCCATTACCATGTGGCTTTACAATGGGAATTCAACCCAGACATATTTGTAATTATTTATGGGGTGGGTTTGGGGTGTGGTGGCCCCTGTGTCGGTATGGCTGGGCTGCTTCAGGTCGGCACACCCTAACACTTTATTAACACTTATGATTTTCCCTATCACTTTGTATATATTTTTGTATTATTTTAATCACACCACTTACATAGCACTTCTGTGCTTCTTATTAACCCTTATTAATTTTCACCTGTGTGCTGACCTGGGGTGGCCGACCTGTGCCGACATGATGGGGTCCTGCACCCCAGACCCATACCTAGTATTAGGGACCCCCAGTGACGGAGAGGCCTTGTCGATCGGCCTGGAGGGCTTAACCCTATATCTGCAGATATACGCAACCAAGATCTCCGTATTATCTGACTATTATGTAGTAATAATTTTCACTCGGTGTGCATTAGGGAACCATTGTTTTTTCCTACACAGAATTACCCCTCCCTTTTAGCACCTGAGTGACATCACTATCTGATTGAGCAGCTCACCATTTTTTGTATTGTATTGAGAGGCATGGATGGGTCAGCATTAGGAGGGATTGCTGACTCTAGACTGCCATAGGAGAAGCTAGGGGTATCTCCAGGTAAGCTGGCTCTCAGATGCTGTAGGAGCCATTACCATGTGGCCTTACACTGGGAATTCAACCCAGACATATTTGTAATTATTTATGGGGTGGGTGTGGGGTGTGGTGGCCCCTGTGTCGGTATGGCTGGGCTGCTTCAGGTCGGCACACCCTAACACTTTATTAACACTTATGATTTTCCCTATCACTTTGTATATATTTTTGTATTATTTTAATCACACCACTTACATAGCACTTCTGTGCTTCTTATTAACCCTTATTAATTTTCACCTGTGTGCTGACCTGGGGTGGCCGACCTGTGCCGACATGATGGGGTCCTGCACCCCGGACCCATACCTAGTATTAGGGACCCCCAGTGACGGAGAGGCCTTGTCGATCGGCCTGGGGGCTTAACCCTATATCTGCAGATATACGCAACCAAGATCTCCGTATTATCTGACTATTATGTAGTAATCATTTTCACTCGGTGTGCATTAGGGAACCATTGTTTTTTCCTACACAGAATTACCCCTCCCTTTTAGCACCTGAGTGACATCACTATCTGATTGAGCAGCTCACCATTTTTTGTATTGTAGAAAGATAGAGCACCCCTGGACTGATACATAGGACACATCAGCCCCTGGATGTACACACAGTATACCGTGTGGGGGGGCGTGTGTTAATGGTTTAACACTGGGTCAGAGCCCCTGGATGCATATGGACAGATAACCCCTTGTCAAATACACCATCAGATGACAGAGCTTGCGCTGCAGTCCTGAAGTCACCCAACCCTGGTGCAGCAGGCTGCGGGGAGCCCTGGGCCTGCCGTATGACAGGTGAAGGGGACAGAGCTGTTCCAGGAGCAGCAGCAGCCCAGCCGATGTCAGTCAAACAGTAAGGGCGGATGCTGCCTGTTTCTTCCCCTGCCCTAGCAGCTGCAACCACCCGTCTCTCTCAGCTGCTCCCCACAGCCACCTCCTCTGCTCCCGATGCTCTGGCTGCCTCCTCCTCTCTCCATTCTTCCCTACCTCCAGCACCAGCTGCTGCTGCCATTCTCTCTCTCTCCATCTCTGCCTGGCTCCCATTCACTACCTTTGCCACAGCTGGTACATCAATGCCTGCACCTTTATCTCCAATGACCTCCACTTCGGGGGCTGCAGGCTTCACTTCACCACCCTGGCCAAACTCATCGAGCACACTGGGGACAACCATATCAGTGAATGCCCACTGTTCCCGCACCCACCTATTACCCTGCTATGCAGAGATGGGGGCACAGAGCATACTACTGCAATACTCCTTAACAGTGTGCCTAAGCTCAGGGCTGCAGCCGTGCACCCAGCAACAGCACCCCTATCATAGCATGCCATGCTGGAGGTACCTCATAGCGGTGCATGCTCCCACTGAGGGCATGAGCCGGGCAGGGTGCCAACATAAACATCACGCCCACCCCCACCCACCCCGAGGAATATGCACTGTCATATCACCGCCGCGGCCGCCGGGCTTGTCCCTCCGATGCTGCTGGCTGCCCGGGCGGCCGTTCCCGCTTGCGGCCTCTGCCTTCCGGTGCTCCGTCCGGCGCCCATAGTGAGGACGTCGCGGGTGCGCCCGACGCTCACTGGGGACGGGTGACGTCATCAGCGCCTCTCCAATCGGGTGCTGGCGGGAAGTACAAATTCAGACGCCGGGCAGAGCTCCGGCGCCTGAGTATCATCGCTACTACTGCTGTACCTGTGATCTCCAGACCTCCGTGCCTCAGCACTTCCGTGCCTCAGCATTTCCGTGCTCCAGCACTTCTGTGCCTCAGCATTTCCGTGCTCCAGCACCTCCGTGCCTCAGCACCTCCGTGCCTCAGCATCTCCGTGCCTCAGCACCTCCGTGCCTCAGTATCTCCGTGCCTCAGCATCTCCGTGCCTCAGCACCCCCGTGCCTCAGCATCTCCGTGCTTCCAGCACCTCCGTGCCTCACCACCTCCGTGCCTCCAGCACCTCCGTGCCTCACCACCTCCGTGCCCCAGCACCTCCGTGCCTCAGCACCTCTGTGCCTCCAAGCACCTCAGCGTCTCTAAGCGCCTCAGCGCCTTCAAACACCTCAGTACCTCTTGCATTTCAGTGCCTCTAGCACCTCAGTGCCTCTAGCACCTCAGTGCCTCTAGCACCACAACACCGCTCACAGCGAGCTTTTGGTACTCTCCACCAATTCATCAGCACCTTTACAAGTCTTGTCTTTCAGGAGTCCTTCAAGCGCCCACCCGTACCTTCTGCCTACCGTCCGAATCCTGCATGAGGAAGACTTACATCCGGCCTTCTCTTCTGCGACCCAGTAGCGGTTCCTCTTCCCGGTCACCGGAAGAAACCCCGAGTCCACAACACTTCCAAACCAGGTCAGTGATAGTATACTCAGGCCCCATGGACCCGGGGGATCGGAACACAGAGTCGAGCGCCATCCAAAGTTTGGCTTCCTGAGTTCAGACTCAAGAGGCGACACAGGGCCAGGTGATGCAATATCTCCAGGAATTGTCCGGCCGATTGGATCAAATTCAAGCATCCCTAGCTTCCGTAATTCCGGTTCCAGTTCCCGTAACTGCTCCAGTTGCTGTTTCCAGTAATGCTCAACCTCCGGCTGGTACCAGGTCTCGTCTTCAGCTTCCTACTCCTTCCCGCTATAATGGAAACCCAAAGAATTGCCGTGGTTTTCTAAATCAGTGCGAGGTGCACTTCGAGCTTCTCTCTCACAATTTCCCTACGGATCGCTCTAAAGTAGCGTATATCATTTCCCTGCTTGAAGGGTCAGCGTTGGATTGGGTGTCTCCGTTATGGGAACGATCTGATCCCGTGGTTTCCAACTACACCAACTTCATCACGTCCTTTCGAAGAATCTTCGACGAGCCCGGCAGGATGACTACTGCTTCTTCGACTTGCTCCGTGTTCGTCAGGGCTCCCGCCCCGTGGGTCAGTACGTGGTTCATTTCCAGACCATTGCCTCTGATCTTCGCTGGAATAATGACGCTCTGAGGGCTGCCTTCTGGAACGGTCTCTCCGACCGGCTGAAAGATGAGTTGGTTACTAGGGATCTGCCTGATCCATTAGAAGAGTTGATCTCCCTTTGCGTCAAGGTGGATCTTCGGATGCAGGAGTGTGGAAGAGAACGTAGCCGTTCAGATCGTCCCAGGTTCCGGCATTCTACTCCTAGACCGGCGGCTGTGCCCAGCTCGGACGAACCCATGCAAGTTAACCGATCCCGACTGTCTCCGGAGGAACGACTGCGTCGTCGTGAGGGTAAACTTTGCCTTTACTGTGGATCCGCAGATCATTTCCTCAAGTTTTGTAAATCCCGTCCGGGAAACGGGCAGGCCTAGCTTGTTCCGGAGGAGTCAAGTTGGGGGTCACGACTAAATCTTCTCCTATTTTGGATTGTTTGCTTCCTGTGTCTTTAATCACCAATTCAGTTTCCAAGTCTTGCGAGGCCCTGTTGGATTCCGGAGCTGCGGGGAATTTCGTTTCTTCCTCCTGTGTCCAAAGCATGGATTTAAAGGTACGGCCTATCGAGCGGCCTATTTCGTTGACGGCTATCAACGGTACTAGAATTTCCAAGGGTCTCATAACGTGGCACACGGAGCCAGTTAAGCTGCAGGTCGGGGTTCTACATCAAGAATGTCTGGAACTCTTGGTGATTCCGGAAATGCATCACGATCTGGTCCTTGGAATGCCTTGGCTCAAAATTCATAATCCCCACATTGACTGGAAGTCTTCTCAAATTCTGTCCTGGAGTCCTTTTTGTCATGCTAACTGTCTCACTCCCATTTGTCCGCTCCGTGGCCCTCATTCCGAGTTGTTCGCTCGCAAGCTGCTTTTAGCAGCTTTACACACGCTAAGCCGCCGCCTACTGGGAGTGAATCTTAGCTTCTTAAAATTGCGAACGAAAGATTTGCAATATTGCGAAAAGACATCTCTGTGCAGTTTCTGAGTAGCTCGAGACTTACTCTGCCTGTGCAATCAGTTCAGTGCTTGTCGTTCCTGGTTTGACGTCACAAACACACCCAGCGTTCGCCCAGACACTCCTCCGTTTCTCCAGCCACTCCCGCGTTTTTCCCAGAAACGGTAGCGTTTTTTCACACACGCCCATAAAACGGCCTGTTTCCACCCAGAAACACCCACTTCCTGTCAATCACATTACGATCACCAGAACGAAGAAAAAGCCATGAGTAAAATTCCTAACTGCATAGCAAATTTACTTGGCGCAGTCGCAGTGCGAACATTGCGCATGCGCACTAAGCGGAAAATCGCTGCGATGCGAAGAAATTTACCGAGCGAACAACTCGGAATGAGGGCCCGTGTCTCTTCTAAGTCGGATGAAGAGCATATTCTGAAGGCGTATCAAGGGTTCAAGGATGTGTTTTCGGAACAGGCGGCTGATCAGTTACCACCTCATAGGCCTTGGGACTGCCCTATTGACCTTATCCCAGGGAAGATGCCACCCCGTGGCCGCACATATCCTCTGTCACTTCCCGAGACTCAAGCTATGTCGGACTATATTAAGTCCAATCTGCTCAAGGGATTCATTCGCCCCTCTTCCTATCCTGCTGGAGCGGGCTTCTTTTTCGTGAAGAAGAAGGACGGGGGGTTGAGACCATGTATCGACTACCGCGGTTTAAACGATATCACCATCAAGAATAAATACCCCTTGCCACTAATCACAGGATTATTTGATAGGGTTCGTGGCGCCCGCGTTTTCTCCAAACTCGACTTGATGGGAGCTTATAATCTTATATGCATCCGAGAAGGGGATGAATGGAAGACCGCCTTCAATACCCGGGATGGGCATTACGAATACCTGGTGATGCCATTTGGCCTTAGTAATGCTCCTGCTGTCTTCCAGGGATTCGTCAACGAAATCTTCCGAGACATGTTATATCAGAGTGTTGTGGTATATTTGGACGACATACTGATTTTTTCCAAAGATCTTGTTGAACACAGGACTCAAGTCAAAGAAGTGCTCCACCGTTTACGAGAGAATCATCTCTATGCTAAGTTCTCCAAATGTACCTTTGAAGTAACATCAATTCCGTTCCTCGGTTATATCATCTCGGGGACGGAGCTTCGCATGGATCCGGAGAAGCTCTCTGCCATTCGTGACTGGACTCAGCCTCTCTCTTTAAAAGCAATACAAAGATTCCTGGGCTTTGTGAATTACAACAGGAAATTCGTTAGGGGTTCTCCACCATTGTTGCGCCCATTACTGCCTTGACGAGAAAGGGCTCTAATCCGAGTTTGTGGCCTTCCGAAGCCATTGAGGCTTTTTCCCACTTGAAGTCAGCTTTCATGTCCGCTCCAGTTCTCCAACAACCAAATTTCGATAAACCTTTCTTCCTAGAAGTTGACGCATCTTCGGTGGGAGTTGGGGCCGTTCTCTCTCAGTACTCCTCAGATAAGAAATTACATCCGTGTAGCTTCCACTCTCGTAAATTGTCTCCGGCCGAACAAAATTACACTATTGGAGACCAGGAACTTTTGGCAATTAAATCTGCCTTGGAAGAGTGGAGATATCTCCTAGAAGGGGCCAAACATGTGATTACCATTTACACGGATCACAAAAATTTGTTGTATATCAAATCCGCACAATGCTTGAATCCTCGCCAAGCGAGATGGGCACTTTTCTTTACTCGATTTTCTTTTGTTATCAAGTACCGGGCCGGGACTCTCAATATTTTCCATTCTAGACATCCTAAGAAACCAGGAAAGTGTCCAGGGGCCACTCCTAGAGGAGGGGGTACTGTCATATCACCGTCGCGGCCGCCGGGCTTGTCCCTCCGAGGCTGCTGGCTGCCCGGGCGGTCATCCCCGCTGGCGGCCTCTGCCTTCCGGCGCTCTGTCCGGCGCCCATAGTGAGGACGTCGCGGGTGCGCCTTATGCTCACTCGGGACGGGTGACGTCATCAGCGCCTCTCCAATCGGGTGCTGGCGGGAAGTACAAATTCAGACGCCGGGCAGAGCTCCGGCGCCTGAGTATCATCGCTACTACTGCTGTACCTGTGATCTCCAGACCTCCGTGCCTCAGCACTTCCGTGCCTCAGCATTTCCGTGCTCCAGCACCTCCGTGCCTCAGCACTTCCGTGCCTCAGCATTTCCGTGCTCCAGCACCTCCGTGCCTCAGCACCTCCGTGCCTCAGCATCTCCGTACCTCAGCACCTCTGTGCCTCAGTATCTCCGTGCCTCCAGCACCTCCGTGCCTCAGCACCTCCGTGCCTCCAGCATCTCCGTGCCTCAGCACCCCCATGCCTCAGCATCTCCGTGCCTCAGCACCTCCGTGCCTCAGCACCTCCGTGCCTCAGCATCTCCGTGCCTCAGCACCTCTGTGCCTCCATCACCTCTGTGCCTCAGCACCTCCGTGCCCCAGCACCTCCGTTCCCCAGCACCTCCGTGCCTCAGCACCTCCGTGCCTCAGCACTTCCGTGCCTCAGCACCTCTGTGCCTCCAAGCACCTCAGCGTCTCTAAGTGCCTCAGCGCCTTCAAACACCTCAGTACCTCTTTCATTTCAGTGTCTCTAGCACCTCAGTGCCTCTAGCACCACAACACCGCTCACAGCGAGCTTTTGGTACTCTCCACCAATTCATCAGCACCTTTACAAGTCTTGTCTTTCAGGAGTCCTTCAAGCGCCCACCCGTACCTTCTGCCTACCGTCCGAATCCTGCATGAGGAAGACCTACATCCGGCCTTCTCTTCTGCGACCCAGTAGCGGTTCCTCTTCCCGGTCACCGGAAGAAACCCCCGAGTCCACAACACTTCCAAACCAGGTCAGTGATATGCACTGCTGCAAGTTTTGCCCCTTTCTGCATGCCTTGCTGCTGCTTAGGTGCCACCCCTTGGGTGAGTGATAAATGCTGCTGCAGCCACCCCTGGAGCGGGCAAGCAGGCAAAGCCGGCCCTAATCAATATGATGCCCTTGCCACAATTTTGGCTGATGCCCCCTAGCACTGCCGCTAGTTCTGCCCTGACCCTTTACCCCTTTCTCAGCACCTTCCCCCTTCACCCATAGCAGTCCTCATTTTGGTGTTCCTACCCCCTATATTTTAAATAGGAACAGTGTGCACATTTGGCGCACAGCCCAAAAAGAGGCATGCTCTTGCTGGGAAGGGGCATGGCCACACAATAGTACCCCCAAATCAAATTATGCCACACAGTAGTGTAACTTTATTCACATTTTATCATGCAATAGTGTCTCGAATTCACATTATATTACACAGTAGTACCACTTTACCTTATAAACGTTTCTCCTCACAGCAGTGCCCCTTATTCACATAACATCACACTAAATTACTCCTTAGTCACATTACGCCACACCATATTGCTCTTTATTGACAGACCACACAGTAGTGCCTTTTCTATATGTTACACCATACAGTAGAGCACCTTATACACATAATGCCACACATTAGTAATGCATTTATACATAATACCACACATAATGTCTCTTACACCTATGCCGCACATTATTAGTGCCCTAATACACATAATGCCACACATATTGTCCCTTTCACATATGCCACACATTATTAATGCCCTTATACACATAATGACACACATGAACTTGCAAAACCGCTATTTTTGATCTTTAAGGATTCAGTAATATCAGGTATGGTTCCCAAAGACTGGCGTATAGCGGAAGTAGTGCCTATATTCAAAAAGGGAAGTAAAGCTGAACCAGGTAATTATAGACCAGTTAGTCTTACATCTATAGTGGGGAAAGTATTGGAAGGTATTCTAAGAGATAGTATTCAGAAGTTCCTTGAAGTCAATAAGGTCATTAAAAGGAATCAACATGGGTTTATGAAGGACAGATCCTGTCAAACCAATTTACTTGGCTTTTATGAAACAGTAAGCGCAAACCTAGATCAGAGTAAAGAGGTGGATGTAATCTTTTTAGATTTTGACAAAGCATTCAACACTGTACCACACATGAGACTTATCTACAAGCTACAAGAATCAGGGCTAGGAAGCACAATATGCACTTGGGTCAAAAACTGGTTAGATAATAGGGAGCAGCGCGTTGTGGTTAATGGATCTTTTTCAACTTGGACTGAAGTGCTAAGTGGTGTGCCGCAAGGCTCAGTATTAGGACCGCTATTGTTCAATATTTTCATTAACGACCTAACAGAAGGTCTAGAGAACATGGTGTAAATTTTTGCAGATGATACCAAATTGTGTAAAGTTATAAATGCGGAGGGTGATGCTGAGTCGCTTCAGAACGACTTAGTTAAATTAGAAGCTTGGGCAGCGAAATAGAGAATGCGCTTCAATACAGACAAGTGTAAGGTAATGCACAGTGGTAACAAGAACAAAAATAACACCTACCTACTAAATGGGGTAAAATTAGGGGATTCTGTACTGGAAAAGGACTTAGGTGTCCTAATAGATAGCAAACTAAGCAGTAGTACCCAAAGTAGGACTGCAGCAAAGAAGGCTAATAAGATATTAGCATGCATAGAACGGGGAATTGATGCTAGGGACGAGAGTATTATACTCCCGTTATATAAATCACTTGTGAGGACACACCTTGAATACTGTGTACAATTCTGGGCACCTTACTACAAAAAGGATATCCTGGAGCTAGAAAAGGTTCAAAAGCGGGCGACCAAACTAATTAAGGGTATGGAGACGCTGGAATACGAGGAAAGGCTTGCAAGACTAGGCATGTTTACACGGGAAAAGAGGAGATTAAGAGGGGACATGATCAACATTTACAAATATATAAGGGGACATTATACAGATCTTGCGCAGGACCTGTTTTTGGTTAGATCAACACAGAGAACTCGTGGACACTCGCTCAGGTTAGAGGAGAGGAGATTCCGCACAATACGGCATAAAGGCTTTTTTACGGTAAGGACGATACGTATTTGGAATTCCCTGCCCGAGGGAGTTGTAATGGCGGAATCTGTCAACACCTTTAAGAATGGGTTAGATAAATTCCTAATGGATAAGGATATCCAGGGTTACGGGGCATAGTCACGCACTATGGTATTTATAAAAAAGAGGGGTAAAACGTAACGGCAGTCATCAACTTCAGTACAAAATTTTCTACAAAATAATCGTGAATAGGAGACCACAAATAGGTTGAACTCGATGGACAATTGTCTTTTTTCAACCTTAGATACTATGTTACTATGTTACATAGTGCCCCTTACACATTTGCTGCACATTGTTAATGCATTTATACACATGACACACATAATGCCCTTTACACATAGCTTGAACACTATTGCACAACAACCAACTCACATGGCCGCTAACACTGTGACCTCTGCTTCTGCTTGGATACAGATGTGTCCTCATACATCTTGCCTCAATATGTAATGCAGCAGGAGATGCCTTGCCTGAGTCAGCTGGCAGCTCTGCTAATGTTGGGCGCCTTTTTTTTTTTAAATAAAAATGTGTCTTATTTGTATTGCTATGTGACTAGGATGCACAAGTGGCTACTGCTGATTATAATGATATGTGGCATGCACATGAAATGCTGCATTACAGTGATTTCTAGGAATACACTATAACATAGCATTTCGTATGCAGATAGAGCCGCAGTTACACACAGAATATAGGCATGCCACATATCATTTTAATCAGTAGAAGCTGCTTGTGCCCCTAGGCATACCAAATGCCTTAGGCATTTGCCTAATTTGCCTATGCCTAGGACTGGCTTTGCAAGCAGGGCTACCACCCAGGGCGCTGTGATCTGAAGGCGTAGCGCAGTCACCCCGCCAACACCTTCTCTTCCCGCCTGCCACCATTTACAAACTGTGCATACTGCAGGAGCTGTAAACCTCCTAGTTTCTATATCTCAGTGACGATGAGGCCCCAAATTTAACATCTCTGGGTGCGGTGCACCTTCTATGTATTTATTCATATTTTTTATTGTTATTATTTTTTCTTATTTTTTTATCATTTTTGTGTATATATATATATATATATTTTTTTTTTATACAATTTTTTCTTATTTTAAAATGTTTCACTAAAAGAGCTGTAAACATTTCTGTGTGTGAGTTGTATGTGTGGTCTATGGTTCCACACTACTGTACGGTGTAATGTGAATTGGTACTATTCTGTGACTGTGTCCTTCACCGTGAAGCCACACCCCTATATTTTTGGCACAAGCCTTTGGCATGCACTGTCCCTTTTTTTAATACTTGGAGGGGCGGGGTGGTGGTAGTTGTGGGCAGGGGGCAACAATCCACAACTTCTCGAACAGGCCCTGACTGACAGATGGTGCCAAGTATTTGCAGTGTCAGGTCTGTATTTGTGTCTGTTCCCAGAGGGGGCACTAGTGGGTCAGTGGTGGTGCGATGAGGAGGCTGGAGTAGATTCCTGCGCATATGCGCAAATTATGTTTATTGGTAATACACACACAGGGTACTGGAAACTGGAACAATGGTGGTATGTGCATATAAATCAGCATGGAGGCTGATAGAGGCTATTCTGTTATCAGAGACTCTAGGAGAATGTTCGGTCTGGGAACCGATGATTAACAGTACCTAATGGCTATCGGCTTGGAAAGCGATGGTGAGCAAATGATGATCGGCCTGGGAACCGATGGTGAGCAGGAGCAATTGATGGTCGGCCTAGAAACTAATGATGAACAGGAGCAACTGATGATCAGCCTAGGAACCGATGGTGAACAGGAACTTTGTGACTATCGGCCTGGAAACCGAAGATGAACAGGAGCAACTGATAATCAGCCTGGAAGCCAATGGTAAACAGATGCTGGAACTACACTTGGCAGCAATGGAACCAGGTTTGGTTAAGCAGGAGACGGCTGAGGGATGGAACAGGATTCCCAATGCAGATAGAATGGCACTGATACTGCTGCAGGCAACTAACGAACAGGTGTAAGTAATAATGCAGCACCTGGAGAGAGTCTCTGACTGCTAGTGAATGCTGGAGCAGAATGCACATATCTGCAACCGAACTAGATGGCTGGTGCCTGTAGTAACACAGAGTATTGACACAGGAGAGTCCCAGGAGACAGCTGGTGAATGCTGGAGCAGAATGCAGATGGAGCTGCAACCAAACTGGAAGGGTGGTTCCATGAAGTACAGGAGTCTCAGGAGGCTGCTGGTGAATGCTGGAGCATAATGCAGATGGATCTGCAACCAAACTGGATAGCCGTGCTTGTAGTTCCTCGGAGCATTGACACAGGAGAGTCTCAGGAGTCTGGAACCAGGAGACGCTGTGCATAGAATGCAATGCGTTGTTCAAGGCACTGGAGAGTAATATAAACTTCCACTATATTCCTCTTAGTTAGCAGGGATTGGAGAATCATGTCATGTGAGTGCTCCGGTGCACAGGAGTGGATAGCATCAAGTCAGCTGAAAGCAGGTGTCATGGCAGCGCCAATACTCTGGAGATGGCGGAAATACATTGGGTACACGCCATGGGCAAGATGTACTAAGCCTGAAAAGTGATAAATATCACAGTGATAAAGTACCAGCCAATCGGCTCCTAACTGTCATTTTTCAAACACAGCCTGTAACATGGCAGTTAGGAGCCGATTGGCTGGTGCTTTATCACAGTGATATTTATCACTTTTCAGGCTTAGTACATCCAGGGCCGGTGCAAGGTTTCTAGGCACCCTAGGCAAAATTTTTGCCTATCACCCCATCCCGTCAACTGTGTCCTGGCTCCTCTGTGCCGTCTCTCCCTCATTACATCGCCTGTATCCCAGCTCCTCTCTGCCTCTTTGCTTCCCCCTGCATCCCGACACCTATATCCCAGCTCCTCTGTACTGCTTTGCCCCATCCCGTCACCTGTATCCCAGCTCCTCAGAGCTGCTTCCCTCTGCATCCCGACACCTGTATCCCAGATCCTCAGAGCTGCTTCCCTCTGCATCCCGACACCTGTATCCCAGATCCTCGGAGCTGCTTCCCTCTGCATCCCGACACCTGTATCCCAGATCCTCAGAGCTGCTTCCCTCTGCATCCCGACACCTGTATCCCAGATCCTCGGAGCTGCTTCCCCCTGCATCCCGACACCTGTATCCCAGCTCCTCTGTACTGCTTTGCCCCATCCCGTCACCTGTATCCCAGCTCCTTGGTGCTGCTTTTCCCATCCTGTCACCTGTATCCCAGCTCCTCTCTCCCTCTTTGCTTCACCCAGCATCCTGACACCTGTATCCCTGCTCCTCTGTACTGTGTCCCCCTATCCCGTCACCTGTATCCCGGCTCCTCGTTGCTGATTCCCCGCATCCTGTCACCTGTATCCCAGCTCTCTGTGCTGCTTCCCCCTGCATCCTGACACCTGTTTCCCAGCTCCTCGGTGCTGCTTCCCCGCGTCCTGTCACCTGTATCCCAGCTCTCTGTGCTGCTTCCCCCTGCATCCTGACACCTGTTTCCCAGCTCCTCGGTGCTGCTTCCCCGCATCCTGTCACCTGTATCCCAGCTCTCTGTGCTGATTCCCCCTGCATCCTGACACCTGTATCCCAGCTCCTCGGTGCTGCTTCCCCGCATCCTGTCACCTGTATCCCAGCTCTCTGTGCTGCTTCCCCCTGCATCCTGACACCTGTTTCCCAGCTCCTCGGTGCTGCTTCCCCGCATCCTGTCACCTGTATCCCAGCTCTCTGTGCTGCTTCCCCCTGCATCCTTACACCTGTTTCCCCATTTACTCGGTGCTGCTTCCCCGCATCCTGTCACCTGTATCCCAGCTCTCTGTGCTGCTTCCCCCTGCATCCTGACACCTGTTTCCCAGCTCCTCGGTGCTGCTTCCCCGCATCCTGTCACCTGTATCCCAGCTCTCTGTGCTGCTTCCCCCTGCATCCTGACACCTGTTTCCCAGCTCCTCGGTGCTGCTTCCCCGCATCCTGTCACCTGTATCCCAGCTCTCTGTGCTGCTTCCCCCTGCATCCTGACACCTGTTTCCCAGCTCCTCTGTGCTGCTTCCCCGCATCCTGTCACCTGTATCCCAGCTCCTCAATGCTGCTTTCCCCATCCCGTCACCTGTATCCCAGCTCCTCGGTGCTGCTCCCATCCATCCCGTCACCTGTATCCCAGCTCCTCGGTGCTGCTTCCCCGCATCCTGTCACCTGTATCCCAGCTCCTCAATGCTGCTTTCCCCATCCCGTCACCTGTATCCCAGCTCCTCGGTGCTGCTCCCATCCATCCCGTCACCTGTATCCCAGCTCCTCGGTGCTGCTCCCATCCATCCCGTCACCTGTATCCCAGCTCCTCGGTGCTGCTTCCATCCATCCCGTCACCTGTATCCCAGCTCCTCAATGCTGCTTTCCCCATCCCGTCACCTGTATCCCAGCTCCTCAATGCTGCTTTCCCCATCCCGTCACCTGTATCCCAGCTCCTCTCTCTCTCTTTGCCTCCCCCCCCCCCCATATTCCAAAACCTGTATCCCAGCTCCTTTGTGCCATTTAACCCATCCTGTCACCTGTATGCCAATGCTTTTTTGTCACTTCCCCGTCACCTGTATCACTGCTCCTCTGTGCTGCTTCCTCCCATTATATATATATATATATATATATATATATATATATAATTTATGAAGTCCCAAGTGCTCTGTATCTACATATTAAACAATACATCCCTTTACTGAGACCCCACAAAACATTACTACAGACACCTGCCCCCACTCCAAGCACGCATAACTTTACACCATGCGCTAGTAACTTAAATACAGTATATCTAAATATGACATTATCCCACCCCACATATACAGTAACTGCTATACCCACTTCCCCAGATAATATTAATATACACCCCAACCCCCAGATAACACTAAAAAACACCCACCTACTGCTTGAAGGGTTCTGCATTTTCTCTCACTCATACTGCACACTGAGAAGCAGGGCAGGATAGGCCCACACAGACAGAGCATGACTCCAGGAGTAGGAAGAGGCGGGGCCTCGGGAAGAGGGGGCGGAGCCTCGGGAGGGGCAGGAGAAGGTCATACTATAGTAGGTACGTGGTTGGGTCCCGGGGAACGGAGCAACCACAGCGCAGAGAGGAAGGGGGGCAGGCATCGGGCACTGCTGCTGGCTGCACCGGACATGTCAGACTGTGACATGTCTGCAGTCTCAGCCAGTAAGCCTGTGCAAACCGTCACTGTGGTAAAATAAGGATGTCTTTTTAAGAGACATCCTTATTACAGTGCTGGGAGACTCGGTCCCGCCCCCTCAGGAGTCGGCGCCCATAGGCAGCTGCCTAAAGCTGCCTAATGGTAGCGCCGGCCCTGAGTACATCTCCCCCCATATGGCAAGGGTACACACTGGAGAGAGTCTCTGCACAGAACAGGAAATCATGGAACATGCTGCCAGGCTAAGGATGTGACCTCTGGAGGCCAGCACATCAGAGCACCGGTAAGTGACGTTATGCAAAATGCAGATTCCTGGCATGCAGAAGTAAGGTTGGTGATCCAGTGGCCATCTTGGTTAGGGATTGAAGTCTCCCTAAATGAATCAATACTGAGAATGTGCAATAGCCCTCTCCAGCTTCAATATATTCTATAACAAAGCCTCTTTCCATTGTATATGTCCTGATAGGCAGGCTAGTGCACATTCACTGACAGGACTACAATACATGTCTATCTCCTAGTGCCACCCACTAAGATTATATGTGTAATATTTAAGAAAATGGTGCGCCTGGTAAGTAGCTTCCTCAGTCACCATTTGTTAATTATTGCTGTAATTGCATATAAAGCAATTTCTCTATTGTCATTCTTTTGCACCACTGGATCATCTGTTTGCTCTGTGTGGCTGGGCTGCTTCTGTGTAATCTCTGACAGACTGGTCCTATCTATCCTAGATCAACCTCAGCCTGCTCAGCTCTCTTGCTGGCGCCCTTTCTGCTTCTCTCCTAATGTGTTCCTCACTGGTCTAGCTATACCGGGATATCTTTTATTCAGGAAGGACAGAATGGGAAGAATCGGAGGAGGGGTAGCAATGTATGTAAAAAAAAAAAAAAGCATAAAAAACTGAGGCCCTTTGGGTGACCATAGAAACAAGGGAGAAGACAATTCTTCATATTGGGGTGATACACAGGCCACCAGGTCAGGAAGAGGAACTGGACAAGAACCTACTGCAGGACATCACTAAAATGGCATTAAAAGGAGAGATAATAATCATGGGAGAGTTTAATCTTACTGATGTAAACTGGGAGGTGTCTGTTGCTAGTTCCACTAGAAGTAGGGACATTTTGAATTCCTTGCAGGGAGCATTCCTCCACCAATTTGTGAGTGAGCCCACTTGGAAAGATGCAGTATTAGACTTAATACTTACAAATGGAGACAGAATATCTGATGTAAAAGTGGGTGAAATCCTGGGATCCAGTGATCATCAAGCAGTGTTGTTCAGCATATAGACAGAACTTACAACAAAGAACCGCACAACACTAGGCGCTAATTAAAATGTATATATTTAAATATTGTTTATAGAAGTTTAATCATAAGCTGCAATAAACACTGAAAACATGCTTTCTTTCTCAGAGAATTTTTACTGCTGTTACTTTGCTTGTTACTTCTGAAAGCTGCCACTGCTCAGGAGGTATTCAACTATCCACTGCTGACTATTGAGGGGTCCCAGTACGCCTGCAGGAGAAAACCAGTACTCATCATCGGCGTGTTTGGAGCTGCAGCCACACACCGGCACTGGGACTCAGGCGGAATCACAATAGGGAGATACCTAGCCACTGGCGTGGCTTGCTTGGGGATCAACTGAGGAGGTACCCGGTACCTACTACTATAAAGTGGTGAGATACCGAGTGCAGTCTCGGATTATGCGCATGATCTAACAACTTGACTTCACTGCTGATTTCCCAGCCACAGGAATATAGAGATAAAACCCTCCGTATACTTATATGAATATATATATTCATGTTGCAGTGGTGCCACCATATATATCTGTTTCAGGAACATTTTCTTCAATTATCACCTACAATGGGCCCATAATAAATACCTGTGATCTACAAAACAGGTTATATATTATTGAAAAAGGACACTCCACTTTTGCCATCATAATTGTGCAAAGTATATTAGTAGATTGTTTTTTATGTATGTGTTTTTAGTCATGTGATACTCTTGCTTATATACATGTGATATTTTCAGAAGAAATATGTTACCAGTTTTAAAGAAAAAATATTTTTATAGATAGAAAATAAAAAAGCAAATGTATTGCAAAACTCTTCTGGTGGGATTTGGTACATACCAGACTGGGGTTAATGAAATTAGCGCACACTTTTGTCAGAAAAATTAAGACAGGGACTGACTCATCCCATACAAAAACAAAAGTGTTAATTTTATAAAGGCTGATTTTGTATAGTGATGTGCACCGGACATTTTTCGGGTTTTGTGTTTTGGTTTTGGATTCGGTTCCGCGGCCGTGTTTTGGATTCGGACGCTTTTTGGCAAAACCTCACCGAAATTTTTTTGTCAGATTCGGGTGTTTTTTACAAAAAACCCTAAAAAACAGCTTAAATCATAGAATTTGGGGGTCATTTTGATCCCATAGTATTATTAACCTCAATAACCATAATTTCCACTAATTTCCAGTCTATTCTGAACACCTCACACCTCACAATATTATTTTTAGTCCTAAAATTTGCACCGAGGTCGTTGGATGGCTAATCTAAGCGACACAAGTGGCCGACACAAACACCTGGCCCATCTAGGAGTGGCACTGCAGTGTCAGGCAGGATGGCACTTCAAAAAAAATAGTCCCCAAACAGCACATGATGCAAAGAAAAAAAGAGGCGCACCAAGGTCGCTGTGTGACTAAGCTAAGCGACACAAGTGGCCGACACAAACACCTGACCCATCTAGGAGTGGCACTGCAGTGTCAGGCAGGATGGCACTTCAAAAAAATTGTCCCCAAACAGCACATGATGCAAAGAAAAATTAAAGAAAAAAGAGGTGCAAGATGGAATTGTCCTTGGGCCCTCCCACCCACCTTTATGTTGTATAAACAGGACATGCACACTTTAACGAACCCATCATTTCAGCGACAAGGTCTGCCACACGACTGTGACTGAAATGACTGGCTGGTTTGGGCCCCCACCAAAAAAAGAAGCAATCAATCTCTCCTTGCACAAACTGGCTCTACAGAGGCAAGATGTCCACCTCATCATCATCCTCCGATTCCTCACCCCTTTCACTGTGTACATCCCCCTCCTCACAGATTATTAATTCGTCCCCACTGGAATCCACCATCTCAGGTCCCTGTGTACTTTGTGGAGGCAATTGCTGCTGGTGAATGTCTCCACGGAGGAATTGATTATAATTCATTTTGATGAACATCATCTTCTCCACATTTTCTGGAAGTAACCTCGTACGCCGATTGCTGACAAGGTGAGCGGCTGCACTAAACATTCTTTCGGAGTACACACTGGAGGGAGGGCAACTTAGGTAGAATAAAGCCAGTTTGTGCAAGGGCCTCCAAATTGCCTCTTTTTCCTGCCAGTATACGTACGGACTGTCTGACGTGCCTACTTGGATGCGGTCACTCAAGTGACAGTAGACGACATGTCAGTAATCGTTGGCAGGTCCTTCAGTCCGGACCAGATGTCAGCATTCGCTCCAGACTGCCCTGCATCACCGCCAGCGGGTGGGCTCGGAATTCTTAGCCTTTTCCTCGCACCCCCAGTTGCGGGAGAATGTGAAGGAGGAGATGTTGACGGGTCACGTTCCGCTTGACTTGACAATTTTCTCACCAGCAGGTCTTTGAACCTCTGCAGACTTGTGTCTGCTGGAAAGAGAGATACAACGTAGGTTTTAAATCTAGGATCGAGCACGGTGGCCAAAATGTAGTGCTCTGATTTCAACAGATTGACCACCCGTGAATCCTGGTTAAGCGAATTAAGGGCTACATCCACAAGTCCCACATGCCTAGCGGAATCGCTCTGTTTTAGCTCCTCCTTCAATGTCTCCAGCTTCTTCTGCAAAAGCCTGATGAGGGGAATGACCTGACTCATGCTGGCAGTGTCTGAACTGACTTCACGTGTGGCAAGTTCAAAGGGTTGCAGAACCTTGCACAACGTTGAAATCATTCTCCACTGCGCTTGAGTCAGGTGCATTCCCCCTCCTTTGCCTATATCGTGGCCAGATGTATAGGCTTGAATGGCCTTTTGCTGCTCCTCCATCCTCTGAAGCATATAGAGGGTTGAATTCCACCTCGTTACCACCTCTTGCTTCAGATGATGGCAGGGCAGGTTCAGGACTGTTTGGTGGTGCTCCAGTCTTCTGTACGCAGTGGCTGAATGCCGAAAGTGGCCCGCAATTCTTCGGGCCACCGACAGCATCTCTTGCACGCCCCTGTCGTTTTTTAAATAATTCTGCACCACCAAATTCAATGTATGTGCAAAACATGGGACGTGCTGGAATTTGCCCAGATGTAATGCACGCACAATATTGCTGGCGTTGTCCGATGTCACAAATCCCCAGGAGAGTCCAATTGGGGTAAGCCATTCTGCGATGATCTTCCTCAGTTTCCGTAAGAGGTTGTCAGCTGTGTGCCTCTTCTGGAAAGCGGTGATACAAATCGTAGCCTGCCTAGGAACGAGTTGGCGTTTGCAAGATGCTGCTACTGGTGCCGCTGCTGCTGTTCTTGCTGCGGGAGGCAATACATCTACCCAGTGGGCTGTCACAGTCATATAGTCCTGAGTCTGCCCTGCTCCACTTGTCCACATGTCCGTGGTTAAGTGGACATTGGGTACAACTGCATTTTTTAGGACACTGGTGACTCTTTTTCTGAGGTCTGTGTACATTTTCGGTATCGCCTGCCTAGAGAAATGGAACCTAGATGGTATTTGGTACCGGGGACACAGTACCTCAATCAAGTCTCTAGTTGCCTCTGAATTAACGGTGGATACCGGAACCACGTTTCTCACCGCCCAGGCTGCCAAGGCCTGAGTTATCTGCTTTGCAGCAGAATGACTGCTGTGATATTTCATCTTCCTCGCAAAGGACTGTTGGACAGTCAATTGCTTACTGGAAGTAGTACAAGTGGTCTTCCGACTTCCCCTCTGGGATGACGATCGACTCCCAGCAGCTACAACAGCAGCGCCAGCAGCAGTAGGCGTTACACTCAAGGATGCATCGGAGGAATCCCAGGCAGGAGAGGACTCATCAGACTTGCCAGTGACATGGCCTGCAGGACTATTGGCTTTCCTGGGTAAGGAGGAAATTGACACTGAGGGAGTTGGTGGTGTGGTTTGCAGGAGCTTGGTTACAAGAGGAAGGGATTTAGTGGTCAGTGGACTGCTTCCACTGTCACCCAAAGTTTTTGAACTTGTCACTGACTTATGATGAATGCGCTGCAGGTGACGTATAAGGGAAGATGTTCCGAGGTGGTTAACGTCCTTACCCCTACTTATTACAGCTTGACAAAGGCAACACACGGCTTGACACCTGTTGTCCGCATTTGTGTTGAAATCATTCCACACCGAAGAGCTGATTTTTTTTGTATTTTGACCAGGCATGTCAATGGTCATATTTGTCCCACGGACAACAGGTGTCTCCCCGGGTGCCTGACTTAAACAAACCACCTCACCATCAGAATCCTCCTTGTCAATTTCCTCCCCAGCGCCAGCAACACCCATATCCTCATCCTGGTGTACTTCAAAAGTGACATCTACAATTTGACTATCAGGAACTGGACTGCGGGTGCTCCTTCCAGCACTTGCAGGGGGCGTGCAAATGGTGGAAGGCGCAAGCTCTTCCCGTCCAGTGTTGGGAAGGTCAGGCTTCGCAACCGACACAATTGGACTCTCCTTGGGGATTTGTGATTTCGAAGAACGCACAGTTCTTTGCTGTGCTTTTTCCAGCTTAAGTCTTTTCATTTTTCTAGCTAGAGGATGAGTGCTTCCATCCTCATGTGAATCTGAACCACTAGCCATGAACATAGGCCAGGGCCTCAGCCGTTCCTTGCCACTCCGTGTCGTAAATGGCATATTGGCAAGTTTACGCTTCTCATCAGATGCTTTCAATTTTGATTTTTGGGTCATTTTACTGAACTTTTGTTTTTTGGATTTTACATGCTCTCTACTATGACATTGGGCATCGGCCTTGGCAGACGACGTTGATGGCATTTCATCGTCTCAGCCATGACTAGTGGCAGCAGCTTTAGCACGAGGTGGAAGTGGATCTTGATCTTTCCCTATTTTAACCTCCACATTTTTGTTCTCCATTTTTTAATGTGTGGAATTATATGCCAGTATCAATAGCAATGGCCTACTACTATATATACTGCGCACAACTGAAATGCACCACAGGTATGGATGGATAGTATACTTGTCGACACAGAGGTAGGTAGAGCAGTGGCCTTCCGTACCGTACTGCTATATATACTGGTGGTCACTGTGTCAGCAAACTGCAAAACTAAAATGCACCACAGGTATAGAATGTAGATGGATAGTATACTTAATGACGACACAGAGGTAGGTACAGCAGTGGCCTTCCGTACCGTACTGCTATAAATAGTATACTGGTGGTCACTGTGTCAGCAAACTGCAAAACTAAAATGCACCACAGGTATAGAAAGTAGATGGATAGTATACTTAATGACGACACAGAGGTAGGTACAGCAGTGGCCTTCCGTACCGTACTGCTATAAATAGTATACTGGTGGTCACTGTGTCAGCAAACTGCAAAACTAAAATGCACCACAGGTATAGAATGTAGATGGATAGTATACTTAATGACGACACAGAGGTAGGTACAGCAGTGGCCTTCCGTACCGTACTGCTATATATAGTATACTGGTGGTCACTGTGTCAGCAAACTGCACCCCAGTCCCCACAATTAAGCAGTGTGAGCACAGATATATGCAGCACACTGAGCACAGATATGGAGCGTTTTTTTTCAGGCAGAGAACGGATAACTGGTGGTCACTGATCAGCAAAACTCTGCACTGTACTCCTCCTATATTATACAGCTTCTCCCCAGCCCTCCCCACAATTAAGCAATAATGCACAATCAAGTTCAACAATATCAGAGAGGACGCCAGCCACGTCCTCTCCCTAACATTTCCAATGCATGAGTGAAAATGGCGGCGACGCGCGGCTGCTTATATAGAATCCGAATCCCGCGAGAATCCGACAGCGGGATGATGACGTTCGGGCGCGCTCGGGTTACCCGAGCCATACCGGAGAATCCGAGTATGGCTCGGACCCGTGTAAAAAGGGTGAGGTTCGGGGGGGTTCGGTTTCCGAGAAACCGAACCCGCTCATCACTAATTTTGTAGGGATAGGAAAATGTGTAAGCGATTCTTTGGCAGAGTGGAGGAACTTGGAAGGAGTGCAGGAGAGGTGGCAAACATTAAAAAGTGCAACTTTAAAGGCAACAGACCTTTGTATCAAAAGTGTTAGGAAAAACAAAAGGAAAAGGAAGCCAGTGTGGTTTGCGAAAGAAGTAGCAAGTATTGTGAAACAAAAAAGTTGGCTTTTAGGAAATAAGCAGACACAAAATAATGAAGACAAAGAGATATATCTTGTTAGATAGAATGAGACTAAGAAGGTAATCAGATGTGCAAGGCACAAGCTGAGTAGAGAATGGCCCAGTCAGTGGGTAAAGGAGGCAAAACATTTTTTGTGTGCATACAAGCGAAAGGAGAAAAACAAAAGGCGGAATAATAAGACTAAAGACAGAGACTAGGAATCTTGTTGAGGGAGACAATGTAATAGCGGATTATCTTCATAATTATTTTTGCTCAGTATTCACTACTGAGAGTCAAAGAGGGCCACAGTTAAGTTACAGGAATATTCAGAAAAATTAAACAAGTACATTTACAGAGGAGAAGGTCCTAACAGAACTCTCAAAGCTGAAAGTGGATAAATCAATGCGGTCGGAAGGGATACATCCAAGGATACTAAAAGAGCTTAAAGCTTAACCAGTCAATAGTTACAGGCATTAGTGGAACTTGCCATGGGCAAGCAGGAATTTTGCCCGGGGCGCTGCCTTCCGGAGGGCGCCGGGCAAAATAATAACATCTCTCCCATAGATCGAGGAGAGGAGAGGAGAGAAGAGCGGCGCCGGCGGAGGAGGTCTGCAGCGGTCTGGATCAGGAACGGGGATAGTAAGTATACTTATTTTATTTTTTCTTTCAGCGGCGCTACAGGGGGCACAAATGGGGGCGTAACTGACCACACACCCATTTGAAGCCACGCCCCTATACTTTGCCCGGGGCGCCACAAGGGCAAGAACCGGCCCTGGCTACAGGAGTAATTCCAGAGGACTGGAAAAGAGCTAACGTAGTCCCACTGCACAAAGGTGGAAACAAGGAAGAGGCAAGCAACTACCTTACATCAGTAGAAATTGATGGAAACACTCTTAAAAGAAAGAGTTGTAGACTATGTCAAATCCAGCAAATTACAGGATCCCAAACAACATGCATTCACTGGGGGTAGATTATGTCAAACAAACCTTATTGACTTTTTTTGACTGGTGGACTAAAGTAATAGATAAAGGTGAAGCCATAGATATAGCTTATCTAGACTTTAGTAAGGCTTTTGACACTGTCCCATACAGGGCTGTTTCTAGACAATTTGGCTCCCAGTGCGAGATTTAAAAATGTGCCCCCCCCCCATGACATAAAAAAATGTGCCCCCCCCCACACACACACACACACCTAGATGGAAAAAAAAACTTGTGCGCGCACCCGGCAAGGGGGCGTGGCCTCATATAAATGAGTGTGGCCTCATTTAAATGGGCATGGCCTCGTCTGAAAAGACAATCACAATCACAATCACAATCCAGTTTTTGACCCTGCTCCAACAGATCACGACCACCACGGGAAAAAAAAATTCTACCATATTAAGCCCCACACAGTAATGCCCTTGATACATTAAATCCCCACACTACGGCAGGCAAGAGTCCCCATTTCACACATTACGGCAGGTGTCCCCATTTTACACATTGAGGGAGAGAGAGAGAATACTTACAGAGGCGATTATCGCTCTTTGGCCCGCCTCACCAGTCACTCCTCGCGCCGGCCTTTTCCTCTTCCTAACTTGGATCCCCCTCTGTACTCCGCTCGGGGGGGGGGGGGGGCGAGTTTCGCGGAGTGACGGGGTTGTGTCGTGACGTAACGACGCAACCGTGTCATTCCGTGAAACTCTGCCCCCCGAGCGAGTTACTCGGGGATAAATAGGAGGGTGAAGCAGGGAGCCACAGTTAGTGTCGCGGCGGGCGCCCAGTGCGGTTGCACTGCTCGCCTGCCCCGAGAAACGGCCCTGGTCCCATATCACAGATTGCTAAATAAACTTGAAAGCTTGGCATTGGATAATAGGATGGTTGAATGGATAAGATCTTGGTTTCAGGAAAGATAACAGAGAGTTGTAGTAAATGGAGTGCATCACAGGAGGGTAATGTTACCATTGGAGTACCCCAGGGATCTGTACTTGGACCAGTTATTTTTAATATCTTTATTGGTGACATTGCAAATTGCATTAAAGGGAAAGTATGCCTTTTTGCAGATGACACAAAGGTATACAACAGGGTTGACACACAAGGAGGGTAAAACAAATGATTGAGGATCTAGGTAGACTAGAGGAATGGTCAAAAGCATGGCAATTACAGTTTAATGCCAAAAAATGCAAAATCATGCACTTGGGTCTCAAAAATTCAAAAGCTAAATGTAGTATTAATGGCACTACACTGGAAACTACCAAGGAGGAAAGGGATCTAGGAGTCACTATTTTAAGTGACTTAAAGGCAGGTAAGCCATGTAACAAAGCAACGAGGAAGGCTAGTCAGATGCTTGGTTGCATAGGGATAGGAATCAGCAGCAGAAAGAAATGTTATAATTCCACTGTATAGGTCATTGGTATTGCCTCATCTAGAATACTGTGTTCAATTATAGAGGCCTTAGCTTCAGAAGTATATTAATATACTAGAAGATGGTGCATGGCCTACATCACAAAACATACCTAGAAAGACTAAAAAAATCTCAATATGTATAGTTTGGAGCAGAGAAGGGAAAGAGGAACATGATAGAAACTTTAAAATATACAATATCAAGGGTTTTAACAAAGTTCAGGAGGGAAATGTTCTTCAAATGAAGAAAAGTATTAGAACACAAGGATATGCACTGAAACTAAAGGGAGGTAGGTTCAGGGGGAAATTGGGGGAAAAATTACTTCACAAAAAGAGTAGTGGACAGGTGGAATAGTCTCCCATCAGAGGTGGTAGAGACTAAAACAGTAGAGCAATTAAACATGCATGGGAAAGACATAAGGATATCCTTACAGAGTAATAAGGATCAAATAAGGTTTGAGGTAAAAATATGGTAAAAAAAAAAAAGGGGCAGACAAAATGGGCCAAGTGGTTCCTATCTTCTGTCACATTCAATGGGGGATATTCAATTGTTTAAAAAGTTAGTTGGGTGTCTGTTTTTTCCTATCTAATAGACAGGAAAAAACAGACACCCAACCAACTTTTCACACATTTAAATTTTCCCTCTATGTTTCTAATGTTTCTATGTCTCTGACTCTGCTGCCAAACAGTTATCCCACACTGTCCCCACTTTCACTGTTTCCCCTCACCACATATAGGAAGTCTAGGAATCTACCTCTCCAGTCAGTTTCCTCAGACCAACTGTCACTCTGCTTTCCTCATTGCTCTTAATAGCTTCTTCTGGGTTGCCATGGAAACCTTCCCTAAAATCACCTCACAACTGTGGTTGCTATTGTAACCTCCTTACTGCCAACATCAGCACAGCAACAACAACTTACAGTGATTTTGGTGGTAGTGGGGGTTACGCAATCTTTTTGGTAGAGGAACAAAAGTTTGTTGCCCTGGGACTAAAGTCTATCAGCGGTCAGCCCACTGACTTAATAGCGCTTTTGAAACTGGCGCCCGAGCAGAAACTACGAGAGCTGACAGCAGGATCTCATGGTTTCGCCTCAGGACGGGATCCGAGGCAGTTGGGGCAGATCCGAGCCCCGGCTCGACTGCCTCAGATCCCGAAAGTTCTGAGCAGTAATTTCTTAAAATCCGAACCACTCATCTCTAGTAGCAAGTAAGATCACAACTGCTTATTTATGCACACCCAGAAAACACTGCCTAAACGGCCATGACATGCCTGCGTTTGGCCAACCACAACCAAATGCTGTCTTCCTGTCACTCACTTTGTGACTTATTCCTTGGTGTGACTGCAATCACACTGGCTGCACTTATGCACTGCAGCTCAGATGCATGCACAGTAAGAAAGCAGAGTCTGATTTTCTTACAATAGCAGCATTGCTATTGCATCTGAATCAGGCCCAGTGTTGGCTTAATGAAGCCAATGCTGGTGTAATCCATTGGTGTAATCTTTTCAAAACTTCATCAATGGGATATACTGTAGGCCTGATAAAATCAGCATAGGTAGTTTTAGTTAATGGTGACAGCATTGTTGTAACTAGAATGTCCTTTTCAGTGTGGATTAGCATGAAGTGAACTTGACTTGTCTCTATATACAACTTGATAATAAAGTCCTTAGAGTCCCTAAACCATTAAAACTTGAAAAGAAAAAAAATAAGAAAAAAAAAACCCATGTGGATAGGATTGTGTCAAACAGGCCTTATTTCTAGATAGGAGTTTGGGAGGCACAACCAGTGAATGCATGGATAGCATGTCTGTTTAGTCAGATCTGGAAAAGTGAATTTGGCTCATACTGTACATGGTGGTTGGTGTTAATAAACTAGCCACTAATTGTAGATTGCAGTGACGTACAATCTATAGTCTATCTGTAGCCCCTTACAGGATGGGTTATATGGGGTCACACAGTTGAGAGCAAATGAGAGAAGACAATTGTAAACACATATACATATATATATATATATATATATATATATGTTATTAATAGAGTGTTATATATTCAATAAGAAACTCAAACCAATTAGTGGTAGATATATATATATATATATATATATATATATATATATACACAGGACCAAAGACGTGGCACTCACAGCATAGTTACAACAGATCAAAAGGACATCAGTCACTGTTTTGCAACGTTTCAGTGGTAGTCCACTGTCGTCAGGCTTTATTTGAAAATACATTAAAATCATCTTACCTTTATAGAACCCCCGCGTGCATGTTCGAAAAACAGTCCGGACCCGAACTTCCGGTCGTGCGGACGGAAATTACGTGATAGTGCCGTCAGCGCACTGAAAGAAGAAACCATCACCATAGTAACCAGAAGCGTACATAAAAACAATCATTGCAATCTACTTACAGAAACGGAAAGTCGCGATAAAGTTCTCACCAATAGTACACATGCATATTACTACATGCAGTATACATATATGGATACATTGTTAATAACCCAAATGGTAACAGAGACAGTTCCTCATAATTTCTTAATATGCTGCAATCATGTTTATACAGACAAACGGGGAGACCCTGATTGTCTGGGATGTTAATGTCCCAGCTTAATCAATCTTGTTGACACAAACATATTTTGTAATGATAAAAAAATAATAAAGAAAGGAAATATAATACTGTAGAGAATATACTACTAAAGAAAACAGGCGTAAGACAGTTGTTCGTTCAAACCATTAGGATGCAACACCCCCAAATATGTTATCCATTTTGTCTCCATTTGGAGTAGTTTGGACGACCGATCTCCACCCCTAATGCTGTTAGGGATGTGATCGATCATTCTGTATCGTATACTATTGATGGGGTGTTTATAAGTAGCGAAATGTCTTGCTACGGGTTGTTCACTGCTGCCCGTTTCTAGTGCTTTTCTTATGGCCGACCTATGACAGGTCATTCTCTCTTTAAATTTCCTTTCTGATTTACCTACATAGCTGAGGCCACAAGGGCAGACAATCTGATAGACCGTGAATGTGGAATTGCAGGTTAATCGATGTCGAATTAAAATCTTTTTCCCTGTTTGTGGGTGGTTAAATGAATCTCCTGTAAGTAAGTATTGACACGTCACGCATGTGCATTTAAAGCACCCTAATTTAGTGATTGTATGAGACAAAAAATGTGTGCTGGGTATTACTGCATCCTGTGCAACCCTTGAGATATCGGTTTTAACCAAATAGTCTCTGAGATTTTTCCCTTTGGTGTAACACGGCATAAGCCTTGAACCAGATAAATGTAATTGTTCATCGGTTTCTATTAAGGGCCAATGTTTTTTGGCAATACGTGTAATAGCATTGGATTTTACATTAAATTTGTTTACCCAAGGGAATTTGGTTTGATGCTGTTCATCTTTTTTGATCTTATTTTTTAATAAAGCTGTCCTGTCCATACTCATAACTTTTGATTTAGCTGAATTGAGCAACCCTTTGGAATAACCTCTTAGCAGTAATTTGGTAATTAAAGTATCAATCTGAGCCGAGGCAACCTCTGTCTCACTGTTTATACGTCTAATCCTAATCATTTGAGAGTAAGGTAATCCTCTCTTAAGAGAGGGAGGATGACAGCTTTGTGCATGTAAAAGCTGATTGCAATCAGTGGGCTTTGTATAGATACTAGTGTTAATCTTATTATTCTGAATTTTTACCAAGACATCTAGAAAGTTAATAACCTCCTGATTAAATTCAAAAGTGAATTTAATAGAGCCGTCGCCGGCATTGAAACCCTCCAATAATTCTGTTAATGTCTGTATGTCATCTTTCCATAGAATAAATAGGTCATCTATGTAACGATTGAAAAGAATTGCCCCTGATCTAAAGCAATCATTATTGTAAAACAAATCCTCTTCTATTGAAAACATAAAAATGTTTGCATATGTGGGAGAGACTGCAGATCCCATCGCACACCCTCTCGTTTGTAAATAAAATTGTTTGCCATACAGAAAAAAGTTGCTGGTCAAGACTAATTCTAATAACAGCAAAATAACATTAATTTTATCTGAGTCAAACACTGCCTTTCTATAAAGAAATCTTCTGACCGCTGCTAATCCCATATCATGGGGAATTGATGTATACAGGCTGACAACATCCACGGTTACCAGCCAACAATTATCTGGTAATAATTCAATAGAATGAAGATTGTTTAGGAAGGCAGTAGTGTCAATCAGATAGCTGGGTTCTTCACACAGCAAAGGTTGTAACAAACAATCTAAAGAGACCGACAAGGGTTGTAGAAGAGACCCCCGTGCCGACACAATGGGTCGACCAGGGGGTGGATCTATTCCCTTGTGGATCTTTGGCAGTAGGTAAAATATCGGCACTATCGGGAACTGTGGTACCAAAACATTCATAATTTCTGGAGTGATTAAATCAACCTTTAGTGCTTGTGAAAGAATATCAATTAATCATTTTTTACAACTAGCAGACGGATTAGCATGTAATTTTGTATATACATCCGCACCAGACAATTGTCGTTGTGCTTCTGTATTATAATCATGAAAGTCTTGTAATACTATCACGCCTCCTTTATCCGATGGCCTTATGATCAATTGTTCATTGTTGGATAAATCATGTAGTGCATTCCGTTCAGCTTTAGTAAGGTTAGGGTGTGTTTGTTCACGGGAGTCCTCCACACATTTAACCTCATGTTCAAAGATTCTCATAAACGTCTTTAAACTTGTGTTGTTTGACAAGGGGTCAAAGATAGATTTCTGACGAAAAGGATGAAGTTTGGTAGGTAAAGGTCTCTGCACATTGGTATTTGTCTGATTGCCAAAATGTTCCTTTAATTTGATCTTGCGTTGGAGCTTGTATTTTTCTATATTCCATTGGAGATCACTGAAAGGGACAGAAGGCACGAATGAAAGTCCTTTGTTCAATAACTTTTTTTCAGTGTCTGATAGCTCGTATGATGACAAGTTGCAGATCATTTCTTTTTGTAACGTGGTGGCCTGCCGACTCGTCCCCTGCCTCTGCCATTGGCCGCCTCTACGGGTGTATCTCCGCTTTCTAAAGCGGCTCGATCTTTTGCCGCTACCCCTAAAGGGGCTGATGCTTGGTTTGATCTTTCAGATTCACTCGTTGATTCCACCGATGAGTCTGTGTCTAATCTGTAATTTTGTTTGAATTGGCGACGGAAGAATGGGCGTTTTTTATCTGTGGGATTATTGCCAGACAGCCACCTGTACACAGTATGTCTTTCATAATCTTCCTCAACTTTGACCAATTTCTTCTTTTTAAACTCAATAAGTTCTTTTTTATATTGAGTAATCTGTGTCTGTAGTTTCTTCATCCACTCGCCCTCAACATCAGCCGTAAGAATGGATAGGTTGGTACTTTCAAAAACCGCAATTTTTGTTCTGACTGATTCCAATTCCTTAGTAGATTGTTCAATGACCAAAAGGATGAGGTCCAGTGAACATTTATTCAAGATGGCAATCCATCGTCGGCAAAAATTAGCGTCGTATCTTCCTATGGTGGGACAATTGTGGACCCGAAAGCCTCTGGGTATTTTCTTCGATCTGAAGTAATCGCTGAGGGATAGCCCGTGTAAATCAAAATCCACCTCTTTCTTTTTGAGATTCAGTAAATCTCTGAAGATGATGTTTGGGGCCATAGCATGTGCTTCATCCCGTAATCCTTTCTTGCGCAAAATAGCTTCAGCATCTGATTCGGAGAACGAATGCACGTCTCCTACCGGAAAGTTGAAATGCCCCCATTGTCCGGAAGAATCCTCCATTATGTTCAATTTGTTCACTGGATTAACATCCACTAATATAAAATAAATGCTTCCAAAAATAAACACCTATGGCAGGTGTTCAAAAAATATCCAATACATGGACCATTTAAAAACAAACTGCGTGGACCATTCAATATGAGCTGGTTGCCAATATCAAGAGAAACCCACAGTTGCGTTTCACTATACAAAGATGCAAGGATAGGCACTCCACAATGCTCAGATATAGAAATGCTGGTGCCTCCGTGAAGATAACATACACAGGACCAAAGACGTGGCACTCACAGCATAGTTACAACAGATCAAAAGGACATCAGTCACTGTTTTGCAACGTTTCAGTGGTAGTCCACTGTCGTCAGGCTTTATTTGAAAATACATTAAAATCATCTTACCTTTATAGAACCCCCGCGTGCATGTTCGAAAAACAGTCCGGACCCGAACTTCCGGTCGGGCGGACGGAAATGACGTGATAGTGCCGTCAGCGCACTGAAAGAAGAAACCATCACCATAGTAACCAGAAGCGTACATAAAAACAATCATTGCAATCTACTTACAGAAACGGAAAGTCGCGATAAAGTTCTCACCAATAGTACACATGCATATTACTACATGCAGTATACATATATGGATACATTGTTAATAACCCAAATGGTAACAGAGACAGTTCCTCATAATTTCTTAATATGCTGCAATCATGTTTATACAGACAAACGGGGAGACCCTGATTGTCTGGGATGTTAATGTCCCAGCTTAATCAATCTTGTTGACACAAACATATTTTGTAATGATAAAAAAATACTGCTAAGAGGTTATTCCAAAGGGTTGCTCAATTCAGCTAAATCAAAAGTTATGAATATGGACAGGACAGCTTTATTAAAAAATAAGATCAAAAAAGATGAACAGCATCAAACCAAATTCCCTTGGGTAAACAAATTTAATGTAAAATCCAATGCTATTACACGTATTGCCAAAAAACATTGGCCCTTAATAGAAACCGATGAACAATTACATTTATCTGGTTCAAGGCTTATGCCGTGTTACACCAAAGGGAAAAATCTCAGAGACTATTTGGTTAAAACCGATATCTCAAGGGTTGCACAGGATGCAGTAATACCCAGCACACATTTTTTGTCTCATACAATCACTAAATTAGGGTGCTTTAAATGCACATGCGTGACGTGTCAATACTTACTTACAGGAGATTCATTTAACCACCCACAAACAGGGAAAAAGATTTTAATTCGACATCGATTAACCTGCAATTCCACATTCACGGTCTATCAGATTGTCTGCCCTTGTGGCCTCAGCTATGTAGGTAAATCAGAAAGGAAATTTAAAGAGAGAATGACCTGTCATAGGTCGGCCATAAGAAAAGCACTAGAAACGGGCAGCAGTGAACAACCCGTAGCAAGACATTTCGCTACTTATAAACACCCCATCAATAGTATACGATACAGAATGATCGATCACATCCCTAACAGCATTAGGGGTGGAGATCGGTCGTCCAAACTACTCCAAATGGAGACAAAATGGATAACATATTTGGGGGTGTTGCATCCTAATGGTTTGAACGAACAACTGTCTTACGCCTGTTTTCTTTAGTAGTATATTCTCTACAGTATTATATTTCCTTTCTTTATTATTTTTTTATCATTACAAAATATGTTTGTGTCAACAAGATTGATTAAGCTGGGACATTAACATCCCAGACAATCAGGGTCTCCCCGTTTGTCTGTATAAACATGATTGCAGCATATTAAGAAATTATGAGGAACTGTCTTTGAATCCATTTGGGTTATTAACAATGTATCCATATATGTATACTGCATGTAGTAATATGCATGTGTACTATTGGTGAGAACTTTATCGCGACTTTCCGTTTCTGTAAGTAGATTGCAATGATTGTTTTTATGTACGCTTCTGGTTACTATGGTGATGGTTTCTTCTTTCAGTGCGCTGACGGCACTATCACGTCATTTCCGTCCGCCCGACCGGAAGTTCGGGTCCGGACTGTTTTTCGAACATGCACGCGGGGGTTCTATAAAGGTAAGATGATTTTAATGTATTTTCAAATAAAGCCTGACGACAGTGGACTACCACTGAAACGTTGCAAAACAGTGACTGATGTCCTTTTGATCTGTTGTAACTATGCTGTGAGTGCCACGTCTTTGGTCCTGTGTATGTTATCTTCACGGAGGCACCAGCATTTCTATATCTGAGCATTGTGGAGTGCCTATCCTTGCATCTTTGTATAGTGAAACGCAACTGTGGGTTTCTCTTGATATTGGCAACCAGCTCATATTGAATGGTCCACGCAGTTTGTTTTTAAATGGTCCATGTATTGGATATTTTTTGAACACCTGCCATAGGTGTTTATTTTTGGAAGCATTTATTTTATATTAGTGGATGTTAATCCAGTGAACAAATTGAACATAATGGAGGATTCTTCCGGACAATGGGGGCATTTCAACTTTCCGGTAGGAGACGTGCATTCGTTCTCCGAATCAGATGCTGAAGCTATTTTGCGCAAGAAAGGATTACGGGATGAAGCACATGCTATGGCCCCAAACATCATCTTCAGAGATTTACTGAATCTCAAAAAGAAAGAGGTGGATTTTGATTTACACGGGCTATCCCTCAGCGATTACTTCAGATCGAAGAAAATACTAGAGATGAGCGCCTGAAATTTTTCGGGTTTTGTGTTTTGGTTTTGGGTTCGGTTCCGCGGCCGTGTTTTGGGTTCGAACGCGTTTTGGCAAAACCTCACCGAATTATTTTTGTCGGATTCGGGTGTGTTTTGGATTCGGGTGTTTTTTTCCAAAAACACTAAAAAACAGCTTAAATCATAGAATTTGGGGGTCATTTTGATCCCAAAGTATTATTAACCTCAAAAACCATAATTTACACTCATTTTCAGTCTATTCTGAATACCTCACACCTCACAATATTATTTTTAGTCCTAAAATTTGCACCGAGGTCGCTGTGTGAGTAAGATAAGCGACCCTAGTGGCCGACACAAACACCGGGCCCATCTAGGAGTGGCACTGCAGTGTCACGCAGGATGTCCCTTCCAAAAAACCCTCCCCAAACAGCACATGACGCAAAGAAAAAAAGAGGCGCAATGAGGTAGCTGTGTGAGTAAGATTAGCGACCCTAGTGGCCGACACAAACACCGGGCCCATCTAGGAGTGGCACTGCAGTGTCACGCAGGATGGCCCTTCCAAAAAACCCTCCCCAAACAGCACATGACGCAAAGAAAAAAAGAGGCGCAATGAGGTAGCTGACTGTGTGAGTAAGATTAGCGACCCTAGTGGCCGACACAAACACCGGGCCCATCTAGGAGTGGCACTGCAGTGTCACGCAGGATGTCCCTTCCAAAAAACCCTCCCCAAACAGCACATGACGCAAAGAAAAAAAGAGGCGCAATGAGGTAGCTGTGTGAGTAAGATTAGCGACCCTAGTGGCCGACACAAACACCGGGCACATCTAGGAGTGGCACTGCAGTGTCACGCAGGATGTCCCTTCCAAAAAACCCTCCCCAAACAGCACATGACGCAAAGAAAAAAAGAGGCGCAATGAGGTAGCTGTGTGAGTAAGATTAGCGACCCTAGTGGCCGACACAAACACCGGGCCCATCTAGGAGTGGCACTGCAGTGTCACGCAGGATGTCCCTTCCAAAAAACCCTCCCCAATCAGCACATGATGCAAAGAAAAAGAAAAGAAAAAAGAGGTGCAAGATGGAATTATCCTTGGGCCCTCCCACCCACCCTTATGTTGTATAAACAAAACAGGACATGCACACTTTAACCAACCCATCATTTCAGTGACAGGGTCTGCCACACGACTGTGACTGATATGACGGGTTGGTTTGGACCCCCCCCAAAAAAGAAGCAATTAATCTCTCCTTGCACAAACTGGCTCTACAGAGGCAAGATGTCCACCTCATCTTCACCCTCCGATATATCACCGTGTACATCCCCCTCCTCACAGATTATCAATTCGTCCCCACTGGAATCCACCATCTCAGCTCCCTGTGTACTTTGTGGAGGCAATTGCTGCTGGTCAATGTCTCCGCGGAGGAATTGATTATAATTCATTTTAATGAACATCATCTTCTCCACATTTTCTGGATGTAACCTCGTACGCCGATTGCTGACAAGGTGAGCGGCGGCACTAAACACTCTTTCGGAGTACACACTTGTGGGAGGGCAACTTAGGTAGAATAAAGCCAGTTTGTGCAAGGGCCTCCAAATTGCCTCTTTTTCCTGCCAGTATAAGTACGGACTGTGTGACGTGCCTACTTGGATGCGGTCACTCATATAATCCTCCACCATTCTATCAATGTTGAGAGAATCATATGCAGTGACAGTAGACGACATGTCCGTAATCGTTGTCAGGTCCTTCAGTCCGGACCAGATGTCAGCATCAGCAGTCGCTCCAGACTGCCCTGCATCACCGCCAGCGGGTGGGCTCGGAATTCTGAGCCTTTTCCTCGCACCCCCAGTTGCGGGAGAATGTGAAGGAGGAGATGTTGACAGGTCGCGTTCCGCTTGACTTGACAATTTTGTCACCAGCAGGTCTTTCAACCCCAGCAGACCTGTGTCTGCCGGAGAGAGAGATCCAAGGTAGGCTTTAAATCTAGGATCGAGCACGGTGGCCAAAATGTAGTGCTCTGATTTCAACAGATTGACCACCCGTGAATCCTTGTTAAGCGAATTAAGGGCTGCATCCACAAGTCCCACATGCCTAGCGGAATCGCTCCGTGTTAGCTCCTTCTTCAATGCCTCCAGCTTCTTCTGCAAAAGCCTGATGAGGGGAATGACCTGACTCAGGCTGGCAGTGTCTGAACTGACTTCACGTGTGGCAAGTTCAAAGGGCATCAGAACCTTGCACAACGTTGAAATCATTCTCCACTGCACTTGAGACAGGTGCATTCCATCTCCTATATCGTGCTCAATTGTATAGGCTTGAATGGCCTTTTGCTGCTCCTCCAACCTCTGAAGCATATAGAGGGTTGAATTCCACCTCGTTACCACTTCTTGCTTCAGATGATGGCAGGGCAGGTTCAGTAGTTTTTGGTGGTGCTCCAGTCTTCTGTACGTGGTGCCTGTACGCCGAAAGTGTCCCGCAATTTTTCTGGCCACCGACAGCATCTCTTGCACGCCCCTGTCGTTTTTTAAAAAATTCTGCACCACCAAATTCAAGGTATGTGCAAAACATGGGACGTGCTGGAATTTGCCCATATTTAATGCACACACAATATTGCTGGCGTTGTCCGATGCCACAAATCCACAGGAGAGTCCAATTGGGGTAAGCCATTCCGCGATGATCTTCCTCAGTTGCCGTAAGAGGTTTTCAGCTGTGTGCGTATTCTGGAAAGCGGTGATACAAAGCGTAGCCTGCCTAGGAAAGAGTTGGCGTTTGCGAGATGCTGCTACTGGTGCCGCCGCTGCTGTTCTTGCGGCGGGAGTCCATACATCTACCCAGTGGGCTGTCACAGTCATATAGTCCTGACCCTGCCCTGCTCCACTTGTCCACATGTCCGTGGTTAAGTGGACATTGGGTACAACTGCATTTTTTAGGACACTGGTGAGTCTTTTTCTGACGTCCGTGTACATTCTCGGTATCGCCTGCCTAGAGAAGTGGAACCTAGATGGTATTTGGTAACGGGGGCACACTGCCTCAATAAATTGTCTAGTTCCCTGTGAACTAACGGCGGATACCGGACGCACGTCTAACACCAACATAGTTGTCAAGGACTCAGTTATCCGCTTTGCAGTAGGATGACTGCTGTGATATTTCATCTTCCTCGCAAAGGACTGTTGAACAGTCAATTGCTTACTGGAAGTAGTACAAGTGGGCTTACGACTTCCCCTCTGGGATGACCATCGACTCCCAGCGGCAACAACAGCAGCGCCAGCAGCAGTAGGCGTTACACGCAAGGATGCATCGGAGGAATCCCAGGCAGGAGAGGACTCGTCAGACTTGCCAGTGACATGGCCTGCAGGACTATTGGCATTCCTGGGGAAGGAGGAAATTGACACTGAGGGAGTTGGTGGGGTGGTTTGCGTGAGCTTGGTTACAAGAGGAAGGGATTTACTGGTCAGTGGACTGCTTCCGCTGTCACCCAAAGTTTTTGAACTTGTCACTGACTTATTATGAATGCGCTGCAGGTGACGTATAAGGGAGGATGTTCCGAGGTGGTTAACGTCCTTACCCCTACTTATTACAGCTTGACAAAGGGAACACACGGCTTGACACCTGTTGTCCGCATTTCTGGTGAAATACCTCCACACCGAAGAGCTGATTTTTTTGGTATTTTCACCTGGCATGTCAACGGCCATATTCCTCCCACGGACAACAGGTGTCTCCCCGGGTGCCTGACTTAAACAAACCACCTCACCATCAGAATCCTCCTGGTCAATTTCCTCCCCAGCGCCAGCAACACCCATATCCTCCTCATCCTGGTGTACTTCAACACTGACATCTTCAATCTGACTATCAGGAACTGGACTGCGGGTGCTCCTTCCAGCACTTGCAGGGGGCGTGCAAATGGTGGAAGGCGCATGCTCTTCACGTCCAGTGTTGGGAAGGTCAGGCATCGCAACCGACACAATTGGACTCTCCTTGTGGATTTGGGATTTCAAAGAACGCACAGTTCTTTGCGGTGCTTTTGCCAGCTTGAGTCTTTTCAGTTTTCTAGCGAGAGGCTGAGTGCTTCCATCCTCATGTGAAGCTGAACCACTAGCCATGAACATAGGCCAGGGCCTCAGCCGTTCCTTGCCACTCCGTGTGGTAAATGGCATATTGGCAAGTTTACGCTTCTCCTCCGACAATTTTATTTTAGGTTTTGGAGTCCTTTTTTTTCTGATATTTGGTGTTTTGGATTTGACATGCTCTGTACTATGACATTGGGCATCGGCCTTGGCAGACGACGTTGCTGGCATTTCATCGTCTCGGCCATGACTAGTGGCAGCAGCTTCAGCACGAGGTGGAAGTGGATCTTGATCTTTCCCTAATTTTGGAACCTCAACTTTTTTGTTCTCCATATTTTATAGGCAGAACTAAAAGGCACCTCAGGTAAACAATGGAGATGGATGGATTGGATACTAGTATACAATTATGGACGGACTGCCACGGTTAGGTGGTATAAAAAAAACACGGTTAGGTGGTATATAATGCAATTATGGATGGACGGACTGCCTGCCGAGTGCCGACACAGAGGTAGCCACAGCCGTGAACTACCGCACTGTACACTGGTTGATAAAGAGATAGTAGTATACTCGTAACAACTAGTATGACGACGGTATAAAGAATGAAAAAAAAACCACGGTTAGGTGGTATATATTATAATACAATTATGGTTGGACGGACTGCCTGCCGAGTGCCGACACAGAGGTAGCCACAGCCGTGAACTACCGCACTGTACACTGGTTGATAAAGAGATAGTAGTATACTCGTAACAACTAGTATGACGACGGTATAAAGAATGAAAAAAAAACCACGGTTAGGTGGTATATATTATAATACAATTATGGATGGACGGACTGCCTGCCGAGTGCCGACACAGAGGTAGCCACAGCCGTGAACTACCGCACTGTACTGTGTCTGCTGCTAATATAGACTGGTTGATAAAGAGATAGTATACAATACTACTAATATACTGGTGGTCAGGCACTGGTCACCACTAGTCACACTGGCAGTGGCACTCCTGCAGCAAAAGTGTGCACTGTTTAATTTTAATATAATATTATTTATCATGTACTCCTGGCTCCTGCTATAACAACCTGCAGTGCTCCCCAGTCTCCCCCACAATTATAAGCTTTATATACAATACATTGATGTGCAGCACACTGGGCTGAGCAGTGCACACAGACTGAGTCACTGTGTGACTGTGTATCGTTTTTTTCAGGCAGAGAACGGATATATTAAATAAAACAAACAACTGCACTGTCTCTGGTGGTCACTGGTCACTGTGGTCGTCAGTCACTAAACTCTGTCTGCACTCTCTTCTAATCTACAGTATCACAGCAATCTCTCTCTCTCTCTCTCTTCTAAATCTAATCTAAATGGAGAGGACGCCAGCCACGTCCTCTCCCTATCAATCTCAATGCACGTGTGAAAATGGCGGCGACGCGCGGCTCCTTATATAGAATCCGAGTCTCGCGAGAATCCGACAGCGTCATGATGACGTTCGGGCGCGCTCGGGTTAACCGAGCAAGGCGGGAAGATCCGAGTCGCTCGGACCCGTGAAAAAAAAAGTGAAGTTCGTGCGGGTTCGGATTCAAAGAAACCGAACCCGCTCATCTCTAGAAAATACCCAGAGGCTTTCGGGTCCACAATTGTCCCACCATAGGAAGATACGACGCTAATTTTTGCCGACGATGGATTGCCATCTTGAATAAATGTTCACTGGACCTCATCCTTTTGGTCATTGAACAATCTACTAAGGAATTGGAATCAGTCAGAACAAAAATTGCGGTTTTTGAAAGTACCAACCTATCCATTCTTACGGCTGATGTTGAGGGCGAGTGGATGAAGAAACTACAGACACAGATTACTCAATATAAAAAAGAACTTATTTAGTTTAAAAAGAAGAAATTGGTCAAAGTTGAGGAAGATTATGAAAGACATACTGTGTACAGGTGGCTGTCTGGCAATAATCCCACAGATAAAAAACGCCCATTCTTCCGTCGCCAATTCAAACAAAATTACAGATTAGACACAGACTCATCGGTGGAATCAACGAGTGAATCTGAAAGATCAAACCAAGCATCAGCCCCTTTAGGGGTAGCGGCAAAAGATCGAGCCGCTTTAGAAAGCGGAGATACACCCGTAGAGGCGGCCAATGGCAGAGGCAGGGGACGAGTCGGCAGGCCACCACGTTACAAAAAGAAATGATCTGCAACTTGTCATCATACGAGCTATCAGACACTGAAAAAAAGTTATTGAACAAAGGACTTTCATTCGTGCCTTCTGTCCCTTTCAGTGATCTCCAATGGAATATAGAAAAATACAAGCTCCAACGCAAGATCAAATTAAAGGAACATTTTGGCAATCAGACAAATACCAATGTGCAGAGACCTTTACCTACCAAACTTCATCCTTTTCGTCAGAAATCTATCTTTGACCCCTTGTCAAACAACACAAGTTTAAAGACGTTTATGAGAATCTTTGAACATGAGGTTAAATGTGTGGAGGACTCCCGTGAACAAACACACCCTAACCTTACTAAAGCTGAACGGAATGCACTACATGATTTATCCAACAATGAACAATTGATCATAAGGCCATCGGATAAAGGAGGCGTGATAGTATTACAAGACTTTCATGATTATAATACAGAAGCACAACGACAATTGTCTGGTGCGGATGTATATACAAAATTACATGCTAATCCGTCTGCTAGTTGTAAAAAACGATTAATTGATATTCTTTCACAAGCACTAAAGGTTGATTTAATCACTCCAGAAATTATGAATGTTTTGGTACCACAGTTCCTGATAGTGCCGATATTTTACCTACTGCCAAAGATCCACAAGGGAATAGATCCACCCCCTGGTCGACCCATTGTGTCGGCACGGGGGTCTCTTCTACAACCCTTGTCGGTCTTTTTAGATTGTTTGTTACAACCTTTGCTGTGTGAAGAACCCAGCTATCTGATTGACACTACTGCCTTCCTAAACAATCTTCATTCTATTGAATTATTACCAGATAATTGTTGGCTGGTAACCGTGGATGTTGTCAGCCTGTATACATCAATTCCCCATGATATGGGATTAGCAGCGGTCAGAAGATTTCTTTATAGAAAGGCAGTGTTTGACTCAGATAAAATTAATGTTATTTTGCTGTTATTAGAATTAGTCTTGACCAGCAACTTTTTTCTGTATGGCAAACAATTTTATTTACAAACGAGAGGGTGTGCGATGGGATCTGCAGTCTCTCCCACATATGCAAACATTTTTATGTTTTCAATAGAAGAGGATTTGTTTTACAATAATGATTGCTTTAGATCAGGGGCAATTCTTTTCAATCGTTACATAGATGACCTATTTATTCTATGGAAAGATGACATACAGACATTAACAGAATTATTGGAGGGTTTCAATGCCGGCGACGGCTCTATTAAATTCACTTTTGAATTTAATCAGGAGGTTATTAACTTTCTAGATGTCTTGGTAAAAATTCAGACTAATAAGATTAACACTAGTATCTATACAAAGCCCACTGATTGCAATCAGCTTTTACATGCACAAAGCTGTCATCCTCCCTCTCTTAAGAGAGGATTATACCCCTTTTCCACTAGCTCAAAAAACACGGGTAAATGCACGGGGGCGCGCATTTACCCGTGTTTTTGGCAAGTGGAAAAGGGTAAACCCGGATCAAGTGACCCGTGAATCCTACCCGGCTATTTACCTGGGTAGGACACGGGAATGATCCGGGTAGGGTGTAGTGTAAACGGGAGCCGTGTCGATGCGACACGGCTCCCGTTTACACTGTATGGATGGGCGGCGCTGGGAGATCATGTGATCTCCCTGCGCCGCCCCTGCCGTGTAGCTAGAAGCGTCACCAACCCGGCATATGCCGGGTTGTGACTGCTAATGGGAAAGGGACCGAGCACGGGTCGCAGCAGGGGGCAGCTCCCGTGTCAGGCTCCCGGCTGCGACCCGTGCTCGTAGGTGTAAAAGGGGTATTACCTTACTCTCAAATGATTAGGATTAGACGTATAAACAGTGAGACAGAGGTTGCCTCGGCTCAGATTGATACTTTAATTACCAAATTACTGCTAAGAGGTTATTCCAAAGGGTTGCTCAATTCAGCTAAATCAAAAGTTATGAGTATGGACAGGACAGCTTTATTAAAAAATAAGATCAAAAAAGATGAACAGCATCAAACCAAATTCCCTTGGGTAAACAAATTTAATGTAAAATCCAATGCTATTACACGTATTGCCAAAAAACATTGGCCCTTAATAGAAACCGATGAACAATTACATTTATCTGGTTCAAGGCTTATGCCGTGTTACACCAAAGGGAAAAATCTCAGAGACTATTTGGTTAAAACCGATATCTCAAGGGTTGCACAGGATGCAGTAATACCCAGCACACATTTTTTGTCTCATACGATCACTAAATTAGGGTGCTTTAAATGCACATGCGTGACGTGTCAATACTTACTTACAGGAGATTCATTTAACCACCCACAAACAGGGAAAAAGATTTTAATTCGACATCGATTAACCTGCAATTCCACATTCACGGTCTATCAGATTGTCTGCCCTTGTGGCCTCAGCTATGTAGGTAAATCAGAAAGGAAATTTAAAGAGAGAATGACCTGTCATAGGTCGGCCATAAGAAAAGCACTAGAAACGGGCAGCAGTGAACAACCCGTAGCAAGACATTTCGCTACTTATAAACACCCCATTAATAGTATACGATACAGAATGATCGATCACATCCCTAACAGCATTAGGGGTGGAGATCGGTCGTCCAAACTACTCCAAATGGAGACAAAATGGATAACATATTTGGGGGTGTTGCATCCTAATGGTTTGAACGAACAACTGCCTGTTTTCTTTAGTAGTATATTCTCTACAGTATTATATTTCCTTTCTTTATTATTTTTTTATCATTACAAAATATGTTTGTGTCAACAAGATTGATTAAGCTGGGACATTAACATCCCAGACAATCAGGGTCTCCCCGTTTGTCTGTATAAACATGATTGCAGCATATTAAGAAATTATGAGGAACTGTCTCTGTTACCATTTGGGTTATTAACAATGTATCCATATATGTATACTGCATGTAGTAATATGCATGTGTACTATTGGTGAGAACTTTATCGCGACTTTCCGTTTCTGTAAGTAGATTGCAATGATTGTTTTTATGTACGCTTCTGGTTACTATGGTGATGGTTTCTTCTTTCAGTGCGCTGACGGCACTATCACGTCATTTCCGTCCGCCCGACCGGAAGTTCGGGTCCGGACTGTTTTTCGAACATGCACGCGGGGGTTCTATAAAGGTAAGATGATTTTAATGTATTTTCAAATAAAGCCTGACGACAGTGGACTACCACTGAAACGTTGCAAAACAGTGACTGATGTCCTTTTGATCTGTTGTAACTATGCTGTGAGTGCCACGTCTTTGGTCCTGTGTATGTTATCTTCACGGAGGCACCAGCATTTCTATATCTGAGCATTGTGGAGTGCCTATCCTTGCATCTTTATATATATATATATATATATAGTAATGATCACCATTCTAACAAATGTTGTAAAATGTACATAAATGTTTGTATATGTACACATATGTTCAATAACATTGATGGTGAATGGGGATGGAAACTTCTGGAGCCCCTCACGCTGAGTGGCAGGGGATTCCTCGAGGAGAAACAGAAAAAACGGTTGAGGGAGCGGGGAGAGACAGTTGGTGCGTGTGCAGCGGAAAGGACGGAGGAGGTGTAAGCAGGCAGCGATGGTGATGACAAGCGGAGGAAAGGATCGGTGAGCTCCGAAACTGTGAAATCACTCTGAGCAGACGATACAGGAGAAGCGGGAAACTTACCATTCACTGCCAAGCAGAGACGCCATTTATTGTGCCGAGCTCCTGGAGAGAGCAGAGAGAGGAGCAGATTGTAGCTGAGAGCCGGTGGCCGCCCTCTTGTGAGTCACAGTGATGCGGAAGGAGGAGGTAACAAGGTCGTGAGTGACGGGGAGCCTATACACCAGTCTGTCATATTGTCTGGGACAGGGACAAGTCAAATAAGACCCACCTAGGGGATAAGCCTGTTGCGTGAGTGACTGCTGCACAGTGCTCCTATCTACAGAGTGAGAAGCAGAGGCATAGGAGTAACAGCAACTGACAGTCTCAGCTGGTGTAATCAGGGAGGCAGAGTTGACCCCTGTATAATAGGAAAGGTGGACGGTAATGTTAGTGGGGCTGATCCCATACCAAGGTAGAAATAAAGTCACTATTAAAGGCTCCTTTTACCATATACTAACCATCCACCAAAGGTCAGTTGTCAATATACTGTATCAGTGCAGAATAGAGAGAGACCTGCCTTAGACAGACCATCAGTGGAAAGATAACTAAAGGAATAAAGAAATCCATTCATTCATTACTTCAGAGTAATAGCTAAGACTGTTCTGATTTCTAAGCCAAGTGATTGCATGATTAACACTACACTGATGGTTTCAAGTAGTCTAGTGATCCAGTCGGCAGTGGAAGGGAGTAAGTACTTATAACCCGCCAGCAGTTCCCACTTGGTACAGTGGTATAGACTCCCATTAATGACAGAGTAGCCATTTCAGCCTAAATGACTACAGTGTCTCCACCGCAGAAGACAGTGGGATCACTTTAAGACAGGGGCATCCTGTTATGAATACATTGTGACTAATATTAACTTTTCAAGGATTATATGGAGTATAGTACATTGCACGGGACCGTCCTAGGCTACCTGACTGTTCCACATATAAAGCATTGGAAAGTGATTCTGTTGAAGTTAAGCACATTTGTATCATCAAGGCATTAATTGTCTGTCCATAAATAGCTCAGCTAATACCCTGTTGAAACTGCCAAATCAACTCTCTCATAGATTAAATTCTTCACAGTAAAGACAGACAAGTATCTAGTAAAAGACAAGTGATACTGAGACATCAGAGTGGAGCCAGGGAAATATCGCTGCGCCCAGAGTAAGTGAAGTCAGGATTACAGATAGTTTTCAAAATATGCCAGCCATCATATTCAGATATTGCTGACTCTGAGGAAGTTTCTTATATTAAACAACTCCGGCCTTTACAACAACTGCAACAATATGGGATTATACCCTACATAACCTACTGCTATAATTTCCGTATCATTTGTAGAAATAATCACAGACGTTGTGGCCACATAAACTGAACTATTTTTACAGTGATCACTTAGGATAGGTAGAGTGTGTACTGCGCAGGAGGTATAAGGGTATTATTAAATCCCGGGTCCATAGTCGTATCGGCTGTGGTGGTATAAACTTTTTTGTAATGCATGCACTATTACTGTGACATTGGGTTATAGTCATGTAAGATTGTTAAATGGTAACACATATATTAAGGGCTCTGTGGAAAGATATTGAGTTTTAGTAAAATAAAGTTACTTACCTGTTAAAGTTGGTATTGGGCATCCAGAAATTCTTGTTGAGGGAGTTCTGTAATCTACGACAAGAAACAGATGAATGTACGGGATTACAAAAGTGAGATGTTTACATTACTTATCATATTATTGTCTTAATGTACTATTATTGTCTGTAACCTCTGTCACCATCTAAGAGTTTAACTAGTGACACCCAATATCCTATTAAGGGACGGCTTTTCCCAAGCGAGCCGGGGTGCATATGCTTGGGTGGAGGCACGCCAACAGAGAAGTAGGGTTACATATCTTTTCTACTTGTCGTAATGTCATTTTATAATTAGTTTTTTTGTAAAGATTAAGAATAAATTTGATGGCAGAAACAAAATGATTTAAAGCTCACTAAAATTCAATGAATATGCATTTCTGAATTTAACTGTTCTAGGCTACTGAGCGATATCCCTTAGATGTCTTCAATTGATTTTAGTCCCTGTCAGGTAATTGATTTGCAATCTATAAGGCTATCATTCTTTACTAATGTGCAACAGTATGTGTAGAATAAAGATGGCCACACATCTGAAAGTTTATCTTTTCAACCAGCTGGCTGTTGGAATAAAAATCAGTCGATGTACAGTCGTATGTGAGCAAATGACAAAGAGCCATTTGCTCCCAAAAAATAAACAAATAAATAATAAATAAAAATGTTTGTTCAGTTAAATCTTTTTAACACTAACCAACGTGTGTGAACGACCATTTTTCATCCATATTCCGACATTTGGGAGCAAACAGCCAATTATTGTTTGCGCCTATGCATTACCAGATTTAAGTTTCAACCAGCCAATTGGTTGGAAAGATAATCTTTAGATACTGTAAGTGGGCAACTTTTTTAGGCCTGTGTTTGTAGGTTATTCTTTCACTTGCAGAGCATACTAGACCCTAAGGGTTGATCAAACTAGGGGTTGATTTCCTTGATTCGATAATAGTTTTAAAATCACTGTTTGTCTTTTCCTTAATGTACTATGGCACTGTGTTTTTCAACCTCGGTCCTCAAGGCACACAAACAGTCTTGAGGATATCCATGCTTTAGCACAGATGGTAAAATCTAAATAAGTGAGATACTAATTAAGTCAACTCTGCTCAAATATGGCTATACTGAAAACCTGGACTGTCGCTGTGTCTTGAGGACTATTGAGGCATCTTTTATTATATTACTAGCTGTTCTACCCTTTCTTCACACGGGAGTTTCTGATTTTCACGGTAGTAAATATAGTGTTAAAAATTAGGTAAATCTATACAGCTGTAAATCAGAGACGTCTTAATGTAAGTAAATATTAATCCATGCACTATTTTGTAGTTTATTAAATTCTACACATTGGAGGTGCAATCTAAATTGATCCAATTGTCCGTTTGGGCATTATCATTCACGCAACGCAAGCCACGCATCAGTAATGATGTAATTATGTCAAACCCCCTGTTCATCCCCTTAGGGGAGGTTTATTAAAATTCTAAATTTCAGCTTCCTAACATATCGCAAAGTAAGAGAATTAGAGATGAGTGAGTCCAGTGGCGGAACTTGTTAATGGTGGGCCCAGGTGCAAAAATATGCTCTAGGCCCCCCGTCTCTGTCCAAAGGGATGTGGAAAGGCAGAGGGTGGCAAGCAGAAGCAGAGGCTGACAGCGGGAGACAGTGGATGGCAGGGAGAGACAGAGGGTGCCAGCAGGAGGCAGAATGTGACATGGAGAGGCAGTGAGCAAAAGGGAGAGGCCATGGGTGAAAAGCAATGGGTGGCAGGGGAAAGGAGAGGATGACTAGGGAGACAGAGGGTGACAGGGAGGAGTGGGTTGCAGGGGAAAGTAGGGGGTGGCAGGGGAAGGCAGAGGGTGACAGCACGAGAAAGTGTGTTGTGACAGTGGAGACAGAAAGTAACAGGTATAGGTAGAGGATGACAGGGATTCAGAGGGTGATAGGGATAGGCATAAGGTGATGGGGAGGCAGTGGGTGACAGGGAGAGGCAGAGGGTGACAAGGATAGGCGGAGGGTGACGGATTCAGAGGATATTCATGGATAGGCAAAGGGTGACAGGAAGAGGCAGAGGCTGACAGGGGGAGTATGGGGGGATGGGATAGGCAGAGGGTGACAAGGATAGACAGAGGGTGGCAGGGGTGACAGTGGGAGGCAGAGTGAGATAGGGGGAGGCAGAGGGTGACAGCGGGAGACAAAGGGTGACAGGGATAGGCAGAGGGTGACAGTGGGAGGCAGAGGGAGACAGGGGTGACAGTGGGAGGTAGTGGGTGGCAGGGGAAAGCAGTGGATGACTAGTGAATAAGAGGGTGACAGGGAGGAGTGGGTTGCAGGGAAAGTAGAGGGTGGCAGGAGAAGGCAGAGGGTGACAGCACAAGAAAGTGTGTTGTGACAGCGGGAGGCAGAGAGTAACAGGTATAGGTAGAGGGTGACAGGGATTCAGAGGGTAATAGGGATAGACATAGGTGACAGGGGCAGGCAGTGGGTGACAGGGAGAGGTAGAGGGTGACAAGGATAGGAGGAGGGTGATGGATTCAGAGGATATTCATGGATAGGCAAAGGGTGACAAGGAGGCAGAGGGTGACAGGGGGAGTCTGGGGGTGATGGGAGAGGCAGAGGGTGACAAGGATAGACAGAGGGTGGCAGGGGTGACAGCGGGAGGCAGAGTGAGATAGGGGGAGGCAGAGGGTGACAGCAGGAGGCAAAGGTAGACGGGGGTGACAATGGGAGGGAGTGGGTGACAGGTATAGGCAGTGGGTGACATTGGGAGGCAGAGGGTGACTGGGGGAGGCAGATAGCAAGAGCGGGAGGCAGGGGGTGACAGAGTGGCAGTGGGTGGTGGACAGGCAGAGCACATTGTTCCCCAATACACCCATCACCTGCTCTACAACTATATATATATATATATATATATATATATACATACATACACACACACACACACATATATATATATATATATATATATATACACACACACAGATGGAGCCTCTGTTATCTTGGCTGACTGCAGCGGTAGTCGTGATTGGGCTTACGCAGCGTGCCTGGGCGCAAGGATGCGCGCTAGTTGTAGGGATGCGCACAGAGCGTTTGGCGTTACCTTTAAGTGTAATACCTGCGATCATTCACCAGATATCGCTTTTTAAAATCACCATTGCGCATGTGTGTGGTCTACATTAAAATACAATACTGAAAATACATAGGCCCTCATTCCGAGTTGTTCGCTCGGTAAATTTCATCGCATCGCAGCGATTTTCCGCTTAGTGCGCATGCGCAATGTCCGCACTGCGACTGCGCCAAGTAAATTTGCTATGAAGATAGGATTTTTACTCACGGCTTTTTCTTCGCTCCGGCGATCGTAGTGTGATTGACAGGAAATGGGTGTTACTGGGCGGAAACACGGCGTTTTATGGGCGTGTGGATAAAAACGCTACCGTTTCCGGAAAAAACGCGGGAGTGGCTGGAGAAACGGAGGAGTGTCTGGGCGAACGCTGGGTGTGTTTGTGACGTCAAACCAGGAACGACAAGCACTGAACTGATCGCAGATGCCGAGTAAGTCTGAAGCTACTCTGAAACTGCTACGAGGTGTGTAATCGCAATATTGCGAATACATCGTTCGCAATTTTAAGAAGCTAAGATTCACTCCCAGTAGGCGGCGGCTTAGCGTGTGCAATACTGCTAAAATCGCCTTGCGAGCGAACAACTCGGAATGAGGGCCATAGTAAGAACTACTTTACTGGTGCGTCTCATTACGCTACAATATGCTACAGTATGTCATACAGTATATTACAGTGTACAGACGTAAATACAGTAGTACAGTATATACAGATGCAAACCAACGTGATAAAGCAACAGTATAGTCCATTGATGTTAGGAATATGTGAGCGTACCAGTCCTGCAGACAAATCAACAAAAAAAACCAGTAGTGTATACAGACTCAAACGAACATGTTACTGGTACAGTGTGGTCTATTGATGTTAGGGATATGTCAGCGTCCAAATCCCGTAGCCATTACGGCATAATCAAAACCAATGGGCTTATGCATCTGTCATGCGACAATGTGTCAGAGTGGTGAAGTGTGCCGGTTCCCATGCTTAGAGACCTGGGTTTGATTCCCAAAGTGCGAATGCATGTTAATTTTTTCCTGACAATTTATTAATTTTTTTATTTTTGTATCTATTGTACTGTACTATACTTTCACATTCAACAGAAGTGTGCACACAAGTTTTACATAAAGCAGGGCAAAGCTGCAGGAGAGTGTCTACTGTAAAATACACAGCGGCTACGAAGATAAGGTTCTATGCACCATACGGTACACATACAATTCTGTAGCAGGGCAGACCCGATTGAAATGGCTACCACCCATGGCCCCTTGCCTTGTGGAAGCCCTCAGCTATGGAGCGAGCGACTGCATAGGTTTTGCAAGTTACATGGCAATGCTGAAGGAGCATCACAATACCCTAGCTAAAATACACAGGGGCGATAGGGATAAGCGAGTTCTATGCACATTACGATACACCGGACCCAATTGCATAGCAAGATGACAAAATGGCTGCCGGCCATTATCCCTTGCCTTGTGGAAGCCCTCAGCCATGGAGCGAGTGATGGCATAGGTTTTACAGACTACAGGGCAGTGCTGAAGGAGCATCTCAATACCCTAGCTAAAATACACAGGGGCAATGAGGCCCCATAGCCGCTGTGTATTTAAATAGCGGAAAGTGCAGCTGTGTCTTGATTTATGTAAAATTTGTGTGCACACTTCTATTGAATGTGAAGGTATATTACTGTAGATCACAAAAAAAAATTAAGTGTCAGAAAAAAATAAACATGTATTCGCACTGTGGGATCAAATCCAGGACTCTTAGCATGGGAAACGGCACACCTCACCCCTCGGACACGACGGCTCATGACAGCTGCACAAGCTCATGTGTAAATGTACTGTAAGCAGTGATTCCTTCACATTGGTTTTTGTGTAGGGGACTTGGATGCTCATATTGGACGCTTCATCATACTGCATCCTTACAGTTAATAGACCATAGTTTGTAACACGTACTACAGTATATCATGATTTGCATCTATATAAACTACAGTATTGCTTGTTGCGTCTGAGTCTGTATACACAAGGAGGTATGAATAGTGGTATGAGAGACAGAGTCCTGGTGTACAAGTGTGCAGAGCTGAGACTGGGAGCAGATCTCAGCTACAGAGACTCACAGTTTTCCAATGCATGCATTATCTTCTCTACAGTGGGAGTCAGACTGCACGGCTGAGCAGTCCTTCATGCTTCACCACCACAGACATCTCCTTATAAGTACCACTACCTAATGCTGTTACCTTGTGTGATATATGGGCTCCTGATTACAGCTATCATCTGAGTCACCTGTGCTAAATAAACCTGCATTACTGTTTAAGTCACTAAGTGTGTGGACTGACGTCACTGCACTAGATAGCCCAGAACACTCTGCCAAAAGGTTATGGGCCCAGTCCCGCGCCCAGACCTGCGTGTACTTCAGGGACGTGCAGTCAGGGGAGGCAGGGGAGGCAGTGCCTCCCCTGTCATAATGATTAAAATAATATAAAGAAAATACTTATGACACATATTCTGTGTCATAAGTAATTTCTTTATATTATCCTATCCATTTCAGTGATTAAAAGTAGTTTGGGAGGCACTGATAGCAGTGCCTCCCATTTACAGTAGGGACAGGTTAAAGCGGGGGGTGGGGGTGGCCCAAAGCGCTGGGCTGAAAAAGGCCATTAAAAACAGAGGGGTGTTAGGCGCCGGGGTCCGCATGTCCGCACGGCCCGGCGCCTAGCAACTAGGGACGCCGTGCGCGTTCAGCCGCCGGCTCCCTAGCAACGCTAGACGCCGGGAGCGCTGAGCCGCACGGACCCTAGCAACGGGGACGCCACGGGCGGACCGCGTTCCCCGTTGCAGGGCCTAATTAACAAGCACACACACTTGTCCTCTGGCCGTGCAGCAAGGCAGCTGCACGGCATTTATTCCCAATCAGGCTCTAAGCAGCTGATTGGAGGACTCCCTGTTAAATACCTTCCCAGTACTTCTCACAGATGCCGGTAATAGCTTCCTGCATGCTGCTTTGGTTTGCTGAGAGTCTGTTCCAGTCCTGCTGTATCCGGTCATTCCTGTCCTCAGAAGTCCTGTATTCGGGAGTTGTCATCTCATCCCAGGAAGTCGTTTGGTCCCCAGTTGTCCTGACTGATCACCTTTGTATATCGAGTGGTGTTCCGTGAGTTGCGGCTCTGCCGTGTGTTGCGGCTCAGCCGCTTTATCTTTATATATTCTGTTTTTGGAGCATTTGCGGAGGGTTCCGCTTCCACAAGTCCTCTCTGGAACTCGGCAGTGCTGGGTAGGAGAAGTGGACAAGTGGATATTTTGGTTGTCCTTTTCCCTGGCGGTGTTTCCGCACATATTCTAGTTTTAAGTTAGCTTGTAGCCCCTTGCCTGGTTGTTTAGTCAGGGGGCCCCTTGTTATCACCCTGTCTCGGATTTCCCTTTGTTTCTCATTAAGACCTGGGGGGGCATCGGAGTTGGGCAGACATAATCCGCCCTTCAAACGCGGCTGCCATGGGCTCAAGCAACACCATAGTCTCGCAGGGGATTTCCGACAGCACGGGTGAGACAACGGAGTTAGGGCGCCAGGGGCTATTTTCCATTCCCGCTCCCTTCCCCAGCATTTCGTTCCAGTGCTCCGGACCTCGCAAAAAGATCTCCTCAGACCAGAGTGCTGGAATCATAACAAGGGGAAAGCGGCACTTATGCAAGTGCCTCGTTGACAGGGGAATCCCGCCCCTGTCAACAAGGCAGATGTGATTGGACAGCGGATCCAGTGCTGGATTCGCTGGTCCAATCACGCGGCGTGGTGTCCAGGCCCGCCATGAAGCGGGGATTACCGGTACAGCAGTCTCGGCCCGCCCCGAACATTCTGGACCGCTCCTACCGCCTGCTATTGCCTCAACTTATATCAAATGAAAGGAGCCCCTGGCCAGTCCTCTGCATACCCGCCCGTGTAGCAAACAGAATGGAGTGCCCCTTCAACCCACCGGACACTGCCACTGCTTGCTGGCGCTGCACCTGCACAATAAAGTTTATTAAATGGCACGTGTGACGTCATAACGTCACACAGCGCCACTGAAGATAGAGGAGCAGCGCGCCGCCATAGGAGTGAGAAGCTGCTGTACATGATGGAAACCTCAGAGAGCGGCCACGGAGCCGGCGATGCGGACGCTGCTGATGTTATAAACAGGATGCGCCAGGAGGTCAAATGACTCTGAGGGAGATCAAATCAATGCAAGCAAAGGAGAGGAGGACGCAGGGTGCATACTTGATATTTCTTCCAATTTAACAAAAGGAGTGTAAGTTACCTACGCAATTTCATTTTATTCCTATCTATTATTATCATTATACTGTATATTATCATTATGTTTATTATTACTATATTTCTATGTACCGCTGGTGGGGTGTTGGGGGGATTTGTACATGCTATATGGGAACCATACATGTACACGCTGGAATCTTTATGAAATACTTAAAATATGTGATTTATTACAACAGCATGCTTTTGAAAGTTAACATTGGCCAGCAAAGTGGCATACTGTGTTCTGTAGACACTTCATTTTTTTAGAGGTGGATTTAATTCTGTGGACTGTTCTGCAGACATTGCATCGCAAACGCCTTGTGATGCCAGCGTACGCCATGTGCATCTACAGTATGTCAAGGAATTGAATTGGATCTAGCTTGGTCCAAAAAGTACCTCTGCACCTGCATTGCTGCAGACTATGGGCCTAATTCAGACCTGATCGCTGCTGTGCTTTTTCCACAGCAGCCGATCAGGTCTGAATTACGCATGCGCCGGCGCCACAGTGCGCCGGCGCATGCCAGACAGCCAACGGCTGTCTCAGCCCTGCGATTGCCTCTGCCTGATTGACAGGTCAGAGGCGGTCGCTGGACGCCCGACGGCGTTTGTCCGCCATTTAGGTGGCATGGTCCGTGCAACACAGGCGTGCCCGGACCATTGGGGAAGGGGGGGCGCGGCGGCTGCGTGACGTCACACGTAGCTGCTGCGACCCTCACAGCAACAAGTAGCTCCTGCCAGCACACAGGAGCTGCGCTGGCAGGGAGCTACTCCTAAAGTACAAAAGCATCGCTGCTGTGCAATGCTTTTGTACTTGTGCGTCGGGGTTGGGCATGACATGTGGCGGACTAGCCCTTGCTGGGTGTCCCCCCGCATGTCTGTGTGACTGATCTTAGACATGATTTAGCACATCTACGATCAGGTCTGAATTAGGCCCTATTACAGTAGCTGTAACACCATGAGAAGATCTTTCTTGCTTTGTGCTCAGTAGTTTAGTGTTTTAGTAGTGATGTGCACCGGACATTTTTCGGGTTTTGTGTTTTGGTTTTGGGTTCGGTTCCGCGGCCGTGTTTTGGATTCGGACGCGTTTTGGCAAAACCTCACCGAAAAATTATTGTCGGATTCGGGTGTGTTTTGGATTCGGGTGTTTTTTTCAAAAAACCCTAAAAAACAGCTTAAATCATAGAATTTGGGGGTCATTTTGATCCCAAAGTATTATTAACCTCAATAACCGTAATTTCCACTCATTTTCAGTCTATTCTGAACACCTCACACCTCACAATATTATTTTTAGTCCTAAAATTTGCACCAAGGTCGCTGGATGGCTAAGCTAAGCGACCCTAGTTGCCGACACAAACACCGGGCCCATCTAGGAGTGGCACTGCAGTGTCACGCAGGATGGCCCTTCAAAAAAATACTCCCCAAACAGCACATGACGCAAAGAAAAAAAGAGGCGCAATGAGGTAGCTGTGTGACTAAGATAAGCGACCCAAGTGGCCAACACAAACACCTGGCCCATCTAGGAGTTGCACTGCAGTGTCACGCAGGATGGCCCTTCAAAAAAATACTCCCCAAACAGCACATGACGCAAAGAAAAATGAAAGAAAAAAGAGGTGCAAGGTGGAATTGTCCTTGGGCCCTCCCACCCACCCTTATGTTGTATAAACAGGACATGCACACTTTAACGAACCCATCATTTCAGCGACAGGGTCTGCCACACGACTGTGACTGAAATGACTGGTTGGTTTGGGCCCCCACCAAAAAAGAAGCAATCAATCTCTCCTTGCACAAACTGGCTCTACAGAGGCAAGATGTCCACCTCATCATCATCGTCTGATTCATCACCCCTTTCACTGTGTACATCCCCCTCCTCACAGATTATTAATTTGTCCCCACTGGAATCCACCATCTCAGGTCCCCGTGTACTTTCTGGAGGCAATTGCTGCTGGTGAATGTCTCCACGGAGGAATTGATTATAATTCATTTTAATGAACATCATCTTCTCCACATTTTCTGGAAGTAACCTCGTACGCCGATTGCTGACAAGGTGAGCGGCGGCACTAAACACTCTTTCGGAGTACACACTGGAGGGAGGGCAACTTAGGTAGAATAAAGCCAGTTTGTGCAAGGGCCTCCAAATTGCCTCTTTTTCCTGCCAGTATACGTATGGACTGTCTGACGTGCCTACTTGGATGCGGTCACTCATATAATCCTCAACCATTCTTTCAATGGTGAGAGAATCATATGCAGTGACAGTAGACGACATGTCAGTAATCGTTGGCAGGTCCTTCAGTCCGGACCAGATGTCAGCACTCGCTCCAGACTGCCCTGCATCACTGCCAGCGGGTGGACTCGGAATCCTTAGCCTTTTCCTCGCACCCCCAGTTGCGGGAGAATGTGAAGGAGGAGATGTTGACGGGTCACGTTCCGCTTGACTTGACAATTTTCTCACCAGCAGGTCTTTGAACCTCTGCAGACTTGTGTCTGCCGGAAAGAGAGATACAAGGTAGGTTTTAAATCTAGGATCGAGCACGGTGGCCAAAATGTAGTGCTCTGATTTCAACAGATTGACCACCCGTGAATCCTGGTTAAGCGAATGAAGGGCTCCATCCACAAGTTCCACATGCCTAGCGGAATCGCTCTGTTTTAGCTCCTCCTTCAATGTCTCCAGCTTCTTCTGCAAAAGCCTGATGAGGGGAATGACCTGACTCAGGCTGGCAGTGTCTGAACTGACTTCACGTGTGGCAAGTTCAAAAGGTTGCAGAACCTTGCACAACGTTGAAATCATTCTCCACTGCGCTTGAGTCAGGTGCATTCCACCTCCTTTGCCTATATCGTGACCAAATGTATAGGCTTGAATGGCCTTTTGCTGCTCCTCCATCCTCTGAAGCATATAGAGGGTTGAATTCCACCTCGTTACCACCTCTTGCATCAGATGATGGCAGGGCAGGTTCAGGTGTTTTTGGTGGTGCTCCAGTCTTCTGTACGCGGTGCCTGTACGCCGAAAGTGGCCCGCAATTCTTCTGGCCACCGACAGCATCTCTTGCACGCCCCTGTCGTTTTTTAAATAATTCTGCACCACCAAATTCAAGGTATGTGCAAAACATGGGACGTGCTGGAATTTGCCCAGATGTAATGCACGCACAATATTGCTGGCGTTGTCCGATGCCACAAATCCCCAGGAGAGTCCAATTGGGGTAAGCCATTCTGCGATGATCTTCCTCAGTTGCCGTAAGAGGTTTTCAGCTGTGTGCGTATTCTGGAAAGCGGTGATACAAAGCGTAGCCTGCCTAGGAACGAGTTGGCGTTTGCGAGATGCTGCTACTGGTGCCGCCGCTGCTGTTCTTGCAGCGGGAGGCAATACATCTACCCAGTGGGCTGTCACAGTCATGTAGTCCTGAGTCTGCCCTGCTCCACTTGTCCACATGTCCGTGGTTAAGTGGACATTGGGTACAACTGCATTTTTTAGGACACTGGTGACTCTTTTTCTGAGGTCTGTGTACATTTTCGGTATCGCCTGCCTAGAGAAATGGAACCTAGATGGTATTTGGTACCGGGGACACAGTACCTCAATCAAGTCTATAGTTGGCTCTGAAGTAACGATGGATACCGGAACCACGTTTCTCACCGCCCAGGCTTCCTCGCAAAGGACTGTTGGACAGTCAATTGCTTACTGGAATTAGTACAAGTGGTCTTCCGACTTCCCCTCTGGGATGACGATCGACTCCCAGCAGCAACAACAGCAGCGCCAGCAGCAGTAGGCGTTACACTCACGGATGCATCGGAGGAATCCCAGGCAGGAGAGGACTCGTCAGACTTGCCAGTGACATTACCTGCAGGACTATTGGCATTCCTGGGGAAGGAGGAAATTGACACTGAGGGAGTTGGTGGTGTGGTTTGCGGGAGCTTGGTTACAAGAGGAAGGGATTTACTGGTCAGTGAACTGCTTCCGCTGTCGCCCAAAGTTTTTGAACTTGTCATTGACTTATGATGAATGCGCTGCAGGTGACGTATAAGGGAGGATGTTCCGAGGTGGTTAACGTCCTTACCCCTACTTATTACAGCTTGACAAAGGCAACACACGGCTTGACACCTGTTGTCCGCATTTGTGTTGAAATAATTCCACACCGAAGAGCTGATTTTTTTTGTATTTTGACCAGGCATGTCAATGGCCATATTCCTCACACGGACAACAGGTGTCTCCCCGGGTGCCTGACTGAAACAAACCACCTCACCATCAGAATCCTCCTTGTCAATTTCCTCCCCAGCGCCAGCAACACCCATATCCTCATCCTGGTGTACTTCAACACTGACATCTTCAATTTGACTATCAGGAACTGGACTGCGGGTGCTCCTTCCAGCACTTGCAGGGGGCGTGCAAATGCTGGAAGGCGCAAGCTCTTCCCGTCCAGTGTTGGGAAGGTCAGGCATCGCAACCGACATAATTGGACTCTCCTTGGGGATTTGTGATTTCGAAGAATGCACAGTTCTTTGCTGTGCTTTTGCCAGCTTAAGTCTTTTCTTTTTTCTAGCGAGAGGATGAGTGCTTCCATCCTCATGTGAATCTGAACCACTAGCCATGAACATAGGCCAGGGCCTCAGCCGTTCCTTGCCACTCCGTGTCGTAAATGGCATATTGGCAAGTTTACGCTTCTCCTCAGACGCTTTTAATTTTGATTTTTGGGTCATTTTACTGATCTTTTGTGTTTTGGATTTTACAGCATCTGTACTATGACATTGGGCATCGGCCTTGGCAGATGACGTTGATGGCATTTCATCGTCTCGGCCATGACTAGTGGCAGCAGCTTCAGCACGAGGTGGAAGTGGATCTTGATCTTTCCCTATTTTTTTAACCTCCACATTTTTGTTCTCCATATTTTAATGCGCACAACTAAAAGACACCACAGGTATACAATGTAGATGGATGGATACTATAGTATACTTATGGACGACGAGTGACGACACAGAGGTAGGTACAGCAGTGGCCTACCGTACTGCTATATACAGTATAATGGACCTGGTGGACACTGTCAGCAGACTGCGTTTATAGTATAAAAAAAAAGACACCACAGGTATACAATGTAGATGGATGGATACTATAGTATACTTATGGACAACGAGTGACGACACAGAGGTAGGTACAGCAGTGGCCTACTGTACTGCTATATACAGTATAATGGACCTGGTGGACACTGTCAGCAGACTGTGTTTATAGTATAAAAAAAAAGACACCACAGGTATACAATGTAGATGGATGGATACTATAGTATACTTATGGACGACGAGTGACGACACAGAGGTAGGTACAGCAGTGGCCTACCGTACTGCTATATACAGTATAATGGACCTGGTGGACACTGTCAGCAGACTGCTAAACTAGTATAAAAAAAGCCACTACAGGAGTGTTTTTCAGGCAGACAAACGTATACTGGTGGTCACTGTCAGCAAAACTGTGAACTGTACTCCTGCTATAACTGCTCCCCAGTCCCCACAATTAGGCAGTGTGAGCAGTGCACTCAGCACAGATATATATCATGCAGCACACTGAGCACAGATATGGTATGGAGCGTTTTTTTCAGGCAGAGAACGGATAAAAAACTAGCAAAACTCTGCACTGTACTCCTCCTAACAGCTGCTCTCCAGTCCCCAATCCTCCCCACAATAAGCTAAGCAATCAGATCAACTGTGTAGTATACTATTAATAATTAACTATATAAACGGAGAGGACGCCAGCCACGTCCTCTCCCTATCAATCTCAATGCACGTGTGAAAATGGCGGCGACGCGCGGCTGCTTATATAGAATCCGAATCTCGCGAGAATCCGACAGCGGGATGATGACGTTCGGGCGCGCTTGGGTTAGCCGAGCAAGGCGGGAGGATCCGAGTCTGCTCGGACCCGTGTAAAAAAATGTAAAGCTCGGGTGGGTTCGGTTTCTCGGAAACCGAACCCGCTCATCACTAGTTTTTAGTGGGAAATTCAATTCAACACAAAGTGCTGGCTGAAGTCTGTCAGTTATGGTAGCCTCAGCGGCTTTCCTGTGCCTCTGTGGATGTGAGAAATCCTTGATGTACTGCAGTTGAATGCATTTGGCTGTTCTGGAATTGCAAACTATGTCCGTTTCGGAGAATGGAGTCCAAAACAGCCCCCCCAAAAAATTGACACGTCATGTGGGGCCCTGCCTATTTTGTCAGTAGCTGGCCCCACAATTTCTGATGGCAGCCCTGGAGCTGTCACTACAGCAGCGGCAGCCCCGGAGCCAGCGGGACCCAGCGTTACTGATGTGGAGCCAGCGGGATCCCCAGACATAGAGAGCCAGTGGCGGCGGCCAACGCTCTTATCTCTCCCTTCTCATCTGCCCTCCCATGAAGTAACATCACTTTCCCGGATCTGGAGCCCAGGACCACCCAGGTCAGAAGGGGGGGGGGAGGTTACTGGGTGGGAAGTGACTGGGCAGCTCACCCCCAGATCACTTGGGCTGCAGGGACAGGGAGGTGCAATATATATATATATATATATATATATATGTATGTATACATATATATCTCAGTGCCTCCCCAGCCAATGACCTCACCGCACGTCACTGGTGTACTTGAAGATTAACTCCCTGAGTGCTGGTGAATAATCACAGTGACAGTTTAAAGTGACATTTTATACAAGTGCAGAAATGATGTATAACACAGCATGAGCTTTGCTATGATAAAAGGTTCAGAGAACTATGCTACATGGAAGTTTGCCATGGAGATGCAGCTTAAGCGGGAAAAGTTGTGAAAGCTTACTATAGACCCGGGAGCAGGTCCAAACCCAGATGACGTAGACAGAGCCATCAGGATGATAGGTTTAGCTGTGGAGCAGCATTTCTATTCAATAGTCAGTGGGAAAGTGTCAGCTATGGACATGTGGACAGCCCTACAAAATGCATATGAAGATAAAGGTCTAATGAGAAGGATAAGTTTAAGATATATGCTATATGGAATGAAACTAAGTGCCTGCAAGGACATGAACTATTACATTTATATGTTATTGTTGATAGCTCAGCAGTTGGCATCTGTGGGGGCACAGGTGGACGAGGACGAAGTCATAATGGCTATTTTACAGAATCTGACACCAGAATTTGATTTTTTTTGGTGGTTGCATTAGAGTCAAATGACACTAAACTGACAACGGAGATTGTAAGAGCCAAGTTGCTGCAGTTCCAAGAACGTATTCCTGTCGAGACCATAGCTGAGGGTTCTGCCTTGATCACAAAGGGCACAAAGTCCAGAAAGCACAAATTCAAGTGTTTTGTATGTCACAAGATAGGACATAAAGATTCAGATTGCAGGATGAGAAAGTCCGGTGGTATGCAGAAGCAGCATGAAAAACCAAACGAGTCAGCATTGAATGTAGCAGACAGTCACAGGAAGGATTGCTGGTACATGGACTCGGGGGCCACTAGACATTTTAGTTGCAATAAGCATTGGTTCAATTCTTTAACACCATGTGTTCCCACTACAGTTACAGGGATAGGAAATAAGGCCCCTACTGCATTACTGGCTGGGACAATCACAGTACATTTAAGAATTGGAGGTGAGACAGTTGTTACAGATATCCAAGATGTGTTGAACAAGCCTGATTTAGGAAGTAATCTCATTGCTATCAGCGTCCTAGACAAAAAAGGCTACAAAGTCCAATTTCAGAAGGGCAAGTGTATGGTGCGGAATAAAAGAGGGACTGTTATTGCTTCAGCAACCCAGTGCAACCAACTATATGTCCTGGACACTGAGGAGTGTACTGCTACTGGCTACTGAGGGAAAACAGTCAATGGAGCTGTGGCACAAACACTTGGGTCATCTGGGTTATGACAACGTCCAGAAACTGCTAGATGGAATGGTAACAGGGATTACCGTGAGCAACGCTGAAAGACCCATGTGTGAGAGTTGTATAAAAAGCAAGCAAACTCGCAACCCATTTTCACAGTCAGTTAGTAGAGCAGAGACACCGTTAGCTCTAGTGCACACAGACGTGTGTGGTCCAATGGAGGGAGAATCAATCAGTGGCTACAGGTATTTCATAACTCTCATTGATGATGCCACAAAAATGACACATGTGTACTTTCTTAAGGATAAGAGTGAAGTTGTCAACAAAATTGTGGAATACATACAAAAACCTGGTGGAGAATTAGACAGGTCTGAAACTAAAGATCAATAGATCAGACTATGGTGGAGAGTATGATAACAAAGTCTTAGCCGCATTCCTTAGAAAATATGGCACATACAAGGCTGTCCTTCAAGGACACCTCATCAGCCTAGCCTCAAAAGCTAAAAAGCAATCCCTTTCCCAATACAACAGGCTCTCCATTAAACTCCATGCACTTGAGACCCAACACAAGGCGTCCTCCGACCAGGCGGTCTTGTCCGAACTTCGCACCATTAAAGCGGCACTCGATCTCCTTCTTACTACACGGGTGGCCAAGCGTCTTAAGTGGCTTCGCCAGTCCTTTTATGAGAAGGGTGACAAGGCGGACAAGATCCTGGCGGCTCGACTCCGCTCCACAAGAGCCAAAACCAACACTGTCACTATCAGAAACTCTCTCAATCAACTTATTCAGGATCCCACAACCATTAGAGCCGCCTTCCAATCCTACTACACCGACCTATACAACCTTCCGCCCCCCCCCCCCCACCGGGCTCTTCCCCTCAACCTCGATCCGACCTTATCTCCCACTTTCTCTCTGCTTCTAAACTACCCAGACTACCCCAGGACGCCTTGGACCTTCTTAACGGTGAGATTACGGTGGAAGAAATCACCCAGACTATACTCATGTAAAAAATCGGCAAATCTCCGGGCCCGGATGGGTTCACCGCTCTCTACTACAAAAAATTCTCTGCCCTCCTCTCCCCCCACCTACATTCTCTCTTCAATAGGATTGTCCAAGGCGACCCTTTTCCCCCTGAGATGCTAGAGGCTAGAATTGTGGTGATCCCCAAAGAAGGCAAGGATCCCCTTAACTGCGCAAGCTATCGCCCCATATCTCTCCTGAACCTAGACCTGAAAATCTTTGCTAAGATCCTGGCCAATCGTCTTAACCCATACCTCCCTTCCCTTGTTCACTACGACCAAGTAGGCTTTATCCCGGGCCGCCAGGCAAGAGACAACACCAGACGTGCCATTGACCTTATACATATCTCGAATTCCAGGGGATCCCCCACTATCATGCTTTCCTTAGATGCCGAAAAAGCATTTGACCGGATCTCCTGGGATTTCCTGAGACCCGCCTTGGAGGCCTATGGCCTGTCCGGTGGCTTCCTCACTAGCATCCTAGCATTATACTCCACCCCCTCTGCCACCGTCCTTATCAATGGTACCCCATCCGTCCCACTTAGCATTTCCAATGGCACACGTCAGGGCTGCCCCCTCTCCCCCCTAATATTTGCCCTCATTATAGAACCCCTTGCCTCTCAAATTAGAGCACATCCGGATATACACGGAATACAGGTAGGCCCACAGATCCCAAAATCTCCCTCTTCGCAGATGACATCCTACTCTCCCTGACCCAGCCCCTTATTTCACTCCCAAACCTATTCTCAGTTCTACAAGCCTATAGCCTTATTTCAGGCTATAAGATCAACTACTCCAAATCTGAGGCCATGATGCTACATATCCCCCAACACCAGGCTGAGTCCCTTCGCGCCAATTTTAAATTTAAATGGCAGCCCACAAAGATAAAATACCTAGGGATATACCTAACCCCGCGTTACGACTCCCTCTTCCGGTAAAACTTCCCACCCCTTCTCACCAACACACTAGCCGACCTGACCTCTTGGAACAGTCTCTTCATCTCGTGGCTGGGTAGGATCATAGCAGTTAAAATGACCATAATCCCCAAATGGCTCTACCTTTTCCAGACTCTCCCTGTGGCGGTCCCGGCCCCCTTTCTCCGCACTATCCAACGAGCCCTTATACGCTTTATTTGGAACCACAGACCTCCCCGCATTGCTGCCAACACCCTGAAAAGAGCAACCTCCATGGGAGGCAGAGGCCTTCCCGATGTCAAATTATACTACCTCGCCTCCCACTTATCCCACATTGTCACTTCCTACGCTCCTCCAGGATCGGTTTCCTGGCTGGACATCGAAGTAGCCTTCATCGGCATCCCAGATCTGACCCCCCTATGGTGACTTCCCTCCGCCTCTCGACCCCCAACCTCTAAACTTCTTCCCACCATCAAATTCAACCTCAAAACCTGGGACACCCTCTCTCTGAAGTGGGGTCTCACTTGTCAAAGTCAGAAAAATATCCCCATACACGTTGCCATATTTGCACCGCACACTGGTCCGTGCTGCGCATGCGTACGCTCTCCCGTGAAGGCGCATACCCGCAATAGCGTGCACTCGCAGGCGCGGTATGCGTATTTACGGTAGAGTTTATGTAGTCGTAGCGTGCGACTCATTCGTTACATATTTTCACAATTAATGTAGTTTATAGATCATGATCCCTTTGATAGTTTCTGAAAGTTTGGTTAATATAGAAGGTCCCTGTTTAAAGTAATCCCTCTTTGTATTGTACGAAGGGTCTAACAGGAATCATACAGCAGTGTTTGGTACCCATCGGAAGAGTATTTAATTAGCAATATTCCGGTGTTGGTTTGGAGCGTATTAATCGCTCGTGCGAATAGTTATGGACATAAGAAGTTTATGTCCATTTCTACTATTTACTCATACTCAGGTATGCGGCGGGAAACCTAGTTCCCCACCCACCTGAGCTGTTTGAAATCGTCACAGCCCACCTGTATGAATCAACCTATGACCTTTTGTTGTGATACAGGGTCGAATTCCTTCATCCAATGGACAATGGGATTGTAGGGACTATGAGATTGCATTGTGTGTGGGGCATAAATAGGCAGGCCGACCACATCCAGCTCTCACTCTTCAACGGTTCTCATTGCTGAAAATCGGGTGCTGGATGTCCAGGCGCATGCGATCGTTTACCCTTGTGCGTAAGTTTCTCTCCGTAATCATTGTCTTTCTGTGAGCCAATCTCTCTCATCTCTCTCCGTCTCTCTCTCTCTCTCTCTTTCCCTTCTCTTTCTCTCGTATCTCCCCTAGACTAGTATTGTATTGTATTAGATAGTATTGTATTTTGGTTAGGAAGTCTTTGTTATATTGTAGTGTATCATTTGTACTGTTATCCCCTTTTTACAAGTATACTAGATATAATACAGTTAATAGGCTTTGGACCCTAAACCAGTATCTGTGTATTTCCTATAGTGTTAAGTGTTCACTTGAGCGTCGGTGACGCTCAAGCAGCTTTGTAGTTAGTCAGGTTACACAAGGTTGCACTTACACCCTGTATTCACATTAAGGTATTCCGTGTATTTCATTGGTATAAGGTTTAGACATAAAGGTATAGCGTTGTGAGCGTCTGCGCCGCTGGTGATCTCCTCGTGGTCTCGAGCGTCCGCTACGCCATAGCGAATCATTACTCTAGTCATAGCCAATAACGTGTCCTGTGATCACTGGGCCGTGAGCGAACGTGACGCTTGAGCGTCTCGCCTACGGCTGAGCGATCGTTACGCAACTAGCGTACCATTACGGTACTTCTTAAGTAAACAGCGTACAGTGTTCTTAGACTTCATAAAGGGTTGTTTATACGACAAGGGAATTTAGCATTGTCAATTGGGGACTCGTCCTATCCTTCTCATATCTGCACTAGGTAGATCAGCAGACATTATCCCCCCAGCAAAGGGTGGGAGGTTGTCTCGCAGTGCTGACGGGATAAGCGTCTGCTTCGCTTAGATAAAGAGTGCTGAAGGAATCCGGGAACCGGAAGTAAGAACAAAACGCTTGTGTCTTTTAAAACTGTTTTATTTCTCTTCTGTCTTGCGTATACACGCACGCATACATTTATCTGCATTTCTTTTTCAAATTTCGTATATCACTATTCCTGTTTGCCAAGTTTTATAGTTGATAGAAAGTGCAAAAAGAGATTTGCTGTTATTTCATAGTAGAGGTAATAGTTAAAGTATAGACCAACACACGGCTTGTCTGGGAGATAAGACAGTCAGTGTGGTGTGCGGTAGATGATCAGGGATCACCTACATTGATAAAGGTAGAAATTGTGTTACGGTGGATCTTTGTTTTGCGTACACGTGTCCCTAACAAAAGACTTGCGTACGCAATCCAAACGGCAGACGCACGCAGCGTACATTACGCAACGTAGCGTCTGGTTACGCAACGTAGCTCAAGTCACGAAAAGTTGAATTAGCGCAAAGCGATAATTAGCGCAAAGGCGATAAGTAACGCACAGCGGTAAATAACGCAAATCTATTTTTGGAAAAATCTGAAATTTAGTTTAACAGATCCTGCTCCTAATTGGTAACACTGTTGGACTGAAGACAATTTCTGCGCAGAAATAGATATAGAAACAAAGTGTACATGTGTTGAGTGAGTGTGTTTTTATTACATAAGTTTATATAACTTAAGAGGTTGAACCAAAAGGAAAGTCGGGTACTCGTCAAGGGACACACGTGTAAGTGACATATACGGTGGCTAGGGAGGCATCCTTGGTTAAATAATATTTGAGCATTAGAGTATAGCGGACCATAAGGTAACAGACCAGGAGGTCATAAGGTAACAGACCAGGAGGTCATAAGGTAACAGACCAGGAGGTCATTAACAGACGGTAACAGACCAGGAGGTCATAAGGTAACAGGTAAAATAGACAAAGAGGTCCGCTATAAAAGTCCAGTGGCACAACCCCTGGGGGCGTTGGTGCAGAACCCATATAGGCCATAAGCTCATGCTGAAGGAATCGCGGCCGGAAACATCGATTCCATTGATCTTTCAGTACATGACAAGTAGTGCTTATGTACTGAACGATTGGACCGCACGTAATTGTGTGCAGTAGTTAGTAATCTGACCTAATACCATTAGAGTAAAGTGGTCACAAACGCTATCTGTACATTCTGACGTGATTTGTGTAATTTTTTATTTTTAAAGGGAAGTTCGCTGGTCACTCAGAAACTATCTAACAACCCCAACTTTACTGGAAAGAGTAAGTGTCCTTCGGGTAAACCTCATATGTTCCAGTAAACAGAAGGTTCACAGGGGCCCTGGGTTGGGTACAGCAGCTCTGGTTACAGTTATTGCAGTACTGGCCAACGTGGGCGAGAAGTAAGTGGGGTACTTGGTAAACCGCCACCGCCGGCCTGCCCAGGACATCTTGGTTTGTTTGTAAGGGTTCGCTGAAAACCTTGATATAAAGATCCAAGGAGGAATAAGCAACACCTGCAGAATTATGGGGGCCAGTTGTTCAGGTAGGGGGCGATCAACCTCGGTTCGGGTTGATTCAGAGAACCGACCCGTTGGGTCGGCAAAGTACATCATGTGTGAAAAATACGGAAGTCACACAGAATCTTTATGTGATGAATGGGAGAGAATGACTGTACAAGACAGGGACAAATTCCCAAGAATAGGTAGCTTCAGTCCAGACGTGTTACAAAATTTAAGGAGGAGGATATGTCTCATTGAACCAACAAAGAGACGAAGTAAACATTATGATTATGTGCAGTTAGGGCAACAGGAAGGTGAATTACAAAGAGATTCAATTGACTTTTCTGAATCTTATCTTGAGAGGAGAGACATGGCATCGGGGAGGATTATGGTTGCGGAGAAAAGCACAAGGTTGAACAATAAAAACGCTCTTAGCAACTGTAGTATAGATTATAAGAATAAGTGTAATAACTGTAACAATGATTATTGTAATACTGTTGAATGTACAACTATTAACCTATGCAAGTTGCACCCCATGTCAAACTTCCCTCAGGAATACAAACAAGAAAGTGAGCCCAGAACGATGTCAGCACCTCTTCCAGCAACCATCACAAAAGCCATCCAGGTGGACGCGACCAAATTGGTAAAGGCAATAATCGAACCCCCTAACGGAGGGTCAGGTGAGGTCGTGTCCACAGGTACGTACAATGTTTTATATCACGCACAAACAAATGTACCCCATATTGTAAGACCAAAACAAGGTGATGTGATTGAGTTTAGTCCTGTCAGGGTGATCACAGTCCCCAATGGGAAGACTGATGATCAGGGAACCATTCCCGTCAAGGACAGTGCAATGCGCCATCCCTGGTCCCGGACAGAATTGAGATCAATCATGTCTGATTACCCAGATCCTAGGAAAGATCTAACTGTATGATCAAAGATTCACAGAAGGTATATCAACTCCCTAGACAACGACATAATCATGGTATCCAAGGAATCAGGTAGGTACAGGGAAAGCGGTTGATGGTGATGAGCATCCAAGCGTTTGAGGAGGCATCAAATCAACCAAAACCCCAGGCCATTGGCACATGGAGGAACTTAAGGATTTGTGATCTGTGCAAAAGAGAAGGGCATTATGCCAGTAACTGCAACAACCCACATAAAGTTAGACCCCCTAGACCAAGAAATGAGCAAAATTACAATACACACCATTATAATCAGGGATCACATAGGCAGGAAAGGTGATTATTAGGAATGGAGGCAAGCCTGAGGTAACGGTTAATAAAGTGGGAGGTCATTCACTGAAGACACAGGAATGACCAGGTGAAAAGTTGTAAATGTATTTGTGAAAAATGTTTTTTTTTTTCTCTCTCTCTCTATCCCCATCTCTGACTAGTATTGGTAAGAATTCACACATTGCATATCCACTTGGTCCTTGCAGAAGTCTACCAAACCCCAGCATGACCTCCGCCACAATGTATTTCTTGCCAGATACAGACAGTGGAGTAATGCAGGTGCTGGTGGGGAGGGACTGCTCAAGGAGACCATTAGACACATAGATATGACAGCCTAATAAGTCTGACAATGTTTTTCTAATGCTAACAAGGTTTTCTCAATGTTGACAATGTTTAAAAATGTTTTGTTTCTCTTCTCTTATTGATGGTTATTGTCGAGTTATGTAATGTATATATGCACATGAATTGTTCTCTATCTCTTTTGTTTTTTATTTTCTCTCTCTTCTCACTCATGTTTCCATGATTTAAAGATGGTATGTCACCCCTCAGTTGGACCAATGGTAATGCCAGATTTTTGCTCCACACAGAAAGATCGCTAGTTAGGAAGAAAGATTACATCACCAGAAGGTTCATTCGGAAGACTGAAGAGACAGCACCTTTTGAGAGGACAGCAGAACAAGAAGAACGACAAGACGAGAGAACTTATTATCGTAACAAGTTCTCTCCCCCTCAAACTGTTTTCTTATACCCCCTTTACAAATTTCTTCTTTTCTCCTCCTGTAAGATGGACTTGCCCCAAGAGACTGCAATATGGATTTTCCCGTTAACCAGGATGTTGACCAGAGCAGTCTGTTCCGGCGAGAGTACCATAGAGGTCGAGAGAGGATCTGGAATGGGTTCCGATTATGATGATGGAGGCGTAGTTTTCCAAGATCAACCAAACCAACAAGCAAAGGCGAGTATCAGAAAACGATCCGATAGAAGAAATTGTGAAGGATTGTTAGCTCAAAAAGAAAATTGTATCTGTAGGCTCTGTGATAATCTGGTTGAAGATGGATGCATAAAGAAATGCCAATCCAGTTTTAATATCCATATGGACCGGCATCCATTGAGTGACTATCACTCTTTAGTGGGTAATGTGTTAAACCAAACAGATTGTTGGGTATGCTCTCAAGTACCTCAGGGTCATAGCAAATCAGGGCTAGTACCATTTCCTTTAACGTTAGGGGAGGTACTTGAGCTAAGTGGTGGGAGACCGGTGGACTGGAGATTTAACATCTCCAGCCCTCCTAGTTTGAAGCTCCACCAATACCATGTGGATAGGTCCCTCTTATGTTTTAATATCTCCAACCCCCGTAAGCCGGGAAATTGGGAAGTGTCATGGAGCAACCTTACCATGACCTTTTCACACAGAGCAGATAGAATGCCTACAGATACAGAGCTTGTACGCCACATAGCCAGTAGAGGAAAATCTTTCCGGTATCGATATACCTTAGGAAATAGGATTACTAGAGTTGGAGAGGTATCACCAGGATACTGTGCACATATCGTACAAACTGATACGTGCATTAAGCAGATGGAAGAATTAGGGTCAGGAGATTTCACCTGGAAGGTTTGTAACATGGTAATGTCCTTCTCCGTCCCATATGTTCTCCCCGATGACGCATATTTCATATGCGGGAGAAAGGCGTACAAGTGGCTTGCCCCAAACTCTGAAGGATTGTGTTATATTGGAAAAGTATTGCCTGAAGTGATGACTGTAACACATGACAAAATGAAAGACATACACCGTGGTGCCCAAGCTCCTTATACTCACACTCATTACGAGCACCGAGTTAAAAGACAACTGTCAGAAAGGTTAGAGCATCCGGCCTCTGATCTTATCCATGAATCCACCGGGATTCAGGTCCTGGTAGCGTTAGATTTCACTCGCACCGCTCGAGGAGTGATGAATTATAGATACATTTCCGCACTCGCCAATTTGTTAGATAATATCACTGAAATGTATGATGACACGTTTAGATACACTGGAAGAGAACTTCAAGCTTATAAAACAGAACTAGTTCAGCATAGGATGGTTCTTAATTATCTTACAGCAGTAACAGGCGGATATTGTGTTACATTGGCAACACAGTACGGCATAAAGTGTTGCACTTATATCACGAATAGCACCGAGGATCCGGTAGAGGTCATAGACCAAAAGATGGACGATATTCTGCAATTAAAGTGGGAATTTCGTCGAAAACACAATCTCACCCTTGCTGCTGTAGGTAATGAGCTGACTGGTTGGGTGTCATGGTTGAACCCGCGAAATTGGTTCTCCGGTTTAGGAGACTGGGCTCAAGGAGTCATAATGGATGTTGGAAAGTTTCTACTATGTATCTTGGGTGTCGTTATATCGATTGGATTGATATTTAGATGCGGGCAGGCTTTAATGAGGTGCAAACAAAGTACAAAAGTGATGAGCTTGAGGAGTGAGGAAACCGTAATTAACCTGGATTTGATTTATGACCCAATGATAGAAACCAGGATGTGATGAAAATGCGATTATACGGTCCGTTTCTTTCACCTGTTTTTCTGCTTTTCTCCAAGATACAAAGACCCCCTTGGACGAGGAAGTTGACGAGACGCTATACAGACAACAGACAAGCACCAAAGATGAAGTTTTGACCACTTGAGAAATGGACACTTGATGAACTTTGCCATGGATCCCCAGTTTCCCTAGTACATTTAAACTCACGCTAGCCCAACATTTTTTTTTGTAAATCCGATGGCTCTGACAAAGCTATTTGCTCATGCCCAAGGAGCAATACAGCGCAAAGAAGACGACTCTCAACAGATACCGAACACAACTTCGACGACAGATGTACATTTCCCTGACATAGAATATCATTGCATTTTCCATAAGTGTTCTTTATCTTCATCTCTACAACCCTCAGGTAATGACACACATAGACGATAGGGAATACAGGCACAGATATCAGCAACCACATACCTCCCCCATTCATGTATCATCAACTAAAATGTGCTCCCCATTTTGTTCAAAATCCGAAAAGAGCTCGGTAAAGTTTGACAGCCCATCCACAGACCTGTACCACAGGATAAGAAGGAATTCAAATGTATACTTCGCAATACCTCGAAGCTTGATTTACAACACGTACGGCACGATGATACATGACCCTCCAAACATGGACTCATACACACATGCTTCTGCTATCACACTAGGTCATACCCTCTTCACACCTACTCCTCTCTCCTCCCTCACCCAACCATGGAAATGAATTAACCCCTGACATATATTTTTCTCCTTTTGAAATGTTTTAGAAGGTGGCAGTTATTATTGACTGCCAAAGGGTGGACTGTCAAAGTCAGAAAAATATCCCCATACACGTTGCCATATTTGCACCGCACACTGGTCCGTGCTGCGCATGCGTACGCTCTCCCGTGAAGGCGCATACCCGCAATAGCGTGCACTCGCAGGCGCGGTATGCGTATTTACGGTAGAGTTTATGTAGTCGTAGCGTGCGACTCATTCGTTACATATTTTCACAATTAATGTAGTTTATAGATCATGATCCCTTTGATAGTTTCTGAAAGTTTGGTTAATATAGAAGGTCCCTGTTTAAAGTAATCCCTCTTTGTATTGTACGAAGGGTCTAACAGGAATCATACAGCAGTGTTTGGTACCCATCGGAAGAGTATTTAATTAGCAATATTCCGGTGTTGGTTTGGAGCGTATTAATCGCTCGTGCGAATAGTTATGGACATAAGAAGTTTATGTCCATTTCTACTATTTACTCATACTCAGGTATGCGGCGGGAAACCTAGTTCCCCACCCACCTGAGCTGTTTGAAATCGTCACAGCCCACCTGTATGAATCAACCTATGACCTTTTGTTGTGATACAGGGTTGAATTCCTTCATCCAATGGACAATGGGATTGTAGGGACTATGAGATTGCATTGTGTGTGGGGCATAAATAGGCAGGCCGACCACATCCAGCTCTCACTCTTCAACGGTTCTCATTGCTGAAAATCGGGTGCTGGATGTCCAGGCGCATGCGATCGTTTACCCTTGTGCGTAAGTTTCTCTCCGTAATCATTGTCTTTCTGTGAGCCAATCTCTCTCATCTCTCTCCGTCTCTCTCTCTCTCTCTCTTTCCCTTCTCTTTCTCTCGTATCTCCCCTAGACTAGTATTGTATTGTATTAGATAGTATTGTATTTTGGTTAGGAAGTCTTTGTTATATTGTAGTGTATCATTTGTACTGTTATCCCCTTTTTACAAGTATACTAGATATAATACAGTTAATAGGCTTTGGACCCTAAACCAGTATCTGTGTATTTCCTATAGTGTTAAGTGTTCACTTGAGCGTCGGTGACGCTCAAGCAGCTTTGTAGTTAGTCAGGTTACACAAGGTTGCACTTACACCCTGTATTCACATTAAGGTATTCCGTGTATTTCATTGGTATAAGGTTTAGACATAAAGGTATAGCGTTGTGAGCGTCTGCGCCGCTGGTGATCTCCTCGTGGTCTCGAGCGTCCGCTACGCCATAGCGAATCATTACTCTAGTCATAGCCAATAACGTGTCCTGTGATCACTGGGCCGTGAGCGAACGTGACGCTTGAGCGTCTCGCCTACGGCTGAGCGATCGTTACGCAACTAGCGTACCATTACGGTACTTCTTAAGTAAACAGCGTACAGTGTTCTTAGACTTCATAAAGGGTTGTTTATACGACAAGGGAATTTAGCATTGTCACACTACTACACCCTCACCCTTGACCCCCATCTGGCAGAACCCCATGTTTCCCTCCGGACACTCAGCTACGAGATCCCGGACGTGGATAACTCTGGGCCTTAAATTCCCAATCGACTTTGCCGATCGAGGCCAATGGCTGTCCCTCCCTGACCTCCAGCAGAAAACCCCCTCACAACCACTCAATCCCTTTCAATTCTTACAAATACGCCACTTTTTAACCTCCCTTCCTTCCACCGCCTTACTCCGTGCCCTTACTTCCTTTGAATCCCTATGTGCCAACTCCCACTCCTCCAAAGGCATAATCTCCCAACTTTACTCTCTCCTACTGGAATTTTCCCTGCCCCTATCCCGGCCCCATGAACTTGCATGGGAACGGGACCTCGGGCCTCCACCTGAAACTCAGGATTGGGAGGACATGAGACTAGGGATTGCTAAAAGCTCTATTGCCACCGCCTTTAAGGAAACGGCCTACAAAGTTTATTACCGCTGGTACTACACCCCCGACCGTCTTAACAAATTTTTCCCATCCTCCTCTCCGGCCTGCTGGAGGAACTGTGGGGATAGAGGTACTATGCTCCACATATGGTGGACCTGCCCGGTTATCGTTTCCTTCTGGGATCTGGTTCACTCCCTCCTCAACTCACTTCTAGAATCCCCTGTAATGAAGGACCCCTGGGTCTCCTTACTGTGTTATGCCCCCCCCCCCCCCACTCCTCAATAAATTCTCCCAAAAGCTGACCTCACACATTCTGGCCGCAGCAAAATCACTGATCGCCCTCAACTGGAAGAACCCCTTACCACCCTCCCTACTATCCCTCAAAGCTAAAATCTGGCACATCGCCTCAATGGAAAAGATAACCTATTTCCTTCACGATCGGGGCAACGTCTTCGAGCAAGTTTGGGCTCCCTGGCTCGCCGCTGAACGTGATTAGCCGGTCCCCTCCATCTGCTCCCGCCCCTCCCGTAGACCCATGGGCACCGACCTCCTTCTCACTCTAACATTCCTCCTTATCTCATCTCTTATCTCTCTCAATTATCTCTTCCTCCTATTACCCTCTCTGTCTTCGTCTTTTCTCCGTTTCCTCCCCCCCCCCCTATTATGATCTTCCTGTTCTCAAGACTTATATTATGTACGGATACAAATGTGGTTATTCCCCCCCCCCCCTGTTTCTCCTCTCCTCCCCTCCCCCCCCCCCCCCTACCCTGATCCCCATGTTTGAATTCGATTGTTTTTCCCACACCAATTAACCCTGTTACTTATTTGAAAAATTGTGGTCTATTTTGGACACTGGCTATGTTGGCCATCTGTCCCATGTATTTCTTGAATGCCTTCTCTATGTACCTGACCACGTATAAATAAAGAATTTCAAAAAAAAGAAAAAGAAAATATGGCACAAAGCATAAGCCAACAATTGCCTACACACCGGAACAGAATGGCGTGAGTGAGCAGGCAAACCGCACAATTGTTGAGAGAGCACAAACTATGTTAAGTGATGCCGGCCTGGAAAAGAAGTTTTGGGCAGAATCAGTATCTACTGCAGTATACCTAAAGAATCGAGCACCTACAGTGGCTGTCAAAGGTAAAATGCCACTGGAGGCATGGTCCAGAAAAAAGCCAAGTATCATTCATCTTTGTGTCTTTGGGAGTAAAGCTTTTGTACTTATACCAAAGGAGAAAAGTAGAAAGCTAGATCCAAAATCCATAGAATGTATAATGCTCGGATACTGCCATGAAAGCAAAGGATACAGACTTTGGGATGTTACAGGTAAATATCTTCTTAAATCCAATGATGTGGTATTCTACGAGACAGCACCACTAACTAGAGCAGTGGAGCAACAACAAAATATATCATTGGATGTACAGGCAGCAGAAGGCGTGTCTGATTCTGAGAGTGTCAAAGCAGACAACAAGTCAGAGAACAGAAGTTCCATGAGGAGAAACAAAGGTTTTCCAGCCAAGAAATACAGTGAGGAGTATTCAAACTTAGCTTACTGTGAACCTCAAAACATACAAGAAGCAAGGTCAAGCAGTGATTGGACAGAGTGGAAGTCAGCAATTGATACAGAACTGTCAGCACTAAATGATAGCAGTACATAGACCAAGCGACCGCAAAACGATTAAGAACAAGTGGGTATTCTGCAAGAAGTTGAATGCAGACGGGACAATAGCTTGCTACAAAGCCCACCTTGTTGCCATGGGATATACCCAGAAGTATGGAATCGATTATAGAGAGATCTACTCACCAGTCGCAAGGTATAGCACCTTAAGGTTAGTGATTGCTGTTGCTACACTACACGATCTACTGTTATATCAAGTAGAATTTGATTCCGCATTCCTTCATGGAGAATTGATTCAGGAAATTTATATGGAACCACCTGAACATTATGATATGGACATAATTTAAACTGGGAAAGTTTGTCTCTTAAAGAAGTTGCTATATGGCCTCAAGCAAAGTGGTCATTGCTGGTATGTAACATTGGATGCAGCGTTACTAGATATGAACTGTTAGGTCAGAAACTGATCACTGCCTATACCATAAAACCAACAAAGAAAATGGGATTTTAATATACCTACTGGTAAATCGTTTTCTCGTAGTCCGTAGAGGATGCTGGGGTCCATTTAGTACCATGGGTATAGACGGGTCCGCAGGAGCCTTCGGCACTTTAAGGCTTTTTTACAGTGTGAACTGGCTCCTCCCTCTATGCCCATCCTCCAGCCTCAGTATAGGAACTGTGCCCGAGGAGATGGACAAACTTCGAGAGAAGGATTTACTTTAAGCTAGTGGCGAGATTCACACCAGCTCACACCGTTCAACCATGCCGCACAACATGGCATACAACTCAAAACATGCCAACGAACATGAATAACTTTACAGCAACTGCTGAATAACAATTTAACATGTGATAACTTGTGTAAGAAGAAAAAATATAATGCAGAAAAAAGGAGCACTGGGCGAGCGCCCAGCATCCTCTACGGACTACGAGAAAAGGATTTGCCGGTAGGTATATTAAAATCCTATTTTCTCTTACGTCCTAGAGGATGCTGGGGTCCATTTAGTACCATGGGGATGTACCAAAGCTCCAGTACGGGCGGGAGAGTGCGGATGTTCCTGCAGACCTGACTGACCAAATTTTAGGTCATCAGCAGCCAAGGTGTCAAACTTGTAAAACTTAGCAAATGTGCTTGCCCCTGACCATGTAGCTGCTCGGCAAAGCTGTAAAGCCAAGACACCCCAGGCAGCCGCCCAGGAAGAACCCACCGTAGAGTGGGCCTTTACCGGACTCGGTATCAGCAATCCTGCTGTGGAATGAGCGTGCTGAATCGTATATCTGATCCAGCGTGCAATCTTCTGCTTAGAAGCAGGACACCCAATCTTGTTGGGATCATACAGGATAAACAATGCTTCTGTTTTCCTTATACGTACTGTTCTCTTGACATAAGTCTTCAAAGCTTTGACCACATCCAAGGACTTTGAAAGAGCTGAGGTGTCAGTAGCCACTGGCACCACAATAGGTTGGTTCATATGGAAAGGAGACACAACCTTTGGAAGAAATTGCTGACACGTTCTTAGTTCAGCCCTATCTTCATGAAAGATCAAATAAGAGCTCTTTTGAGACAAGGCCCCTAACTCAGACATCCGCCTTGCGGATGCCAAGACCAACAGCATGACCACTTTCCAAGTGAGAAACTTTAACTCAACCTTTTGCAGAGGTTCAAACCAATCTGATTGAAGGAACTGCAACACCACGTTAAGATCCCATGGTGCCGTAGGAGGCACAAATGGCGGTTGGATGCGCAGAACCCCCTTCACGAACGTTTTAACCTCAGGAAGGGAAGCCAACTGTTTCTGAAAGAAAATGGACAAGGCCGAAATTTGGACCTTGATAAATCCCAATCTTAAGCCTGCATCCACACCAGCCTGTAGAAATAGGAGAAGACGTCCTAATTGAAACTCCACCGTTGAAGAATTCTTGGATTCACACCAAGATACATATTTTCTCCAAATACGATGGTAGTGTCTAGACGTTACTCCTTTCCTGGCCTGAATAAGTGTGGGAATGACTTTGTTGGGAATACCCTTTCGGGCTAGGATCTGGCGCTCAACAGCCATGCTGTCAAACGTAGCCGCGGTAAGTCTTGATAAACAAAAGGCCCCTGCTGAAACAAGTCCTCGCAAAGAGGAAGAGGCCGAGGATCTTCTATCAGTAACTCCTGAAGATCTGGATACCAAGCCCTCCTTGGCCAATCTGGAACAATGAGGATCGCCCAAACTTTTGCTCGTCTTATGATCTTGAGAATTTTTGGTATTAGTGGAAGTGGAGGGAACACATATACCGACTGGAACTCGCACTGGGTCACCAGTGCATCCACTGCTATTGCTTGTGGGTCTCTCGACCTGGAACAATATTTCTGAAGCTTCTTGTTGAGATGAGATGCCATCATGCCTACTTGAGGAATGCTCCAATGACTTGCTACCTCTGCAAAGACTTCTTGGTGGAGGCCCCGTTCTCCTGGATGGAGATCGTGTCTGCTGAGGAAGTCCACTTCCCAGTTGTCCACTCCCGGAATGAAGATTGCTGACAGAGCTCTTGCATGTCTTTCTGCCCAGAGGAGTATTTTTGTCACCTCTGCCATTGCCGCTCTGCTTTTCATTCTGCCCTGACGGTTTATGTAAGCCACTGCCATTACATTGTCTGACTGGATCTGTATGGGACGATCTTGAAGAAGATGCGCCGCTTGTAAAAGGCTGTTGTAAATGGCTCTCAACTCCAGAATGTTTATGTGAAGAAGTGTTTCTTGACTTGACCATCTTCCTTGGAAGCTTTCCCCTTGCGTGACTTCTCCCCAACCTCGGAGACTTGCATCCGTGGTCACTAGGATCCAGGCTTGAATCCCGAACCTGCGTCCCGCTAGGAGGTGAGAACTGTGTAGCTACGACAGGAGCGAGATTCTGGCTTTTGTCGACAGGGGTATCCTCTGGTGCATGTGTAGATGCAATCTGGACCACTTGTCCAGTAGATCCCAATGGAACACCCTGGCATGGAATCGGCCATACTGTAGAGCAGTGATGGCTAACCTTGACACTCTAGCTGTTGTTGAACTACACATCCCAGCATGCCCTGCATCAATTTTAGCATGGCCAAATAGCAAAACTGTAGCAGGGCATGCTGGGATGTGTAGTTCAACAACAGCTGGAGTGTCAAGGTTAGCCATCACTGCTGTAGAGCCTCGTAGGCTGCTACCATCTTCCCCAGCAGGCGGATGCGCTGATGAATCGACACATGTGCTGGTTTCAAAATTTGTTTGACCATCTTCTGGATTTCCAGAGCCTTTTCCACCGGTAGAAATACTTTCTGTACCTCGGTGTCCATTATCATTCCCAGAAATGATAATCTCATCGTCGGTTCCCACTGTGATTTTGGAAAGTTTATGATCCAACCGTGCTGTTGAAGCACCGTCAGGGATAGTGCAATGTTCTGCACTAACTTCTCCCTGGATCTCGCTTTTATTAGGAGATTGTCCAGGTAAGGAATTATGTTGACTCTTTTCTTGCGAAGGAGAATCATCATCTCTGCCATCACCTTGGTGAATACTCTCGGTACTGTGGAGAGCCCGAATGTCAATGTCTGGAACTGGTAATGGCAGTCCTGAAACGCAAACCTCAGGTATGCTTGATGTGGAGGGTAAGCATCCTTGATGTCCACAGACACCATAAATTCCTTCTCCTCCAAGCTGGAGATTACTGCTCTCAGGGACTCCATCTTGAATTTGAGCCTTTTTTAGTAAAGATTCAACGATTTTATGTTTAAAATCGGTCTGACCGAGCCGTCCGGCTTCGGTACCACAAACAGGCTTGAATAAACTCCTTTTTCCTGTTGTAGCCAAGGGACTAAGGTAATTACCTCGTCCTGACATAATTTCTGTATTGCTTCCGTTATATTTCTTCTGTCTTGAACAGAAACTGGTAAGGCTGATTTGAAAAATCGGCATGGGGAGATATTGAAACTCTAACTTGTAACCTTGGGATACTATTTGTAGTATCCAAGTATCCAGATCTGATTGTACCCAGATCTGACTGAAGAGTTTTAGACGCGCCCCACCTGAGTGGACTCCCGCAGGGAAGCCCCAGCATCATGCTGTGGTTTTAGCAGAAGCAGCGGCTGACTTCTGCTCCTGCGATCCTGATACTGTTGAAGGTTTCCTACCTCTTCCCCGCCCTCTTCCTGCGAAGAAGGGGGTACCTTTGGCTTTTTGTGTTTGTTGGGCCGAAAGGACTGCATCGGATGCGAATGATATGCTTTCTTTGCAGATGCCGCTGCATAAGGAAGAAATGCTGATTTACCTGAGATAGTCGTTGAAATCATGGCATCTGGCTGGTCCCCAAATAGCGCCTCACCCTTGTAGGGGAGCACTTCAATATTCCTTTTTGATTCTGTATCTGCATTCCATTGGCGAATCCAGAGTGAGCAAGCTGAAATCGCCAAAGCTGAGGATTTTGATCGTAATAAACCAATATCTTTCATAGCTTCCACCAAGTATCCTGCAGAATCCTTTATGTGAACGAGAGTTAATACCATATAATCCTTATCAACTGTGTCTATATTTGCTAGCAAGTTGTCTGCCATTTTTCAGTAGCGTTACCTACCCATGCACAAGCAATGGTGGGCCTGAGTAACGTTCCGGTAGCCATATAAAGGGATTTTAAGGTTGTCTCTAATTTACGGTCAGCAGGCTCCTTTAATGAAGCCGACCCCGGGGCAGGTAAAATTATTTTCTTAGACAACCTAGAAACTGAGGTGTCTACCATGTGGGGTGACTCCCATCTTTTCCTGTGTTCAGGAAAGGGTTTAGCTAAACGTATTCTTCTGGGAATATGAAATTTATTTTCTGGGTTAGACCTGGATTTTTCAAAGAATGTATTCAATTCCTTTGAAGGAGGAATAGGTATCACCGGTTTCTTATTTAAATTAAAATAAATCTTTTCCTCAGGTTCAGGTGTTGTTTCTGTAATCTCTAACACCTCCCTAATAGCAATTATCATAAATTGAATGGTTTTTGCTAACATGGGGTCCACCCCTCTCAAATCCCCAGTGTCGAAACCTGTGTCGGAATCTGTGTCTGTGTCACCTTGCATAATCTGCGCAAGTGACCTCTTTTGGGAACTTGAGGGGTCCTGTGTGGATGATGTGGAGGGATCAGCAAATAGTACATCCTCCACTGACTTTCTCCAGTATTTTGTCTGTTGTTCAGACTCAGAGAATTTTCTAGAAAGCTTTGACATATTACTTTGTAATTTTCTCACCCACTCTTGCTCCTTCTGTAAGGGAAGGGACACCACATTACACCCCTGCATATTTAAAATGGCTTCCTCAGGGGAAGAGCTCTCTCCATTGACTGACATGTCACAAATGTGCACTTTCACACCACAATCACACAGGGGAGCTATCGGTGACAGACCCACACTAAAATCTGTCAGAGGAACGCAGAGAGATTTGCCAGCTCACACACTGCGCCCTATATGAAAAGAATTGTATATGTATATTTATTATACAAAACCTTCAGCGCTTTATTTCAAAATTAGGCACGCTCACCTAATGTAATAAACACTCCCCCCCCCCCTCTCTATAACACCCTGGTACTTGTTTAAGCGTTGTTATGAGGAGGAAACAGCGTCTGTCAGCTTCTCTTTGTGATCTAAGTTTGTTCAATATGACAACAATAATAATTTATCCGATAATTGCACAACTTAATATTGAAAAATGAATACACTAAAATATTGTGATGAATACAACATACAATGTATGCAACAATAATAAGGATTAAAAAACACACAATTGAAATAATAAGCGTTTTTAGGGTTACCCAAATTGCCAGGAATTGGAAGGAGATTTAACGATGAAAAGTCCGTTCCAAAGTAGTCTCCCAAATACAGTATATCTAAGTCCAGCGTAGACAAGTTTTTAGGAGGTAAGCAGTGTCCAATGTAGTAACAGGTTACCGCTAGAGGATGTAGTGCTCCGAGGTTTTGGATGGTGAGCTCCTCATGCAATACGGTAAATGGAAGTCATCGGTTCAGCTTGCTAAAAAAGTCCTCCAAATGGAAGTGATGGTCTGGATTTTGTTGGGGGTGGTTCGGTCTTCCAGCAGTAAATTCTTGGCTTGAGTCCCTGTGCACCTGACACGTTTCGCTGCAAACAGCTAGCAGCTTTTTCAAAGGTATCAATGGTTTGGATATGTGGGGTTTATATACCCCTTTCAATATGGTGGCTAATTAGCACCTGGTAGCAGTGTTGCATAATTACAAAGCAATATGCATATAAATATTATAAAATCATATAGAAGACAGACCTACTTCTCACATGATGGGAATAATGTAACCATAACTCAGTTTTTATTATAATTTGTTGGTATGCAGAGCCAAACATTCTATACAAATGAATATCAGGCAACACCCAAAAGAGGGAGAAGAAGTACAGACTCAGAGGGAGAAGAGGGGGCAAGAAGGAAAAACATAAGAAATTGAATAAGAGCAAAAATAAAAAGGGGAAGAGTAACACTGCCATTTTCAATTTATCATCAAAAGTCCTGACAGATGCAGAGATTGCACTCCTGAATAAGGGTCTTAAGTTTTCTCCATCAGCCTCCCCCAATATTTTTAACCTATTTGTCAAGCTTAATAGATATATAAGAATGCTATGCCGCAAAAGATTCTTTGCCAAACAACATATTAAGCGCGACAATGAGGAAGCTATCCCAATAGTACTTGACCAAGGAGATCAGTTGGCTCTCCATATATTGGAGGAACTCAGTGGAGACACTCCCCCAAACACACAAACGGAGAAATTATTTGACATATCTGGGAAGAACTTCAAACAGAAATCAGAGTTTTTTTCTATCAAATCAAAGGGCTCTAGTATAGAAACCTTTTATAAAGTCACTCTGGAGGATTTCAAAAGAATGTGCTTAGATATAGATACCAACCCACAGAAGAGCAAATCCAATCTCTCGAGACAAGAGAAGAGAGCATTAAAGAACCTAACTAAAGACAAAACAATCATTATTAAGGAGGCAGATAAGGGGGGCGGTCTCGTCATACAAGACAAAACTGATTGCATATCAGAAGCAATGAGACAATTAGAAGACTCCAAGTTTTACACCAAATTATCCAATGACCCTACACAAGGCTTTCTTCTGGAGCTTGCGACTCTTCTAGGGGAGGGAGTAGATGCAGAAGTTATATCCAGAGAGGATTACCATTTTCTATATTCAACACATCCTGTCACACCTGTATACTATCATTTACCCAAGATACACAAATCCCTCACTTCACCCCCAGGGCGCCCTATTATTTCTGGTATTCACTCCCTCACCTCCAACTTATCCTTTTATGTAGATTCATTTCTACAACCCTGGGTGTCCACACTCAGGTCCCACATCAAAGATACTACTCATTTCTTATCTCTTATTAATAATATAAAATGGAAAGATACGTATGCATTCCTCACTTTGGATGTACAAAGTTTATACTCTAACATACCCCATGAGAAGGGCATACAAACAATATCTAATCGATTGATTAGGATGGGGACCTGAGTGTGGTACACAGAAAATTTATTGTAGATTCCATTTCTTATATTTTACGTCAAAATTATTTTTTGTTTCTGGATTCATATTATTTACAAGTCAAGAATACCGCCATGGGGACCAGGTTCGCGCCCAGCTATGCCAACCTTTATATGGGGGAGCTGGAGGACCATCTAATTTTTTTTTTTGGGGGGGGGGGGGGTGCGGACTTTGTCCTGTATGGCAGGTACATTGATGATTTATTTATTATTTGGGATGGGGATGCACTTTCTGCACAATTGTTTGTTGACACTCTTAATTTTAACACGTATGATTTAGTTTTCACGCACCAGTATCACTCACATTGTATTAACTTCCTGGATGTGTCTCTGCAAGCCAGAGATGGTAAAATATATACTATGAACTATGCCAAAGAAGTTGACACCAACGTATACCTATACTACTCCAGCGCACATTATCCCCCCTGGAAGAGGAGCATTCCCCGGGGACAGCTTATACGCCTCAGACGGAATTGCTCCGATATGGAGTCTTGAAACCCAAGCACTAGAGATGCTTGAGTCTTTCGAACAGAGGGGCTATCCAGATGCCCTTCTAAAAAAGGCATTTGAGGACATTAAAAGAATGGATAGTAACACATTATTATCTCATAAGAAAGAGAGTAACAATGAGTTAGGAGAAAGCAAACAACTAGCCTTTATCACCACTTATACTAACCATTGTTCCCAAATTAAACAGATTATAAAGAAAAATCCTAATATATTGAAACAGGATTATCTATTAGCGCCATTATTACCAGCTGATCCGGTTTTTGTTTTTTCGAAAGAATAAATCCCTTAAAAATACACTTGCACCCAGCTTTTTGAAACCAGAATTAAAAATAACATCTCAAACCAATTCCTGGCTCCAAATAGAAACCAAAGGGTTTTTCAAATGCGGAGCGAACAGATGCATTACTTGCAAGCATATAGACAATAAAACTAAACATGTCAAAACAGAAAATAATGATGAGCTGTACGAAATTAAACACTTTATTAATTGTAATTCCACCTATGTTGTATATGTCCTCGTATGCGAGTGTGGACTCAAATATGTGGGACGTACAACTAGGAAATTGAAAGTTAGATTTCTTGAGCACCGTAGAAATATCATCAAGAGACTTGAGTCTTAAAGTGTCTCTCAGCACTTTCATATGGTCCATAATGGCAATCCAAAAAACCTCAGATTTATTGGGGTGGAACATATTCCACTGACCAATAGAGGGGGCGATAGGTATAAAAGACTATGCCAACAAGAAGCATATTGGATGTTTAGAATGGGCACAATTTACCCGGGAGGTTTGAATGAGGCTGTAGAACTCAACACCATAATTTAATAAAATATTCCATAGATACATTTTTCCCTTTTTTTTTTTTTTTCCTTTTATCTAGTTCTGCATATACATTAAGGTGACAAGATGTAGAAAAATTGATAGAGAAATAAAATGAGAAATAATTAAAATAATATAAAATACGGATCTAATATGGTTCTATATGCTCTTCTGGGATACACTTGTGGGTTTAATAATTGTCATTTAGACACTTGGATCTATTTATTTGAAGTTTGGTTGCCTTTAGATTCTGGCTTTAGTTAATCTTACTCAATTCCATTTTCCATAGGGATTATACTTACAGCATCCTAATATCACAACATTACTATGTTGGTTAGACTAATCATTGTTAAAATCAATAAATAGGGCTGTGGGTTTGTGATCCTGATTTAAATCCAGTATATACACTGTCACTACGACAATAGGGTTTATTTACATTGTGTCTTTACGTTGTTCCTTATTGCTAGCTGTAAAGATTCCCACTTTAATCTCTATAGGGGTTTATACATCTCCTTAGTGAGATGTTTGTTATAATACAGTTATAACAAGATTTTAAACCTACCGGTAAATCTTTTCTCGTAGTCCGTAGAGGATGCTGGGGACTCCGTAAGGACCATGGGGATAGACGGGCTCCGCAGGAGACATGGGCACTTTAAGAAAGACTTTAGGTATGGGTGTGCACTGGCTCCTCCCTCTATGCCCCTCCTGCAGACCTCAGTTAGAGAAACTGTGCCCAGAGGAGACGGACAGTACGAGGAAAGGATTTTTGTTAATCCAAGGGCAAGATTCATACCAGCCATACCAATCACACTGTATAACTTGTGATATACTAACCAGTTAACAGGATGAAAACAACATAGCATCAGTCTAAGACCGATGAAAACTATAACGTGACCCTTATGTAAGCAAAACTATATACAAGTCTTGCAGAAGTAGTCCGCACTTGGGACGAGTGCCCAGCATCCTCTACTGACTACGAGAAAAATATGTACCGGTAGGTTTAAAATCTTATTTTCTCTTACGTCCTAGAGGATGCTGGGGACTCCGTAAGGACCATGGGGATTATACCAAAGCTCCCAAACGGGCGGGAGAGTGCGGTTGACTCTGCAGCACCGATTGAGCAAACAAGAAGTCCTCCTCAGCCAGGGTATCAAACTTATAGAACTTTGTAAAGGTTTTTGAACCCGACCAAGTAGCAGCTCGGCACAGCTGTAGTGCCGAGACCCCTCGGGCAGCCGCCCAAGACGAGCCCACCTTCCTAGTGGAATGGGCCCTGACCGATTTTGGTAACGGCAATCCAGCCGTTGCATGTGCCTGCTGAATCGTGTTACAGATCCAGCGAGCAATAGTCTGCTTTAAAGCAGGAGCGCCATCCTTGTTGGCTGCATACAGGACAAACAGTGCTTCTGTTTTTCTGACTCTAGCCGTTCTGGCCACGTAAATTTTCAAAGCTCTGACCACACCATCAAGGGACTCGGAATCCTCCAAGTCTCGTGTAGCCACAGGCACCACAATAGGTTGGTTCATATGAAAAGACGACACCACCTTAGGCAAAAATTGAGGACGGGTCCGCAATTCCGCTCTATCCATATGGAAAACCAGATAGGGGATTTGATGAGACAAAGCCGCCAGTTCCGACACTCGCCTAGCCGAAGCCAAGGCTAACAACATGACCACTTTCCAAGTGAGATATTTTAACTCCACCATTTTAAGTGGTTCAAACCAGTATGACTTCAGGAAACTCAACACCACGTTAAGGTCCCAAGGCGCCACCGGAGGTACAAAAGGAGGCTGAATATGCAGCACTCCCTTCACAAAAGTTTGTACTTCTGGGAGAGAAGCCAATTCCTTCTGAAAGAAAATGGATAAGGCCGAAATCTGAACCTTAATGGAGCCTAATTTTAGGCCCAAATTCACTCCAGTTTGTAGGAAGTGAAGGAAACGGCCCAGATGGAATTCTTCCGTAGGAGCATTCCTGGCCTCACATCAAGAAACATATTTTCGCCATATACGGTGATAATGTTTAGCTGTCACGTCCTTCCTAGCCTTTATTAGAGTAGTAATGACCTCATCCGGAATGCCCTTTTCCGCTAGGATCCGGCGTTCAACCGCAATGCCGTCAAACGCAGCCGCGGTAAGTCTTGGAACAGACAGGGCCCCTGTTGTAACCGGTCCTCTCTGAGAGGAAGAGGCCACGGATCTTCTGAGAGCATTTCCTGTAGCTCCGGATACCAGGCCCTTCACGGCCAATCTGGAACAATGAGAATTGTCTGTACTCCTCTTTTCCTTATTATTCTCAACACCTTTGGGATGAGAGGAAGAGGAGGAAATACATAGACCGACTGGAACACCCATGGTGTCACTAGGGCGTCCAAAGCTACCGCCTGAGGGTCTCTTGACCTGGCGCAATACCTCTGCAGCTTTTTGTTGAGGCGGGACGCCATCATGTCTATCTGGGGCAGACCCCACTGACTTGCAATCTGTGCGAATACTTCCTGATGAAGTCCCCACTCTCCTGGATGCAGATCGTGTCTGCTGAGGAAGTCTGCTTCCCAGTTGTCCACTCCCGATATGAACACTGCTGCCAGTGGGCTTACATGATTTTCCGCCCAGCGAAGAATCCTGGTGGCTTCCGCCATTGCCACTCTGCTCCTTGTGCCGCCCTGGCAGTTTACATGAGCCACTGTGGTGATGTTGTCTGACTGGATCAGAACTGGTAAGTCGCGAAGCAAGGTCTCTGCTTGACGAAGGGCGTTGTATATGGCCCTCAGCTCCAGGACGTTGATGTGAAGACAAGTCTCTTGACTTGACCAAAGACCCTGGAAGTTTCTTCCTTGTGTGACTGCTCCCCAACCTCGGAGGCTTGCGTCCGTGGTCACCAGAACCCAGTCCTGAATGCCGAACCTGCAACCCTCTAGAAGGTGAGCACTCTGCAGCCACCACAAGAGAGACACCCTGGCCCTGGGGGACAGTTTGATCAACTGATGAATCTGTAGATGTGACCCGGACCACTTGTCCAGTAGGTCCCATTGGAAGGTCCTCGCATGGAACCTGCCGAAGGGAATGGCCTCGTAAGATGCCACCATCTTTCCCAGGACTCGAGTGCAGAGATGCACTGACACCTGTTTTGGTTTCAATAGGTTTCTGACCAAAGATAAACCTTTTTCTGGTCCGTATCCAGAATCATGCCCAAGAAGGTCAGACGAGTCGTAGGCACCAGCTGCGACTTCGGGATATTGAGAATCCAGCCGTGTTGCTGTAACACCTTCAGTGAAAGTGACACGCTGTTCAGTAACTGCTCTCGTGATCTCGCTTTTATGAGGAGATCGTCCAAGTACGGATAATTGTGACACCCTGCTTGCGCAGGAGCACCATCATTTCCGCCATTACCTTGGTGAAAATTCTCGGGGCCGTGGAAAGCCCAAACGGCAACGTCTGAAATTGGTAATGACAATCCTGTAATGCAAATCTCAGGTATGCCTGATGAGGTGGATATATGGGAACATGAAGGTACGCATCCTTTATGTCCAGAGATACCATAAAATCCCCCCCTTCCAGGCTGGCGATGACCGCCCTGAGCGATTCCATTTTGAACTTGAACCTTTTCAAGTATAGGTTCAGGGATTTTAAATTTAAAATGGGTCTGACCGAACCGTCCGGTTTCGGGACTACAAACAGGGTCGAATAATATCCCCTCCCTTGTTGCAGTAGGGGAACCTTGACCACCACCTGTTGAAGATACAATTTGTGAATTGCATTTAACACTACCTCCCTTTCTGGGGAAGAAGTCGGCAGAGCCGATTTGAAAAAACGGCGAGGAGGCACCTCTTCGAATAACCCTGAGAAACAATTTCTATTGCCCAGGGATCCACCTGTGAGTGAACCCAGATGTGGCTGAAAAGTTGAAGACGTGCCCCCACTGGGGTAGACTCCCTTAGCGGAGCCCCAGCGTCATGCGGTGGATTTTGTAGAGGCCGGGGAGGACTTCTGTTCCTGAGAACTAGCTGTCTTGTGCAGCTTCTTACCTCTTCCCTTACCTCTGGCAAGAAAGGACGCACCTCGTACTTTCTTGTTTCTCTGTGACCGAAAGGACTGCATCTGATAATGTGGTGCTTTCTTAGGGTGTGAGGGAATATAAGGCAAAAAATTGGATGTACCAGCTGTAGCTGTGGAGACCAGGTCCGAGAGACCTTCTCCAAACAATTCCTCACCCTTGTAAGGTAAAACCTCCATATGCCTTTTTGAGTCGGCATCACCTTTGAGCATCTCTCATATATAAGACAGCATCCTTTATATGTCCTAGGGTTAATAAAATGGTATCCTTATCTAGGGTTTCAATTTCCGCTGATAAGGTATCTGTCCATGCCGCTACAGCGCTACACACCCAGGCTGACGCAATAGCCGGTCTGAGTAAGGTACCCGAATGCGTGTAAATGGACTTCAAGGTAACCTCCTGCTTGCAATCAGCAGGATCCCTGAGGGTAGCCGTATCCTGGGATGGCAACGGTGCCTTCTTGGATTAGGGTGTCAATGCTTTGTCCACCCTAGTGGAGGATTCCCACCGTATCCTGTCCGTTGGCGGGAAAGGATACGCCATAAGAATCCTTTTGGGAATCTGCAGTTTTTTGTCTGGAGATTCCCAAGCTTTTTCACATAACTCGTTCAGCTCATGTGAGGGAGGAAAGGTTACCTCAGGTTTCTTTTCCTTATACATGTGTACCCTCGTGTCAGGGACAGGGGATTCCTCTGTGATATGCAAAACATCTTTTACTGCAATAATCATATATCGAATACATTTAGCCAATTTTGGTTGTAACTTTGCATCATCGTAGTCGACACTGGAGTCAGAATCCGTGTCGGTATCTGTGTCTACTATTTGGAATAGTGGGCGTTTTTGAGACTCCGAAGGTCCCTGCGACATAGGGACAGACATGGGCTGACTCCCTGGTTGTTCCCTAGCTTCCGCTTTGTCTAATCTTTTGTGCAATAAATTTACATTAGCACTTAAAACCTTCCACATATCTATCCAGTCAGGTGTCGGCGTTGTCGACGGAGACACCACATTCATTTTCTCCTCCTCCTCCTCCTCCTCCTGAAAGCCTTTCTACCACAGACATGTCGACACACGCGTACCGACACATACACTCAGGGAATCCTCTTATCTGAAGACAGTTCCCCCACAAGGCCCTTTGGAGAGACAGAGAGAGAGTATGCCAGCACACACCCAGCGCTATATGACCCAGGAAAAAACACTATATAAATATATGTTTACCCAGTAGTGCTGTTTGTACATACATATATGCGCCAAATTATGTGCCCCCCCTCCTCTCCAAAACCCTCTTTCACCGTGGAATAAGCAGGGGAGGGTCCGGGGAGCTTCCTCTCAGCGCTGTGCTGTGGAGAAAATGGCGCTGGTGAGCGCTGAGGGAGATGCCCCGCCCCCTCGGTGGCGGGCTTCTGTCCCGCTCAAATATACTAAAAACTGGCGGGGGCTCTTTATATATACAGTGCCCAGCTGTATATATATATTTTTTTGCCAAAAAAGAGGTTCATATGCTGCCCAGGGTGCCCCCCCTGCGCCCTGCACCCTTACAGTGACTGCCGTGTGTGAGGTGTATGGGAGCAATGGCGCACAGCTTTACTGCTGTGCGTTACCACAGTGAAGATCATGAAGTCTTCTGCTGCCTCTGAAGTCTTCTTTTCTTCTCATACTCACCCGGCTTCTATCTTCCGGCTCTGTGAGGAGGACGGCGGCGCGGCTCTGGGACGGACGCCGAGGGTGAGACCTGCGTACCGATCCCTCTGGAGCTAATGGTGTCCAGTAGCCTGAGTAGCAGAGCCTTGAAACTCACAGAAGAAGGTCTGCTTCTCTCCCCTCAGTCCCTCGATGTAGGGAGTCTGTTGCCAGCAGGCTCCCTGAAAATAAAAAACCTAACAAAATACTTTCTGACAGGAAACTCAGGAGAGCTCCCTGTAATGCACCCAGTCTCCTCTGGGCACAGTAGTAAACTGAGGTCTGGAGGAGGGGCATAGAGGGAGGAGCCAGTGCACACCCATACCTAAAGTCTTTCTTAAAGTGCCCATGTCTCCTGCGGAGCCCGTCTATCCCCATGGTCCTTACGGAGTCCCCAGCATCCTCTAGGATGTAAAAGAAATTATAATACAAGCTTTCCAAGTTATATGCTGAGACGCGGTCACGTGATTCCGATTCTTACTGAGATTCTCTTTACTACATCTAGATCGGCTCACGTGACCTGCGCCCCACCATTGAGGGTGGAAGTACAATTCTGATGCCGCCCATGGATGCTCTCTTACACATAGTGTGGGCGGAAGCGCTATGATTGGCGCCGCACTTGGATGTCTTCCTGTATACAGGTGGCCGCGTTGGAGGGCGGAAATGGCTCCCACGGCAGCCACCTCATCACAACTTCCTACCTCCTGGCGGGCGTGGCCGGAGCTCCGGTCACGTGACGCAACAGTGGTCACGTGATCGGACCTCCGATCTTGGGGGAAGGTATTGTGCTGCCCTTATCTCTGTCCCCAACCAATAACACTACATACAATAGCGTTTCTATAGCGATACTAACCACAACAGATACAACTATTGGTCATCAATTACACTCACACTTCCTGTTTATCTCTGTTGTTAAAGTTAAACATGCTCTGCATACCAACAAATTATAATAAAAACTGAGTTATGGTTACATTATTCCCATCATGTGAGAAGTAGGTCTGTCTTCTATATGATTTTATAATATTTATATGCATATTGCTTTGTAATTATGCAACACTGCTACCAGGTGCTAATTAGCCACCATATTGAAAGGGGTATATAAACCCCACATATCCAAACCATTGATACCTTTGAAAAAGCTGCTAGCTGTTTGCAGCGAAACGCGTCAGGTGCACAGGGACCCAAGCCAAGAATTTACTGCTGGAAGACCGAACCACCCCCAACAAAATCCAGACCATCACTTGCATTTGGAGGACTTTATTAGCAAGCTGAACCGATGACTTCCATTTACCGTATTGCATGAGGAGCTCACCATCCAAAACCTCGGAGCACTACATCATCTAGCGGTAACCTGTTACTACATTGGACACTGCTTACCTCCTAAAAACTTGTCTACGCTGGACTTAGATATATTTGGGGGACTACTTTGGAACAGACTTTCCATCCTTAAATCTCCTTCCAATTCCTGGCAATTTGGGTAACCCTAAAAACGCTTATTATTTCAATTGTGTGTTTTTTAATCCTTATTATTGTTGCATACATTTTATGGTGTATTCACCACAATATTTTAGTGTATTCATTTTTCAATATTAAATTGTGCAATTATCAGATAAATTATTATTGTTGTCATATTGAACAAACTTAGCGCAGCCTCCATTCTGTTTTTTGTTTATCTTTGTGGGAGTGACTTCCCCCTAACCTTGAGGCCGCTGCTTGGTGGCGCATCCCATACTCTGAGCGCCCGAGTACCCCTGGGTAACCAAACTTTTACATACTCTCTCTGTGATCTGCAGGAGAAAATGGCACTGAGTGAGTGTCTGGCAAGTCTGAGGAGAAGCCCTGCCCTCCAGCCTCAGCAACAATGATTTTTATACTGGCTCGGTTTTGTAAATTAGAGGCTATACATGAATTTACCGTTTTGCCAGTAAGAGTAAGGATTTTCCATGCAGCTCAGCTCCCCCCCCCCCCCCCGCCCTGCACCCTGTGTTGTGAAGGGCTGTGTGTTTTGAGATGCATGCTCGCGCAGCATCCCGCCACTGCGCTGTACCTTTTTGCCACCAATGACCGGAGGGCCCCTCTCTTGTAGGTCTCCGGTGATATACTCACCACTCTTCTGACTTCTGGCTGTGTTAGGGGGTGGCGGCAGTGCTGTGTGAGTGAGCGCTAACCAGGCTTGGGCTATGTTCAGTACCCCTCAGGAGCTAATGGTGTCCTGTCAGCGGAAGCAGAGCCATGAAACTTAATGAGAAGTTGGTTCCTACTTCCTCCCCTAAGTCCCACGAAGCAGGGAAGCTGTTGCCAGCAGCTTCCCTGTAAAATAAAAAACCTAATAAAGTATTTTCCAGTAGAGCTCCACTAGCGTGCGTCCAGTCTCACCGGGCACATTTTCTAAACTGAGGTCTGGAGGAGGGGCATAGAGGGAGGAGCCAGTTCACACTGTAAAAAAGTCTTAAAGTGGCTAAGGCTCCTGCGGACCCATCTATACCCGTGGTACTAAATGGACCCCAGCATCCTCTAGGAAGTTTGAGAAAAGGTGTTCATCATAGCTGTCTATGTGGATGATTTACTTTTGGCAGGTCAAGAAGATCACATCACCGATGTCAAGCACCAGCTTAAATAAAGATTCAAGTTGAAAAATCTAGTCCCTGCAAATCATCTATTAAGTATGAAAAGTGTACAAAACCTGCAAGAGGGAACTGTCACAATTGACCAACAAACATACATTGAGGCAATAATTTCCAAGTACAGAATGACAGATGCAAAACCAGTAAGTACTTCCATTGATAAAAATACAAAGTGAGATAGAGGAAATGCAAGAAATCCCTTATCAAAATGCCATTGGTAGTTTGATGTATGCAAGCATTGGGACACGTCCAGACATCACACATGCAGTAAGTCGGGCAAGCCAGTTCGCAAACAACCCTGGGAGACAACACTGGATTGTAGTAAAGAGAATACTAAAGTACCTCAAAAGTACAAATTCACTAAAGCTGAATTTTACTAGCTCATCAGATACCAGCTTAAAAGTATTCTGTAATGCCGACTGGGGATCAGATGAGGATGATAGACGTTCTTATACTGGATACCTGTTTGCACTGGCAGACGCAGCCGTAAGCTGGGCAAATAGGAAACAACCCACAGTTGCTCTTTCTACAACAGAGGCAGAGTACATGACGCTCACAGAAACTTCAAAAGAAGCACTTTGGATAAGAGAGACTTTGGGGGGAATTCAAATGTGTGAAAAGTCTATTGGGTGTCTGTTTTTTCTGTCTATTAGATAGGAAAAAACAGACACCCAACTGACTTTTCAAACAATTGAATATCCCCCTTTATGTGAATTAGGTCTTCTTTACCACAGTGAGATCATTTACATAAAGTGTGATAACAAAGGAGTAATTGTTCTTTCTTGTAGCACAAAGCATCATGGACGGTCTAAGCACATTGCTATATGATATCATTTAATTCGTGAGTTGGTGGAAAACAAGTCCGCCAATGTGGATTATGTTGCAAGTGAAGAAAATTTTGCCGACATGTTGACAAAAGGACTGTCGTCACACTTGCTACTTGCATTCCTGATGGAATGTGGACTAGAATATGTTTAATGTTGATTTAGTCTTACTGTTTTTGCTTCACGTTATGTTTTCGGTTACAGGAGTGACTTTATTAATTTGTTTGATAAAATGTCATGTTCTTTAAACTTGTGACCAGAGACAGTCTTGAGTGAGGGGGAGTGTTAGGTAATGGTGTGCTTTGTACCTGTCTCCTTCTGTGTATTAGTCTATGGGTGCATCCCTTAGTGTTAGAGCTCTAGTGCCAGGAGTCACTCGGAGGCGGAGTTATATGATGTAGTTCCTGTTCCTCCATCTCAGTGAGTGAGGAGAGTGTGACACACACACACACACACACACACACAGAGATTGAGAGACAGAGTCCTGGTGTACAAGTGTGCAGAGCTGAGACTGGGAACAGATCTCAGCTACAGAGACTCACAGTGTTCCAATGCATGCATCATCTTCTCTACAGTGGGAGTCAGACTGCACGGCTGTGCAGTCCTTCATGCTTCACCACCACAGACATCTCCTGATAAGTACCACTAACTAATGCTGTTACCTTGTGTGATATATGGGCTCCTGATTACAGCTATCATCTGAGTCACCTGTGTTCACTAAATAAACGTGCGTTACTGTTTAAGTACCTAAGTGTGTGGACTGACGTCACTGCACCAGATAGCCCAGAACACTCTGCCAACAAATCCAAGGGCAACTTGTACTAGCCTTGGTCACTCCTATGTAAATCAATAAAGAGAATTATAATAAATAAAAAAGAATAATAGAAGATATTTCTAATATATTATTTGTATTTTTCATATACTGTACTCTATATAGTTAAAACTCTGATCTGAACATTAGTATGACAAGAAAGGCTGTGCCTCACTCCACCACATGTCACTGTCAGTATCTCCAAGAACAATTTTCATGAGGGACCCTATTGCTAATCTGACGGTCACTGCAGTGTTCTCTTTTTTTATCTGGTGGTCACTATAATTCTCTTTGTATTATATGATGGTCACTGTAATGCAGGGATGTGCTGTGAGATAGATTGCTCAGGAGGCACTGGCTAGTACCAAAGCTAGATTTACACACACTATATGAGCCCATGGGTTCATGTGGGCATTATACACAGGTACATCAGTATATATATTGCTGGAAATTTGGTGGATTTTGATCAGAGATGTGCAGAAATGGTAGGCAGGTAAGGCAGTGCCTCACCTGCCATAGACTTTTTACTCCAGAGTTTTGCTCTCTTTTATATAGTGCCCCTTGAGATGCTTTCTGCATGATTTGGCGGTTATCGTGCTGCTTTGTGCATTATATGGCAGTCACTGTGATGGTCTCTGTCTAGTACGGTGGTCACTGCAATGCTCTGTGATGGGTGACATAATTTATTACAGGTAGCAATACTTAGCCATTGAGTTCTGACACAGTAAAGTCTGCATGTTCCATTGAAAAGTATCACATCAGTAACACCTCCATCTTCTTTCTGGACCTCATCATCTACAAGACACCTGATGGATCAATACAGACAGAACTGTATCACAAAGAAACAGCGACTAATAGTCTCCTTCACCAGACTAGCTCACACTTTCCCCACACAGTGGAGAATATCCCCAAAGGAGAATTCTTACGGCTCAAAAGAAATTGTTCAGATCCCACAACCTTCCAACAGAAAAGCATAGAATTGACTACAAGATTAAGGGAACAAGGATATAGCCACCGCTCTATAAAAAAAGCAAAATGGCACACCTCCCGAACTCCAAGAGAAACCTTAATTTTCCCACAGAATAACAGTCATCAATCAGCAAGAAGGGATAAAGAAGATACGAATACATTGAGATTTATCAGCACCTTCTGCAGGAAATGGAGAGAAATACAGCAATCCATCTAAAGACACTGGCCAATTCTTTTCCTTGATAAAAATCTAGCTGATGAATTGGGTGCAAAGGTGTCCATAAGCTGGAGACGTTCAAAGAATCTTAGGGATAAACTAACCCGCAGTCACTTCACTGCTAATCCATAGAAAAAACAGACAATCAGAGAATCTTTTCCCTGTGGGTCCTGCAAAGCATGTCAACATATGAGAAAAACATACAAAGTATCAGATCGATATGGTGAAGAAAGGACAATTGAACGATTCACCAACTGCAATGCTATTGGGGTTGTTTATTGTATCTAATGCAGTTGTAACATGAAGTATGTTGGAATTACCACGAGAGCCTTAAAACAACGTATCCTAGAGCACGTGGGATCAGTGAGAAATGCCTCAGCAGACTTACAAAAAATGAGGAAACTTACATCTGTGGCACGCCACTTTCATAGGCACCAACAGAGCAACCCATTAGAACTACAAGCCTTCGGTCTGGAAAAAAATAATTTGGGTATCAGAGGTGGTGACCTAATGCAAGAACTCCTGAAATGCGAATCCGAATTGACTTTCAGACTGGATTGCCTTGCACCAAGAGGGATGAATGAGCACATCAATTATGGAGTGTTCATCTAGCCCATCTAGTCCTCAAACAGAGAACATGCAATCATAACATAACTCCTCCCAATGTAGATTTAAACAACAGACCCTTCAAAATAAGAAAATAAGACCTTAAGCTAATCTCTTTCTAATTTATAAATTATCTTATTCAACTATTCACTTACCTGGTTGCATTATCCCTATCCTTTTAACTCACCCACATGTTAACCAACCTACCCTCACAATTACCCCATATTGAGCATTATCTCAACACCCCCCCCCCCCCCCCCCGCTTCTGCAATCACACATCACACCTCCACACTATATCCACATCACATCAAGACCCATTTACTCCAATAGCACAACATTTAACAATCACCAGTTCCTACCTCATATACTACATACCTCACATTGCCCCCATCCAACATAGGGGATAATTCTGAGTTGATCGCAGCAGCAAGTTTTTTAGCAATTGGGCAAAACCATGTGCACTGCAGGGGGGGGTGGGAGGGGGCAGATATAACATTTGCAGAGAGAGTTAGATTTGGGTGGGTTATTTTGTTTCTGTGCAGGGTAAATACTGGCTGCTTTATTTTTACACTGCAATTTAGATTTCAGTTTGAACACACCCCACCCAAATCTAACTCTCTCTGCACATGTTATATCTGTCCCCCCTGCAGTGCACATGGTTTTGCCCAACTGCAAATTTGATGCTGCAATCAACTCAGAATTAGGCCCATAATGTGATTAGTTACCCAACTTAGATCCACACTATTGAACTTTGCATCAGCGGACTTTAGTCACACCACTTTGTGTCACATTTTTCCTGCTCATATATCAAATAAGGGCCTGCAACTCATTGCAATTACGATATTTTTTTTCAACCTTCAACATAACACACCTCATTTTGCCACACCTTTATTAATAATAGTATATTTTACTTTATTAATATTAGTACATTATTAATTCATTTGATTCTAAACAACTAAAGTAAGCTGTAAGTCTGCACAGCTCAGTGCTACGTTAATCACTTACATTACTGTACAAACAACCAGTAGCTACCAAGGGACTGGTGCATAGCATCGAGATCGACGCTGCCCCGGTTGCCTAGCAACTTAATACGTCCCCTACGCGATGACGCAACCACATCAATGACGCAGAGATTGACGTGACCCTCGTCACTTAGCAACGGGGAGACACATCTGGCAACCAGTGCGAGGAGGCGCACTTGGCTGTTCGGCAATATGGCGCATTTCAGAGCTCTGTGACGTGCTCTGACCAGCCGAAAGTTGCTGCCCTGCAACGGGGGATACATCCGGTAACTAGCGCAATGTGACACGCTGGTTACTTAGAAACATGATGCATCTCAGAGTGTTATGATGCACTCAGACACAGGAAGTGCACATAAATGTGCAAACGAGCTACCTGTCCTCTTCAATTACAGGTGATTGCCATCGCCCCTCCCACCCACACTGGCTATAAATAAGAGAACCAGTCTCAGAATCAGTACACTATGAACAAGCCACACAGTGGTGAAACGGCCCGTCTGTGAACTAGTGGAGCCAGACAGTGCACGGTCTGCTCCACACCTGCTCTCTTGGTATCATATAGCCAATTGTGGCTTTCTTAATTATAGAAACCTCTCATATAGTGGCTTTATTTTAGCAACATATTCCTTTTCACTTTGGTATAAATCTCTTTAGCCTACATGGAACCTATATTTACCATTTTGAGCCTCAAGCATCATGTCTAACTGCACTATTTGGTATGCAATTAGATATTTTCCTTTTCATGAGGTTGACTAAGGAATGTATTATACTTATAACCTAACTAGTACTCAGATTAATGTGTTGAATATTTTATTGCACAACCTTTGCAGGAAATTAAGTGGTACCTTTTCCATGTGGATTATCAATGAATGTATCACATATTGGGGGTAATTCTGAGTTGATCGCCGCAGTAAATTTGTTAGCAGTTGGGCAAAACCATGTGCACTGCAGGGGAGGCAGATATAACATGTGCAGAGAGAGTTAGATTTGGGTGGTTATATTGTTTCTGTGCAGGGTAAATACTGGCTGCTTTATTTTTACACTGCAATTTAGATTGCAGATTGAACACACCACACCCAAATCTAACTCTCTCTGCACATGTTATATCTGCCTCCCCTGCAGTGCACATGGTTTTGCCCAACTGCTAACAAAGTTCCTGCTGCGATCAACTTGGAATTACCCCCAATGTACTGCCAATGAATGAAACGTATTCATAACCTTCTTGCAATCTTTTACATATCCAAAATTACTTGACAAACCATCACTCACTGTGAAAGGTTATTTATCGGTGTTCACAATGCCTTTTAGAGCAGAGGTCCAATATTGTCAATGATAGACATTCATTCATGGTAATTTCGGGGAGTCTCAGCTCACCACCTCTCATATACTGGCTTTCTACTCTATTTTAGCAACATATTCCTTTTCTCTCTGGTGTAAATTTCTTTAGCCTACATGGAACCTGTATTCACCATTTTGTGCCTCATGCTTCATGCCTAACTGCACTATTTGGTATGCAATTAAATGTTTTCCTTTTTCATGTGGGTTACTAATGAATGTATTATACTTATAACCTAACTAGTACTCAGATTAATGTGGTGCATATTTTATTGCACAACCTTTGCAGGAAATTAAGTGGTACCTTTTCCATGTGGATTATCAATGAATATAATGCATATTGTACTGCCAATGAATGAAACATACAGTATTCATAACCTTCTTGCTCATCACCTCCTTTTCTTCTCTGTGCCCCCTCTCTCTGATTCACCGTCCACTATAATTCTATATATTGGTGAACAGCAGAAGTTGGGGCACACACTCTCTCTCTCTCTCTCTTTCTCTCCACTTTCTTCTTTTCGAGAACCCTCTCATCCATGCCAGATATCAAGTTCCCTGCAATGCAACTGTAACAGGGACTTGGGGCAGCAGAAGTTCTCTACTTGGTATAAATGCCGAAACCACACTATCATTTGTTTGAATCATATTACTACTGCCATACTTCACTGGCTACGCCCAAATCCATCTGATCTTGGAAGCAAAGCAGTGACAGGCTTGATCAGTACAAGGTCAGGTGTCTACATTGGAATATCAGGTGCAGTAGCTCCAATCATCAACAAACAGCAGCAGTTGTGGAGAAAACATTGGACCTTACCTCTAGACCTATTCTACCAAATAGAACTACAATTTTACAAGACCACCTACCAGAGAAAGAAGCTTTAATAGCACAACCATTACAAATACCAAGGAAGCCATTATCAAGGAGTATATCTAGCATTATTGAAAATCATTTTCCTCCATAACGATATTACACTCCTGATATACTAAGATATTATACATATCTTTGATTTTAATATTTTTCACCATATTGGAATTGGTTATGTACACTTAGCAATTTGCTTGGTGTCAACATGGGGCATGTCAACCCCTTATACTAATACCACTCATCTCCACCTAAGGTGACTGTTTTTTGTATGCAAGTCTGTGTCCATTCTTCTTTTATGATTAACCATAATAAAAGTTAAGTTTGAACATATTTCATATCCATCAAGTGTGCCCCAACATAGAGTCTTTTTTCTTTGTACACTATAAAAGTATAAATACCCCAGAATAAATGCATCAGCCACTGGCACCTTAATGTAATGGGACTAAAAATGGTGGTAGTGGTGATGATGATGATATACAGTATACAAAAATCCTAGCCAGTGAATATTTCTTTAAACGTGAAAGTTTACCACTGGTAAGTAATAACACTGCTATCTGGTGAAAGCTTCCCACAACCTTTGCCTTAGGAAGCATATTTATTCTAGCGGTACTTACACAGAAGCATTACCTGTTCTGTTAGAGCTACCTTAGGATGCATTAACAGATATTATATATATATATTTCAGAAACAAAAAAGGACTTTACTTAGTAAAAGCTCACATACATGAATGTTTAAAATCATGGGTATGGGACGGCTGGTTATCAGACTGTTATCACAGGTCCTTCCACTCCGGCTCAGATAAATCTCCTGATTTGCAATGTTTTTAGCTCTGGACCCGGCAGATGACGTCACAGTGCCCATGTCTTTTAACCATTCCCAACGCATTTCGTACAAGGGTACTTTGTGGTTTGCATCTCTTGTTATGACTATATATAACCATCAGGGTCTATGAGATCGATGGCTTAATCTTATAAATAGATTAATTACATCACAACATATCGGGATAAATCTCAGCATTTGTACATAAAAATGCATAAATACACTTTTAAAAAAACATTTTAAAAGACTTTTTTAAATTATATATACAAACATCACTTATAAACATGTACTAGTGTCGCAAACAGTATTGTAAAAGGGGAGTTCTATAATCTCGTATCCGGGGACTGTAATTGATTAAGTTATATTAATTAAAATCTCGAAGTGAATGACAAACAAGTAACGAAATCAGCTGTATGATTAAGTATAAATAACGGATTTCAAATTTGAACTTGATAAGTAATGTTTGCATATATCATTTTTAAAATTTTCTTTTTAAATGTTTTTTTAAATATATATACATGCATTTTTATGTACATATGCTGAGATTTATCCCAACACGTTGTGATGTAATTAAACTGTTTATTAGATTAAGCCATTGATTTCAAAGACCCTGATGGGTATATATAGATGTAACAAGAGATGCAAACCACACCCCCTGATGAAGAACCCTTGTACGAACACATTGGGCGTGGCTAAGAGCCGTGGACGCTGTGACATCATCCGCTGAGTCCAGAGCTGGTAACCGTGTAAATCGAGAGATTTATTTGATCCAGAGTGAAAGGATCTGTGATAACCGTCTGAAAACCAGCCGTCCCATACCTGTGATTTTAAACTTTCATGTATGCGCGCTTTTACTAAGTAAAGTATTGTGTGGCATTTTACTCACTGTTGCGCTTTCCGTTTTTGTTTCTGAAATATCTAGATGATACTCCAGTGGAGTTGGTGGAAGCTGCAGATGGACACTATTTTATGTAAAATCTGTGGACACTGACAGACACATTGCCCAGGACTGATTTTATAGTGTGAATATATATATATATAATACATACATACAAACAATACCCATATGCACTAAACTACCAAATTTGGATCCAGTCCTCTTTGTGTTGTCCTTGTAGCAATCAGCTGCTGTCCCCAAACAGGTCCTTTTGCCAGTACAGAACCACTAGGAAATGGTTACAAAAATAGTGAGGGGAGCTCTCAGTAGCAACTGGTAAAAGTTCTTATGGTGTCCTAGTTCTTTCATAAACTTCTTAATGGATGGAGATTGGAGGGTACTTTTTCAGGTAATTGTCCGACTAATCTGAAACATAAATCCTCATACCAGAGTACACCCAGACAATAATAGTTCACTAGCTCAAGTTTATCTTTAAAATATTGTTTTAATAAAAAGACTTTCACAATAAAAATGTATGTTCTTACATTACACAAATCATGACCTTTGTGGGCCTGATGTTACAATGATGAACTAGCTGTCTACTCTAGACGGAAAAGAGCTCTCTGACAGCTTGTTCGCACCACTTGGGTCATGTTTTTGTCTTCTAACGAGTTTCATTTAATAAGATTTCCTCAGGGGTGTTTATTGAATGTAAGTAAATATCTCCTCTATTATAAAAGTTTGAAAATCTACAACCGGGTGGATTTTTAATAAGAAAAAACCGTGATGGGTCTGTGGACCACTTCCTAAAGAGGGTTTATAACTCTTTAGATAGGGTTCACTACGATGTGCCGGCGGTCGGGCTCCCGGCGACCAGCATACCGGCGCCGGGAGCACGACCGCCGGCTTACCGACAGTGTGGCGAGCGCAAATGAGCCCCTTGCGGGCTCGCGAGATAAGCTGGGAGCAGTATGTGTGGTATCAGTACAGGTCAGGCTGCACTGATACCTAATATAAACATATATATATATATATATATATATATATACATATATATACACACACATATATATATATATATATATATATATAGCCGCAATGGTGGTACTCCACGGTCTAAATAAACATCATGAGACAAATAGTTTTCCGATGTTTCAGATGTCTACTCTATCTGTTTTTCAAGGATATGTTGCTAAGAAGTTTTTTTTTGTACTGTTTAGAACAATAGCACAAATTGCACTAGCACTACGACACTTTGATGGACACTTACGTCATTATGAAAACTGCATCTGGATAAATCTGCTGCTAATACATCATTGTTCATATATAAGGGATTTACACTAATATTACATGGATGCTTTCTGATATATGTAGCTGAAGTTTTTATACCATCTGTTGCCAATATATAATAGTTTTACTAAATATATTCTGTGGTTACATTTAACTTTGTGCATATAAAGATTAACACAATGCAAGAAAACTCAGAAAATGAATTTGGAACCATTGTGCTGCCTGGTGGTGAAATGCTCATATTTTCAGACTCAGATGCTGAATCCGTTTTCTTTCAAAACACTTTTAAGGAGACTGTGGGAATTGAAACGCCAAAAGATCTGTCTCATAAATTATTGAGGTTGAAGAAAAGAGAAATAGACTTTTTCTTATGTGGAACCACGCTCTCAGATTATTACAGGGACAAGAAGATTCCCAGGCGGTTTCTAATTAAAAATATTCCCGCAATTGGATGTAATAATAGTATCTTGTGTTGCCGCTGGGTTGTGGTTTAAAACAAGTATTCCATGGATCTAATTTTATTAGTAATCGAAGAATCATCTAAGGAAAGTTTGTTAAAAAATCTCAGCTGGAGACTACCTCTAAGCAGCTGTTATCCATTGACACCGGTATTGGCTAGATAAACTCAGTGCCCATGTTGAATAATATCGTAAAGATCTGATTAAAAATAAAAAGGGTAAGCGCACTACGGTTGTAAGAGATTATGCAGTGCATAATGTATACCCTTGGGCAACAGGCAAACCCCAACAAAGGGACACGCAAGGGCCACTACGAAGAGTACACAAGAACAACAGAAGGAAGTTTGTGGATACAGACAAGTGATGGTTCCATACAAAGGGCCTAATTCAAACCTAATCGTAGCAGCAAATTTGTTAGCAGATGGACAAAACCATGTGCACTGCAGGGGGTGCAGATTTAACATGTGTAGAGAGAGTTAGATTTGGGTAGGATATATTGTTTCTGTGCAGGGTCAATACTGGCTGCTTTATTTTTTACACTGCAATTTAGATTTCAGTTTTGACACACCCCGTCCAAATCTAAATCTCTCTGCACATGTTAGATTTGCCCCCCCTGCAGGGCACATCGTTTAGCCCATCTCCTAGCAAATTTGCTGCTATGATCAAGTCTAAATTAGGCCCCTCGTGCACTGCAGGGGGGAGCAGATATAACATGCGCAGAGAGAGTTAGATTTGGATGGGTTATATTGTTTCTGTGTAGCGTAAATACTGTCTGCTTTATTTTTACACTGCAATTTAGATTTCAGTTTTAACACACCCCGTCCAAATCTAACTCTCTCTGCACATGTTATATCTGCCCCCTTTGCAGTGCACATGGTTAACAAATTTGCTGCTACGATCAGGTCTGAATTAGGACCAAAGTGAGAGTGATAATCAGTAAGTTACATCTGGGAGTGCAAAGACCCGTCGGGACATGCAGGGTAAAGGGCAAAAAAACATGCAGCAGACAAACCTTAATGAATCTATCATCTCATCAATTACCAGATTTGGACTTTTTCTTGACTCCTTTGAATAAGATGTAAACATTTAACTATTTCTATTTCAATGGAGAGTACTTTCTGCAGCTCCAAGGGTGCGAAATGGGCTCAACTGTGGCCCGGGCTTACATGTTCGCAATTGAGGATAAACTTTTTTCTTTTTTTTACAAAATCTGGCCTTTTCAGAGAAATTGTTGTTTTTTTTACTCATTTTATAGACAATATTCTTATTCTCTGGAGAGGCACAGAAATTGAAATTGAAGAGCAGATAGCAAGAATTAATAGCATGGATGATCACATCACTTTACATTTGAATGCAGCGAGAAAAGTGTGCATTATCTAGGTGTGTGTATTACTTATGAAAATAATAGCATACAAATTAGCGTTTATTTTATTACAAAAAAGGGTTTGCCGTATTCCCAGTTTCTCTGTATACTCTCCGCAATGATCAGGTAGCAGAGGTGCAAATGAATGACATGATGGGTACATTTTTGGGTAGAGGCTACAACCAGCATGAATTGGAAATGAATAAGCTTAAGGCACTTGCCATTTCACGTGAGGTGTGTTTAGCTCCTAGGAGCAAGCAAAAGAAAAATGTTCTTCCATTTGTTAGCACTTTCTCCACGCTGTTAGCCATGCCTCAAAGAAATTTTGGCCTTTATTGAAAACAGACACCACGCTGTCTTTTAAAGTTATAGAAGTTATAACTTGCTTTAGAAGAGGCAGAAATCTTAGAGATGCTTTGGTCCATAATGATATCATGAACCAGACCATCACTCAGACAGAACATTTTTTGACCAAAGCAGCTGGTTGCTATAGATGTAACGGTTGTGCTACTTGCAGTCATTTAGAAGTAGGTGCCTACATAACACACCCGCACTCTGGTAAAAAATCCCTATTAGACATGTACTTACCTGCACTAGCCGCTATGTCATATACGTCATTAAATGCCCCTGTGGGCCTGCTTACGTGGGAAAGACAATTTGCTGTTTTAAAGTGACACACAACATTGATTAGCCATTAGATTGGCGTTACAAGATAAAGATGTGGATCAGCCCGTAGCGAGGTATTTAAAAAATGCGAGACATTTATTAGTCACCTTGAGGTATAAGTTGGTGGACCATGTTCCCCAACTATTAAACTGAGAAGATCGTGGGAGAAAATTGTTGCAAAGAGAGGCTCAATGGATATTTAAGCTAAATACCGTGTCCCTATGGGTCTTCATGAATCATTAAGTTATGCATCCTTTTTATAGTCAAAACTGTCATAATAATGACTATCTCCCCAAAAAAATTTTGCTACGATGATACAATGTATTTGTATAACTGTTTAAAAGTTTGTGTAGTTCGGTAATGAGTCATGTACATTGTGCACCATAAGATATAATGTGTGCTTTTGGTTGTTAGGACACTGGCCCGACCCACTGTGATGACCGTGCGCGTGAAGTCATAACGTTTACACCAGGAGGAAGCTGGATGGGGTCTGCCGGGTGTGGTAGCCGGAGTTACATACATCTGAAACGTCGAAGAACTATTTGTCTCATGCTGTTTATTAAGACCGCGGAGTAGCACAATTGCAGTGATATTTGAAAGAACCTTCACGGGCCCTTTGGCAGTGCACCCGGGCATATATAAATTTAGTGGAGTGCTGGCTATCTTATATATATATATATATATACACACACACAGTGAACCACCGCACTCACTATACCCAGGAGCGCACACCTGCACCCACCACCCTCAGGCCTGTAAACTACATTGCTTAAATAATATTATACCGAGAGCCCAGCACTCGCCTTAGTAAGTTCACTCACCTCAATACATCAGTACATAAATAAATAATGGGGTTTTAGTTCATGGATTGTACAATGCATTTAAGCTTGCAGCCCAACATCAAGGGGCCCCATCTCACTGCAAGTCCTACAGTCACCCACACAGCTTCCAAATTACCTCCAAGGAAGCATTATTGCAGCGATATTTGAAAGGACCTTCACGGGCCCTTTGTCAGTGCACCCGGGCATATATAAGTTCAGTGGAGTGCCGTCTATCTGATATATACAGGTTGAGTATCCCTTATCCAAAATGCTTGGGACCAGAGGTATTTTGGATATCGGATTTTTCCGTATTTTGGAATAATTGCATACCATAATGAGATATCATGGTGATGGGACCTAAATCTAAGCACAGAATGAATTTATGTTTCATATACACCTTATACACACAGCCTGAAGGCCATTTTATCCAATATTTTTTATAACTTTGTACATTAAACAAAGTGTGTCTACATTCACACAATTCATTTGTGTTTCATATACACCTTATACACACAGCCTGAAGGTCATTTAATACAATATTTTTAATAACTTTGTGTATTAAACAAAGTTTGTGTACATTGAGTCATCAAAAAACAAAGGTTTCACTATCTCACTCTCACTCAAAAAAGTCCGTATTTCGGAATATTCCGTATTTCGGAATATTTAGATATGGGATACTCAACCTGTATTAATATCTTAAATATATTTATTTAAATCTTTAGTTGTAGTTTTTCAACAAGTAAAACAAAAAGCCTAACTCATGTACATACTGTATGAAAAGAAGTAAGTTAACTTAGCGCCCTGGTACCGTACTGCCATTACAGCTTTTTATTTTTTTTAAAAAGGCAACAGATAAGAAGGCAATTAATTTATTCATTTTCTGCATTGGTTAAGGATGTGGTATGAACACTTATAGAAATATGCCAATAGTCAGTGAACAATTTAGGACTCTTTTCCTTTATTTATTGATCTAAATTATTCTAGTACTCAAGGAAAGGCAAAGAATACAGTTCACCCCCCTAACACAAAAAAAAAAAAAAAAATTCTTGTTCTAGCTTCACTATAAAGTGGTTGATGGTAGGCATTAGTTATGCCCTCCATGGAGATGGCCACTCCCCCTATGTAGCACACTCCCACAGAGGCCACTCCGAATGGGCCCCCTCCTCTCTAGCCAGAAGCACTGTAGATCTCTGAACACTAGGGTCCCTAGGGGTCCCAGAGTCTAGAGCGCCATTTTCCCAGTGATTTCTGCAGTGCTGCTGCACTACAGGACTCTGGAAGGTAAGTATTAAAAATAATGAGTTCAGGGTGTGCGGTGTGGGCCCCTTTGGATACTGGGGACCCATGTGCATTGCACACACTGCACCCATTATAAATATGCCAGTGAGTCACAGTGACACATAATTGTCCCTTCATAAATTTCAGCTCCAGGCCCATGTGGACATTTATGTGGCACTACCTCTCCTTCTTCTTTCCCTACTGCACTCACACAGTCAGTCACTGTGCTGCAGAGTGCAGATGACCTGGTGTATTGGAGGGAAAAAGAAAATTACGGGTGAGAAATAAACAGCTCTATCAAATTGATGGTGACGATGACACCTCCATCTAAGGTTGTTACATGACCCAACACACTTGTCTCTTAAAATTGGACCCCTGTGCAGAGGCGTATCTAGGGTAGGGCGAGTGGGGCACGTGCCCTGGGCGCCTTGGCAGGGCCAGGAGAGGGGGGCGCCGCCGGCGTCCAGGGCATCATGCCCCACTCGCCCCCGTCAACCCTAAATGTGAGGGGAGGAGAGCGCAGCGTCTCTCCCTCCCCTCACCGCCGCTGCCAGCACTAGCAGCGCTGCTGTGTCCGGTCTCCGGCGTTAGCCAATCAGAGCTTGCGGACCGGCTCCTGATTGGCTGCCGGTCCGCGAGCTCTGATTGGCTAGCGAACCGGCTCCAAACAGCCGCCGGAGACCTGGAGCGGTGAGGGGAAGGAGAGGCGCTACGCTGCGTTCTCCTCCCCTCACATAGCAACAAGCGGCCGGTAAGTGACGGGGGGGTCCGGCGGCACGGGGGGGTCCGGAGGCACGGGGGGGGGGGGGTCCGGCGGCACAGTGGGGCATGTATCTGACACCAAGTGGGGCCTGGCACTGTGGGGCATGTATCTGTCACTGTGGGGCATGTAACTGGCACTGTGGGGCAATGTATCTGTCACTGTGGGGCAATGTAACTGGCACTGTGGGGCAATGTAACAGGCACTGTGGGGCAATGTATCTGGCACTGTGGGGCATGTAACTGGCACCAAATGGGGTATGTAACTGGCACTGAGTGGGGCCTGGCACTGTGGTGCATGTATCTGGCACTGTGGGGCATGTAACTGGCACTGTGGGGCAATGTATCTGGCACTGTGGGGCAATGTAACTGGCACTGTGGGGCAATGTAACTGGCACTGTGGGGCAATGTATCTGGCACTGTGGGGCAATGTAACTGGCACTGTGGGGCAATGTAACTGGCACTGTGGGGCAATGTATCTGGCACTGTGGGGCAATGTAACTGGCACTGTGGGGCAATGTATCTGGCACTGTGGGGCATGTATCTGGCACTGTGGGGAATGTAACTGGCACTGTGGGGCAATGTATCTGGCACTGTGGGGCATGTAACTGGCTCTGTGGGGCATGTATCTGGCACTGTGGGGCATGTATCTGGCAATGTGGGGCAATGTATCTGGCACTGTGGGGCAATGTAACTGGCACTGTGGGGCAATGTATCCGGCACTGTGGGGCATTGTATCCGGCACTGTGGGGCAATGTAACTGGCACTGAGTGGGGCATGTATCTGGCTCTGTGGGGCAATGTATCTGGCACAGTGGGGCAATGTATCTGGCACTGTGGGGCATGTATCCGGCACTGTGGGGCATTGTATCCGGCACTGTGGGGCATTGTATCCGGCACTGTGGGGCAATGTAACTGGCACTGTGGGTCATGTATCTGGCACTGAGTGGGGCATGTATCTGGCACTGTGGGGCAATGTATCTGGCACTGTGGCGCATGTATCCGGCACTGTGGGGCAATGTAACTGGCACTGTGGGGCAATGTAACTGGCACTGAGTGGGGCATGTATCTGGCACTGTGGGGCATGTATCTGGCACTGTGGGGCAATGTAACTGGCACTGTGGGGCATGTATCCGGCACTGTGGGGCAATGTAACTGGCACTGTGGGCGATTTTCAGTGGCCACACCCCTTCTGGAGCGTGGCCACACCCCTTCTGGTGTGTGGCCACGCCCATTTTTCCGCCGGGCGCACATGCTTCTTTTTGTGTGTGTGGTTTTTTTTTTTTGGGGGGGGCGCCATTTTCCATCTTGCCCTGGGCTCCGAAAACCCTAGTTACGCCTCTGCCTCTGTGTTACCTCACAGAAGAGCTGTACCTTTGCACTGGGCCCCAGCTGGGCCATTTAACGTATGGGCTTACTGGGCAGCTGCCCCAGGGTCCCACAATTCTAGTGGCCTTAAAGCAGGTCCGGGTTTGTGCTTCTAGGACTTTTTGGAGGCAGGTAGAGAATGCTGCCCGGCCACTCTGATTGTGAATTGCACACAATCAGAGCGGCCAGGCAGCATTCTCTACCTGCCTCCCAGCCTGCAGCCAGATAGTGAATGGGTGTCTGCATGTTGATTGGTGGATGGCTGGAGTTATCCACCAACCAGAGTGCTGACAGCTATTCACTGTATGGAAGCAGGGGGAGAGGCGGTACTGGACCGCAGAAGGGGTAAGTTATGATTATTTATTATTATTATTATTATTATTATTATTATTCCTGTGAATAGGTGGGTAGGAGTCCCAATGCACTGATTTGCCCAGGGCCTAAAATACTGTTAAGATGGAGCAGGGCCCCGGACTGAACTAGATCCCAAGCTTTCTAGCAACTCCCACACCCAGATTTCAGTGTCATTTCCCTCACTTTTCTCACAACAAGCATAGATAAAGAAAAATAATAAAAGGTCTCCTGGACAAATATCTCACAGAGAATGCAGATTGCCATATAAGGTCAAAATTTCTAACACTTTTTTTTAAAGACTTTCCTGTATTGCTCAAACCTCCTCAATAAAAAATAAAAAATATATGCAGTATGTAAACAAAGTTTACCAAGACGCACTGCTTATTTGGATGAATGAATACACTACAACAGAAAAAATAGGATTTTAATACCTACCGGTAAATCCTTTTCTCTTAGTCCGTAGAGGATGCTGGGGACTCCAAAAGGACCATGGGGTATAGACGGGATCCGCAGGAGACATGGGCAAACTAAAAGACTTTAAATGGGTGTGAACTGGCTCCTCCCTCTATGCCCCTCCTCCAGACCTCAGTTATAGGAACTGTGCCCAGGGAGACGGACATTTCGAGGAAAAGGATTTTTGTTAACCAAGGGTGAGATACAGACCAGCTCACACCACAACACACCGTACAACATGGCATTTAACTAAAACCAGTTAACAGCATGAACCAAAAAATCAGCAACAGGTTGATCGAAACCAAAAACACAACCTTTGTGTAACAAAAGCAATAACTATGACCAAGTACTGCAGATAGAGTCCGCACTGGGACGGGCGCCCAGCATCCTCTACGGCAGGCATTCCCAACCACAATCCTCAAGGCACACCAACAGTGCAGGTTTTAGTGCTATCCAGGCTTCAGCACAGGTGACTTAATTAGCACCTCAGTTATTTTGATTTAACCATCTGTGCTGCAGCCTGGATATCACTAAAACCTGCACTGTTGGTGTGCCTTGAGGACCGTGGTTGGGAGTGCCTGCTCTACGGACTAAGAGAAAAGGATTTACCGGTAGGTATTAAAATCCTATTTTTTCCTTCGTCCTAGAGGACGCTGGGGACTCCAAAAGGACCATGGGGTTTATACCATAGCTCCAGACCGGGCGGGAGACTCTACAGCACCGATTGAGCAAACATGAGGTCATCATCAGCCAGGGTATCAAACTTGTAGAATTTTGCAAAAGTGTTTGAACCCGACCAAGTAGCTGTTCGGCAAAGTTGTAGCGCCGAGACTCCCCGGGCAGCCGCCCAAGATGAGCCCACCTTCCTGGTAGAATGGGCCTTCACTGATTTCGGTAACGGCAATCCAGCCGTAGAATGAGCATGCTGAATCGCATTACAGATCCAGTGTGCAATAGTCTGCTTAGAAGCAGGAGCCCCAATCTTGTTGGAAGCATACAGGACAAACAGAGCCTCTGTTTTCCTAATACGAGCCATTCTGGCTACATAAATTTTCAAAGCTCTGACCACATCGAGAGACTTTGAATCAGCCAAGGCTTCAGTAGCCACGGGTACCACAATAGGTTGGTTCATGTGAAACGAAGAAACCACCTTTGGTAGAAATTGTTGACGAGTTCTCAACTCCGCTCTATCCTCGTGGAAAATCAAATAGGGGCTTTTGTGAGACAAAGCCGCCAATTCCGACACCCGCCTTGCGGACGCCAAGGCCAATAGCATGACCACTTTCCAAGTGAGAAATTTCAACTCAACCGTTTGTAAAAGTTTAAACCAATGTGACATAAGGAACTGTAACACCATGTTAAGGTCCCATGGTGCCATCGGGTGGCACAAATGGAGGTTGGATGTGCAGCACGCCTTTCACAAAAGTCTGTACTTCTGGAAGCGAGGCCAATTCCCTTTGAAAGAAAATTGATAAGGCCGAAATCTGCACTTAATGGAGCCTAACTTCAGGCCCGCATCCACACCTGCTTGTAAAAACTGGTGAAACCGACCCAGCTGAAATTCTTCCGTAGGAGACTTCTTGGATTCACACCAAGACACATATTTTCACCAAATACGGTGGTAATGCTTCGCCGTTACCTCCTTTCTAGCTTTCAGTAGAGTGGGGATGACCTCACCGGGAATACCCTTTCGCGCTAGGATTTTGCGTTCAACCGACACGCCGTCAAACGCAACCGCAGTAAGTCTTGGAACACGCATGGCCCTTGCTGTAATAGATCCTCTCTTAGAGAAAGAGGCCAGGGATCTCCTATGAGTAATTCCTGAAGATCCAGATACCAGGCCCTCCGTGGCCAATCTGGAACAACGAGTATCACCTGAACCCTTGTTCTTCTTATGATCCGTATCACCTTTGGGATGAGTGAAAGTGGAGGGAACACATAGACCGACTGATACACCCACGGTGTCACTAGGGCGTCCACTGCTACTGCTTGAGGGTCCTTCGACCTGAAACTGAAGTTTCTTTTGAGGCGATCATGTCTATTTGAGGAATTCCTCCTTCGACTTGTCACTTCTGCAAAGACCTCTTGATGAAGACCCCACTCTCTTGGATGGAGATCGTGCCTGCTGAGGAAGTCTGCTTCCCAGTTGTCCACGCCTGGAATGAAGACCGCCGACAGAGCGCTTGCCTGTTTTTCCGCCCAGCGAAGAACTTTTGTGGCCTTCGCCATCGCCGCTCTGCTTCTTGTTCCGCCCTGGCGGTTTATGTGCGCCACTGCTGTTATGTTGTCCGACTGAATCAGGACTTGCAGGCCGCGAAGAAGATGTTCTGCTTGTAGAAGGCCATTGTAGATGGCCCTTAATTCCAGAATGTTTATGTGCAGACAAGCTTCCTGGCTTGACCATTTTCCCAGGAAATTTTGTCCCTGTGTGACTGCTCCCCAACCTCGGAGACTTGCATCCGTGGTTACTAGGATCCAATCTTAGATCCCGAACCTGCGTCCCTTTAGAAGGTGAGAACTTTGGAGCCACCACAGGAGAGAAATCCTGGCCCTAGGAGATAGGCTTATCTCACGGTGCATGTGTAGGTGAGACCCGGACCACTTGTCCAGCAGGTCCCACTGAAAAACCCTCTGGCATGGAACCTGCCAAACGGGATTGCCTCGTAGGCCGCCACCATCTTCCCCAGCACCCGAGTGCATTGATGAAGCGACACTCTTGCCGGTTCCAGAATCCCCTTGACCATGTTCTGTATTTCCAGAGCTTTTTCCATCGGGAGAAAAATTCTCTGCAGTTCCGTGTCCAGAATCATGCCCAAGAACGACAGCCGTGTTGTCGGAATCAACTGCGACTTTGGCAAATTTAGGAGCCAACCATGTTGTTGCAGAACTGTCAGGGAGAGCGCAACATTTTTTAGTAACTGCTCCTTTGATCTCGCCTTTATCAGGAGATCGTCCAAGTACGGGATAATTGTGACACCCTGCTTGCGCAGGAGCACCATCATTTCCGCCATTACTTTGGTGAAAATCCTCGGGGCCGTGGAAAGACCAAACGGCAACGTCTGAAATTGGTAATGACAATCCTGAACAGCAAACCTCAGGTAAGCCTGATGTGGAGGATATATGGGGACATGTAGGTAAGCATCTTTTATATAGACTGACACCATAAAATCCCCCCCTTCCAGACTGGAGATCACTGTTCGGAGAGATTCCATCTTGAATTTGAATCTTTTCAAATATAGATTGAGGGATTTTAAGTTCAGAATCAGTCTGACTGAGCCATCCGGCTTTGGGACCACGAACAGGCTTGAATAAAACCCTTCTCCCCGTTGTGACGGGGGTACCGTGACAATGACTTGCTGTTGACACAGCTTTTGTATTGCAGCGCACACTACTTCTCTTTCCGGAAGAGAAGCTGGCAAGGCCGATTTGAAAAATCGGTGGGGGGGCACATCTTGAAACTCCAGTTTGTATCCTTGGGCCACAATTTTCAGCACCCAAGGATCCAGGCCTGAGTGAGCCCAGACCCGACTGAAGAGCTGAAGAAGTGCCCCCACCGGTGCGGACTCCCGCAGCGGAGCCCCAGCGTCATGCGGTGGACTTGGTAGAAGCCGGGGAGGACTTCTGCTCCTGTGAGCTTGCCACAGCCGCCGATCTTTTTCCCCTTCCCTTACCTCTAGCAGCAAGGAAGAAGTTATTAGACCGAAAGGACTGCATCTGATACTGAGGCATTTTCTTTTGCTGTGGAGGGACAAAAGGTAGAAAAGATGACTTACCCGTGGTAGCTGTAGATACCAGGTCCGCGAGGCCTTCACCAAAAAAAATGCCACCTTTGTAGGGCAGAGCCTCCATAGCCTTCTTAGAGTCAGCATCACCATTCCATTGATGAGTCCACAACGCTCTCCTAGCCGAGATTGATCCCAAGAGGCCAATATCTCTCGCAGCCTCCTTTAGATAGACTGCAGCGTCCCTAATATGACCCAGCGTCAAAAGCACGCTATCTCTATCCAGGGTGTCAATTTCAGATGACAAGTTATCTGCCCACTTTTCAATAGCGCTACTCACCCATGACGCTGCCACGGCAGGTCTGAGCAGCGTACCTGTAGTGACATAGATTTCAAGGTAGTTTCCTGCTTACGATCCGCAGGATCCTTTAGGGCTTGGACAACCGCGCTAGAGCTTTGTCCACCGTGGGCGTCAGCTCCCACTTTACCCTATTCTCAGAGGGAAACGGATATGCCATAGAAATTCTCTTGGGAATCAGCAACCTCTTGTCAGGAGTATCCCAAGCCTTTTCAAAAAGAGTGTTCAGTTCATGAGAGGGAGGAAACGTTACCATAGGTTTCTTTCCCTTATACATACAGACACTTGTCTCAGGCACAGCAGGGTCTTCCGTGATATGTAACACGTCCTTAATTGCCACAATCATGTACTGAATGCTCTTAGCCAGTTTAGGATTCAATTTGGCATCACTATAGTCGACACTATAGTCAACACTGGAGTCCGAATCCGTGTCGGTATCTGTGTCTGCTATTTGGGTAAACGAACGATTCTGTGACCCTGAGGGGGTCTGAGTTTGTGACAAAACATCTTCCATGGATTGTCTCCATGCTTGGTTCTGAGACTCAGATTTGTCTAATCTCTTATGCAACAAAGCCACACTTGCATTTAAGACACTCCAGATATCATTATCTACCCAATCAGCAGTCGGTGGTGCCAACAGAGTCACTCCCACATTCTGTTCTGCCCCCACACCAGCCTCCTCCTGGGAAGAGCATACAGCCTCAGACATGTCGACACACGTGTACCGACACCCACTATCACACTGGGCTATAGGGAACAGACTCACAGTAAGGCCCTTCAGAGAGACAGAGAGGGAGTTTGCTAGCTCACACCCAGCGCCTCACGCGGTCTGAAGGAATATACAATGCCCCAGACTTTGCAGCGCTTTTATATATATATATATATATATATATATATATATTCAACACCAAATATGCTGTGCCCCCCGTTTTTGCACCCTGTTACTTGTGGCAGAAGTGAAGGGCCAGGACCAGCGTCTCTACAGCTTGCTGTGAAGAGAAAAGATGGCGCTGATAAGAGCTGGAAGGACGAAGCCCCGCCCCTAAATGGGGCGCTTGTGTCCCGCTTATTTTTATACTGGCGGGGGTCTGTATACAGTGCCTGCGCACTGTATACTAGAGATGTGCACTTGAAATTTTTCGGGTTTTGTGTTTTGGTTTTGGGTTCGGTTCCGCGGCCGTGTTTTGGGTTCGACCGCGTTTTGGCAAAACCTCACCGAAATTTTTTTGTCGGATTCGGGTGTGTTTTGGATTCGGGTGTTTTTTTCAAAAAACACTAAAAAACAGCTTAAATCATAGAATTTGGGGGTCATTTTGATCCCAAAGTATTATTAACCTCAAAAACCATAATTTCCACTCATTTTCAGTCTATTCTGAATACCTCACACCTCACAATATTATTTTTAGTCCTAAAATTTGCACCGAGGTCGCTGGATGACTAAGCTAAGCGACCCTAGTGGCCGACACAAACACCTGGCCCATCTAGGAGTGGCACTGCAGTGTCACGCAGGATGTCCCTTCCAAAAAACACTCCCCAAACAGCACATGACGCAAAGAAAAAAAGAGGCGCAATGAGGTAGCTGTGTGAGTAAGATAAGCGACCCTAGTGGCCGACACAAACACCGGGCCCATCTAGGAGTGGCACTGCAGTGTCACGCAGGATGGCCCTTCCAAAAAACACTCCCCAAACAGCACATGACGCAAAGAAGAAAAAAAGAGGCGCAATGAGGTAGCTGTGTGAGTAAGCTAAGCGACCCTAGTGGCCGACACAAACACCTGGCCCATCTAGGAGTGGCACTGCAGTGTCACGCAGGATGTCCCTTCCAAAAAACCCTCCCCAAACAGCACATGACGCAAAGAAAAAAAGAGGCGCAATGAGGTAGCTGTGTGAGTAAGATAAGCGACCCTAGTGGCCGACACAAACAACGGGCCCATCTAGGAGTGGCACTGCAGTGTCACGCAGGATGTCCCTTCCAAAAAACCCTCCCCAAACAGCACATGACGCAAAGAAAAAAAGAGGTGCAATGAGGTAGCTGTGTGACTAAGCTTAGCGACCCTAGTGGCCGACACAAACACCGGGCCCATCTAGGAGTGGCACTGCAGTGTCTCACGCAGGATGTCCCTTCCAAAAAACCCTCCCCAAACAGCACATGACGCAAAGAAAAAAAGAGGCGCAATGAGGTAGCTGTGTGACTAAGCTTAGCGACCCTAGTGGCCGACACAAACACCGGGCCCATCTAGGAGTGGCACTGCAGTGTCACGCAGGATGGCCCTTCCAAAAAACACTCCCCAAACAGCACATGACGCAAATAAAAATGAAAGAAAAAAGAGGTGCAAGATGGAATTGTCCTTGGGCCCTCCCACCCACCCTTATGTTGTATAAACAGGACATGCACACTTTAACCAACCCATCATTTCAGTGACAGGGTCTGCCACACGACTGTGACTGAAATGACGGGTTGGTTTGGACCCCCACCTAAAAAGAAGCAATTAATCTCTCCTTGCACAAACTGGCTCTACAGAGGCAAGATGTCCACCTCATCATCATCCTCCGATATATCACCGTGTACATCCCCCTCCTCACAGATTATCAATTCGTCCCCACTGGAATCCACCATCTCCGCTCCCTGTGTACTTTGTGGAGGCAATTGCTGCTGGTCAATGTCTCCACGGAGGAATTGATTATAATTCATTTTAATGAACATCATCTTCTCCACATTTTCTGGATGTAACCTCGTACGCCGATTGCTGACAAGGTGAGCGGGGGCACTAAACACTCTTTCGGAGTACACACTTGTGGGAGGGCAACTTAGGTAGAATAAAGCCAGTTTGTGCAAGGGCCTCCAAATTGCCTCTTTTTCCTGCCAGTATAAGTACGGACTGTGTGACGTGCCTACTTGAATGCGGTCACTCATATAATCCTCCACCATTCTTTCAATGGTGAGAGAATCATATGCAGTGACAGTAGACGACATGTCCGTAATCGTTGTCAGGTCCTTCAGTCCGGACCAGATGTCAGCATCAGCAGTCGCTCCAGACTGCCCTGCATCACCGCCAGCGGGTGGGCTCGGAATTCTGAGCCTTTTCCTCGCACCCCCAGTTGCGGGAGAATGTGAAGGAGGAGATGTTGACAGGTCGCGTTCCGCTTGACTTGACAATTTTCTCACCAGCAGGTCTTTGAACCCCAGCAGACTTGTGTCTGCCGGAAAGAGAGATCCAAGGTAGGCTTTAAATCTAGGATCGAGCATGGTGGCCAAAATGTAGTGCTCTGATTTCAACAGATTGACCACCCGTGAATCCTTGTTAAGCAAATTAAGGGCTCCATCCACAAGTCCCACATGCCTAGCGGAATCGCTCTGTGTTAGCTCCTCCTTCAATGTCTCCAGCTTCTTCTGCAAAAGCCTGATGAGGGGAATGACCTGACTCAGGCTGGCAGTGTCTGAACTGACTTCACGTGTGGCAAGTTCAAAGGGCATCAGAACCTTGCACAACGTTGAAATCATTCTCCACTGCGCTTGAGACAGGTGCATTCCACCTCCTATATCGTGCTGAATTGTATAGGCTTGAATGGCCTTTTGCTGCTCCTCCAACCTCTGAAGCATATAGAGGATTGAATTCCACCTCGTTACCACTTCTTGCTTCAGATGATGGCAGGGCAGGTTCAGTTGTTTTTGGTGGTGCTCCAGTCTTCTATACGTGGTGCCTGTACGCCGAAAGTGTCCCGCAATTCTTCTGGCCACCGACAGCATCTCTTGCACACCCCTGTCGTTTTTTAAAAAATTCTGCACCACCAAATTCAAGGTATGTGCAAAACATGGGACGTGCTGGAATTTGCCCATATTTAATGCACACACAATATTGCTGGCGTTGTCCGATGCCACAAATCCACAGGAGAGTCCAATTGGGGTAAGCCATTCCGCGATGATCTTCCTCAGTTGCCGTAAGAGGTTTTCAGCTGTGTGCGTATTCTGGAAAGCGGTGATACAAAGCGTAGCCTGCCTAGGAAAGAGTTGGCGTTTGCGAGATGCTGCTACTGGTGCCGCCGCTGCTGTTCTTGCGGCGGGAGTCCATACATCTACCCAGTGGGCTGTCACAGTCATATAGTCCTGACCCTGCCCTGCTCCACTTGTCCACATGTCCGTGGTTAAGTGGACATTGGGTACAACTGCATTTTTTAGGACACTGGTGAGTCTTTTTCTGACGTCCGTGTACATTCTCGGTATCGCCTGCCTAGAGAAGTGGAACCTAGATGGTATTTGGTAACGGGGGCACACTGCCTCAATAAATTGTCTAGTTCCCTGTGAACTAACGGCGGATACCGGACGCACGTCTAACACCAACATAGTTGTCAAGGCCTCAGATATCCGCTTTGCAGCAGGATGACTGCTGTGATATTTCATCTTCCTCGCAAAGGACTGTTGGACAGTCAATTGCTTACTGGAAGTAGTACAAGTGGTCTTCCGACTTCCCCTCTGGGATGACGATCGACTCCCAGCAGCAACAACAGCAGCGCCAGCAGCAGTAGGCATTACACTCAAGGATGCATCGGAGGAATCCCAGGCAGGAGAGGACTCGTCAGAATTGCCAGTGACATGGCCTGCAGGACTATTGGCATTCCTGGGTAAGGAGGAAATTGACACTGAGGGAGTTGGTGGGGTGGTTTGCGTGAGCTTGGTTACAAGAGGAAGGGATTTACTGGTCAGTGGACTGCTTCCGCTGTCACCCAAAGTTTTTGAACTTGTCACTGACTTATTATGAATGCGCTGCAGGTGACGTATAAGGGAGGATGTTCCGAGGTGGTTAACATCCTTACCCCTACTTATTACAGCTTGACAAAGGCAACACACGGCTTGACACCTGTTGTCCGCATGTCTGTTGAAATACTTCCACACCGAAGAGCTGATTTTTTTGGTATTTTCACCAGGCATGTCAATGGCCATATTCCTCCCACGGACAACAGGTGTCTCCCCGGGTGCCTGACTTAAACAAACCACCTCACCATCAGAATCCTCCTGGTCAATTTCCTCCCCAGCGCCAGCAACACCCATATCCTCCTCATCCTGGTGTACTTCAACACTGACATCTTCAATCTGACTATCAGGAACTGGACTGCGGGTGCTCCTTCCAGCACTTGCAGGGGGCGTGCAAATGGTGGAAGGCGCATGCTCTTCACGTCCAGTGTTGGGAAGGTCAGGCATCGCAACCGACACAATTGGACTCTCCTTGTGGATTTGGGATTTCGAAGAACGCACAGTTCTTTGCGGTGCTTTTGCCAGCTTGAGTCTTTTCATTTTTCTAGCGAGAGGCTGAGTGCTTCCATCCTCATGTGAAGCTGAACCACTAGCCATGAACATAGGCCAGGGCCTCAGCCGTTCCTTGCCACTCCGTGTGGTAAATGGCATATTGGCAAGTTTACGCTTCTCCTCCGACAATTTTATTTTAGGTTTTGGAGTCCTTTTTTTACTGATATTTGGTGTTTTGGATTTTACATGCTCTGTACTATGACATTGAGCATCGGCCTTGGCAGACGACGTTGCTGGCATTTCATCGTCTCGGCCATGACTAGTGGCAGCAGCTTCAGCACGAGGTGGAAGTGGATCTTGATCTTTCCCTAATTTTGGAACCTCAACATTTTTGTTCTCCTTATTTTAATAGGGACAACTAAAAGGCACCTCAGGTAAACAATGGAGATGGATGGATACTAGTATACTTATGGATGGACTGCCGAGTGCCGACACAGAGGTAGCTACAGCCGTGGACTAACGTACTGTGTCTGCTGATAATATAGACTGGATGATAATGAGATGAAATCAATATATATGTATATATATTATCACTAGTACTGCAGCCGGACAGGTATATATTATATATTTATTATGTAATGACTGATGACGGACCTGCTGGACACTGTCAGCTCAGCAGCACCGCAGACTGCTACAGTAAGCTACTATAGTAGTATGTATAAAGAAGAAAGAAAAAAACAACAACCACGGGTAGGTGGTATACAATTATGGATGGACTGCCGAGTGCCGACACAGAGGTAGCTACAGCCGTGGACTAACGTACTGTGTCTGCTGCTAATATAGACTGGATGATAATGAGATGAAATCAATATATATGTATATATAATATCACTAGTACTGCAGCCGGACAGGTATATATTATATATTTATTATGTAATGACTGATGACGGACCTGCTGGACACTGTCAGCTCAGCAGCACCTCAGACTGCTACAGTAAGCTACTATAGTAGTATGTATAAAGAAGAAAGAAAAAAACAACAACCACGGGTAGGTGGTATACAATTATGGATGGACTGCCGAGTGCCGACACAGAGGTAGCTACAGCCGTGGACTAACGTACTGTGTCTGCTGATAATATAGACTGGATGATAATGAGATGAAATCAATATATATGTATATATAATATCACTAGTACTGCAGCCGGACAGGTATATATTATATATTTATTATGTAATGACTGATGACGGACCTGCTGGACACTGTCAGCTCAGCAGCTCCGCAGACTGCTACAGTAAGCTACTATAGTAGTATGTATAAAGAAGAAAGAAAAAAAAAAAAACACGGGTAGGTGCTAGGTGGTATACAATATTATATATATATTATATACAATTATATATATATATATATAATATATATTAAACTCATAAACTGGTGGTGATTTATTAAACTGGTGGTCAGGTCACTGGTCACACTATCAGCAACTTGCAAGTAGTACTCCTGAGTCCTAAGCAGACAATCACAATATATATTATACTGGTGGTCAGTGTGGTCACAAACAATGGCAGTGTGGCTGGCACTCTGGCAGCAAAAGTGTGCACTGTACGTTATATGTACTCCTGAGTCCTGAGTCCTGCTCTCAGACTCTAACTGCTCCCCACTGTCAGTGTCTCCCCCACAAGTCAGATAATACAGTCACACTATCTATCTATCACTTCAGCAAGTACTAGTAGTAGTAGTACTCCTCCTAATGCTCCCCAAATTACTACTGTGTCTCTCTCTGTCTCACTCTCTTCTCGAATCTCTATAAACGGAGAGGACGCCAGCCACGTCCTCTCCCTATGAATCTCAATGCACGTGTGAAAAATGGCGGCGACGCGCGGCTCCTTATATAGAATCCGAGTCTCGCGATAGAATCCGAGCCTCGCGAGAATCCGACAGCGTGATGATGACGTTCGGGCGCGCTCGGATTAACCTAGCAAGGCGGGAAGATCCGAGTCGCTCGGACCCGTGTAAAAAAACATGAAGTTCGGGCGGGTTCGGATTCCGAGGAACCGAACCCGCTCATCTCTACTGTATACCCCTGTGCCAGATCTTAAAAAAGGTTTTATTGCTGCCCAAGGCGCCCCCCCTGCGCCCTGCACCTGTGTAGTGCTGTTTGTGAGCGGGATCAATGGCGCGCAGTGCGACCGCTGCGCGGTACCTCTGAGACTGATGTCTTCTGCCACCTTCACTAAAGTCTTCTTTGCTTCGGTTACTCACTCGGCTTCTCTCTTCTGGCTCTGTGAGGGGGACGGCGGCGTGGCTCTGGGAACGAGCAGCTAGGCTATACCAAGTGATCAGACCCTCTGGAGCTAATGGTGTCCAGTAGCCTAAGAAGCAGAGCCTTTAACTCACAGAAGTAGGTCTGCTTCTCTCCCCTCAGTCCCACAAAGCAGGGAGCCTGTTGCCAGCAGGTCTCCCTGAAAATAGTAAACCTAACAGAAAGTATTTTCTAGAGAAACTCTGTAGAGCTCCCCTAGTGTGTGTCCAGTCTCTCTGGGCACAGAATCTAACTGAGGTCTGGAGGAGGGGCATAGAGGGAAGAGCCAGTTCACACCCATTTAAAGTCTTAAAGTGCCGATGTCTCCTGCGGATCCCGTCTATACCCCATGGTCCTTTTGGAGTCCCCAGCATCCTCTAGGACAAAGGAGAAATTAACCAAGCATGTATAGAATTAATTTATTAACACAAACACAGATTGTTATATGAATTAAAATCACAATACACATACAAAAATCAATTAATAGATCAAAGACATTAAAAAGTATCAATCTGTTTGACCGCTCTATGATAGTCCTCAATGGATCAGTGCACTTACAACAATGAATAGTAATTCAGTTCTTCAAACTGATGGTTAGTAGCCATTTTAGATGTTAGTATAAAGTAGCTCCTCATGCCATTCAAATGATTAGTATCTTTCCACTTGTGTTAGTATGATCAATCACGCCTTTTCTATAAACACAGTTCGAAACAAACTCTGCGGCTATTTTCTTAAAACATTCACCCTTGTGGGATAACGATATCAGTCCTCCTACCTTGATTATGTGGCTCAATCAGGAGGCTATATAATCAAGTAGTCCGATATCAGGAACAATGTGGAATGGGATTCCTGTATTAAGTTTCCCCACCTCTCAGTATTGAGTAGACAATGGCTTCCTTAGACAAAAATCTGTGATTTAACCAATTTGTCTGAATGTCAGGTTTTGTCCATTTTCCAGTGTTTGGGAGTAAATTGTCATTTGCTCTCATCCATTGCCAGATTTTCATACCAACCAGCTAGGTCTGGCAGATGATCTGCCAGATAATTGTATAATGTATGCCCAGCTTTAGTGTCCTAGAAAGAAACTGAGGTACAGTATATATTATTTTGATGTAACATGAGGGAGAGGAGCAATTAAGGAAAAAACAGACGCTTTACATTCGGCGCGTGCTCAGTGCAGGCTCCTCAACTCCAAATTGGCTATATGTATATAAAAATATATATACTATATACTATGTGTATCTAATATATATTATATTATATATATTTTATGTATATATATATATGTGTGTGTAATCCATTACCTTGTAATACAATTTGTTTGCTACATGAGAGTCTCCAGTTTCGTTTATATGGACGTGTGTGTATCTCTCTCTCTCTCTATATATATATATATATATATATATATATATATTAGTATTAGTATTATTACATTTTATTTATAAGGCGCCACATGTGTTTCGCAGCACCGTACAAAGGACAGTACAGGGGACGAAACATTGCATTACAGTAAATAAATAACAGAAATAGAGTACAGGTAACAGAGCACCACACATTCTCAAGACATAATACAGCTAAGATGTAAGTATTGAGGGACTGATCATCGTACTACTAGAGGCTGGTGGCCATAGATGGAGATGAGCCTTTACTAGCAGGATAAAGATAGTCTTTGAGTAGGGGAGAGCTGTGAGTGAAATGTGTTGAGACGAGGGCTTAGATAACAAGAGGAAAGAGGGCCCTGCTCTGAAGAGCTAACAATCTAATGGGGAGGGGCGACAGACAGATGACAAGAGGTGCAGGCAAGTGGGAGGTAGCCTGATGGCAGTATGCAAGCAAAGCTGAGATGTTCATGGCATGAGGCAGGGGGGTGGAGGCGTATTATATACATATATATAATTATAGTGTTGCATCCAGCTCTCATACACACATTGCACATACACACATAGCACACCCCAAAAATGCTCAGGGTTGCAGGTATAGATTTCAGGACCAGCTGCTTCTCCCATGGCTTTACGTGGCTTGCTCACGAGTTAGTAGCCCCAGTAATCTTTTTCTGTTAATCCCTGAAGGAAAAACTGCAAATATTGTTTACAAAGAAATTTTGTGATCGATGTGTACAATATAAAATATATATCACAATATTAGGTGGCACTTCTGTCTTTTGTAAAATTCATTTTGCTAAGCAATAATTGACATCTATGCAAGTGAAGCCATGGGCAAACACTAGTGTAATCATGTTTGCAACAAAATTGGAGCACTTGGTCTTTTATATTTGTACTCATGCTGCATGGTGTATATATCCTACCTTCCTACCTCTGTCTGTCTGTCTTTGCCCAGTTTTGTTCTATAATTGTTGTTCTAATTGTAAAGCGCAACGGAATATGCTGCGCTATACAAGAAACTGCTAATAAATACATAAATAAATATCCAGGGTCAAATTAATATGTAAGTGTCCCGTGAGGGGGGCAGTTGGGAGATCCTGTAATCACTGCTGCTCTGCTCTGGTCATCTAAACAGTGCAGGGAGTGAGGCGGAGGCTGCCCAGCTGCTCAGGGGGCACGGTCCCAAAATGACAAAAAAACGGTGACCGTGTGGCGAGGCCTTGCCCCTCCTGGTAAAGCTCCACCCCTTCTGACTAAGTTCCACCCCCTTTCTGAGCGCGGCCAAGCCTCCAGAGCAGCAGATCCTGCCTTGGCTGATTGAAAAGTTGGGAGGTATGCACTATGACATTTCAAAGAAAGCAGAGAATAGTCTCATGTGATTTTGTGGCACCCCGAAAATGTGTGTGTGCACCTTTAAGAACCCTTTGTTAGACCTCCGCAGCAGCAGGAGAAGTGCTTGGGCAGGAGGAGTTAAATGCAGCCCTGTGTCCGGTGTCGAAGTCAAAAATATTACATAGAGAGAACATACAGACTCCACACATATGCTCGCTTGCAAATACGCGCAGCGAGCACAGCAATATATGGTAACATACGCATTTACACAGACATGCCACAGAGATAGATTCTACACATATTTCATACAGCACATAATTATAACATATCAAGCGCCAGACATCATAATGATTTAAAATTATTTAATGGAGTAACGTCATGTATGTGTATTATTGGAACGAAGCAAGATAGACATGTCGTGTTTGATAATACAGTAACCAGATTAATGTGTAGATTCATTTGATACTTGTTATTAAGTTGTAGGACATTGCTATGAGTAGTTATGATTAAATGTATGAAAGCTAAAGTCACTCTTATTAGAACAATGGACATTCCAAGCAGGTGGTGGACAGAAAACTCAGGCCAGCCTTTTTGATGTCTTCAAGGCTGAACCTTGTTTGCATATGAATTGACCAGTGACTCACAGTGAATGAGAAAGTTCCCTCCCTTAGACTAGTTTGTGCACTCCCCCAAACTATATAGTATATTGCTGAAGAGACACACAGAAGTCTCTCTTCTTTTTTCCCTGGGTTCTGAGCGAGATGGAGTGTTAGTAATATTTTGCTTCTGTTAGCTGGAGTTGAGAGCTAAAGATGGAGGAACGGGAGCGTAGTGAGCATTGAGGGAATGGTATTGTATGCTGGCCTGTAACTGTATGTATTTGATTTAGTTTGTATTAACTGCTTACTGTATAAATTGTAACCATGTAACTATAGGTATACTGTACATTGTGATATATTGAATACATATCCTTTTAATAACAAATATATACATCAATGAGCTTTGGAACTCAGATAATGTGTGGGTGTATTGTTTTCTCTTAAGGGATGTAGTGTTTTTGGACGTACAGCGCACTTTTATCGTATATGGTACTAAGATGCGCCTGGCGTCCGAAGTATAAATTAAAGCGGGCATTTTAAATATTTGTTAGAAAGCAATTTGGTATTTACAGATGGGGCTGCGTCCGCGATATCACGGTTTTAATGATGCACTGTACATTACAAACGCGCCGCTGTGGTTGACCATCTAATGGTGGACGCATCGTGACGCTGAGAAATCACATCCGTGTGTTCTGTTGTGTTATTAGTAAGCCGCTGATATAAAATTCAAGGGACAATGTGTTTCTCATAATATTTAAAATGCTAAAAATTATTTTTATTGTTGCAAAACAAAGTTCAAATAAGTCATATTGTGTTTGATTCAGATTGGATTGTTTATCTGTTAAGTAGATTTAAAAGTACATTTAAAAGTTGCTGCATATCCATGATATGGCTATGTTAGTATGCTGAGAAATTTTGTATACCTTTTAAACTCAGGCCAAAGTAACTTTGGTGCCTGTATAGGGTTTGATTTCTTTGTTACAAAGGAACCGCATGGTCTGTCCTCCATTTTGGCCTAGCCACATGGTGTGTCCACCATCTTGTGTAAAGCTCATGGATGTGGAAGGGGGAGGAGCGGTGGCCATTTTAGGAAGGTCACTTTCTAAATAGCTGATTTTCAGTGTGCTCAGAACAATCAGTTTCCTTTGTCACATCCAGCACCATTTATGAGTTACCAATGAATTTATTTAACCCATGCCATAGTCAATTACAAATAGTTTCAATTGGGCCTAGTGAGAGTAAATGGTGAGATAAGTGTTTTTTTTTTTCTTGTCTGTGAAAAAGAAAAAAAAAGTTTTTTTTGTTTTTTTACTTTCTTTTCTTCCAAGACTTGTGGAGGATTACCATTGAAATGCAAATTAACCTGTGTAACTACTTTTTTTTAGTAGTGAACAGCAAATATCTTTGATATGCAAATTAGAGGCAGTGAAGAGGTAAGGTATCTCATAGGAGGCTAGTAAATGATATATATATATATATATATATATATATATATACATATATGAAAAAAGATACAATTGCGCATTGAAACAAGACAGTCTGTAAAATATATATAAGTCCCAATGTATTATTGCTGCAGTCCTCCTCCAGGAGTAAACCTGTACTCCTCAGCACATGTAAAAGAGAAAACAATGGAGGGCGCAATGGTGAGTGTAATAATCAAAAGTGCTTTACTAGTAAAGTATTCGCTCACATACATTGAAAGTAAGAGGTAACCAGCGCAATGTAGACAACTCGTGTAGCCTCCGGATGGCATACACCGATGAGTAACGTTGCTTCAGGAATACCGACAAGCCACTCTGGACCCCCTGACGAAGTCCCGTGACGAAACGCGTTGGGCGTGACCAGCAGGACCTGTGACGTGTATCCACTGCCTAGACGAGCGGCGTGTGAGGTCCGTGTATTGTCCGTGCGGCTGGATATCCAGAGTGGCTTGTCGGTATTCCTGAAGCAACGTTACTCATCGGTGTATGCCATCCGGAGGCTACACGAGTTGTCTACATTGCGCTGGTTACCTCTTACTTTCAATGTATGTGAGCGAATACTTTACTAGTAAAGCACTTTTGATTATTACACTCACCATTGCGCCCTCCATTATTTTCTCTTTTATATATATATATATATATATATATATATATATATATATATATATATATGTGCTATGTAACACCAAGATGGCTGCATCACCTTTTGCATGCTCCTGATCATCTCCATAAAACAGCTGAAATTCACCTCAACTGACCCATAAATCATCGTAAATATCCAAGGACTTACCTTTAACTTGTTCTACTCTACGCGGACATCTGATCAAAATCAACGGATTGCATTCCTGCGCTGAGATACACACTAGATTGAAACCTCTGCAACTCTCCACTTAGAAGTCCTTCAGTTTGGAATCTACTGTGCTCTGCATTGGACATCCCAGACAAGGTACTGTGAACTACAACCTATATTTGGCTCCATCCAGCCCCTCACTTAGACATCATTCACCTCTGTTCTCTGAGCAAAAAAATAACTGACTTCTTGCATTAATCAACTAATATACAGCATATTCAGGCTCTGAATCACTGAAGGGTCACTGCTCACTTCAATTTGCAAGAGCCATTCCAAAGGACACATGTTATCACTACCCCCCACAAGAAATTTACTTCAAAGGCCTCTCACACTGAGATCTTTCACACCTACACAACAGGAATTGGATTCTAACACCTCTCCACAAGCCTGCTTTTGACTAAATCAGCAACAGAAAAAGCAGTTATTTTATTTACAGTATCACTTGTTTCAAATATACCCATTGTATTAAGGAGCAGCAATAGGTTACAGCAACAACGATTATAGCGATTACAATCTAAGATGGCGCCGCAGATGGCTGCCTCGGAGCTACGCAGCTCAGCCAAAATACCTGTTTCCCCTTGTTTTCCCTTGCCCTTGTCTACCCCACCGGTGACCAAATACAGCAGGGAAGCCCTCCTTAGTTGGAGCGCTCCCGAGGTGCTTACCACACGTTCGGGCCCGTCGGCAGGCAGATCAGCGGCCCTTGCAGCCCTCGCTGCCCTTGCTGCCCTGTGTGGCAAGGATGCAGACGTTGTGGACCCCGAAGTGGATGACCGAGCAGCCGCGCCCCCCCGCAGCCCAGGTGGCGACTGGCGGATGGATCACCGGCCCCGGAGAGAGAATGACGGAGGCCCTCATGTCGGCCCTAGTAGAAGGACCTGGACTCAGAGGAGAGGCTGTCGCGCAGGCGCCCTAGTGAGGTGGCGGCGGCGAGGACACCGGTCTGCACTACCCGCGATCCTGCTTTCGAATGTGCGCTCACTGGCAAACAAGTTCGACGAATTGTCCCTCCTTCTGGGCAGCGCAGGGTCAGGCATTACAGGGTCATCTATCCTCTGCTTTACGGAGACGTGGCTGGACGACCATATTGCGGACAACCCGATTTCTCTGCCGGGCTTCAGTCTCTTCAGGGCCGATCACTCCAAGGTTCTCTCAGGAAAAACGAAGGGTGGTGGCATCTGCTTCTACATCAACGACGGATGGTGCACCAATGTCACGATCATAGGCAAATCATGCAGCCCTCACCTGGAGATGCTGAGTATCAACTGCAACCCCTTCTATTCCCCCCGGGAATTTGCCTCAATTGTCCTTGTGGGAGTGTACATCCCCCCCCTCGCCTGCGCGAACGAAGCCCTGCACCACCTGGCCATATGTATATCCGACATAGAACAAAAACACCCAGACTCTCTGCTTATAGTACTGGGTGACTTCAACAGAACTAACCTGAGCAAGGAGCTACCTAAGTACAAACAACAAGTCACGTGTCCCACTAGAGAAGGGCGCACCCTTGATCACTGCTACACTACCCTCAAGTCTGCCTTCCGGTCTATCCCGCGTGCTGCACTCGGCCTATCTGACCACTGCCTCGTCCACCTACTTCCTACCTATACACAGAAGCTGAGAGCAGTTAAGCCTGTCGTTAAGACTGTCAAGAAATGGACCAATGAGGCCAAGATGAAGCTCCAGGCCTGCTTTGACTGCACGGAATGGGGGGTCTTTGAAGCCTCGGCAACCGACCTGAATGACTTGACAGACACTGTCACATCCTACATCAGCTACTGTGAGGACATGTGTGTACCTACCAAGACTTACCGCATTTACAACAACAACAAGCCCTGGTTCAATGCCCAGCTCAGGCAACTTCGTCGAGCCAAAGAGGAGGCCTATAGCAGCGGTGACAGAGCACTATACAACATTACTAGGAACTCTCTGACTAAAGGAATTAGGCTAGCAAAAAAGCGGTTCTCGGACAAGCTGACAAACGATCTCTCCACCAATGACCCCGTATCTGTATGGAAAGGAATGCAATCCATAACCAACTATAGGAAAACATCAAAGTCCACCGCCATGCACCAAGACCTTGCAGATGAACTGAACCACTTTTATTGCAGGTTCGCAAAAGAAGTCCCCTGCAACCCAAACAATCACCTCTACGATGCCCCGAACACCGACGGCCAACCCCAGGCACTGCAAGTCACCCAAGAAGAGGTGGAGGCATTGTTCAAAAGGACCAAAACCAGGAAAGCTCCGGGTCCTGACGGAGTGTCACCATCTGCCCTAAGAGCATGTGCGGGTCAGCTCGCCCCCATATTCACCAAGATCTTCAATAAATCGCTGGAGCTACAGAAAGTCCCTTCCTGCCTCAAAAGGTCTACTATAGTCCCGGTTCCCAAGAAACCCACTATCACGAACCTGAACGACTACAGGCCGATAGCACTGACGTCTGTGGTCATGAAAACGTTCGAGCGTCTGGTTTTGAATCACCTGAAAACTGTGACTGGCCCCCAACTGGACCCCCAGCAGTTCGCCTATCGCTCGAATCGGTGTGTCGAGGATGCAGTCAACCTGGGCCTGCACTACATTCTACAGCACCTAGACATTCCCGGTACCATACGCGAGGGTCCTGTTTGTCGATTTCAGCTCGGCCTTCAATACAATCGTCCCCAGCATCCTCCACCCCAAATTACTTCGCCTAGGGGTCCCAGAAGCTACCTGTTCCTGGATAATAGACTTCCTGACAGATAGGACACAGGTAATGAAAGCGGGGGAATTCACCTCTCAAGCGCGGTCCATCAGTACAGGGGCCCCTCAGGGCTGTGTCCTCTCACCCCTGCTCTTCTCCCTGTACACAAATGACTGTACCTCAGAGGCGCAATCAGTAAGGATCATCAAATTTGCCGATGACACCACCGTCATCGGCCTCATCAAGGATGGGGACGAATCGGCCTATAGACGGGAAGTAGACCGGCTGGCCCAGTGGTGCATCCACAACAACCTTGACCTCAACCCCCTCAAAACTGTCGAGATGATAGTGGACTTCAGGAAGAAGTCATCTAGTGCACCTCCGCTAACGATTGCTGACAGTGTGGTATCGCTAGTGGACTCCTTCAAGTTTCTAGGGACCACAATCTCCAGGGACCTTAAATGGGGGTCCAACACTGACGCCACTGTTGGGAAAGCGCAGCAGAGGTTGTTCTTCCTCAGGCAACTAAGGAAGTTCAACATCCCACAGAAGCTCCTGCTCCTCTTCTACTCCGCGATTGTGGAGTCGGTACTGTGCTCCTCGATACTCGTATGGTACAGCTCCGCCAGCGCGAGGGACATATGCAGGCTCCAAAAGGTGGTCAGAACCGCAGAGAAGATCATCGGGGCCGACCTTCCCTCAGTCCAGGACCTGTACTTGTCCAGAGCTAAAAAGCGGGCAATGAAGATAGTAAAAGACCAGCTACACCCCGGCCACAGCATGTTTAACTTGCTTCCTTCAGGCAGGCGTTACAGGGCTGTCCCCGCCAGATCCACCAGAAGCCTCAAAAGTTTCTTTCCCCAAGCTGTCCGCCTGCTGAACTCCTGAACATTGACTGACTAGACGTACATGTAACTCACTTGTGTCCCTACGGTATACCTATCTGTGTAACTTTACTTGCCCCCCATCCCCCCACACACACACACACACACACACACCTGCTTACCTGTTACCTACTTGGCTGTTGTATAGCAAACCGAAGACAAATTCCTAGTATACGTAAGTATACCTGGCCAATAAAGCTGATTCTGATTCTGATTCTGATATATATAATATTATAATTATGTGTATATTTATATCAGTGTATGTTCTGCAAGATAGCTATCCAATCTGAATCATATCATTTAAATTATAGATTATTGCAGTCATTACAGATCTGTGTGAAATCAGATACATTTGTTTGCTATGTAGATAAATTTGAAATAAGTGTATTAAGGGAGTAATTATAAAGACATGAAACACAGTTCTGGCCAGGTTGTTAAGGTTTATACAGAAAAAAACTGGGTGTTGTGTTAAGTGAGCGATTATAGTTAGTATTGCTCACATTTATAGAGACTGTTTGGTTTGTTGAATTGTGAACATATGTTGTACACTTGCTCCGGACAAAGACAGACGAGCGCACGTGGCGTAAAAGACAAGCTGGTCGCGTGTTTACGCAAGGTTGCAAAAGAATACAGACTAAGAATGCCAAATTGATTTCTCACGAATATTTAAAATGCCCGCTCTAATATATATTGTAAATGCCTGCACCTCTTATTACCATATCCCATGAATGTGCGCTATACATCGCAAAACACTGCATCCCATAAGAGAAAACAATACACCCACACATTATCTGAGTTCCAAAGCTCATTGATGTATATATTTGTTATTAAAAGGATATGGATTCAATATATATTACAAAGTACAGTATACCTATAGTTACATGATTACAACTCACACAGTAAGCAGCTAATACATACAGTTACATACAGTTACATGCCATTACATACAGTTGCAGTTACAGGTCAGCGATACAATTACCATTCCCTCCAATGCATCTTATGTCTCTCTCTCTCTCTGTAGATAAATACAGGAACTGATCTGCCAGCAACTCCTTCATCCTCTGGTCCCAAAAAGCAACTAAGCTCCTGTGTGATCAATGTGTTATCTAGTTTCTGGGGGAGGGATTCACGATGAGTCACCAGTTCCTTTGTATATGCTAATCAGGTTCAGCCTTGAAGACATCCAAAGGGCTGGCCTGAGTTTCCTGTCCACTGTCCTAATAAGAGTGATTTTAGCTTTTATACATTTAATCATAATTATCCGCTGCAATGTCCCACAACTTCACAACAAGCATCAAATTAATCTACACATCAATCTGGTTGCTTCAATAGTAAACATGACCGGTCAATCTTGTTTCGTTCAAATAATACACATAAATGACACCACTCCATCATATACAATCCTAAATCATCATGATGTCTGGCGCTTGATACCACCACAATTATGTACTGCATGAAATAAGTGTCGAATCCATCTCTGTGGCATGTCCGTGTAAATGCGTGTGTTACCATATATTGCTGTGCTCGCTGCGAGTATTTGCAAGTATAGCGACTTATATGTGTGTAGTTTGTATGTTCTCTTTATGTAATATTTTTGACTTCGACAGTCCAACCTTTGGCAGTAAACAATAACTGTCATCAATTATTAACATAACAAAAAATATTTCATACAATAATCTGTGACCTAGACACAAGTATGTATGCATTTCGCAAATCAGACACTTGACTATATTTGGGGAAGACAGGGAGGAGGACGAGACATCCTCTATATGCACTCGGCGGTCACGGGACCACTGGTTGGGTGTGGGACAACATTCAACATATAGAGTATGCTGGGACAGTGCTTTGGCCTATAATGTCTGATTTGCGATGAACATTTCACACATACATGTACCTACGTCTTTGTACACTGATGTTTGGATTCAATTGAGGTTCTGCTGGGTAGGTGAAGACACAAACAAATCGTGACAGTGACATATAAAATTTTCATGATCTACATATTCCTATCATTTTCTGAACATTGTTTCCATTTCTGGAACGTATGCTAGGTCTGTTTAATCATTGAACATGGGTTATAAGTAGTGTCCTTCCTAAATAACATAAACCTTCGGAGTTCGGGGAGAGCCACTCATAAACCATTCTTCCACATATATTAATGAGCTCTTTATCTGCAATGTGTGAATAGCCATTGTCTGATTGTTCCTGATTACCTCTGAACTCCATAACTACTAGACCTTTGATTTTTCTCTGATTTTAACAAACTGATCGGCTAATCCTGGGATCCTATAAGGAAATCACTCCTTCCTCCAGAAACCAGTTCCAGTCCCACACTCGACTCCTCATAAAAAAAACCTCGCAAAAATAGAATATCCTGAAAGAAAATGTTTGTCAGCGGGAAAGAGAGAAAAGAGAAATAGAACAAAACAACTCTTGTTCATAACAAATCAATTACAATGACTGGTCTTTCTGCAATCCTTTAGTACGCTCAGGTAGTGTTCAACAGTACCGCCTCTCAGTCTTCACGGAACAGAGTCTCTGGTGATACGAGGTTCTCTTTGCCTTGCTCTTTGGACACACAGTTCACTTGGAATACACAGTTCACTTGGAACACACAGTTCACAAACTCGATGAATGTGAGCAATAAACTACTTTGTCACGAGTTCTCTCCGGGTCAGCGACCTTCTTGAAGTGGGACGAGTGGACCCAAATCTCTCTTTCGGCGACCTTTAGTGCTGTCAACAAAACTTGGTATGGTCCTTCCCACCTGTCTATTAGGCAACCTGAGCGTAAGAACAATCACACAGTCTCTTGGTTCACAATCTAGACAGTTAGTATTTGGCATACCAGCAATCAACAGTTTCAAGTTCTTTTGTCAAGTTCTCAAATGCTGGCTCATCTCAACAAGGTACTGTACTGTCACCTCATTGGTGTATTTCTGATCATTGTGCGGATCAATCATGACATGAGGTTGTCTTCCAAAAACAACCAAAAAAAACACAAATACCAAAACAAAAACAAATTTCGAAGAGGGTGATTCGTTAAGTGAAGATCTGGGAGTGGTTCAGAAGCTACATAATACTAGTGGCAGTATCTATGATCACAATAGTACATGTTCAAGCTTTGCTCCTACTTCTAGGGGTACCATTATCTACACACAAATTTCCGCACAATTTTTATTTGCGGTAAACGCAGCAGCATCCGTGGCGGCAGGAAATGCCTCTACCCAGTTTGAGAAAACATCTCTGCAGGTCTACTCAAAGGGTATTGTTGCATCGTTCCTGTTACTCCCATTGCCCTAATCTGTGTTTTCTATATGGCTCGTGATTCCTTACTATATGTCCCTTGGTCCCCTCTATGTGTTTAATAATGTGGCTTGTGTTTTCTGTCTAGGGGATCTATATTGACTATGTGTCCTACTACTCCTACAATCTCTGGCAAAATGCCCTTCCTTCCTACAAGTGTAACATATTATTGACCATTAGGGATCTGGGGTTTGGACTGATGGGTCTTTCCTGTATGTGCCAGTATACTTACCATCCTCAACCTCTCCACCTGTTGTTCTCTGCGCCTAGCACTATTCTTGTGATGTTCAATAGCACACTATCTAAGATTAGCTACTGTGACCCCTTTCCAATTTTGCAAAGAAGTCTGCACCCTGACACTCAATGCCTTATTGAGCCCATCCATTTGCACAGAGACAGCCACCTCCCATTTGCCAAATTAGTGTTTACCAGTGATCTTATCCAGATGGAGAGTTTTCTATTTCTGCAAGAGACAAAAACAAAAGAAAAAGTTTAACAAGCTTCTAGGTCATGCGAAGTATTTCATTCAATCCTTCTCATCCCGTATTAAGGGTCTGTACATGGTCCAACAAAAATTTCCAAGCTCATCTTTACTAGTGGCATTACTAGGAATGAATACTTCTTATATGGTAACTAAAAGAAATACCCGGGGGATACCTTGTCTCTGTCCGCTTTCCTACTGGCAAATACTAATCAAGGACAGGTTTTTTTTTTTTCCATTTCTGACGTTACTTTCTTGATTTTTTTTGTTTTATTTTTGGGTTTTACTATATATGTACACAAATGATACCATACTTACCTGTTCCACTGGTCTCAGCCACTTTCCCCACAGGCTACTGCTCTTCTTTTACCGGTTGGATACTCCTCTGGGTACATGAGAAATGGCTGAAAACAATCAGGTCACCTTCTCCTCCTAAATAAAACTTCAACATTCATTAGTACATATATAGGTTACAGTCATATTTTTCATATTTTTATTATTTTCTATAGTTTGTATGCTGCCCGTAACTGCTTCCACATCTACATAAGGCGGTGTACTTGCATTCTCTTTTTTTCCTTCCTACTTATTTATTGTTGCTACAAGTTCAAACAGTTCTTATATTTCCATTCTTGTCTTATATGACTTTGGTTAGACATACCACCTGCAATACCTTAGGATCAAACTCACCAACCCCTCTTGCTGTCACAGGTTTAAACAATTTGTATGTCTGACCCTTTGTTTTCGGGATTTTATCAGACATATTCTTATCCTTAAGTTCTGCAATACCTTTGGTTCAAAGCTGCCCACTTTAGGGAATGGTACCCTATCTTTGTCAGTCATACATACCCATTCATTGCAAAAAGCCTCCGTGTGTGACCCATACTTTTTACACATAATAAACCTCGCTGACCCCCTGGGCCGCGGCACCTCAACCTGAACCCTAGTTACCAAACGCCCACTGCTTGTGCAATTGGATCCCATCGCTGACTTTTTGCCAATAAACGCAATCCCCAATGCACACCGCAGATAGACGGTGAAAGACACCTAGCTCTTTCACTCGCTCACGCCCACGTTGGCCAGTACTACCATACACTGTCGATAGCGAAGGCAATGTACCCAACCTAGGGCCCTATCTGACCTATATTTACTGGAAGTTTTTAGGAATAACTTACCCTTTCCAGTAAAGTATCGGTCGTTGGAGATTTTCCTGAGAGAGACCAGCGAAAACTCCCTATGCACTTTATTATACACAAATCACGCTTGCGTATGCTCTATACAGCGCTAATTATACCGCGATTTTACGCAAAAGCTTGTAAAAAGGATATCACGTTGCGCAATCTATCGCACCCAGAAACGCGCGGCCCAATCGCACAGCATGTAGGTACTTGTTACTTATCTGCCGTACGACCACTGGAATCGAATCATAAGCTGCGAAACCTCAGCCGGAGCGTAACAAAAAACCCTTTTACTGCAATACTACACAATACACAATTCCCTATTATGCTCCTCTGCAAATCTCCTCACGATTTGTGTATTTCAATCTATATTAACGTGAGTCAGCCATTTCACGCCACCAAGCCTCCTCTTACTTGATGTACCACGGGACCCGACTTCCGGGGTTCAGTTCCACTCACTCCTACGTTCGCTCTCTCAAGTACACTTTGTCTTTTCTGTACAGAAAATATTGATTCATTCAGATAAGCAGCTTTACCCCCAGAGGCAATACAGTTTAAACAAAAAGTTTAATACTAATCTGCTTTAGAAACCGGGCATTTTGTGCTATTGTAGCGTGGCTACTGTCCCACCTTTTAACTAAACGATACTATTGTGTAATTTGTACTTAACGCCCGTACTCTTACGCACTTTGCGTAAACACGCAACCGTGCGTGTCTTTTACGCTGCGTGCGCAGTCCTGTACTTTGTCCGAGACACGTGTACAAAACCGTACGTCCGCAATTAAACAAATCCCACAACTTCTATAAATGTGAGCAATATTAACTATAATCGCTCACTTAACACAACACAGTTTCTTTCTGTATAAACCTTTACAACCAGGCCAGACTGCGTTTGTGCTTTACACTTACTTCCTTAAACATTTATTTTAGTTTTAACTATATAGCAACAAATGTATCTGGTTTCACAGAGATCTAAATGACTCTAGCAATAACCAATAATTTAAATGATATGATTCAGATTGGATAGCTATCTTGCAGAACATACACTGATATAAATATACACATAATTATAATAATATTATATATAATATATATTTATATAATATATCACTTGACTCTCATAGAACCCCCACACAGTACACACCTACTGAATGAATGCATTTCCTTCAAAGTCTCTAATTTGCATATCAACAGAGGTTCATATGCCTGTTCAAGAGGGTAGTGGGACAGGTTAATTAACATTTCAATGGCTATCCTAAACTAGCAAGCAGAGTTAACTAAATCCTAGAGGTAAAAAAAAAAAAAAACTTTTTTATATCTGTGTGTAATTCTTACACTAGGCCCAATTGAAACTATTTGTGATTGACTATGGCATGGGTTAAATAAATGCATTGGTAACTCATAAATGGTGTTTGATGTGACCAAGGAAAGCTGAATATGAATATTCTGAGAAGTGAAAATCAGCCATTTAGAAAATGACCTTTCCCAAAATGGCCGCTACTCCTCCCCCTTCCACATCAATGAGGGTTACACAAAATGGTGGACAGGCCATGTGGTTAGTCCAAAATGGAGGACAGACCATGCGGCTTCCTTTGTCACAAAGAAATCACACATCATACAGCACCAGAAGTTATTTTAGGCCTGAGTTAAAAATAAAAACTATATCAAGGCTATGCAGCAACTTTTAAATATACTTTTAAACCTACTTAAACAGATAAACAATCCAATCTGAATCAAACACAATATGACTTATTTGAACCTTGTTTTGCAACAATAAAAATAAATTTTAGCATCTTAAATATTATGAGAAATGCATTGTCCCTTGAATTTCATATCAGCGTCTTACTAATAACACAACAATACACACGGATATGATTTTCTCAGCTTTAGGATGCGTCCATCACAAGCTGATCGACCACAGCATCACGTTTATAATGTACAGTGCATCATTAAGAACGTGATATCGTGGACCAGCCCCCATCTAAGAATGCCAAACTGATTTCTCAAAAATATTTAAAATGCCCGCTCTAATATATATTGTAAATGCCTGCACCTCTTATTACCATATCCCATGAATGTGCGCTATACATCGCAAAACACTGCATCCCATAAGAGAAAACAATACACCCACACATTATCTGAGTTCCAAAGCTCATTGATGTATATATTTGTTATTAAAAGCAATTTCACATATATCAAACCATAAAGCATTAGAAGCAAACAACCTGTCAGTACATTGATGGTGTTATATATCATAGACGTATCTATAGGGGGAGCCACCACAACTGTCCACCTCTAAACCAAAGATATAGGCTGATCTTGCGCAGCCAGTCTAGTTAAATACCACATAGTGTTCTTGAGGCTGTTATGAACGTGTAGCCATGTAGTGAGGGGGAGAGTAGATATATAAGATTCCCAGAGATTAAAGAACTTGTCCACCTGTTTACCTCTATCAACAATAGCCTTCACCCAGTCCATCCTGAATATATGGTGTAGTTTACTAAAAAATAATGGTATCTGTGGTGGCGTGCTATCCAACCACCCCTGTAAAATCATTTTTTTCCCGGCAACACTAAGGGCTATCAGTAGTTTTTTACACTCCGATGGCATGCGAAGAGTGGGATCAATGATACCCAGAACTGCCCATTCAGGCAGTTATTAAATTAGCCTCAGCATATCTCCTAATGAGATGCCAGAAATATTGTACAATTGGACATGCCCACAAACAATGATATGTGTCAGCCTCACTCTGGTGGCATCTTGGGCAAGAGTGTGTTTCCGACATTCCCATATGGTAGCGACTTAACAGGGATAGATAAGTGTTATGATACACATTAAGAAATAATTCAGTGTACATGCTTGCTGGGAGGACCTTACGGGAGTATAGTAGTGCTTATTCCATTGTTGGTATGCTCAGTCCAGGAAAGTGAGCCAACCATTTGGACATGCCACCTGTCACGCTAGCGTGATCTAATATTGTCCTCAAAAAAGTATAATGTATGGATATGGCCTTGTGTTTCGGTACTGGGTGCAATAAGAGGCTGTCTGGAGGGTTAGTCCAATCCCCCTCCGCAAAATGTGTAAGGTCATGCCTAACGTAAAATTGTGTTTGCAAAAATGGGAGGGGAGACGAGACGACCACAGCATGTCTCGTTGAAACCTCTGAGAAGGTGAGCAGGCGGTGATCCTCCACAGATACCAATGACCGAATCGATGTTATACCATGTTGTAAAGGGCCGGGCATCCATGCCATCCAAAAACTCTGGGTTTTTAATTAAGGGCAAGTGTAGGGAGTAATATTGATTAAACTTCACATTGTGGCGTAATATGTGCCACATTTTCCTAGTTGACCACAAAAGTGGGTTAGACCTGATATGGTCCGGTATCTCCCAGTCGTGTTGGTGAAGAAAACATGTCAGATCCACATGTGCCAGAAAATTCTGTTCGAGGGATGTGTTCGTATATACTGAGCTATTTTGCAGCCAATCTCTCAAGTGTCTCAGAAGTGCAGCGTGGTTATAAGTAACTACATCTGGAAAGTTAACACCGCCATTGGACTTAGGTTGAGCAAGTTTACGCAGAGCAATACGTGCCCTGCCTCCCTTCCAGATAAAGGTTCTGATTAGCCTGTTAATCGTCTGGACGTCCTGTTTGGTCAGCAGTATGGGAAGTGTTTGCAGTGGATATAATATGCGCGGTATAGCCACCATTTTTAGCAGGTTAGCCATGCCTATATATGACAGTGGAAGACGTTCCCATCCCTTAATATCGTCAGTTAGAGTGTGTATGGCCTTACTTACATTGATTTTGTATAGTTCAGACAGATAGCGTGGTACCATAACCCCCAAATATACAATATAAGTGGACACCCAGTGTAAGGGGAAGTGTGAGGTCCAACTCGGACATGTCACATTACCATACAACAATAGCGCTTTAGATTTGTCCATATTGATACTGAAACCTGAAATGCGGCCAAATGATTGGATCTTGTCTAGGATCAAATCAAGGGAATGCTCAGGGTCAGATATGTACAGAAGGATATCGTCCGCGAAAGCGGACAGCTTAATTTCCTGTCCACCCACTTTTATACCCCGAAAAACTGACCAATCTTGCAGTGTCCTAAGCAACGGGTCAAGGCCAGATTAAATAGCAGCGGTGATAAAGGGCATCCCTGACGGGTACCCCTTTCCAGAAGGAACCGTCGGCCCCTGATCCCATTTATCAGTAAAGAGGCAGACGGTCTGTCGTAGATGTATCGTACATAATTAATAAAGCCCGTATCAAAGCCTCTTCTCTCCAACACAGTAAACAAATGTGGACACAAGACCATGTCAAAGGCCTTATTGGCATCGAGGCTGAGGAGCATATTTGAATCTGCACATGGATGCTGGGACGCCGCTAGCGCCATGCGTATTGCTTTAACCGCATGTCTACCAGTTACAAAACCCATTTGTGTTGTGGTGTGTATATCAGGAAGAATAGACTGGAGCCGCATCGCCATTATCTTGGCCAGTAGTTTGTAGTCAACATTTAATAGACTAATTGGTCTGTATGAGGAAAGAAAATTGGCGTCCCTACCCGGTTTGGGGATAAGTGTAATAAATGCCTCATTAAAGAGAGGAGATGGAGAGCTCTTTTCATGTATAGCTTGAAACAGTTCCAATAGGGTAGGGACAATATGGGCCTGCAACATGCGGTAGTAATCTCCCGACAGACCATATGGACCCGGAGATTTACCATGAGGTAAATTGGAGATAGCAGTGTTAATTTCCTCCGCTGTTATTTTTCCTACAAGAGCTTCTCTCTGGTCTCGAGTAAGAGGGGGCAGTACCTCATCCGTAAGCAGCTGAGATTGTAGGTCAGTATCTATTTGTGTCGAGCTAAACAAGGATTGAAAATAGGATTGAAATTGTTCCACTATTTCTTGAGATTTGGTGATAATATGACCGGACCTGGGGTGGTGTATAGTGGTGATAATATGTCGTTTTTTGGGAGGTCGAGAAATGACCAACAGTAATCTACCAGCCTTATTGTCCCATCTATAAAATTTATTTTTGGTAAAGTCTAAGCAGTGTTTCGCCCGGGTGGCCAAATAAGTTTCAAGCAGGCGCCTAGCCTGTTTGTAGTCTGTAAGAGTGAGCTCTGTTGGAGTGGAAGTGTATGTTTGAAAAGCTGTGGACATTGCCGCTTTTAACGCAGTGTATTCCAATTTGGATTCCCTTTTTTTCGGGAGACATAACTAATAATATGACCCCTCATCACAGTGCTGTTTCTTGAGGCGGGCGAGCCGTGCAAACGCACGGGGCGCCCGCCGCGGCACTTCCTGAGCACTTTCAAACCCCCCTCCCCTCTCCTCCCGAGTGCCCAGCTCGGGGGGGCGGGTTTTCGCGGAATGACGCGTTTGCGTCGTGACGTTACGACGCAATCGCGTCATTCCGCAAAACCCCGCCCCCCAAGCTGGGCACTCGGGAGGAGGGAGAAGGGGAGCGAAGATGGCCAGCGCTGCGCAGATGAGGGAGAGGCGGCTGAAGAGCGCAAAGAACTGCTTCGAATGTAAGTCAGCCCCTCTCCCTCTCTCTCTCTCCCTCCCCCCCCCCACCACCACCGGCCGTACTGTGTAAAATGGGGACACTTGTCTGCCGGAATGTGTAAAATGGGGACACCTGTCTGCCGGAATGTGTAAAATGGGGACACTTGCCTGCCGGAATGTGTAAAATAGGGACACTTGTCTGCCGGAATGTGTAAAATGGGGACACCTGTCTGCCGGAATGTGTAAAATGGGGACACTTGCCTGCCGTAATGTGTAAAATGGGGACACTTGCCTGCCGGAATGTGTAAAATGGGGGCACGTGCCTGCCGCAATGTGTAAAATGGGGACACTTTCCTGCCGCAATGTGTAAAATGTGAACACTTGCCTGCCGTACTGTGTAAAAAGGGGACACTTGCCTGCCGTACTGTGTAAAAAGGGGACACTTGCCTAACGTGCTGTGTAAAATGGGGACACTTGCCTACCGTGCTGTGTAAAATGGGGACACTTGCCTACCGTGCTGTGTAAAATGGGGACACTTGCCTGCCGTGCTCTGTAAAATGGGGTCGCGTGCCTGCTGTAATGTGTAAAATGAGGACTTTTTTTTTTATCGTGTGGTGGCCGTGATGATGAGATCAGATGAGGCTACACCAATCTTAACAAAGCCACACCCATTTTAATGAGGTCACGCCCACTTGCCGGGAGCGCGCACGCATACTATTCCTCTTTATATCTATGGGGGAGGCACATTTTTTCTTATGTGAATGGGGGGGTGCGCATTTTTAAATCTCGCACTGGGAGCCAAATTGGCTAGAAATGGCCCTGCCTCATCACTGTCTTGGAAGCGTTCCAAAAGATGTCAGGTCTATCCCAGTAATCTATATTTTCATCAACATAATTAGTCCAATGGTATGTAAGGTACAATTTAAAATCCTCTGAGTCTGCCAAGTAGTGTGGGAATCTGCAGATACGATCAGTCGAGTGCATATGGGGGTGGGTTAATGCCAGCGTGACAGGGGCATGATCAGAGATCAATATGTCAATTATATCCACCCCAGCAACCTGAGATATTAAGTCATCAGCAATTAGGAACCTGTCAATATGAGACAGTGTTCCATGTGCCAGTGACAAGTGGGTATGCGTTTTTTCGGTTGGGTGCAGCAATCTCCATGGATCAGAAATGTCTACGGAGTCTCTAAACATCAGTAAATGTCTGCTCCGGGAGTCAGTGGTTCTTGGCATTGTCGGTGACCTGTCAACTGTAGGGTCGTCTACCATGTTATAGTCTCCACCCACTATTAGAGAATAATTAGTTCTACCTAAAAGAATGTGGGAGATGTCTTGAAGAAATAAGTGTGTATTAACGTTTGGGGCGTATAAATTGACTAGGGTATATTTGAAATGAAAAAGCTCTATGTCCATTATGATATATCTGCCTTTAGGGTCAATTATTTCTGTCAAGACAGTGACAGGAAGATTTTTTCAAAAAAGTATGGCAACCCCTCTGGATTTCGTACGAAAAGGAGCAGCGATACATGGACCAAGCCATGGAGCTTTCAATACATTTTCCTCGCCCGCCAGCCAGTGTGTTTCCTGTAAGAAAATCACATCCGGGTGAGAGTGTTTGAGGTGCGTGACCACACGTTGTCGCTTGACAGGGGAATTAAGTCCTCCCACATTCCACGAGATGAATTGTAGAGGCTTAGGGGGTATTACCTCAGATGAGGAAGAATTTGCTGGCGGCATGGCTACCCAATCCTCTCAGGGCATTGAATAATCTGATGGGTAAACAGCATAAGTAAGCATATAGTGGCGGCTCCCCCCCTAACCCAAGATCCCCAGGGTAGCAAATAATTCGACAGAAGTAACATCAGTATAACATGAAATGCAATGCACAGTCTTAGTATCTGAGATATCAATTGTGTATCATAATGTCTCATACCTCTATTTTCTAACATTTTCCTAACAACCAAAACTATGGTGGGCACCAGCTAAGCCTAGTGGTGCGCACACTGAACACTATCAAAAATAATCACTAAATTAGTAAGGGTAAGTATTTATAGCTAAATACAAAATCAACTACAATAAGAAAAAGAAAAAAAATATATAAAATTATAAGGCAGGCTAACACACATCCGCCCGAGGCGGTGGTACCCAAATCGTTCAACCTTTTGCGCCTCGCTGACTGATATCCTAATAGACGACCTTGATGGGGATCCGTGAGTCAGGAAGCGAGACCGCGCCACCTCTGGGTCAGTATAAATATCTGATTTCCATTCTCTAAGACCTGCAATTTAGCTGGGTATAGCAGGGCAAATCGGATATTTTTACTGTGCAAGTAGGAGCAGACGTCAGAAAATTATTTTCTTTTCTGAGCCACTGCTATCGAGAAGTCCTGAAATATCAGGATATTGTGGCCCTTGACTAACAGTTCTCTATTTTTACGGTAAGCCGCGAGAATTTGTTCCTTGGCCCTGTAGTCTAAGTAACAGGCGATGACTGGTCGAGAACGCTTCCGTGCCCCATCCAGCCTATGTGCCCTTTCGATATGTGGGACTTCAATATCATCAACAATTCCCAATGAGGTCGGGAGGTCAACACTAAGATAGGAGGAAAGAGCCGGGCCCGTCAAGGAATCTGGAATACATATAAATCTGAGGTTATTCCTACGAGATCTATTTTCCAGGTCCTCAACCTTATCCTGCAATGGTTGGATATATTTGTCTTGGGTCGACGCCCCCTCCCGACAAGACTGGACCACATCTTCAGTGTCGCTCAGCTTCGTTTCCAACGCGGTTATGCGCGTCGCATGGGAATCTATTCGGGCTAAGCCCGTGTCCAAGCGGGCTTGTAAGTCGTCAAATCGTTTGTCAAGCAGGTGCATGAGAAAATCGGAAATTTCCTTTGCCGTCAGGGGAGAGGATTTATCACTAGGTAGACTAGAGGATTCCGACCCATGTTCAGCTGGGGAGGGCGGTCCCGACTTAGGGGGAGCGTCCTTCCCCTTCCCCGCCTTACAAGAACTGTTGGATTGTTTCGGGGGCATGGCTCTGTTGAGGTATTTGTCCATACCCCAGAGAATGAGATGTGGAACAGGCAGCGTCTCTTATGGGCAGTGGTCCCACAAGTACAGGCAATGATACTAAAACAAAAATAATTATATATGGAGCTCGAGCGGAAGTGTGAAACCAACCAATTATTCAGAACATACTGTAGTGCAGTAACTTCCCCAGCAAAGGAAAAAGAAAGCTGCAATTATTTACAATGGTTTATAACCGACGATGGAGCCCGTGAGGAGACCCAGGCCACAAACTATGGTAGACCTCAACCGGGGCGCAGACCTATATCTGAGAACAATTTTAAATGTCAAGCAATATAGAACCGAATTATCAGGTAAAAATAACAAACGTCACATGTGAGTGAACCACAGATACGTTAAGATCGTGGTACCTAAACATTCGGTTGTGATTGCACTATTAGAATAAATACATCAAGCAATAGAGAATAAAATTAGCGAATAAAAATAACAAACATCACATACAGGCCACAGCGGGCAAATAGAGAGAGAAAATCACCTCACACAGAATTCGTTGAAGGAAGAAAATAACAAACATCACATAGAGGTTCCCATATAAGAGGAACAAAGATATATTGCATATAAACTTTGGTACGTACAAAATAACAAACGTCACATTGAGTTCTTCACAGAAAAAGAAAGAGAAATAAAGTAATATACTTGATAATGTATCCTGCAGCTACAGAGCCACTAGATGGCACTGCTACTTCAGTTATAGCTTCAGGCTGGTGATCAAGCACGTTTGTGAAACGTACGTTCAGCTGAGACGTTGTGCTCCACTAATCAGCTCCTTTCTGCAGGAGGACGCTGTGTCGGGCGGCATGTGAAGCCGCTACTCGGGATCCGGCGAATCAGCTGTGGAAGGCGGCAGCTGGAATCGCCACCAGAGATACAATTATTGGAGAGGTTGGACGGCATATGAAACTTCCCGTGAGATGTGGTAACCAGCTATGTGCAGCGGTATTTAAAACCAGAGCATTCCATTGGGAGGCATGTGAAACTGGTAACCAGTCTTGTTAAGTGTCATCTGGAATCAGGGTATCCGACTGGGAGGCACGTGAAATCACTACATGAGAGGAATATTACTTTTTGTCCGGTGGCATGTTAAAAACGCTGTCTGCAATATGACTATTGACTGCTGATGAATGGACAGGGTGACTTAAGATTGGGCAATGAAGTAGCAGCATTTCATATATAGGGTGCAGCGCTTCTTATATATTTCAATGCCCATGGGTCTCAGTGTCTCCCATGACTTTCAGGACAGCTACTAATTCATGTGCTCTTGGATGGTAATTAGCTACGGATCACACTTACAAAGTACATTTATATACTAAATTATACAAGTGATCTTTAGCAATTTTGGCCACAGAAAATACACACTGGTATACCAGGTCCACACACTCCTTCTCTTATTTCACAGGTATCCCATCGGTCCCCGCGGCGCATTGCAGCCCTGCAATGCCTATGGCAACAGGACTGCTCTAACACCAGAGACGGAGACACGAGGGATACTGTGGCTTTTTTTCTATCAATTCAACAGTACCCCTACTCTCACCCTTCTTCCGCTCTTCTGATGAGGCAGGGCAGCAGATATGGGTAACTGTATATTGGTTTGTACTTTTTCTCTCCATATTCCTCATAATAGTTGAAAAAATGATAAAAACAAATGAAGGCCTTAAAGGAAAAAATCATTAGAGGTGCACCTAAGTCTGCAGCTTATTAAATGTTTCTTAGACAGATCACACTGGTATAACGGACCGTTATACCAGTGTGATCTGTCTAAGAAACATTTAATAAGCTGCAGACTTAGGTGCACCTCTAATGATTTTTTCCTTTAAGGCCTTCATTTGTTTTTATCATTATTAACGGTGAAAGATAAGGTGACATTTGTCCCTCACCGCATACCATATGTGATAATGTCCGGATATATGGTCTTGCATGTGATGAATTGCGGTTACATATGTTCTTTTATTTTAAAAGAATAAGGGGGAAATGTCCGTTTAACAAAATCCTGTTCTACAATGCTAATAGTTGATTATATGTGTTATGGGAATATACTTTATGTGATGGTTACAAAGTCTCTCTATAAGAAACTGTGAGATTACGTGTGGTTTGATTTAGAAACATTTGGAGAGTAATCAAGCTTTGCAACAAATCTGTCATTTGGCAACTTAGTTTCACCTGAGCTGAGAATGTGCTCAGGAACATTGCAGAGCTGATAAAGTGATATGCAATATGTGAATTGTAAAGAAAAGGTTTAGGAAGTATATATATTTCTTATCAAGTGTTACCATATGATATGTATATACTGGAATTTAGGTACATATGCATGATGTCCGCCTCAATGATGACTGTCAGTCTCTAAGACACATGTAAAACATGTACTGTTTTCACTAGTAGTCAGAGTGTTTTGAAAATCATTCAGCTTTGCAGTAATTTGCCATTATGCAACTTAGTTTCATTGATGCCGAGAAAATGTTTATGAGAATCGCAGAGCTGAGATAGTGATGGGTAATATGTAAATTGTGGATAGGAAGATGCTCTAAATCAAAGGCCACTGTTTGATATGTATTTAACTTTTTTCCTCTGCAATCTAATTAGATGGCATATGCATGGTTACATGGAGTGTTTACTTAAACAATGATTGACAGTCGTAAAGACACATACTAAACACGTATTGTTTCCATTAGCAACCATAGTGTTCTGCAATTTACTTGTAAGTTTTAGGAAAATTATAAAAATAGTAACAATATGAACGTATTTGTGCATTTAAATATTCTTTTGACATCATGGGAGATTGTGATAATCACCGAATATAAGTGATAATCACTTGAGTGGATATCCTGAATACTCTTATATTTTAGATAGGTGAGAAATAAAAGATAAGTTTTAATACAATTCATTAATTCTCTATATACTATATTATCATTCATTTCAAAAGAGTGCTCTAAAAAAGGAATTTTCTTTGGGGCTAGTCCCCACAATATTTTTTGAATAGCTCCAGAGCATACAGGGATACCTCTAATAGAGCTTTAAGATACGTGTCTATTATAAATACAGAGTACATGTACTCGAACACGGGAGCCCATAAAGGATTACAATAATAGTGCACATGGAGAAAAGTATATACATAAATAACCAATATCAAAGTACTGTAGTTCAAGAAGCAATGAAGAGGATCTGAACCCGGCAACTGAACAGCGGGTAGTCAGGACTCTCCTCCGATAATGGGACATCCAAGAGTAGCACCAGTTGGTGCAATGTGTTGCCCACTGGTATAGCAGTCGACTCAGCGAGGGAGTGTAGACACACCCCTATTGTAGCGCGGTTGGGGAAATAAAGTCTTGTAAATGCCCAATAAGCGGCCAATCTATCCCACGCTCTAGAAGGGGGCACTCAAGCGCGCATTCAGTGTACCAAGCACTTTTACAATAGGGGAGAAGAAAAGGGGGATTAAGTAAGGTTAACTGCAATCAGGAGGGGGGAGGGTATATTGTAAGAGAGGGAAGAGGGTCACACAAAAGGGAGGATGGTACCAAGTATGGGGTAGTGAAAGAGAGAAGGGGGATTGTTAGTAAAAAGTGGAGGGGGAGACAAACAGTGTTAGTACCTGGAGCGTCGATGGGACTGTAGATTGCCCAACACATAAAGTCAGGTCCTCCAGCAACCTGCATCCGTACTCCTGTGGACAGGGTCCCTCGTCACCAGGATCCGGCAGTAGATAGGTGAAGTCCTCACGCGGATGCCCCTCAGGCCCGTCCGCGTCAGCTCCACGTCTGGGAAGCCTCGGTACGGTATTGGTGCAGGGGAGCAGGTTAGCAAGCGCACCAGCCGGGTTATATTTGAAATCAGTGGCACAGATCACCTGCCCAAGAGCAAGTTCAGGTGTCAGCAGTTAGCTACGCCCGTGGCAACGGAGGGTGCACTCAGATGGCAGCTTGGCAGCAGGTCCAGGGAGGACAGGGCAGCCAGCCAGCCTCCAGAGCCCCCAGCAGATATAAAGTGAAGAGTCCCCCTGCTTCGCCGCATATGCGCCCATCGGCGCTCCAGGTCGGGTCCGGAATCTGCCACCCGCCAGGACCTCTCAATTCCACTCGTGGGGAACAGGGATTAGGAGACCAGCCAGAAATAGCGCTCACCGCTGGGATCAGCACCGCGCTGATGCGCCAGCCACCGCGCCTCCGGTGAGAAAGGGGAGAGCCGTCAGCACAGTGAGACCTCAGATCGCGCCACCGCAGCCAGATCAAAGCACGGCAGGGAGACCACGGACAGCGGGACTCACCCGCCGCACCCTCCACGCCTCTCCCCGCCCTCTCAGCCCACAATTAGAAGCTTGCCAGGGGGAACCAGGTCCAGCGCAGCAACCAAGGAAGCCAAGAGGGGAGACACAGCTGAGCAGCGAGATCCGGAGTTGGGGCAGCAGGCACGGCCACCTCCGCAGTTATTTCCACGGATCAGGTTACCCTCCAGCAGGAACCAAGGGTGGGGAGCTGGGGCTATAGCACTGACGATCACCGGTAAAAGTCCAGCAGAGGTGGGGGCGAGAGGGAAGGGAGCCTAATGGGCCCTACACACATGCCGATATCACTGCACGATATGAACGAGATAACGTTCATATCGTGCAGTGTGGAGGCTCCAGCGATGAACGATGCGCGGCCCCGCGCTCGTTCATCGCTGGGGCCATGTCGGCTGTGCATGCAGGCCAATATGGACGAGATCATCCATATTTGCCTGCAAGTCTACGGAGCCGGGTGACGGGGGGAGTGAAGAAACTTCACTCCCCCCGTCACTGCCCCCCCGCCGCCGGGTCGCCCGTCGCCCGTATTGGCGGGCGGGCAGCTCGGCGGCACATCGCCGAGTGTGTAGGGCCTATAAGGCAAGGCTGCAGCAGTGTAATGAGAGACCCAGATTGGGGTAATGGAGGTGTGAGGTGTGGTGCCTCTGGACTGGCTGAGCTGGATGGCCTTAGTGTGGCATACCTTTACATTCTACTAACACTTTTCACTGATTCATTTTTTAACACTATTTCTCTATTTTAATTGCATTTCATTTTTGTATCACTTTCTCTATAGCTTCGGCTTCCTAAATACTAATTTATTAACACTATAGTTTTTTCACTGGTATGCTACGCTGGGCTTTCTGGCTTATGCTGGTGTTTTGGGGTGCCACACCCTGCACCTAGATATAGCGCTAGGGACCCCAAATATACAGAGATGCCTTGATGCGGCTTTGGGGCTTATTCGCACATTTGCGCAAATATGTGTAACGAAGATCTCTGAATTCTATTATTATGTATTATGTGGAATTTATATCTGGTTACGGTTATCATTCAGGGTGCTGGGGGAAACCAAATGCCTTTTTTTCTTGCTTAGAAATACCCCTCCCTTTCGAGCACCTTAATGATATCACTAAGCTAACTGAGCATCTACCAATATATATGTTTGTTGTGAGAGGCAGAGAGGTTCCTGCATTAGGAGGAGGTACAGGCACTGACATGCCACATGGAGCATTATGGGGTTGCTCCAAGGTAGGTAGCTCTTAGCTTAGACATATTGTAGTAAGGAGCCATTATCATGTGGCTCCTTGCTGGTTAATCTTAGACCCAGATTGGGGTAATGGAGGTGTGAGGTGTGGTGCCTCTGGACTGGCTGAGCAGGATGGCCTTAGTGTGGCATACCTTTACATTCTATTAACACTTTTCACTTATTAATTTTTTAACACTATTTCTCTATTTTAATTGCATTTCATTTTTGTATCACTTTCTCTATAGCTTCGGCTTCCTTAATAGTAATTTATTAACACTATAGTTTTTTCACTGGTATGCTACGCTGGGCTTTCTGGCTTATGCTGGTGTTTTGGGTGCCACACCCTGCACCTAGATATAGCGCTATGGACCCCAAATATACAGAGACGCCTTGATGCGGCTTTGGGGCTTATTCACACATTTGCGCAAATATGTGTAACAAAGATCTCTGAATTCTATTATTATGTGGAATTTATATCTGGTTACGGCTATCATTCAGGGTGCTGGGGTAAACAAATGCCTTTTTTTCTTGCTTAGAAATACCCCTCCCTTTCGAGCACCTGAATGATATCACTAAGCTAATTGAGCATCTACCAATATATATATGTGTGTAATGAGAGACGCCACACCACGTGGACGTCTCAAAGCAGGCAGGCCACGATGGTCGGACTCCGGGGAATAATAGATGGGTCCCATACAAGAGTAGGCTTGATCTTCTCCCCACCATCACGGCAGATGAATCCTCCACTTCAAATCCAAATTGGACGGTCAAGGAAGGAGGATTAGGGTAGATTGTAGGAGTAGGGAGGCCAATCCCGGGCCGTTTTTTCAATCCCGGGATTCGGGATTGAAAAACGGTCAATCCCGGGATTCCCGGGATTGCAGTAGGGACCAGTGAAGGTTGTAGGGAGCAGTGCTGGAGGGAGGGAGTAGGTAGTGGTGCGGGAGGTAGGGAGGGTGTAGGTAGTGGTGCGGGAGGTAGGGAGGGTGTAGGTAGCGGTGCGGGAGGTAGGGAGGGTGTAGGTAGCGGTGCGGGAGGGTTGGTGTAGGTAGTGGTGCGGGTGGGAGGATGTAGGTAGCGGCGCGGAAGGGTTGGTAGCGGCGCGAGAGGGAGGGTGGGTGTAAGTAATGACACTTACTATTAGGCGGGCAGCCGCGGCAGCCATGGACTCACTGAACGCGGGAGCATTTCAAATGAAGCGCTGGCCGCCAGCCAACCAGAGCTGGCGGACCGGCAGCCAATCAGGGAAGCGGTCGCAGCAGTGGCTCCTGATTGGCTGCCGCTGCTGCGGCAGCTTCCCTGATTGGCTGTCGAGCCGCCAGCTCTGATTGGCTGGCGGCCGGCGCTACATTTGAAGTGCTGCCGCGTTCAGATTGTCCATGGCTGCCGCAGCCACCCGCCTAATAGTAAGTGTCATTACTTACACCCACCCTCCCGCACATGCGCACTGTAATCCCTTGAATCCCGGGATTGGAAGCTCCAATCCCGGGATTCAAATCCCGGCATTTTTGGGCCCAAATCCCGGGATCCCACACTTCCTGATCCCGGGATTGGCCTCCCTATGTAGGAGCCTGTGTAGCCTCCCTATGTAGGAGCCTGTGTAGGAGCCCTGGTAAAATGCGGCCATGCAAGATGCCCCGCCCACCGGAAGTCTCCAGCTTTTATACATTTAATCATAATTATCCGCTGCAATGTCCCACAACTTCACAACAAGCATCAAATGAATCTACACATCAATCTGGTTGCTTCAATAGTAAACATGACTGGTCTATCTTGTTTCGTTCAAATAATACACATACATGACACCACTCCATCATATACAATTCTAAATCATCATGATGTCTGGCGCTTGATACCACCACAATTATGTACTGCATGAAATAAGTGTCGAATCCATCTCTGTGGCATGTCCATGTAAATGCGTGTGTTACCATATATTGCTGTGCTCGCTGCGCGTATTTGCAAGTATAGCGACTTATATGTGTGTAGTTTGTATGTTCTCTTTATGTAATATTTTTTACTTCGACAGGACGCTAAGTACGAAGCACACGATATTTGTTCAATTAAGGTGGGATAGTAGACATTTAATACAATAGCACATAACTATCCGATTTCAAAAGCAGGTTACTATAAATTTAGTTTAAAAACTGTAAGCACCTCTGGAATAAAGCTGCTGACTTAGGGGAGTAAAACCATTTTCTGTACAGAAAAACCAGGTGTATTTGAGTGAGTGAAAGCGGAGTGAGTGGAGCTGAACCCAGGAATTCAGGATCCCGTCGTGGTACACTGGGTTAGTAGAGGCTCAGTGGCGTAGGGTTCGCTACCTTACGTGATAAGAACTAGGTGTTCAAATTGAACTAAGTGTTCAAAGTGAACCATTAGAAAGGGTGAACAATAGTTATCTAATTTCTCTGTTTTTCACCCTACAAAAAACTCTAGTGGAAAGATACTGAAAAGGAATTTTTCGCTGCCTCTCTCAGGAAAATATTCCAACAGAACCTCCACCGAAAGAAGTTACGGTGCTGTAAGGTCTTATAGGAGCCCTAAGTTGGGTACATTGCGATCCGCTATCAACAGTGTATCGTTGTACTGGCCAGTGTGGGCGAGAGCGAGTGGAAGGCGCTCGGAGAGACTTCCACCGTCTGCTTGCATTGAGGATTTTGGTATTTGTGGGAATAGCCGAGAAGGCAAGACCCACAAATATGGGAGCCAGTTGCTCAAGTGAGAAACGTTTAGGCAGGGTTCAGGCTGAAGTTATTATACTGAAGTTATTATGTGTGGGAAATATGGTCCACACGCAGAGACTTTCTGGTTCTGAATGGGTACGTATGACTGCAGAAGATAAAACCCCATTTCCAAGGATGGGCAGGTTTGAGCCAGAGGTATTACAGAACATAAGGATTAAAATATGTCTGATTAAATCCAGAAAACAAAGGGTCAGACATACAAATTGTTTAAACATGTGGCAGCAAGATAGGTTGGTGAGTTTGATCCTAAGGTATTGCAGGTGGTATGTCTAACCAAAGTCATATAAGACAAGAATAGAAATATAAGAACTGTTTGAACTTGTAGCAACAATAAACAAGTAGAAAGAAAAAGAGAAAGCAAGTACACCACCATGTGTAGATGTGGAAGCAGTTACGGCCAGCATACAAACTATAGAAAATAATAAAAATATAAAAAATATGACTATAACCTATATATGTACTAATGAATGTTGAAGTTTTATTTAGGAGGAGAAGGCGACCTGATTGGTTTCAGCCATTTCTCATGCACTCAGAGGAGTATCCAACCGGTAAAAGAAGAGCAGTAGCCTGCGGGGGAAGTGGCTGAGACCAGTGGAACTGGTAAGTATGGTATCATTCGTGTACAAACATAGTAAAAAAATATAAATAAAATTCAAGAAAGTAACGTCAGGAATGGAGAAAAACCTGTCCGCACATTAGTATTTGCCAGTAGTAAAGCGGACCGAGACAGGGTAACCCCCGGGTATTTCTTTTAGTTACTATATAAGAAGTATTCATTCCTAGTAATGCCCCTAGTCAAGATGATATCGGAAATGTTTGTTGGACCATGTACAGACCCTTAATACGGGATGAGAAGGATTGAATGAATACTTCGCATGACCTAGAAGCTTGTTAAATTTATTGTTTTTTGTCTTTTGCAGTAATAGAAAACTCTCCGTCTGGATAAGATCACTGGTAAACAATAATTCGGTAAATGGGAGGTGGCTGTCTCTGTGCTAATGGATGGGCTCAATAAGGCATTGAGGGTCAGGGTGCAGACTTCTTTGACAAATTGGAAAGGGGTCAGAGTAGCTAATCTTAGAGAGTGCTCTAATGAACATCACAAGAATATTGCTAGGCACAGAGAACAACAGGTGGAGAGGTTGAGGACGGTAAGTATACAGTCACATACAGGAAAGACCAATCAGTCCAAACCCCAGATCCCTAACGGTAAGTCAAGATTAATAATATGTTACACTTGTAGGAAGGAAGGGCATTTTGCCAGAGATTGTAGGAGTAGTAGGACACATAGTCAATATAGACCCCCTAGACAGAAAACACAAGCCACATTATTAAACACATAGACGGGACCAAGGGACATATAGTAAGGAATCACGAGCCATATAGAAAACACAGATTCGGCTAATGGTAAGAACAAAATAAATGCAACATTACCCTTTGACAAAACTTGCTGGGGTTAAGATGGGGCCTCTAAACTTTTGCTTCTTTTTCCTAGCAGAAATGGCCCCTGATTAACTTAACAGGAGATTTGTTAGATATGATATACATATAATGTGATCCCGCTCAGGAAGTACAAAGTATGTTAGTCACCCACGAAGACTAATGTTACATTTCACTGTTCTAGATGCATGTCCATCACAGGTAGAAATAATTATCTCACAGATACCGGGTTCCCTATGAATTTAGGATGGACAGGACACTGGATTGATGGCTGGGATAGTCCCAATAGCGATACAACAAACACAGAATGTTTTTTAAGCGGAGTAGACCAAGTAGAGAATCACTTCCCCGTAGTGCCCAATCCAGTTGTCATTTTAGTAAAATCTTCTCCACCTCTACAAACTCGTCTGTCACCAACCTCTATTCTGTTTCTCCACAGTTTCCTCTTAATCTTTTTATTAATATTATTATTATCCTTTATTTATATGGCGCCACAACGGTTCCGCAGCGCCCAATTACAGAATACATAAACAAATAATCAAACAGGAAAACAGCAACTTACAGTTGATGACAGTATAGGACAAGTACAGGGTAAACAAACATGGGTGGTCTTCAATAAGAAAAAAGTGTATAAACAGCGCTAAGAAAAACTGGATATGGAAAATTAATAATCACAATTTATTATAAAAATTGTTGCAACACATTAAAACCTTCAATTCATGTATACATATGAATAAATTAATGAAATAAATTTGATAAAAAGATGTCAAATAGGGCAAGCACAGCACATTTGTTTTGGTGTATTACCACATGAGGATGCCGGACATGGTACGCTGATGTAAAACCTTGGAATTATGTCACAGTCCTGGGTGCACTTTGCAATGCTAGCAGATAAACGTCCCAAGAGTTGGATGAACCTTAGTTGCTTGGTTCCAAACCAGATGTAGTCCTGTTTGTGACTGGATCTCTGGTGCTTGTAAGGACTTCTGCAGGTTTCCCAATTGCTGGTGGACTTCTAGGCTTATTCCAGGTGTAAGTGATGATTTTAGGGGTACACGGCTCCTCCAAACCAACGCGTTTCGCTGTATCCACAGCTTTCTCAAGGTATATGTGTCCATGGTGTAAGTGCCCTTTTTAAAGGCTGTGCTAATTGCCCATTGATGACAGCTGAAATCCATTTCAAGTATTAAAATAAATACCAAAACAAAACCATATCCAGTTTATTTTATTTATGATCAGAGGAGACAGATGTATATGAACTCCAAATAAAACTTTGATTAGTATTCAAGGATTTATATATAAACACCTTTTAAAACATTTCCTGTTTGTAAGTAGTGGTCACATGACCGCATATGTGGACATCCTGCCAGTGGAACGCATGCTTAATAATTATTGGTTGGAATTTGCATAGTTCCCGATCACGTGATTTTTAGCCTGTTATTATAGGCCTCCACGTGATCGGCATGACGCCGCGGGACTCCCGCCGCTCGCGCTGGTCTATTGTCTGTACTTCCTTGTGCGCCGCGTCACGTGACAAGTACGGTCACAAGGAAGTACAGACAATAGACCAGCACGAGCGGCGGGAGTCCCACGGCGTCATGCCGATCACGTGGAGGCCTATAATAACAGGCTAAAAATCACGTGATCGGGAACTATGCAAATTCCAACCAATAATTATTAAGCATGCGTTCCACTGGCAGGATGTCCACATATGCGGTCATGTGACCACTACTTACAAACAGGAAATGTTTTAAAAGGTGTTTATATATAAATCCTTGAATACTAATCAAAGTTTTATTTGGAGTTCATATACATCTGTCTCCTCTGATCATAAATAAAATAAACTGGATATGGTTTTGTTTTGGTATTTATTTTAATACTTGAAATGGATTTCAGCTGTCATCAATGGGCAATTAGCACAGCCTTTAAAAAGGGCACTTACACCATGGACACATATACCTTGAGAAAGCTGTGGATACAGCGAAACGCGTTGGTTTGGAGGAGCCGTGTACCCCTAAAATCATCACTTACACCTGGAATAAGCCTAGAAGTCCACCAGCAATTGGGAAACCTGCAGAAGTCCTTACAAGCACCAGAGATCCAGTCACAAACAGGACTACATCTGGTTTGGAACCAAGCAACTAAGGTTCATCCAACTCTTGGGACGTTTATCTGCTAGCATTGCAAAGTGCACCCAGGACTGTGGCATAATTTCAATGTTTTACATCAGCGTACCATGTCCGGCATCCTCATGTGGTAATACACCAAAACAAATGTGCTGTGCTTGCCCTATTTGACATCTTTTTATCAAATTTATTTCATTAATTTATTCATATGTATACATGAATTGAAGGTTTTAATGTGTTGCAACAATTTTTATAATAAATTGTGATTATTAATTTTCCATATCCAGTTTTTCTTAGCGCTGTTTATACACTTTTTTCTTATTGTCTCACCAGGGACTAACTATCCCTTTATACAGCAGCTTAAAGGATTAGCAATTTCTCTTGACAGCGCCGGGCGAATTACCATGGGTGGTCTTCAGTATGCCAGCGGTCGGGCTCCCGGCGACCAGCATACCGGCGCCGGGAGCCCGACAGCCGGCACACCGACACTTATTCTTGTGGTACAATACATGTACCCGATTACAGTTCAAACACTACATGCCTAATTGGTCCTTCAGAGTTCTGCCTGAACCCAGTATATCTCACCAGCACGATAACACCAGTATTACTGCAGTGTGCCTTGTCATGCACAAAGGGTGGAGGAAGGATGAGAATACTGGTGAAGGGAAATTTTGTATAGACACTGATATGCCTGTTGGTGAACGGAAAACCTGACATTTTCTTTTTAATTTTCTTCTTCTTTCTCTCCTCTAGAGATGTTTTTTTTTTCTTTCTTTTTTTTGAGTTATGCTCATGGTACTCTACATTGCAAACACACAACGACTTTGTACAGTTAACACCCTTTAGGAACTATTGTTATGTATTGGTGTGCACTGATGTTTTCTCAAACTGGGTAGAGGCATTTCCTGCCGCCACGGATGCTGCTGTGTTTACCGCAAAGAAAAATTGCGCAGAAATTTGTGTGTAGATAATGGTACCCCTAGAAGTAGGAGCAAAGCTTGAAATTGGACTATTGTGATCATAGATACTGCAACTAGTATTATGTAGCATTGGAACCACTCCCAGATCTTCACTTAATGAATCACCCTCTTCGAAATTTGTTTTTGTTTTGGTATTTGTGTCTTTTTGTTTTTTTGGGAAGACAACCTCATGTCATGATTGATCCGCACAATGATCAGAAATACACCAATGAGGTGACAGTACAGTACTTTATCGAGATGAGCCAGCATTTGAGAACTTGACAAAAGAACTTGAAACTGTTGATTGCTGGTATGCCAAATACTAACTGTCTTGATTGTGAACCAAGAGACTGTGTGATTGTTCTTATGCTCAGGTTGCCTAATAGACAGGTGGGAAGGACCGTACCAGTTTTTGTTGACAGCACTATCCCAGTGAAAGTAGCCGAGAGAGAGACTTGGGTCCACGATTCCCATTGCAGGAAAGTCGGTAGTCCGGGAGGAACTCGTAAATGGAGTAAGATCGCAAAAGTATCACCAGAGAGTCTGTTCCGTGAAGATTGAGAGGCGGCACTGTTGAACACTACCTGAGCGTACTAAAGGATTGCAGAAAGAGCAGTCGTTGTAATTGATTTGCTATGGACAAGAGTTGTTTTGTTCTATTTCTCTTTTCCCTCTTTCCCGCTGACAAACATTTTTTTTCAGGACATTCTATTTTTGCGAGGTTTTTTTATGAGGAGTCGAGTGTGGGACTGGAACTGGTTTTAGAGGAAGGAGTGATTTTCTTATAGGATCCCAGGATTAACCGATCAGTTTGTTAAAGCCAGAGAAAAATCAAAGGTCTAGTAGTTACGGAGTTTGGAGGTAACATGATAGGCTATTCTCTGAGGAATACTGTATTTTGTAGTTATTGTGACCCCATATTTGAAGATGAGAGCATCCAGAGATGTCAGTCTAGCAATAAGGTGACAGACATCCCTTGAGTGATTACCACTCACTAGTGGGTAAAGGTCTTAAACCAAACGGAAAATGTGATGTGCTCACAGGTACCTCTAAGACGAAAAGATGCAGGATTAGTGCCATATTATTATTATTTTTTAGAGTTAGCTGAGGTACTTGAATTACACTGAAGGGGGAGGGGACCGGTGGACAAAGAATATAACATAACTAGACCCCTTAGCCTTAAGCTCCACCAGTACCATAGATAAATCCTTAAATCTCACCAATTTCAGGAAATTGGGAGGTAATCAGGAACAATCAGACAATGGCTATTCACGCATTGCAGATAAAGAGCTCATTAATATATGTGGAAGAAAGGTTTATGAGTGGCTCTCCCCGAACTCCGAAGGTTTATGTTATTTAGGAAGGACACTACTTATAACCCTTGTTCAATGATTAAACAGACCTAGCATACGTTCCAGAAATGGAAACAATGTTCAGAAAATGATAGGAATATGTAAATCATGAAAATTTTATATGTCACTTTCACGATTTGTTTGTGTCTTCTTCATCTACCCAGCAGAACCTCAAATGAATCCGAACATCAGTGTACAAAGACGTAGGTACATGTATGCGTGAAATGTTCATCCAAATCAGACATTATAGGCCAAAACACTGTCCCAGCATACTCTATAGGTTGAATGTTGTCCCACACCCAACCAGTGGTCCCGTGACCGCCGAGTGCATATAGAGAATGTCTTGTCCTCCTCCCTGTCTTCCCCAAATATGGTCAAACATCTGATTTGCGAAATGAATACATACTTGTGTTAGGTCACCTATTATTGTCAGAAATATTTATCTTATGTTAATAATTTATGGCAGTTATTGTTTACTGCCAAAGGGTGGACTGTCGAACTCAAAAATATTACATAGAGAGAACATACAGACTCCACACATATGAGTCACTAAGCTTGCAAATACGCGCAGCGAGCACAGCAATATATGGTAACATATGCATTTACACAGAGATAGATTCAACACATATTTCATACAGCACATAATTATAACATATCAAGCGCCAGACATCATAATGATTTAAAATTATTTAATGGAGTAACGTCATGTATGTGTATTATTGGAACAAAGCAAGATAGACATGTTGTGTTTGGTATTACAGTAACCAGATTAATGTGTAGATTCACTTGATACTTGTTATTAAGTTGTAGGACATTGCTATGAGTAGTTATGATTAAATGTATGAAAGCTAAAGTCACTCTTATTAGAACAATGGAAATTCCAAGCAGGTGGTGGACAGGAAACTCAGGCCAGCCCTTTTGATGTCTTCAAGGCTTAACCTCGTTTGCATTTGAATTGACCAGTGACTCACGAATGAGAAAGTTCCCTCCCTTAGACTGGTCTGTGCACTCCCCCAAACTATATAGTATATTGCTGAAGAGACACACAGAAGTCTCTCTTCTTTTTCCCCTGGGTTCTGAGCGAGATGGAGTGTTGGTAATATTTTGCTTGTTAGCTGGAGTTGAGAGCTAAAGATGGAAGAACAGGAGCGTAGTGAGCATTGAGGGAATGGTATTGTATGCTGGCCTGTAACTGTATGTATTTGATTTAGTTTGTATTAACTGCTTACTGTATAAATCGTAACCATGTAACTATATGTATACTGTACATTGTGATATATTGAATACATATCCTTTTAATAACACATATATACATCAATGAGCTTTAGAACTCAGATAATGTGTGGGTGTATTGTTTTCTCTTAAGGGATGTAGTGTTTTGCGACGTACAGCGCACTTTTATCGTATATGGTACTAAGATGCGCCTGGCTTCCGCAGTATAAATTAAAGCGGGCATTTTAAATATTTGTTAGAAAGCAATTTGACATTTACACCGGTCATGTGGCCTCAGGAGAAAAAGCAGATTGGCGAGAGGCTGCTGGGAGAAGCGGAGAGTGCTGGGAAGAAAAAGGTGGAGAGTGTGGTGTGTGCTTGCAGACATAGGAACACAGACCAGAGTGGAAGCTGTAAACTGGAAAAAGCTGCAGGACGCTGGACAGTGAGAGCGGCGCTGTTAAGAGCAGTGGAGTGTTGTTGGAGAGTGATTGTTGAGACGCCGCAGCTGGAGGACCAGACACCACCAGGCCTGGTGATAGGCGCGGATACCACGGCCATCTTGAGAGAGAGTGAGGAGCCATTATAGCAGGGATAGCCAGCTTGAAATTCTGTTCCCTGGGTCTGAATGAGTGCTGTTGGAAACTGACAGCCAGCCACAGACAAGTGTACTTTTCAGCCTCCACCACCTGTGTTACAAACCAGCCAGTGATTAAGGGGTCTATTTACTAAGCTTTGGATGGAGAAAAAGGGAACGGAGATAAATGACCAGCCAATCAGCTCCTAACTGCCATGTCACAGGCTGGGTTTGAAAAATGACAGTTAGGAGTCGATTGGCTGGTACTTTATCTCTGTCTACTTTATCTCCATCCAAAGCTTAGTAAATATACCCCTAAGAAGGGTGCAGCCAGCAGCGCCATATTGTACCAACTAAGACCCATAGAAGGAGGGCTAAATCAGGACTAAGTTTATTACAAGTTCAAGAGAAATGTTTGTTCTCCAGAGCAGAGTTTAAACGCAAGGATAAGAGATATCTGAGCTAAAGGACTGAGTTTGTGCAAGAAAGATAGTCATTGCTGTAAGGACTGAGCTAATTACAGTATGCAATTACTGAAGAGACTGAGATTGTTCCATACGAAAGCCCCTTTATTGTGACATAAGTGCCCAAAAGACATAGGCCCTCATTCCGAGTTGTTCGCTCGCTAGCTGCTTTTAGCAGCATTGCACACGCTAGGCCGCCACCCTCTGGGAGTGTATCTTAGCTTAGCAGAATAGCAAACGAAAGAGTAGCAGAATTGCTACTAAATATTTTCTTCCAGTTTCTGAGTAGCTCCAGACCTACTCCTAGATTGCGATCAGCTCGGTCTGTTTAGTTCCTGGTTTGATGTCACAAACACGCCCTGCATTCGGCCAGTCACTCCCCCATTTCTCCAGAAACTCCCGCGTTTTTCCCTGACATACCTGCGTTTTTAAGCACACTCCCGGAAAACGCTCAGTTACCACCCTGAAACGCCCCTTTCCTGTCAGTCACTCATCGATCAGCAGTGCGACTGAAAAGCGCTGCAGGATCCACAGCAAATCTACTAAGTTTTGTGTAAAATAACTTAGCGCATGCGCGCTGCGTACAATGTGCATGCGCATTTAGCAACAAATCGCAGCATAGCGAAAATCGGCAACGAGCGAACAACTCGGAATGACCCCCATTGGCCTAATTCAGACTTGATCGCAGCAGCAAATTTGTTAGGAAATGGGCAAAACCATGTGCACTGCAGGGATGTGCAGATATAACATGTGCAGAGAGAGTTAGATTTGGGTGGGATGTGTTCAAAATGAAATCTAAATTGCAGTGTAAAAATAAAGCAGCCAGTATTTACCCTGCACAGAAACAATATAACCCACCCAAATCTAACTCTCTCTGCACATGTTATATCTGCCCCACCTGCAGTGCACATGGGGGGTAATTCCAAGTTGATCGCAGCAGGATTTTTGTTAGCAATTGGGCAAAACCATGTGCACTGCAGGGGACGCAGATATAACATGTGCAGAGAGAGTTAGATTTGGGTGTGGTGAGTTCAATCTGCAATCTAAATTGCAGTGTAAAAATAAAGCAGCCAGTATTTACCCTGCACAGAAACAATATAACACACCCAAATCTAACTCTTTCTGCACATGTTATATCTGCCTCCCCTGCAGTGCACATGGTTTTGCCCAATTGCTATCAAAAATCCTGCTGCGATCAACTTGGAATTACCCCCATGGTTTTGCCCATTTGTTAACAAATTTGCTGCTGTAATTAGGTCTGAAATAGGCCAATTGCTTTTCCTTAGCTACAGTAGGTACATCTTTGAAATAAAGTACTAAGTTGTATTGACATTTTGAGATATATGTAAATGTAATGTGGAAGACTTTATTGCCATTTGAGGAAATATCTGGCACATGTGAGGTGGTCTGAGTGGCATGTGAGGAAGTGCCTAAGTCAGTGTTTCCCAACCTCAGTCCTCAAGGAGCACACAATCTAGGTTGAAAGCACAAATGGTTGAATCAAGTTGAGTGAGGTAAAGAATAAGGGCTAGATTTGTCAAAGCTTGAAGAGAGATAAAGTACCAACGAATCACTCCTAAATGTCATGTTACAGGCTGTGTTCGAAAAATGACAGGAGTTGATTGGTTGGTACTTTATCTCTTTATAAGCATTTATAAATCTCCCCCAGTAATGTGCAACAGGAGTCTAAGATGCAGAAACACTGAGCACGAAGGACAAAGAGTACCGCTGTGAAAGGAGGGCATCTGCAGGATTGACACTGTAGTGGCAATTGGCCTTGGACTGGAGAGAGTTTAAATAGGGTCTCTTGACTCCTGCTTGGCTGCTGGGATCAGCTGAACAAAGGAGGCAGTTTAATGGACAAGTGGTGATCAGCTGACAAAATCCAAACTTGAGCCGCCCATGCAATGGCTATCCAAAGAAGCTGACAGGCCAGGCAACAGGAGTGGTTGCAGGTGAACGCCGGACACTGGAGGACTGGAGTGCTGTGGTGAGTAATGGAGTTTTGTGCTCTGAGATGTGACACCCACATGCACTAGTCCAGGTGTTCTCAACCATGGTCCTCAAGGCATGCTCACAGTCCAGGTTTTAAGGATAACCATATAAACAAAATAATTTTCCAATCAAATAAAGTACCAACCAATCACTCCTAACTGTCATGTTACAGGCTGTGTTCGAAAAATGACAGGAGTTGATTGGTTGGTACTTTATCTCTTTATAAGCATTTATAAATCTCCACTATGCTGAAGCATGGTTATCCTTAAATGCTTAACAAAATGTATCACAAGCGCCCAAGGCGCAAACCAATTATGCAGCTGGATGGAAAAAGAAGGGCCACTGTGCCCTTCTCAATATCACACATAAACCATAGAATTTTCCAATCATACATTGCTCACTGTGTTCATCAAAGAAAAGATAAAATCAATGATACTCAATTGTCCAATAAAAGTCTCTATTCTGGTTTCTGGTCTCTTTGTTGTCCCACCAGATGGCGTCCTATGGGGGTCATTCCGAGTTGTTTGCTAACTAAAAGTAAGCTGTGCGCTCGGTGAGTGGTGGTGTAAGCGATTGTCAGCAGCAACTGGAAAAGGGAAAAGCCAATCCCTGAAGAATACACTATAGACAACAAAGACCAAGTTGTCCGCTAGCTGCTTTAGGTCGCAGCGGAGCGATCAGGCAAAAAAACGGCAGTTCTGCGCATGCGTATGTGGCGCAATGCGCATGCGTGTCATACTATAACAACGAACGATGTAGTTTCACACAAGGTCCAGCGTAGCTTTTCAGTCGCACTGCTGGCCGCAGAGTGATTGACAGGAAGTGGGCATTTCTGGGTGTCAACTGACCGTTTTCAGGGAGTGAGCAGAAAAATGCAGGTGTGCCAGATAAAAACACAGGCGTGGCTGGGGAAACGTAGGTATGGCTGTCCGAACGCAGGGCGTGTTCATGACGTCAAAACAGGAACTGAATAGTCTGAAGTGATCGCAAGCGCTGAGTAGGTCTGAAGCTACTCTGAAACTGCACAAAATTATTTTGTAGCCGCTCTGCGATCCTTTCGTTCGCACTTCTGCTAAGCTAAAACACACTCCCAGAGGACGGCGGCTTAGCGTTTGCACAGCTGCTAAAAGCAGCTAGCGAGCGAACAACTCGGAATGAGGGCCCATGTCCCGAACAGTCCTCACAATGATTGTTTATATAAAAAAATGCATTAAAACAAATCATGATGCAGTATGTCTGAATATCATGTCATAAAACAAATACTATAATCTTCCCAATTGACACTGGTGATAAACAGTGCGTACACCACTTACGACTTACGAGTGATACATGGGGATTCCACTCATCAAGGTATCTTTAAACACACTCCCATCTATTCAGAATTTATCATGTTTTGGACCACAAGCATTAATCAATGAGGCGTACTATACTCACTGGTTCATGCAATTGTATTCCTCATATCTAGGTATCTTTGGTGAGCTATGGATTGAGCTCAGTACTCGTAAAGGATCCAGCAGAATGGTCAATATGTTCGAACAGACAGGATTTATTAAAAAGTAAAAAAATACATGAGACAAAAACACTATTTGCAGCAGTGATAGGAACATAAGAAAAATATAGTGCACTCCAGGAGGACAAGTACTAAAGGAAGGGTATAGAACCCGGCGGCTGAAATCGGGAATATCCTTCAGGTGTAAATAACAAGTCTAACTTCCATCTGGAATGGTCATAGCTGGGAGTCAAACTTGGTGGGGTGGTGGTGCTATATAGATGATGTACTCTTTATTTGGCAGGGTAGCCAGGAAGATCTTAATCTTTTCTTTGCATACCTTAACAGTAATAATTTGAACATTAAATTGAGCTTTAAAGGCGAGAAACTGTAAATTTCCTGGATCTAAAACTTTATATCACAGAGAATAGGATAGAGGGGGTCATTCCGAGTTGATCATAGCTGTGCTAAATTTAGCACAGCTACGATCAGGGACACAGACCTGCAGGGGGGTCGCCGAGCACAGGGCTAGTCCGCCCCGCACGTATGTCCCCCTACCACCACCCCGCACAAGTACAAAAGCATTGCACAGCGGAGATGCTTTTGTACTTGAAGAGTAACTCCCGGCCAGCGCAGCTCCTGAAGCTGGCCGGGAGTTGCTCGTCGCTGTTCCTGGTTGCAGCGTCTGCATGTGACATCACGCAGCCGCTGCAGCCCCCCGCACGGTCCGGCCACGCCTGTCCTCTGCCTGTTAATCAGGCAGAGGCGATCATAGCGCTCCTGCAGCGCCAGCGCATGCACAGTTCTGACCCGATCGCACCGCTGCGATAAACTGCAGCGTGCGTTCGGGTCAGAATGACCTCCAGAGTCAACAATATTCAATAAACCCACGGATTCAAATACTTATATTGGGACCAATAGTAATCACATACCACGGCGGTTAAAGAATGTCCCTAAGGGACACGTAGATACCTTGATGAGTGGAATCCCCACGTATTACTCGTAATGTGGGGTACGCATTATTTATCACCAGTGTCAATTGGGAAGATTATAATATTTGTTTTATGGCATGACATTCAGACATACTGCATCATGATTTTTATTCATTTTTTTTAATATAAACAGACATTGGGGTATATTTACTAAAATTCGTATTTTTCCAAATGAGGTTAAAGTTCAATCACGAATGACATCGAAAGTGTAAAATTGCAACTTTTTGAATTTATTACGACTAATTTACTAAGCTATCGTATTCTGCATTTTCGTATTTACCGATGTCGATGTCATTCGTATTTTTTGGCAGTGTTTTACGGGAGTGAATTGTAAAACACTGCCGACTTTAACACAATGAATCTCGGCCGGATCTGTGAGATCCGTGCTGGGCTTCATTGTGCACCTTTCGTAAAAAATAAAATATTGTTAAAATTTAAAAAAAAATGCATGGGGTCCCCCCTCCTAAGCAAACCAGCCTCGGGCTCTTTGAGCCGGTCCTGGTTGAAAAAATATGGGGGGAAAATTGACCGGGGTTCCCCCGTATTTAATCAACCAGAACCGGGCTCTGCGCCTGGTCCTGGTTCCAAAAATACGGGGGACAAAAAGCGTAGGGGTCCCCCGTATTTCTGAAACCAGTACCGGGCTCCACTAGCCAGATACATAATGCCACAGCCGGGGGACACTTTTATATTGGTCCCTGCGGCCCTGGCATTACATACCCAACTAGTCATCCCTGGCCGGGGTACCCTGGAGGAGTGGGGGCCCCTTCAATCAAGGGGTCCCCCCCTCCAGCCACCCAAGGGCCAGGGGTGAAGCCCGAGGCTGTCCCCCCCATCCAAGGGCGGCGGATGGGGGGCTGATAGCCTTTTTGTCAAAATTTGAATATTGTTTTTAGTAACAGTACTACAAGTCCCAGCAAGCCTCCCCGCAAGCTGGTACTTGGAGAACCACAAGTACCAGCATGCGGTGGAAACCCGGGTCCGCTGGTACCTGTAGTACTACTACTAAAACAAATACCCCAATAAAGACATAAGACACACACCTTGAAAGTATAACTTTAATACATACATCCACACCACCATATACACATACTTACCTTATGTTCACACGAGGGTCGGTCCTCTTCTCCATGTAGAATCCATGGGGTACCTGTTGGAAAAATTATACTCACATAATCCAGTGTAGATCGGTCCTCTTCTGTTCTATTTGTAATCCACGTGCTTTGCAAAATAAAAAAACGGACACCCGACCACGCACTGAAAGGGGCCCCATGTTTTCACATGGGACCGCTTTCCCCGACTGCCAGGAACCCCCCCTGACTTCTGTCTAAGAGGGTTCCTTCAGCCAATCAGGGAGCGCCACGTCGTGGCACCCCCCTGATTGGCTGTGTGCTCCTGTAGTGTATGTCAGGCAGCACACGGCAGTGATACAATGTAGCGCCTATGCGCTCCATTGTAACCAATGGTGGGAACTTTGTGGTCAGCGGTGAGGTTACTTTCGGTCAACCGCTGACCACAAAGTTCCCACCATTGGTTACAATGGAGCGCATAGGCGCTACATTGTATCACTGCCATGTGCTGCCTGACATACACTACAGGAGCACACAGCCAATCAGGAGGGTGCCACGACGTGGCGCTCCCTGATTGGCTGAAGGAACCCTCTTAGACAGAAGGGGGGTTCCTGGCAGTCGGGGAAAGGGGTACCATGTGAAAACATGGGGCCCCTTTCAGTGCGTGGTCGGGTGTCCGTTTTTTTATTTTGCAAAGTACGTGGATTACAAATAGAACAGAAGAGGACCGCTCTACACTGGATTATGTGAGTATAATTTTTCCAACAGGTACCCCATGGATTCTACATGGAGAAGAGGACCGACTCTCGTGTGAACATAGGTAAGTATGTATGTTTGGAGGTGTGGATGTATGAATTAAACTTTTACTTTCAAGGTGTGTGTCTTCTGTTTTTATTGGGGTATTTTTTTAGTAGTAGTACTACAGGTACCAGCGGACCCGGGTTTCCACCGCATGCTGGTACTTGTGGTTCTCCAAGTACCAGCTTGCGGGGAGGCTTGCTGGGACTTGTAGTACTGTTACTAAAAACAATATTCAAATTTTGACAAAAAGGCTATCAGCCCCCCATCCGCCGCCCTTGGATGGGGGGACAGCCTCGGGCTTCACCCCTGGCCCTTGGGTGGCTGGAGGGGGGGGACCCCTTGATTGAAGGGGCCCCCACTCCTCCAGGGTACCCCGGCCAGGGATGACTAGTTGGGTATGTAATGCCAGGGCAGCAGGGACCAATATAAAAGTGTCCCCCGGCTGTGGCATTATGTATCTGGCTAGTGGAGCCCGGTGCTGGTTTCAGAAATACGGGGGACCCCTACGCTTTTTGTCCCCCGTATTTTTGGAACCAGGACCAGGCGCAGTGCCCGGTGCTGGTTGATTAAATATGGGGGAACCCCGGTCAATTTTTCCCCCATATTTTTTCAACCAGAACCGGCTCAAATAGCCCGAGGCTGGTTTTGCTTAGGAGGGGGGACCCCACGCATTTTTTTTTGGCAAATTTAACACTTTCCCACCCCTTCCCACTGATAAACATGCACGGATCTCATGGATCCGTGCATGCCTATCAGAACACGGTAAAAAAAAGCAGGTCTGTTTTATTTTAGCACTTTTTCACGATTGGTATTTTTTCACGGCAGTGTTTGGCTATTGTCGGCAGTGTTTGTGAATTACACTTTTTAGTAAATGACCGAGTTCTACCAAATTACAGGCGTATTTGACCGATGGTGTATTCATTCGTAATTTTTTACTTGGACTTCCAAAAAAATACGAATGCCCTCATCACAGCCGTGATTTGAGTTTAGTAAATTCCCGAGATGACACTTTGAAGAAAAAACACCATCTTGGTCAAAATCGGGACCTTAGTAAATATACCCCATTGTGAGGACTGTTTGGGACATAGGGCGTCGTCTGGTGGGACAACAAAGAGACCGGAAACCAGAATAGAGACTTTTATTGGACAATTAAGTATCATTGATTTTATCTTTTCTATGATGAACACAGTGAGTACTGTATGACTGGAAAATTCTATGGTTTATGTGTGATATTGAGAAGGGCACAGTGGCCCTTCTTTTTCCATCCAGCTGCATAATTGGTTTGCACCTTGGGCGCTTGTGATACATTTTGTTAAGCATTTAAGGATAACCATGCTTCAGCATAGTGGAGATTTATAAATGCTTATAAAGAGATAAAGTACCAACCAATCAACTCCTGTCATTTTTCGAACACAGCCTGTAACATGACAGTTAGGAGTGATTGGTTGGTACTTTATTTGATTGGAAAATTATTTTGTTTATATGGTTATCCTTAAAACCTGGACTGTGAGCATGCCTTGAGGACCATGGTTGAGAACACCTGGACTAGTGCATGTGGGTGTCACATCTCAGAGCACCAAGCTCCATTACTCACCACAGCACTCCAGTCCTCCAGTGTCCGGCGTTCACCTGCAACCACTCCTGTTGCCTGGCCTGTCAGCTTCTTTGGATAGCCATTGCATGGGCGGCTCAAGTTTGGATTTTGTCAGCAGACCAGCAGACCACCACTTGTCCATTGAACTGCCTCCTTTGTTCAGCTGATCCCAGCAGCCAAGCAGGAGTCAAGAGACCCTATTTAAACTCTCTCCAGTCCAAGGCCAATTGCCACTACAGTGTCAATCCTGCAGATGCCCTCCTTTCACAGCAGTACTCTTTGTCCTTTGTGCTCAGTGTTCCTGCATCTTAGACTCCTGTTGCACATTACTACTACCAGCCTTGTTCCATTCTGTTGCACATTACCGATTCCAGTCTGTTGCAAATGACCAGTTCCAGCCTGGTTCCAGAGTGTTGCACATTAATGGTCCAGCCATATTGAACATTACCGGTCCCAACCTAGTTCAAGTTTTTCTTGTCTATTACCTGTCCCATCCCAATTCCAGTTTGTTACTTATTACCAGACTCAGCCTGTTAAAGTTCACTTCACTAGTCCAGGTACTCCTAGTATCTGAATCTGAACTTGTGCTGCAACCCACACAATCTTAGATCTTCAGCTCTGTACTCCCAAGCCCTTTGCGGAAAAGCCTAATAAAGCCTTTGAGCTTCCTATACATGGTCTCCAGCTCAATTCCAACATTAGGTCCCAATCTTGATAATTCTCCTGCTCTGACAATAGGAGAGGTGTGAGGGTGCATGTGAGGCGAACTGAGTGGCAGGTGTGTAGTGAAGTCTACGTGGCATGCAGGGAAGGTCCGTGGCATGTGAGGAGGTGTGCAGAGATTTTTTTGAGGTCTTTGTAGCATTCCATGAAGTCTGAGTGGTATGTGAAGATGTGTTGGAGCATGTGGGGTGATCAGAGTGGCATGTGAGGAGCTTTTATAGAGGTCAGACTGACATGTGAGGAGCTGTTGGGGTCATATAAGGTGATCTAAGTGACGTGTGGAGATATGTTGAGGAAATATGGGGTTGTCTAAGTGGCATGTAAGGTGGTGTAGGAAGTATGTGGGGAAATCTCAGTGACATTCTAGGAGGTCTGAGGGGTGTGTGAGGAGGTCTGAGTGTCCCATGGAGTGGTATGGGTGCCATGTGTGGAATAAGTGGGACAACCTGAGTGTCTTTCTGGTTCATGTGGCACTGATGGCTTATGGGGGTATGTTATGGAAAAATGGGCATCTCAGTGCCCCAAAGGACGTTTACTGTACTTGACTTAGTTGTGAATTTATCTTCCGATTTCTGTGTGTGATTGATTTACCACTTATTCACTTTCTTTACATTCTGCATAGAGAATATGGGCGGGAGATGATTAGTTGGAGTTACTGTCTGTTTCCTCTATGTGGCAACATCCACACAGAACTGAACCTGCCCACACACCACCGACATCACATCCATTGCTTCACACAGTAGACTTTGACAATTTTCAGCTTCAGACCATTGTGGCCCCTTTTCTGGCCCTTTGCAAATCTTTGCCTTAAGCTGTCATTATTTAGGACTCACTGAATTATTAATTTATTTTTGCAGTTTCTCATTCATGCCTGTCAAAGTTTGTCCCAGATCACTTTAAGCTCCCAGCTGAAATCCAAAACTAGTTTTTAGTAGAGATGTGCGGCGGGCACTTTCATGTTTTGGTTTTGGCTTGGTTTTGCCAAAACCACCCTTTCGTGTTTTGGTTTTGGATCTGGATGATTTTTGAAAAAACATATAAACAGCTAAAATCACAGAATTTGGGGGTAATTTTGCTCCTACGGTATTATTAACCTCAATAACAATCATTTCCACTCATTTCCAGTCTATTCTGAACATCTCACACCTCACAATATTGTTTTTAGGCCAAAAGGTTGCACCGAATTTGCTGGATGACTAAGCTAAGCGACACAAGTGGACAACACAAACACCTGGCTCATCTAGGAGTGGCACTGCAGTGTCAGACAGGAGGGCAGATATAAAAAAAAGGCCCCAAACTGCACATGATGCAAAGAAGAAAAAGAATTGCAATGAGGTAGTTGTATGAATAAGCCAAGCGACACAAACAATTGGCCCATCTAGGCGTGGCACTGCAGTGGCAGACAGGAGGGTAGATTTAAAAAAAAAGGCCCCTAACAGCACATGATGCAAAGAAGAAAAAAAGGTGCACCGAGGTTGCTGTAGGCCTAAGCTAAGCGACACAACCACCTGGCCCATCTAGTAGTGCCACGCAGTGGCTGAATGTCAAGAGTGGGCCGCAATTGTTCGGTCCACTGACAGCATCTCCAGCACGCTCCAGTCACTTTTAAAAAAAAATCTGCAATTGGTGGACTTATACGGCAGTACCCCAGTACTAATACAGCAGTACCCCTGGACTGATACGGCAGTGTCACACAGGATGGCACTTTTCAAAAACTAGGCCCCAAACAGCACCTCATGCAAAGATGTCGAAGAGGTGTAATGAGGTAGCTGTATGACTAAACCAAGCGACACAAATAATTCCAACAGGAATTATGCGTCCAAATCACTGGAATTAATTGGCAAGATCACTGTAATTAATAATTATAAATCACTGAAATTAATTGGCAAAATCACTATAATTATACGTCCAAATCACTGGAATTATATGGCAAGATCACTGTAATTAATAAATATAAATCACTGGAATTAATTGGCAAAATCACTGTAATTAATAATTATAAATCACTGAAATTAATTGGCAAAATCACTGTAATTATACGTCCAACTCACTGTAATTAAATGCAAAATCTCGCTATCGCCTGCCTAGTGAAGTGGAATCTAGATGGGAATATGGTACCGGGGACACAATACCTCCATCAATTGTCTAAATCCCACTGCACTAATGGTGGATACCGGGCGCACGTCTAACACCAACATAAGTGTCATGGCCTCAGTTATGAGGGCTTCCATCGTCATGTGAAGCTGAACCACTAGTCATGAACATAGGCCAGGGAAAGACTTTATGTTAGGCTTTTTTATTTTCAGGGAGACCTGCTGGCTACAGGCTTCATGCTTCGTGGGATTGAGGGGAGAGAAGTCAGACCTACTTCTTCTGAGTTAAGGGCTCTGCTTCTTAGGCTACTGGACACCATTAGCTCCATATGGTTCGATCACTTGGTGCGCCTAGCTGCTTGTTCCCGGAGCCGCACCGTCACCCCCCTCACAGAAGCCAGAAGTAAGAAGCCGGGTGAGTATTAGAAGAACAGAAGACTTCAGTGACAGCAGAAGACTTCAGTAATGGAGGTACAGCACAGCGGTCGCGCTGAGCTCCATGGTCCCACACACCAACGGCACTCACAGGTGCAGGGCGCTGGGGGTGAGCGCCCTGGGCAGCAAGTTACTGAGGGTCATTTCACTGGCAAAAGAGGCATATTCAGTGCCCGGGCACCATGTACGATACCCCCGCCAGTATAAAAATTTTCAAATTTAAGCGGGACTATAGCGCGCCTGGAAGGGGCGGGGCTTAGCCGCACAGCTCACCAGCGCCATTTTATCTCTTCACAGCTGCTGCAGAGACGCTGGCCCGGACCTCCACTCTCCTTACAAGTACTGGGGGGCAAAACGGGGGGAGGGAGCACAAGAAATTTGGTGCTATATATGTATATATAATTGCAGCGCAGCCATCATATATTATTTCTTTAGTAGTATATGGGCGCTGGGGTGTGAGCTGGCATACTCCCTCTGTGTTCTCTCTACAGGCTTCCCTGTGGGTCTGTCCCCTTTTGGCCGGTGTGAGTGTGGGTGTGTCGGTACTGCATGTCGACATGTCTGAGGCTGAGTGTTCCTCCCCAGAGGAAGTTACTGGGGGTGCGGAGAAAGATTTGTGAATGACTCACAGCACAGCCGACTGCTGATTGGGTAAATTTGTTGAGTACATTGAATGCAAATGTGGCGTTATTGTCTAAGAGGCTGGATAAATCTGATTCTCAGACACAAACATGGAGAAAATCCACGGAGGACGCTTTGTCGCAGGTACAGACCCCCTCAGGGTCACAAAAACGTTAATTTTCCCAGATGGTAGATACAGATACCGACACGGACTCTGATTCAAGTGTCGACTTCAATGAGGCCAGTTTACATCCGAAAGTGGTTAAGAGTATTCAGTACATGATTGTGGCTATTAAAGATGTTTTACATATTTCTGAGGAACCTCCTGTTCCAGATAAGAGGGTTTGTTTATTTAAAGGGAAAAAGCCTGAGGTGAAGTTTCCCCCCTCTCATGAACTGAACGCTCTTTGTGAAAGGGCTTGGGAGTCGCCTGCCTAGTGAGAATTTTTATGGCATATCCTTTCCTTTCTGACGACAGGGAGAAATGGGATTCATCACCCAACGTGGACAAGGCTCTGTCCCGACTGTCCAAGAAGGTGGCACTTCCGTCTCCTGACACGGCTGCCCTCAAGGATCCGGCGGATCGCAAGCAGGAGACGACATTGAAGGCCATTTTCCTTACTACTGGTGCGCTACTCAGGCCTGCTGTGGCGTCGGCGTGGGTGAGTAGTGCTATTGCTAAGTGGGCTGATAATTTAGCTTCTGATATGGATGCCCTTGATAAGGATAACATTCTTTTGACTCTTAGCTATATCAAGGACGCTGCAGAATACCTGAAGGATGCAGCGAGGGATATTGGCCTCTTGGGATCAAGGGCCAATGCCATGGCGGTCTCGGCCAGGAGGGCGCTGTGGATTCATCAATGGAATGCTGATGCCGACTCAAAGAAAGCTATGGAAGCTCTCCCTTTTAAAGGTAGTGTCTTGTTTGGTGACGGCCTTGCTGACCTGGTGTCTACCACTACTGCGGATAAGTCATCGTTTCTTCCTTATGTTCCCGCACAACAGAAGAAGGCACCCCATTATCAGATGCAGTCCTTTCACCCTAATAAATACAAAAAAGGAAGGGGTTCGTCCTTCCTCACTTCAAAAGGTAGAGGAAGGGGAAGAAGGTCGCCTGCTGTGTCTGGCGCCCAGGACCAAAAGTCCTCCCATGCCTCTACCAAGTCCACTGCATGACGCTGGGGCTCCCCTATGGGAGTCCGTGCCGGTGGGGGGCCATCTCCGAATCTTCAGTCAGGTCTGGTTTGAATCGGCCCTGGATCCTTGGGTCTTAGACATAGTGTTCCAACGGTACAAACTGGAGTTTCAGGAGATGCCCCCCCGCCGCTTTTTCAAATCGGCCTTGCCAGTTTCTCTTCCAGAAAGAGCAGTAGTAAATGCTGCGATACAAAAGCTGTGTCAACAGAGGGTCATTGTCCCGGTTCCCCCGTCCCAATGGGGGGAAGGGTTCTATTCGAGCCTCTTTGTCGTGCCGAAGCCGGACTGCTCGGTCAGACCGACTCTGAACCTTAAAAATCCCTCAATCCATACTTGAAAACTTTCAAGTTCAAGATGGAATCTCTTCAAGCTGTGATCTCCAGCTTAGAAGGGGGGATTTTATGGCGTCAGTCGACATAAAGGATGCCTACTTACACGTCCCGATATATCCTCCTCATCAGGCCTTCCTAAGATTTGCGGTGCAGGATTGTCATTACCAATTTCAGACGTTGCCGTTTGGGCTTTCCACGTCCCCGAGGGTCTTTACCAAGGTGATGGTGGAAATGATGGTACTCCTACGCAAGCAAAGTGTCACAATTGTCCCGTACTTGGACGATCTCCTGATAAGGCAAGATCAAAAGAGCAGTTGCTAAGAAGTGTGGAACTCTCCCTGACAGTTCTGCAACATCATGGTTGGATTCTAAATTTGCCAAAGTCTCAGTGGATTCCGACAACTCGGCTGCCCTTCTTGGGCATGATCCTAGACACAGAACTAAGGAGAGTGTTTCTTCCAGCGGAAAAATCTCTGGAAATCCAGACCATGGTCAAGGAGATTCTGAAACCGGCAAGAGTGTCGATTCATCAATGCACTCGAGTGCTAGGGAAGATGGTTGCGGCCAGAGCTGGCCCTAGACAATTTGATGCCCTAGGCAAAATTTTGTCTGGTGCCCCCTAGCTCCGCCGCTAGTTCTGCATCTGTACCTGCAACGCTCAGGTAGTGGGGCCCACCGGGGGTTACCCTGTGGGCCAGGTCAACTCTGCACAATGCCACACAGTAATGACCATAATACATATAATTCCACACAGTAAAGGAACCTTACTTATATGCCCCACATTAGTAATGCCCATAATACACATAATGCCACACAGTAATGCACCTTACACATATGCCCCACATTAGTAATGCCCATAATACACATATACTGCCACAGATACTGCCACACTTGCTGGTTATACAAAAAGATCAGTATCAAACATGTAGAAACTGTCCATTCTCTTCACTATTCAGTGTGTTTGCTGGTGTCTGTTACTCCCGTTAACTGCATGCCCTTTACTTTATACTGTGGGAGCTAAATGCTCTGCCCTCCAGTCTGATGTGTCCGAAAGTCACGCTGCACTGATGTTTCATATAGAAATAGCACAACGCAACTTACTGACCACGTTACAGTGCCAGATGGCAGGGGAATTTTACGGTATGGACTGACTAGGAAATAAAGTGTGGGGAGAACACTGCCCATGTTATGTCCCTGCAGATACCTGGGGTTTGCACAGGGATAAGGGACACACACAGGATGTCAGGGTCCCCCTCCCCCATGTGCACAAGCAGTATAGGTGATGTCAGGTTTCTGTGAAGCAGTCTTCCAAAATACACATGTGTTATCATAAGAAGCCATCCAGTAATAACTAGAGATGAGCGCCTGAAATTTTTCGGGTTTTGTGTTTTGGTTTTGGGTTCGGTTCCGCGGCCGTGTTTTGGGTTCGAACGCGTTTTGGCAAAACCTCACCGAATTTTTTTTGTCGGATTCGGGTGTGTTTTGGATTCGGGTGTTTTTTTCAAAAAACACTAAAAAACAGCTTAAATCATAGAATTTGGGGGTCATTTTGATCCCAAAGTATTATTAACCTCTAAAACCATAATTTACACTCATTTTCAGTCTATTCTGAATACCTCACACCTCACAATATTATTTTTAGTCCTAAAATTTGCACCGAGGTCGCTGTGTGAGTAAGATAAGCGACCCTAGTGGCCGACACAAACACCGGGCCCATCTAGGAGTGGCACTGCAGTGTCACGCAGGATGTCCCTTCCAAAAAACCCTCCCCAAACAGCACATGACGCAAAGAAAAAAAGAGGCGCAATGAGGTAGCTGTGTGAGTAAGATTAGCGACCCTAGTGGCCGACACAAACACCGGGCCCATCTAGGAGTGGCACTGCAGTGTCACGCAGGATGGCCCTTCCAAAAAACCCTCCCCAAACAGCACATGACGCAAAGAAAAAAAGAGGCGCAATGAGGTAGCTGTGTGAGTAAGATTAGCGACCCTAGTGGCCGACACAAACACCGGGCCCATCTAGGAGTGGCACTGCAGTGTCACGCAGGATGTCCCTTCCAAAAAACCCTCCCCAAACAGCACATGACGCAAAGAAAAAAAGAGGCGCAATGAGGTAGCTGTGTGAGTAAGATTAGCGACCCTAGTGGCCGACACAAACACCGGGCCCATCTAGGAGTGGCACTGCAGTGTCACGCAGGATGTCCCTTCCAAAAAACCCTCCCCAAACAGCACATGACGCAAAGAAAAAAAGAGGCGCAATGAGGTAGCTGACTGTGTGAGTAAGATTAGCGACCCTAGTGGCCGACACAAACACCGGGCCCATTTAGGAGTGGCACTGCAGTGTCACGCAGGATGTCCCTTCCAAAAAACCCTCCCCAATCAGCACATGATGCAAAGAAAAAGAAAAGAAAAAAGAGGTGCAAGATGGAATTGTCCTTGGGCCCTCCCACCCACCCTTATGTTGTATAAACAAAACAGGACATGCACACTTTAACCAACCCATCATTTCAGTGACAGGGTCTGCCACACGACTGTGACTGATATGACGGGTTGGTTTGGACCCCCCCCAAAAAAGAAGCAATTAATCTCTCCTTGCACAAACTGGCTCTACAGAGGCAAGATGTCCACCTCATCATCACCCTCCGATATATCACCGTGTACATCCCCCTCCTCACAGATTATCAATTCGTCCCCACTGGAATCCACCATCTCAGCTCCCTGTGTACTTTGTGGAGGCAATTGCTGCTGGTCAATGTCTCCGCAGAGGAATTGATTATAATTCATTTTAATGAACATCATCTTCTCCACATTTTCTGGATGTAACCTCGTACGCCGATTGCTGACAAGGTGAGCGGCGGCACTAAACACTCTTTCGGAGTACACACTTGTGGGAGGGCAACTTAGGTAGAATAAAGCCAGTTTGTGCAAGGGCCTCCAAATTGCCTCTTTTTCCTGCCAGTATAAGTACGGACTGTGTGACGTGCCTACTTGGATGCGGTCACTCATATAATCCTCCACCATTCTATCAATGTTGAGAGAATCATATGCAGTGACAGTAGACGACATGTCCGTAATCGTTGTCAGGTCCTTCAGTCCGGACCAGATGTCAGCATCAGCAGTCGCTCCAGACTGCCCTGCATCACCGCCAGCGGGTGGGCTCGGAATTCTGAGCCTTTTCCTCGCACCCCCAGTTGCGGGAGAATGTGAAGGAGGAGATGTTGACAGGTCGCGTTCCGCTTGACTTGACAATTTTGTCACCAGCAGGTCTTTCAACCCCAGCAGACTTGTGTCTGCCGGAAAGAGAGATCCAAGGTAGGCTTTAAATCTAGGATCGAGCACGGTGGCCAAAATGTAGTGCTCTGATTTCAACAGATTGACCACCCGTGAATCCTTGTTAAGCGAATTAAGGGCTCCATCCACAAGTCCCACATGCCTAGCGGAATCGCTCCGTGTTAGCTCCTCCTTCAATGTCTCCAGCTTCTTCTGCAAAAGCCTGATGAGGGGAATGACCTGACTCAGGCTGGCAGTGTCTGAACTGACTTCACGTGTGGCAAGTTCAAAGGGCATCAGAACCTTGCACAACGTTGAAATCATTCTCCACTGCGCCTGAGACAGGTGCATTCCACCTACTATATCGTGCTCAATTGTATAGGCTTGAATGGCCTTTTGCTGCTCCTCCAACCTCTGAAGCATATAGAGGGTTGAATTCCACCTCGTTACCACTTCTTGCTTCAGATGATGGCAGGGCAGGTTCAGTAGTTTTTGGTGGTGCTCCAGTCTTCTGTACGTGGTGCCTGTACGCCGAAAGTGTCCCGCAATTCTTCTGGCCACCGACAGCATCTCTTGCACGCCCCTGTCGTTTTTTAAAAAATTCTGCACCACCAAATTCAAGGTATGTGCAAAACATGGGACGTGCTGGAATTTGCCCATATTTAATGCACACACAATATTGCTGGCGTTGTCCGATGCCACAAATCCACAGGAGAGTCCAATTGGGGTAAGCCATTCCGCGATGATCTTCCTCAGTTGCTGTAAGAGGTTTTCAGCTGTGTGCGTATTCTGGAAAGCGGTGATACAAAGCGTAGCCTGCCTAGGAAAGAGTTGGCGTTTGCGAGATGCTGCTACTGGTGCCGCCGCTGCTGTTCTTGCGGCGGGAGTCCATACATCTACCCAGTGGGCTGTCACAGTCATATAGTCCTGACCCTGCCCTGCTCCACTTGTCCACATGTCCGTGGTTAAGTGGACATTGGGTACAACTGCATTTTTTAGGACACTGGTGAGTCTTTTTCTGACGTCCGTGTACATTCTCGGTATCGCCTGCCTAGAGAAGTGGAACCTAGATGGTATTTGGTAACGGGGGCACACTGCCTCAATAAATTGTCTAGTTCCCTGTGAACTAACGGTGGATACCGGACGCACGTCTAACACCAACATAGTTGTCAAGGCCTCAGTTATCCGCTTTGCAGCAGGATGACTGCTGTGATATTTCATCTTCCTCGCAAAGGACTGTTGAACAGTCAATTGCTTACTGGAAGTAGTACAAGTGGGCTTACGACTTCCCCTCTGGGATGACCATCGACTCCCAGCAGCAACAACAGCAGCGCCAGCAGCAGTAGGCGTTACACGCAAGGATGCATCGGAAGAATCCCAGGCAGGAGAGGAATCGTCAGAATTGCCAGTGACATGGCCTGCAGGACTATTGGCATTCCTGGGGAAGGAGGAAATTGACACTGAGGGAGTTGGTGGGGTGGTTTGCGTGAGCTTGGTTACAAGAGGAAGGGATTTACTGGTCAGTGGACTGCTTCCGCTGTCACCCAAAGTTTTTGAACTTGTCACTGACTTATTATGAATGCGCTGCAGGTGACGTATAAGGGAGGATGTTCCGAGGTGGTTAACGTCCTTACCCCTACTTATTACAGCTTGACAAAGGGAACACACGGCTTGACACCTGTTGTCCGCATTTCTGGTGAAATACCTCCACACCGAAGAGCTGATTTTTTTGGTATTTTCACCTGGCATGTCAACGGCCATATTCCTCCCACGGACAACAGGTGTCTCCCCGGGTGCCTGACTTAAACAAACCACCTCACCATCAGAATCCTCCTGGTCAATTTCCTCCCCAGCGCCAGCAACACCCATATCCTCCTCATCCTGGTGTACTTCAACACTGACATCTTCAATCTGACTATCAGGAACTGGACTGCGGGTGCTCCTTCCAGCACTTGCAGGGGGCGTGCAAATGGTGGAAGGCGCATGCTCTTCACGTCCAGTGTTGGGAAGGTCAGGCATCGCAACCGACACAATTGGACTCTCCTTGTGGATTTGGGATTTCGAAGAATGCACAGTTCTTTGCTGTGCTGCTTTTGCCAGCTTGAGTCTTTTCATTTTTCTAGCGAGAGGCTGAGTGCTTCCATCCTCATGTGAAGCTGAACCACTAGCCATGAACATAGGCCAGGGCCTCAGCCGTTCCTTGCCACTCCGTGTCGTAAATGGCATATTGGCAAGTTTACGCTTCTCCTCCGACAATTTTATTTTAGGTTTTGGAGTCCTTTTTTTTCTGATATTTGGTGTTTTGGATTTGACATGCTCTGTACTATGACATTGGGCATCGGCCTTGGCAGACGACGTTGCTGGCATTTCATCGTCTCGGCCATGACTAGTGGCAGCAGCTTCAGCACGAGGTGGAAGTGGATCTTGATCTTTCCCTAATTTTGGAACCTCAACATTTTTGTTCTCCATATTTTAATAGGCACAACTAAAAGGCACCTCAGGTAAACAATGGAGATGGATACTAGTATACAATTATGGACTGCCTGCCGAGTGCAGACACAGAGGTAGCCACAGCCGTGAACTACCGTACTGTACTGTGTCTGCTGCTAATATAGACTGGTTGATAAAGAGATGTCTATGTAACTATGTATGTATAAAGAAGAAAGAAAAAAAAACCACGGTTAGGTGGTATACAATTATGGACGGACTGCCTGCCGAGTGCAGACACAGAGGTAGCCACAGCCGTGAACTACCGTACTGTACTGTGTCTGCTGCTAATATAGACTGGTTGATAAAGAGATGTCTATGTAACTATGTATGTATAAAGAAGAAAGAAAAAAAAACCACGGTTAGGTGGTATACAATTATGGACGGACTGCCTGCCGAGTGCAGACACAGAGGTAGCCACAGCCGTGAACTACCGTACTGTACTGTGTCTGCTGCTAATATAGACTGGTTGATAAAGAGATGTCGTAGTAGTATGCATGTATAAAGAAGAAAAAAAAACCACGGTTAGGTGGTATATACAATTATGGACGGGCTGCCGAGTGCCGACACAGAGGTAGCCACAGCCGTGAACTACCGCACTGTACTGTGTCTGCTGCTAATATAGACTGGTTGATAAAGAGATAGTATACTCGTAACTAGTATGACTATAAAGAAAGAAAAAAAAACCACGGTTAGGTGGTATATACAATTATGGACGGGCTGCCGAGTGCCGACACAGAGGTAGCCACAGCCGTGAACTACCGCACTGTACTGTGTCTGCTGCTAATATATAGACTGGTTGATAAAGAGATAGTATACTCGTAACTAGTATGTATGTATAAAGAAAGAAAAAAAAACCACGGTTAGGTGGTATATACAATTATGGACGGGCTGCCGAGTGCCGACACAGAGGTAGCCACAGCCGTGAACTACCGCACTGTACTGTGTCTGCTGCTAATATAGACTGGTTGATAAAGAGATAGTATACTCGTAACTAGTATGTATGTATGTATAAAGAAAGAAAAAAAAACCACGGTTAGGTGGTATATACAATTATGGACGGGCTGCCGAGTGCCGACACAGAGGTAGCCACAGCCGTGAACTACCGCACTGTACTGTGTCTGCTGCTAATATATAGACTGGTTGATAAAGAGATAGTATACTCGTAACTAGTATGTATGTATAAAGAAAGAAAAAAAAACCACGGTTAGGTGGTATATACAATTATGGACGGGCTGCCGAGTGCCGACACAGAGGTAGCCACAGCCGTGAACTACCGCACTGTACTGTGTCTGCTGCTAATATAGACTGGTTGATAAAGAGATAGTATACTCGTAACTAGTATGACTATAAAGAAAGAAAAAAAAAACACGGTTAGGTGGTATATACAATTATGGACGGGCTGCCGAGTGCCGACACAGAGGTAGCCACAGCCGTGAACTACCGCACTGTACTGTGTCTGCTGCTAATATATAGACTGGTTGATAAAGAGATAGTATACTCGTAACTAGTATGTATGTATAAAGAAAGAAAAAAAAACCACGGTTAGGTGGTATATACAATTATGGACGGGCTGCCGAGTGCCGACACAGAGGTAGCCACAGCCGTGAACTACGGCACTGTACTGTGTCTGCTGCTAATATAGACTGGTTGATAAAGAGATAGTATACTCGTAACTAGTATGTATGTATAAAGAAAGAAAAAAAAACCACGGTTAGGTGGTATATACAATTATGGACGGGCTGCCGAGTGCCGACACAGAGGTAGCCACAGCCGTGAACTACCGCACTGTACTGTGTCTGCTGCTAATATATAGACTGGTTGATAAAGAGATAGTATACTCGTAACTAGTATGTATGTATAAAGAAAGAAAAAAAAACCACGGTTAGGTGGTATATACAATTATGGACGGGCTGCCGAGTGCCGACACAGAGGTAGCCACAGCCGTGAACTACCGCACTGTACTGTGTCTGCTGCTAATATATAGACTGGTTGATAAAGAGATAGTATACTCGTAACTAGTATGTATGTATAAAGAAAGAAAAAAAAACCACGGTTAGGTGGTATATACAATTATGGACGGGCTGCCGAGTGCCGACACAGAGGTAGCCACAGCCGTGAACTACCGCACTGTACTGTGTCTGCTGCTAATATAGACTGGTTGATAAAGAGATAGTATACTCGTAACTAGTATGTATGTATAAAGAAAGAAAAAAAAAACACGGTTAGGTGGTATATACAATTATGGACGGGCTGCCGAGTGCCGACACAGAGGTAGCCACAGCCGTGAACTACCGCACTGTACTGTGTCTGCTGCTAATATATAGACTGGTTGATAAAGAGATAGTATACTCGTAACTAGTATGTATGTATAAAGAAAGGAAAAAAAAACACGGTTAGGTGGTATATACAATTATGGACGGGCTGCCGAGTGCCGACACAGAGGTAGCCACAGCCGTGAACTACCGCACTGTACTGTGTCTGCTGCTAATATATAGACTGGTTGATAAAGAGATAGTATACTCGTAACTAGTATGTATGTATAAAGAAAGAAAAAAAAACCACGGTTAGGTGGTATATACAATTATGGACGGGCTGCCGAGTGCCGACACAGAGGTAGCCACAGCCGTGAACTACCGCACTGTACTGTGTCTGCTGCTAATATAGACTGGTTGATAAAGAGATAGTATACTCGTAACTAGTATGACTATAAAGAAAGAAAAAAAAACCACGGTTAGGTGGTATATACAATTATGGACGGGCTGCCGAGTGCCGACACAGAGGTAGCCACAGCCGTGAACTACCGCACTGTACTGTGTCTGCTGCTAATATAGACTGGTTGATAAAGAGATAGTATACTACTAATATTATATATACTGGTGGTCAGGTCACTGGTCACTAGTCACACTGGCAGTGGCACTCCTGCAGCAAAAGTGTGCACTGTTTAATTTTAATATAATATTATGTACTCCTGGCTCCTGCTATAACCTATAACTGGCACTGCAGTGCTCCCCAGTCTCCCCCACAATTATAAGCTGTGTGAGCTGAGCACAGTCAGATATATATATACATTGATGCAGCACACTGGGCTGAGCAGTGCACACAGATATGGTATGTGACTGAGTCACTGTGTGTATCGTTTTTTTCAGGCAGAGAACGGATATATTAAATAAAACAAACAACTGCACTGTCTGGTGGTCACTGTGGTCGTCAGTCACTAAACTCTGCACTCTCTTCTACAGTATCACAGCCTCAGGTCAATCTCTCTCTCTCTCTCTCAACCCTAATCTAAATGGAGAGGACGCCAGCCACGTCCTCTCCCTATCAATCTCAATGCACGTGTGAAAATGGCGGCGACGCGCGGCTCCTTATATAGAATCCGAGTCTCGCGAGAATCCGACAGCGTCATGATGACGTTCGGGCGCGCTCGGGTTAACCGAGCAAGGCGGGAGGATCCGAGTCTGCTCGGACCCGTGAAAAAAACATGAAGTTCGTGCGGGTTCGGATTCAGAGAAACCGAACCCGCTCATCTCTAGTAATAACCTTATATAGTCAGTAAAAATGTCACAGGTCCAGGAATTGCATTTACTGGGCTTCTGCTGTCTGTCTGAGGTCTCTCAAGTCAGGGGCATTCAAGCATGTCAGAGGAAGTTTAAGGCACAGTATGCATTTTTTTTGACAAATGTAAACAGCAGTGTATACAAGTACTGATTGAATACATTTGGAAAGTAACAGTTAGTTTGCGGACTGTCCCTCTCAGCATGAGATACTGCAGGGACATGCTTGGATGCCCCTAGACATGCTTGAATGCCCTAGGCAAATGCCTAGCCTGCCTATAGCTAAGGCCGGCTCTGGTTGCGGCTTACGAAGCCATTCCGTTTGGCAGGTTTCATGCTCGGGTGTTTCAGTAGGATTTGCTGAACAAATGGTCCGGGTCTCACCTGCACATGCACCGGAAAATAAGTCTATCTTCCAGGACCAGAATTTCTCTCCTGTGGTGGCTGCAAAATTCTCACCTTCTAGAGGGATGCAGATTCGGAATCCAGGATTGGGTCCTGCTGATCACAGATGCAAGTCTACGAGGATGGGGTGCAGCCATTCCTGAGGTTCAGACTTTTGTGAAGGGAGTGCTGCATATCCATCCTCCATTTGTGCCACCCGTGGCACCGTGGGATCTTGAAGTGGTGTTACTGTTTCTTATGTCTGACTGGTTTGAACCTTTGCGAAAGGTTGAGTTAAAGTTTCTCACTTGGAAAGTGGTCATGCTTTTGGCCTTGGCGTCTGCCAGACGAGTGTCAGCATTGGCGGCTTTGTCTCACAAGAGCCCATATTTGATTTTTCATGTGGATAGAGCGGAATTGATGACTCGTCAACAATTTCTGCCAAAGGTGGTTTCTTCGTTTCACATAAATCAACCTATTGTGGTACCTGTGGCTACGGATGCTGTGGCAGTCCCAAAATCTCTTGATGTCGTAAGAGCTTTGAAAATTTATGTCGCCAGAATGGCTCTTGTTAGGAAAACGGAGGCTCTGTTTGTCCTGTATGCTTGCAACAAGATTGGAAATCCTGCTTCCAAGCAGACTATTGCACGCTGGATTTGTAATACGATTCAGCACGCTCATTCTTCGGCTACATTGCCGTTGCCGAAGTCAGTAAAGGCCCATTCTACAGGAAGGTGGGCTCTTCTTGGGCGGCTGCCCGAGGGGTCTCGGCACTCCAACTTTGCCGAGCAGCTACGTGGTCAGGTTCAAACACTTTTGCTAAGTTCTATAAGTTTGATACCCTGGCTGAGGAGGACCTCATGTTTGCTCAATCGGTGCTGCAGAGTCGTCCGCACTCTCCCGCCCGGTCTGGACCTTTGGTATAGACCCCATGGTCCTTTTGGAGTCCCCAGCATCCTCTAGGACGTAAGAGAAAATAGGATTTTAATACCTACCGGTAAATCCTTTTCTCCTAGTCCGTAGAGGATGCTGGGCGCCCATCCCAGTGCGGACTGTTACTTGCAGTTGTATTGTTACATGTTGTTTTCGGTTACACAAAGGTTGTGTATCAGTTATATTCAGCTTGTAACTGTTGTTAGTTCATATTGTTATCTGGTATTCCTGCTAATCCAGTTGTACGATGTGTTTGTGGTGTGAGCTGGTATGTCTCTTGCCCTTAGTTTAACAAAAATCCTTTCCTCGAAATGTCCGTCTCCCCTGGGCACAGTTCCTATAACTGAGGTCTGGAGAAGGGGCATAGAGGGAGGAGCCAGTTCACACCCAGTCAAAGTCTTTTAGTTTGCCCATGTCTCCTGCGGATCCCGTCTATACCCCATGGTCCTTTTGGAGTCCCCAGCATCCTCTACGGAGAAAAGGATTTACCGGTAGGTATTAAAATCCTGTTTTTTGGAGTTATATAACACAATGGGGGTAATTCTGAGTTGATCGCAGCAGAAACTTTGTTAGCAGTTGGGCAAAACCATGGGGGTCATTCCGAGTTGTTCGCTCGCAAGCTGCTTTTAGCAGCTTTGCACACGCTAAGCCGCCGCCTACTGGGAGTGAATCTTAGCTTATCAAAATTGCGAACGAAAGATTCGCAATATTGCGAAAAGACTTCTCTGTGCAGTTTCTGAGTAACTCGAGACTTACTCGGCATCTGCGATCAGTTCAGTGCTTGTCGTTCCTGGTTTGACGTCACAAACACACCCAGCGTTCGCCCAGACACTCCTCCGTTTCTCCAGCCACTCCCGTGTTTTTCCCAGAAACGGTAGCGTTTTTTCACACACACCCATAAAACGGCCAGTTTCCGCCCAGAAACACCCACTTCCTGTCAATCACATTACGATCACCAGAACGAAGAAAAAACCGTGAGTAAAATTCCTAACTGCATAGCAAATTTACTTGGCGCAGTCGCAGTGCGGACATTGCGCATGCGCACTAAGCGGAAAATCACTGCGATGCGAAGAAATTTACAGAGCGAACAACTCGGAATGACCCCCCATGTGCACTGCAGGGGAGGCAGATATAACATGTGCAGAGAGAGTTAGATGTGGGTGGGTTATAAGGTGTCTGTGCAGGGTAAATACTGGCTGCTTTATTTTTACACTGCAATTTAGATTGCAGATTGAACACACCACACCCAAATCTAACTCTCTCTGCACATGTTATATCTGCCTCCCCTGCAGTGCACATGGTTTTGCCCAACTGCTAACAAAGTTCCTGCTGCGATCAACTCAGAATTACCCCCACTATGCGACACAGGAATGACTGATGGCTGATGGCCAAGACACTCCCACTGGTCTGATGCAGAACACCACAACACTGTAAGAGACTTGTTGTTTTTGTTGTTATTATTATTATACGGCAGCAGTCGGCATATAGCAGCAGCGTATACCACTGTGACTGCCTCGTCACTGGAATGACTGATGAGACAGGACACTACCACTGGTCTGATGCAGCCCAACAGGTTGTTATAATTGTTATACTGCAGCAGTGGACATATAGGGTATATCGTCACTGGAATTGCTGATGACACAGGACACTACCACTGGTCTGCACAACACAGCACCACTTTATACAGCTACACTGGATATATGGCAGCAGAGAACACCAACACTGTGACTGGCTGGACTGATGCAGCACAATACACTTACTACTGATGGTGTAGGAGCTTCCTTTAAATGGAAAATATACATTGATTCAAGCTTTTTCACATTAACTAAGATATTTACTGCTCCTCACTTCTTTAGGTTCGTGTTTCCTTAAAAGCTTCACAGATATATTATAAGCAACATTGTATTTCAAAGCATGAATTACTCATTGTTATAACGCCAGATGTATCCAAGGCCAGTCAAGCATATCGTCAAAAGTTCTGAACATCGAGGAGGATTTTGACCTGTCCTGACCTCCAGAAAGGATGTTCCGGGAAAGCTGATAATCGCAAAGCAATAAATATATTTTAATTGCAATTTATAATATTGTTTGACAAATGACGTGTTTCAGTTTTCAAGACATACATGGTGTATTTTGATTGGCTAAATGTATTGGCACACATGAATCCTTTGTTCTTTTGCTATAAAATAAAGCCATGATGGCCCCTAAGACAGATCAACTATGAACTGCTTAGGTTACACAATGATCCTGTGTCACCTTTCCATTCACTGATCTCCAACCGGTTGCTAAGGGGAACAGCATTCTGACTGATGACTGAAGAGAGTTCATAATCAGACCTGAATAGGTTAACATACCCTAACATTTTGGGATCTCGTCCGGGATATTCCAGCATCTCCTCCACTGGCAATAAATCCTCTGATCTTTCAGGAACCGCTGATAACAAAAAAAAAACGGTAAGTGAGATTTATTGTGTAGATTTCTACCTGCTCACTTGAAATCAGCGCTTCTTGTGTAAATCAAGGGGAAGTCCAGTCGGGAAGGTCAGAGAATATTTTAAAGAGCCCAGCATCAGTCAGAAGAAATTTTTTTTAAGGTACCATACATGTATGTTATATTGTTGAAGTATGTTATATTGTTGAAGTATGTTATATTGTTGAAGTATGTTATATTGTTGAATTATGTTATATTGTTGAATTGTGTTATATTGTTGAATTGTGGGTAAATAATTTCAGATAATTTGTCACAAGTGCACAGGGGGAATTAATCAAGTATGCAGAAAACTTTTAAATTGTGCAAGTACTAATGCATGTTTATTAAGAAAATAGAGCCGTTTTATAAAGGTGGTGCATGGCCAAGATATGTTCTAATGCTGATAACCAGTTTGAATTGATAAATAACCAAAGAGGTATATGCAAATCTTGTACCTGTGTTGTTGTGTTAAGAAAATACAAAGGGTCTGTAGCACCAAGATTGCTGGCAATTACAAGCACTGAAGTCTCATTTGGTTATGTGGAAAATGATGATGAATTTTATTGTACAAAAGGTTGTCATTTTAAAAAGAGAATTGTTGGAACATTACATTAAGAATGATTGATTTAACATCATAACCTATTGGCCTAGGAACCACATAATCCCAGGTCTAAGACCCATGTGCCCCTGCAGCCTCAAACAGCTGCCGTGCACGCAGATAACAGATATAGGATTTACTGTCATCTTTGTTTTTGTATCCTTGCACTGTTATATGTACTCTGTCAATATGCTTTTGAAAAGGTGGGGGGGAGTCGGGTTGTCTGCTGAATAATGAAACCAATTTAACTAGATTCTCCTACACACACTGATAGGTATTTCTCACATCCAAGCAGTCCCCGGTGTTAGCTGTTACTTTCTGAAGAGAAACAAACTAAATGGTAGACCCGATAGCAAGGAGTTTACCGAGAACAACAGGGATACTGATACAAGCAGGAGTCCATATAGGCAGGGGGATAGACCCTTGGAGTAACTTAACAATAATATTAGGGACGCATCTCAGTGATCCAGAAGAAATAATCTATTATGCAGGTCTCACTTGGGGAGCAGTACTAACAGATTCTCCACCAACACAGGGAGGAAGGGGCAACACTACAACCCCAGTCATTTGTCCACAGACGGATTTAAGAAGCTCTTTAGGTACAAGGATAGAAGAGATTCTTCAGAGTCAGCGTCTCACAAGGAGATTTTAATTCCCTCATAAGGAGTTACTAAAATACCACATCAGGATGGGTTCAAACCCGTGGATATTGTTAATAACAAGGAGGGAAGAAAAGCTTTAAAAGGAGATTTTAAGTCCCTCATAAGGAGTTACTAAAATACCACATCAGGAGGGGTTCAAACCCGTGGATAGAGTTAGTAACAAGGAGGGAAGAAAAGCTTTGAAAGGAGATTTTAAGTCCCTCAAAAGGAGTTATTAAAATACCACATCAGGAGGGGTTCCGCGCACGTTCACCCAGGCATGGGAGCGCGGTCTGAAAAGATGTCAGGGCCCGACAAACCCGTGGATATTGTTAATGACAGGGAGGGTAATAAATCTCTGAAAGGAATTTCAAAAGAGCAGGCTTCCCGTCAGAAGGGACACTTGACCTAGAGAAATGGGAAAAATTTGCCTCCTGTAACAAAAGTTGGATAATTAAGCATAACAGTAGAGATCAAGCATCCATCTGGATCACTGTAGCAAAAGAATTAGGAGCAGAGAATAGAAGAAGAGATGAGGAAAATGATTTCCCCATTGTACCAGAGTACTCAATAGCACCACAACCAGCGTTAAACTCACTGCCTGTAATTGCAGCAACAGCACCTGCACACTATACCCCACCCCTAAACCCAGACATGCATGCACACCAAGGTACCCCTAGTATGAACAGAATGCAATTACCTACAAGCTCACTAACAGTGAAATTAAAAAGATACGAGCAAGGAAAAGAGTGACGAATAATCAGCCCTATCTTAGAAGGATTTGTGGTTGAAAATCCGAATGATTTACCTGAGCTATGTGTACAGAGTATGCCCCAGTGTCCTGATACTTCATCACAAGAAACCCCAACAAGGTTAAAGCAAAGAAATTTTCTACCTAATGCTTCCCTCATGTTTAAACGAGTGGTAGACACCTGCAATCAAGCTGAGTCCAGTAAACAATTGTCCACAATCAGGAACTATAGGCGAAAGGGTGCAAATCAGGTGAAGAGGAGAAGCAAGGGGTCAAGACACAGCCTCTACAGCTTTTCATGCCCAGGTGCATAATGTACAGAATAAACTGACATATTTTCCAGAAAGATTGTGTCCGGTATGTCAGTTTTGCGTTCCAGAAGGATATGAACATTGCCCAAATTGTGGAAACTGGATTTCACACCATGAACCACCATGCCAAGATATCTATGCGACTAGAAATACTGAAAGACGGTCATCATTGCCTGTTTCTCTGTATCCAGCACAAGTACAGGGAATACGCAACCCAGATAATGCAGCCAGGACGAACGAACCATACATCGTACAGAGCCAACACCACAAACCATGGTATGGCAATGACCTCGCAAATATAGTTGCAGAGTCCCCAGATCCTAGATAAAACCCAATAGCAGTTTATGCCTATATGGAAAGAATTCAAACCATATGGACACCGGCATGGGTCGACTACCACCAGTTGTGTGAGGCTATACTAGGACCAGCAACTGCCCAAACAGTAAGCACCATGTTAAAAGCAGATGCAGTAGATGATTGCCCAGCCATAACGGACGTTCCGACAGAGAAAAATAGAACAACGTTTGAAAGTGGAAAGATGTACATGACAAGACTTAAGAGATGGTGTCATGCACAGACACTCAGGGCACCAGCAGCCCCAGACTTGAAACAGGAAAAGACTGAGTCCATCAGAACTTACTATGATAAAGTCACTATACGACACACAAGATGATAGAATATGAAGGTGTGCAACTCCTGTGTTGACAACAGTGTACTCAGTCACCACTGGCAGTTCGATAAAAGTGACTTTACCCACAGGAGACCCAAGGGTTTCAAGAGCTGTTTTTATGCACAACCAGATTCCTCTACGTTTACTTACAGATCAAGCCATTGCAACGACTGGATTGGGAGGTTAAGCCCTACCCCTGCAAGAAAGCAAAGATGTAACCTGAAATACAAGCTGCTATACAAGACTATCTCTCACTGGAAAAGTAAGACAAAGAGGAACAACAACTCCCAGCATAAACATCATTATGTTAAACACCAGCCTGGGTGGACTTGGACTAAGAAAATGACATGCCAGCAGCAGTGAGAAAGAATATGCAAGTAAAGAAAGGACAAAGTATGAAGAATAATGAATGAATCATAAAGAGAGGTGATTGGAAAAAAGAAAAGTTGAGAAACAATATGAAGGTTGCATGAAAGTTTGGAGACTAAAGGAAGTCTGCTTTAAGAAGGACAAAGAAAGACATCTGACAAGTGGTCAGTACTACCTGGCAAGATTACAGAGATAATGCCATGATTTAAAGCAACAGAAGCTCCGGGGTTTAAAGCAAATAATAAGGAACAAGACAGAAAAAGTTCCAGAAAACAAATGAATGATGCTTCTTCTGCCAATATGAAGTACAAGCTTCTTCAGGTACTCCCCAGTGAACATAATGTCTCCAGAAGAAACAGCAGAAGGTATGATTACAGTCACCTTGCCCACTGGAGAAATACGTTTGTGCCTAATGAATACTGGAGCCAGCACACGCAGAAGACAGCAGAGGGAGATACCACAAGAACTGGTGATATCAGAAATTCTTAAAGGGACAGGAGATGAGAGAAATGCAGTCACCAATACCAGCCCAATTCTTGACCTTAGAGTACATGTCCAGTGACTTTGCTGAAGCACAATGTACTAAAGCTTATCCAAGGAGAATACAGTACACACCAGCAGAAGTTTAACTTTCCAGCAACTTATCGAAGGAAAGAACAAAAAAGCCATTTAGAAGCAAGTTAAAACAGAAGTTCAGTATTGACTCATTCCAGCAGTACCAGTTGTAGAAGAAAGGAAGCAATACTACTGGACCAGGATAGCTTTGTGGAGGGGCTATATCACCAAGTGATTTATCCACAAAACACACAGCTAAATACAGGATGTGAATGAACTGCTGATTGCCACCACCACTACAAAAAAAAAAAAAAAAAGCACCAAGAAGGGGCAGTGTCCTTAGTGAAGTTTCTGGAAGACCAAGACTGCAGAGCCTCAGAAGGAGAAATTGCAGCTAGTCAAGCAAGAGTTAATCTTCCTAGGACACTCAAGGTACCAGACATCTAACAAAAGTGAAAAGGAAAAGATTCAGACTACAAGCTAAGATGCCAACTAGTGTCAAGCAAGTCAGATGATCATTCCTGGGCCTAGTAGGACACTACAGAACACGGATACCTCTAGCACCAGTCTACATGCAAGCATTGTATGACAACACTGAAAGGGAGGAGGGTCCGCATCCTACATACAGCAACAGATGAATTAGGCTATTGAACAGTTGGAAACAGCAGTTGCCTCATCTCAAGCCCTAGAACTACCTGCCTATTAAAGAAGGAGGCCATATATAGAAGTCCTTATGCAAAATCATGGACTGAGGTGAAGACCAGTGGCCTACAACTTAAGCAAACTTGACAGCGGTAATCAAAGAGCACCTACCGGTATCAGAGCAGTAATAGCAGCAACAGTCCTAGAAGAGTATAAGAGCACAGGCATAGTGCTGAATCATGAACTTATCATCCAGGGTCCACATACAGGTACAGAGAAGCTTCAACAAGCAAGAACCAAACACCTGTCAGTGGCAAGGCTGACCATGTATGAAGTAGCACTGCCAAAATGCGACAAGTAACCATCAGAAGATGTATTACCCTCAACGCAGCAACCCTTTTCCAACATTAATCAATAAAGGTGTTGAATCTCAAGATTCAAAAGGAGGGAAAATCAGATTATCTACTGATGAATGGGAAAGCCAGAAGTTTCTAATATTCACTCACGAAGGTAAACAATATGGTGGGACACAATTACCCCAAGGGGGAGCCACTAGTCCATCAGATTTCTCAGAGGCAATGGCATTAATCCTGCAGAAATGGAGACCACACTTTACAGACACCCAGTTAGTTCAATATGTCGATGATCTGCTTATTGCTGCACAGACAGAAGAGAAGTGCAAAAAGGAAACAGTATCACTACTCATCTTTTTGGCAGAAGAAGATTGCAGAGTGTCAAAAGACAAGCTTCAGCTAGTACAGAAAAAAGTTGTCTTCTTAGGACACTGCATATCTCAAGGAACAAGGCATCTTACTGATGAAAGAACAAAAGCAATAACTCAAGCAAAAACCCCAAGAATATTAAATGAAATCAGAGCTTTCCTGGGCCTTATTGGTTATTAAAGAGAATGGATACCCTCAGCCTCATTACTGATGCAACCCCTATATGAATTAATAAAAAAGGAGGCGTCAGCAGAAAACAGGGACACCATTGAAGAAGCAGTAAGACAACTAAAGCAAACCATAATAACAGCCCCAGCATTGGGATTGCTTGATCATCCACTGTGTATACAAGTACCTCACGCTGTAACAGAAATATTAAGTCAAGAAAATAGCAAGCATCTTTCTGCAGCCAGACTTACCAAATATGAAGTGATTGCCTAGCCCTCATGGAATTAGAGACTTTACCTCTTCCTAAATGTCCAAGATACACCACTGGACAATCCAGACATGAACCTGTTCGTCGATGGATCAAGATATTATGATAATGGATCCCCAAAGACAGGATATGCAGTAACAACTGAAACTGAAGTCATAGACTCTGGAGCATTGCTACCAAGAATGACAGCACAAGAAGCAGAACTCATAGCAATGACCAAAGCCTGCATACATGCTGAGAATATGACAGCCAACATCTATACGGATTCACGCTATGCTTGGGGGGGTGTCCCAAGATTACGCTGTTATATGGAAAAGTAGGGACTTCAAAAGTGCAAACGGAAAACCCATCAAACATGCCAGTTTGATTATGGAACTCTTCAGAGCATTGGAACTACCTAAAAGAATTGGAATAATCAAGGTACAAGCACATACTAAGAGCCAAGCCATGGAAGCTAAAGGAAATGCATTTGCAGATGCAGAAGCCAAGAGAATTGCCTTACAATCAAAAGAACTTGAGCAAGTCTTAGTGGCTCAAGATGTGAAGCAAATGCCTAGTGAACAGGAGCTGATCAAAATTCAACAGCAAGCATCACAAGGAGAAAAAGAAAAATGGACACGACTGGGGGCAGAAGAAGATGAACATGGACTTTGGAAGTCAAGAGAATTGAAGTACTGTCTACCAGCAGCTCTATTTCCACCTATGTTACAAGTAGCTCATGGACAAGTACACCATTCAAAGGAAGCCACGGTGAATAGAGTACAAGAGCATTGGATAGCTCCAGGCTTCAATAAAGCTGCAACAAACTTTGTAGCAGGATGCTGGATCTGTGGAACCAGCAATCCAGGACAAAGAACCAAGACACCTCTAGGAACTATACCCAAAGCCTCTTACCCATTTGAAAGACTACAAATTGACTATATACAGTGGCGACGAAGCAGTCCATATGAATATGTACTAGTAGCAACGGACATGTTTAGTCACTGGGCCGAAGCCTGGCCAGTAAGCAAAGCCACAGCAAAAACCACTGCAAAGAAACTGATAGCAGAAGTAGTATGTAGATTTGGGATACCTGAGGTTATAGAATCAGATAGAGGTACACATTTCACAGGAGAAGTCATGCAGCATATAATGAAAGATTTGGGGGTACAGCAGGCCTTCCATGTGCTTTACCAGCCCCAGGCGAGTGGGAGGGGGGACATCTGAACTTTGACCTTAAGCTAAAACTACAGAAAATGACAGAAACCAAAAGAACTTGTCCAGAATGCCTACCTATAGTAATATTAGGACCACACCCATGAAACCTAGTAAACTGACTCCATATGAAATATTGTTTGGGTCAGCTCTAAGAACAGGTTGTTATTATCCACAACAATTACAACATAATCATGATGATTTTTACAGGTTATGTACAGGAGGTCTGTAAAACATTGACTAACCTCCATTGCCGAGTGTTTTCTTCCATTCCAGACCCAGAAGGATCAGCTACGCATAAGCTAAATCCAGGAGATTGGGTCTATTTAAAGAGACATGTGAGAAAGACCTTTGAACCAAGATATGATGGTCCATATCAAGTGCTGCTAACCATGTCTACCTTAAATTAAGGTGAAAGGTCGTGATACTTGATTACATGCATCCCACTTGAAGAAGTTGACAGTGACTCTCCAGCCAGAAGAATGAAGTCGCTTATCCTTTGATTGTTGTTAGGGGTAATCCCCAAGGTTTGGACTATAAGTCCAGGGGACTGGTTTACTGAAAGAGAATAGTTCAGGCCTAGATAGTGTAGGTAGAATAGGGAGAAAAAGTGGAATCAAAAAGAGGGGAAATGATGGTGTAGGAGCTTCCTTTAAATGGAAAATATACATTGATTCAAGCTTTTTCACATTAACTAAGATATTTACTGCTCCTCACTTCTTTAGGTTCGTGTTTCCTTAAAAGCTTCACAGATATATTATAAGCAACATTGTATTTCAAAGCATGAATTACTCATTGTTATAACGCCAGATGTATCCAAGGCCAGTCAAGCATATCGTCAAAAGTTCTGAACATCGAGGAGGATTTTGACCTGTCCTGACCTCCAGAAAGGATGTTCCGGGAAAGCTGATAATCGCAAAGCAATAAATATATTTTAATTGCAATTTATAATATTGTTTGACAAATGACGTGTTTCAGTTTTCAAGACATACATGGTGTATTTTGATTGGCTAAATGTATTGGCACACATGAATCCTTTGTTCTTTTGCTATAAAATAAAGCCATGATGGCCCCTAAGACAGATCAACTATGAACTGCTTAGGTTACACAATGATCCTGTGTCACCTTTCCATTCACTGATCTCCAACCGGTTGCTAAGGGGAACAGCATTCTGACTGATGACTGAAGAGAGTTCATAATCAGACCTGAATAGGTTAACATACCCTAACATTTTGGGATCTCGTCCGGGATATTCCAGCATCTCCTCCACTGGCAATAAATCCTCTGATCTTTCAGGAACCGCTGATAACAAAAAAAAAACGGTAAGTGAGATTTATTGTGTAGATTTCTACCTGCTCACTTGAAATCAGCGCTTCTTGTGTAAATCAAGGGGAAGTCCAGTCGGGAAGGTCAGAGAATATTTTAAAGAGCCCAGCGTCAGTCAGAAGAAATTTTTTTTTAAGGTACCATACATGTATGTTATATTGTTGAAGTATGTTATATTGTTGAAGTATGTTATATTGTTGAAGTATGTTATATTGTTGAATTATGTTATATTGTTGAATTGTGTTATATTGTTGAATTGTGGGTAAATAATTTCAGATAATTTGTCACAAGTGCACAGGGGGAATTAATCAAGTATGCAGAAAACTTTTAAATTGTGCAAGTACTAATGCATGTTTATTAAGAAAATAGAGCCGTTTTATAAAGGTGGTGCATGGCCAAGATATGTTCTAATGCTGATAACCAGTTTGAATTGATAAATAACCAAAGAGGTATATGCAAATCTTGTACCTGTGTTGTTGTGTTAAGAAAATACAAAGGGTCTGTAGCACCAAGATTGCTGGCAATTACAAGCACTGAAGTCTCATTTGGTTATGTGGAAAATGATGATGAATTTTATTGTACAAAAGGTTGTCATTTTAAAAAGAGAATTGTTGGAACATTACATTAAGAATGATTGATTTAACATCATAACCTATTGGCCTAGGAACCACATAATCCCAGGTCTAAGACCCATGTGCCCCTGCAGCCTCAAACAGCTGCCGTGCACGCAGATAACAGATATAGGATTTACTGTCATCTTTGTTTTTGTATCCTTGCACTGTTATATGTACTCTGTCAATATGCTTTTGAAAAGGTGGGGGGGAGTCGGGTTGTCTGCTGAATAATGAAACCAATTTAACTAGATTCTCCTACACACACTGATAGGTATTTCTCACATCCAAGCAGTCCCCGGTGTTAGCTGTTACTTTCTGAAGAGAAACAAACTAAATGGTAGACCCGATAGCAAGGAGTTTACCGAGAACAACAGGGATACTGATACAAGCAGGAGTCCATATAGGCAGGGGGATAGACCCTTGGAGTAACTTAACAATAATATTAGGGACGCATCTCAGTGATCCAGAAGAAATAATCTATTATGCAGGTCTCACTTGGGGAGCAGTACTAACAGATTCTCCACCAACACAGGGAGGAAGGGGCAACACTACAACCCCAGTCATTTGTCCACAGACGGATTTAAGAAGCTCTTTAGGTACAAGGATAGAAGAGATTCTTCAGAGTCAGCGTCTCACAAGGAGATTTTAATTCCCTCATAAGGAGTTACTAAAATACCACATCAGGATGGGTTCAAACCCGTGGATATTGTTAATAACAAGGAGGGAAGAAAAGCTTTAAAAGGAGATTTTAAGTCCCTCATAAGGAGTTACTAAAATACCACATCAGGAGGGGTTCAAACCCGTGGATAGAGTTAGTAACAAGGAGGGAAGAAAAGCTTTGAAAGGAGATTTTAAGTCCCTCAAAAGGAGTTATTAAAATACCACATCAGGAGGGGTTCCGCGCACGTTCACCCAGGCATGGGAGCGCGGTCTGAAAAGATGTCAGGGCCCGACAAACCCGTGGATATTGTTAATGACAGGGAGGGTAATAAATCTCTGAAAGGAATTTCAAAAGAGCAGGCTTCCCGTCAGAAGGGACACTTGACCTAGAGAAATGGGAAAAATTTGCCTCCTGTAACAAAAGTTGGATAATTAAGCATAACAGTAGAGATCAAGCATCCATCTGGATCACTGTAGCAAAAGAATTAGGAGCAGAGAATAGAAGAAGAGATGAGGAAAATGATTTCCCCATTGTACCAGAGTACTCAATAGCACCACAACCAGCGTTAAACTCACTGCCTGTAATTGCAGCAACAGCACCTGCACACTATACCCCACCCCTAAACCCAGACATGCATGCACACCAAGGTACCCCTAGTATGAACAGAATGCAATTACCTACAAGCTCACTAACAGTGAAATTAAAAAGATACGAGCAAGGAAAAGAGTGACGAATAATCAGCCCTATCTTAGAAGGATTTGTGGTTGAAAATCCGAATGATTTACCTGAGCTATGTGTACAGAGTATGCCCCAGTGTCCTGATACTTCATCACAAGAAACCCCAACAAGGTTAAAGCAAAGAAATTTTCTACCTAATGCTTCCCTCATGTTTAAACGAGTGGTAGACACCTGCAATCAAGCTGAGTCCAGTAAACAATTGTCCACAATCAGGAACTATAGGCGAAAGGGTGCAAATCAGGTGAAGAGGAGAAGCAAGGGGTCAAGACACAGCCTCTACAGCTTTTCATGCCCAGGTGCATAATGTACAGAATAAACTGACATATTTTCCAGAAAGATTGTGTCCGGTATGTCAGTTTTGCGTTCCAGAAGGATATGAACATTGCCCAAATTGTGGAAACTGGATTTCACACCATGAACCACCATGCCAAGATATCTATGCGACTAGAAATACTGAAAGACGGTCATCATTGCCTGTTTCTCTGTATCCAGCACAAGTACAGGGAATACGCAACCCAGATAATGCAGCCAGGACGAACGAACCATACATCGTACAGAGCCAACACCACAAACCATGGTATGGCAATGACCTCGCAAATATAGTTGCAGAGTCCCCAGATCCTAGATAAAACCCAATAGCAGTTTATGCCTATATGGAAAGAATTCAAACCATATGGACACCGGCATGGGTCGACTACCACCAGTTGTGTGAGGCTATACTAGGACCAGCAACTGCCCAAACAGTAAGCACCATGTTAAAAGCAGATGCAGTAGATGATTGCCCAGCCATAACGGACGTTCCGACAGAGAAAAATAGAACAACGTTTGAAAGTGGAAAGATGTACATGACAAGACTTAAGAGATGGTGTCATGCACAGACACTCAGGGCACCAGCAGCCCCAGACTTGAAACAGGAAAAGACTGAGTCCATCAGAACTTACTATGATAAAGTCACTATACGACACACAAGATGATAGAATATGAAGGTGTGCAACTCCTGTGTTGACAACAGTGTACTCAGTCACCACTGGCAGTTCGATAAAAGTGACTTTACCCACAGGAGACCCAAGGGTTTCAAGAGCTGTTTTTATGCACAACCAGATTCCTCTACGTTTACTTACAGATCAAGCCATTGCAACGACTGGATTGGGAGGTTAAGCCCTACCCCTGCAAGAAAGCAAAGATGTAACCTGAAATACAAGCTGCTATACAAGACTATCTCTCACTGGAAAAGTAAGACAAAGAGGAACAACAACTCCCAGCATAAACATCATTATGTTAAACACCAGCCTGGGTGGACTTGGACTAAGAAAATGACATGCCAGCAGCAGTGAGAAAGAATATGCAAGTAAAGAAAGGACAAAGTATGAAGAATAATGAATGAATCATAAAGAGAGGTGATTGGAAAAAAGAAAAGTTGAGAAACAATATGAAGGTTGCATGAAAGTTTGGAGACTAAAGGAAGTCTGCTTTAAGAAGGACAAAGAAAGACATCTGACAAGTGGTCAGTACTACCTGGCAAGATTACAGAGATAATGCCATGATTTAAAGCAACAGAAGCTCCGGGGTTTAAAGCAAATAATAAGGAACAAGACAGAAAAAGTTCCAGAAAACAAATGAATGATGCTTCTTCTGCCAATATGAAGTACAAGCTTCTTCAGGTACTCCCCAGTGAACATAATGTCTCCAGAAGAAACAGCAGAAGGTATGATTACAGTCACCTTGCCCACTGGAGAAATACGTTTGTGCCTAATGAATACTGGAGCCAGCACACGCAGAAGACAGCAGAGGGAGATACCACAAGAACTGGTGATATCAGAAATTCTTAAAGGGACAGGAGATGAGAGAAATGCAGTCACCAATACCAGCCCAATTCTTGACCTTAGAGTACATGTCCAGTGACTTTGCTGAAGCACAATGTACTAAAGCTTATCCAAGGAGAATACAGTACACACCAGCAGAAGTTTAACTTTCCAGCAACTTATCGAAGGAAAGAACAAAAAAGCCATTTAGAAGCAAGTTAAAACAGAAGTTCAGTATTGACTCATTCCAGCAGTACCAGTTGTAGAAGAAAGGAAGCAATACTACTGGACCAGGATAGCTTTGTGGAGGGGCTATATCACCAAGTGATTTATCCACAAAACACACAGCTAAATACAGGATGTGAATGAACTGCTGATTGCCACCACCACTACAAAAAAAAAAAAAAAAAGCACCAAGAAGGGGCAGTGTCCTTAGTGAAGTTTCTGGAAGACCAAGACTGCAGAGCCTCAGAAGGAGAAATTGCAGCTAGTCAAGCAAGAGTTAATCTTCCTAGGACACTCAAGGTACCAGACATCTAACAAAAGTGAAAAGGAAAAGATTCAGACTACAAGCTAAGATGCCAACTAGTGTCAAGCAAGTCAGATGATCATTCCTGGGCCTAGTAGGACACTACAGAACACGGATACCTCTAGCACCAGTCTACATGCAAGCATTGTATGACAACACTGAAAGGGAGGAGGGTCCGCATCCTACATACAGCAACAGATGAATTAGGCTATTGAACAGTTGGAAACAGCAGTTGCCTCATCTCAAGCCCTAGAACTACCTGCCTATTAAAGAAGGAGGCCATATATAGAAGTCCTTATGCAAAATCATGGACTGAGGTGAAGACCAGTGGCCTACAACTTAAGCAAACTTGACAGCGGTAATCAAAGAGCACCTACCGGTATCAGAGCAGTAATAGCAGCAACAGTCCTAGAAGAGTATAAGAGCACAGGCATAGTGCTGAATCATGAACTTATCATCCAGGGTCCACATACAGGTACAGAGAAGCTTCAACAAGCAAGAACCAAACACCTGTCAGTGGCAAGGCTGACCATGTATGAAGTAGCACTGCCAAAATGCGACAAGTAACCATCAGAAGATGTATTACCCTCAACGCAGCAACCCTTTTCCAACATTAATCAATAAAGGTGTTGAATCTCAAGATTCAAAAGGAGGGAAAATCAGATTATCTACTGATGAATGGGAAAGCCAGAAGTTTCTAATATTCACTCACGAAGGTAAACAATATGGTGGGACACAATTACCCCAAGGGGGAGCCACTAGTCCATCAGATTTCTCAGAGGCAATGGCATTAATCCTGCAGAAATGGAGACCACACTTTACAGACACCCAGTTAGTTCAATATGTCGATGATCTGCTTATTGCTGCACAGACAGAAGAGAAGTGCAAAAAGGAAACAGTATCACTACTCATCTTTTTGGCAGAAGAAGATTGCAGAGTGTCAAAAGACAAGCTTCAGCTAGTACAGAAAAAAGTTGTCTTCTTAGGACACTGCATATCTCAAGGAACAAGGCATCTTACTGATGAAAGAACAAAAGCAATAACTCAAGCAAAAACCCCAAGAATATTAAATGAAATCAGAGCTTTCCTGGGCCTTATTGGTTATTAAAGAGAATGGATACCCTCAGCCTCATTACTGATGCAACCCCTATATGAATTAATAAAAAAGGAGGCGTCAGCAGAAAACAGGGACACCATTGAAGAAGCAGTAAGACAACTAAAGCAAACCATAATAACAGCCCCAGCATTGGGATTGCTTGATCATCCACTGTGTATACAAGTACCTCACGCTGTAACAGAAATATTAAGTCAAGAAAATAGCAAGCATCTTTCTGCAGCCAGACTTACCAAATATGAAGTGATTGCCTAGCCCTCATGGAATTAGAGACTTTACCTCTTCCTAAATGTCCAAGATACACCACTGGACAATCCAGACATGAACCTGTTCGTCGATGGATCAAGATATTATGATAATGGATCCCCAAAGACAGGATATGCAGTAACAACTGAAACTGAAGTCATAGACTCTGGAGCATTGCTACCAAGAATGACAGCACAAGAAGCAGAACTCATAGCAATGACCAAAGCCTGCATACATGCTGAGAATATGACAGCCAACATCTATACGGATTCACGCTATGCTTGGGGGGGTGTCCCAAGATTACGCTGTTATATGGAAAAGTAGGGACTTCAAAAGTGCAAACGGAAAACCCATCAAACATGCCAGTTTGATTATGGAACTCTTCAGAGCATTGGAACTACCTAAAAGAATTGGAATAATCAAGGTACAAGCACATACTAAGAGCCAAGCCATGGAAGCTAAAGGAAATGCATTTGCAGATGCAGAAGCCAAGAGAATTGCCTTACAATCAAAAGAACTTGAGCAAGTCTTAGTGGCTCAAGATGTGAAGCAAATGCCTAGTGAACAGGAGCTGATCAAAATTCAACAGCAAGCATCACAAGGAGAAAAAGAAAAATGGACACGACTGGGGGCAGAAGAAGATGAACATGGACTTTGGAAGTCAAGAGAATTGAAGTACTGTCTACCAGCAGCTCTATTTCCACCTATGTTACAAGTAGCTCATGGACAAGTACACCATTCAAAGGAAGCCACGGTGAATAGAGTACAAGAGCATTGGATAGCTCCAGGCTTCAATAAAGCTGCAACAAACTTTGTAGCAGGATGCTGGATCTGTGGAACCAGCAATCCAGGACAAAGAACCAAGACACCTCTAGGAACTATACCCAAAGCCTCTTACCCATTTGAAAGACTACAAATTGACTATATACAGTGGCGACGAAGCAGTCCATATGAATATGTACTAGTAGCAACGGACATGTTTAGTCACTGGGCCGAAGCCTGGCCAGTAAGCAAAGCCACAGCAAAAACCACTGCAAAGAAACTGATAGCAGAAGTAGTATGTAGATTTGGGATACCTGAGGTTATAGAATCAGATAGAGGTACACATTTCACAGGAGAAGTCATGCAGCATATAATGAAAGATTTGGGGGTACAGCAGGCCTTCCATGTGCTTTACCAGCCCCAGGCGAGTGGGAGGGGGGACATCTGAACTTTGACCTTAAGCTAAAACTACAGAAAATGACAGAAACCAAAAGAACTTGTCCAGAATGCCTACCTATAGTAATATTAGGACCACACCCATGAAACCTAGTAAACTGACTCCATATGAAATATTGTTTGGGTCAGCTCTAAGAACAGGTTGTTATTATCCACAACAATTACAACATAATCATGATGATTTTTACAGGTTATGTACAGGAGGTCTGTAAAACATTGACTAACCTCCATTGCCGAGTGTTTTCTTCCATTCCAGACCCAGAAGGATCAGCTACGCATAAGCTAAATCCAGGAGATTGGGTCTATTTAAAGAGACATGTGAGAAAGACCTTTGAACCAAGATATGATGGTCCATATCAAGTGCTGCTAACCATGTCTACCTTAAATTAAGGTGAAAGGTCGTGATACTTGATTACATGCATCCCACTTGAAGAAGTTGACAGTGACTCTCCAGCCAGAAGAATGAAGTCGCTTATCCTTTGATTGTTGTTAGGGGTAATCCCCAAGGTTTGGACTATAAGTCCAGGGGACTGGTTTACTGAAAGAGAATAGTTCAGGCCTAGATAGTGTAGGTAGAATAGGGAGAAAAAGTGGAATCAAAAAGAGGGGAAATGATGGTGTAGGAGCTTCCTTTAAATGGAAAATATACATTGATTCAAGCTTTTTCACATTAACTAAGATATTTACTGCTCCTCACTTCTTTAGGTTCGTGTTTCCTTAAAAGCTTCACAGATATATTATAAGCAACATTGTATTTCAAAGCATGAATTACTCATTGTTATAACGCCAGATGTATCCAAGGCCAGTCAAGCATATCGTCAAAAGTTCTGAACATCGAGGAGGATTTTGACCTGTCCTGACCTCCAGAAAGGATGTTCCGGGAAAGCTGATAATCGCAAAGCAATAAATATATTTTAATTGCAATTTATAATATTGTTTGACAAATGACGTGTTTCAGTTTTCAAGACATACATGGTGTATTTTGATTGGCTAAATGTATTGGCACACATGAATCCTTTGTTCTTTTGCTATAAAATAAAGCCATGATGGCCCCTAAGACAGATCAACTATGAACTGCTTAGGTTACACAAAGATCCTGTGTCACCTTTCCATTCACTGATCTCCAACCGGTTGCTAAGGGGAACAGCATTCTGACTGATGACTGAAGAGAGTTCATAATCAGACCTGAATAGGTTAACATGCCCTAACACTACACTGGACTGGTCTACACAACACAGCACCACTTTATACAGCTACATTGGATATATGGCAGCAGAGAACACTAACACTGTGACTGGCTGGACTGATGCAGCACAATACACTGACTACACTGGACTGGCCTGCACAACACAGCACCACTTTATACAGCTACACTGGATATATGGCAGCAGAGAACACCAACACTGTGACTGCATGGACTGATGCAGCACAATACACTGACTACACTGGACTGGCCTGCACAACACAGCACCACTTTATACAGCTACACTGGATATATGGCAGCAGAGAACACCAACACTGTGACTGCATGGACTGATGCAGCACAATACACTGACTACACTGGACTGGCCTGCACAACACAGCACCACTTTATACAGCTACATTGGATATATGGCAGCAGAGAACACTAACCTTGTGACTGGCTGGACTGATGCAGCACAATACACTGACTACACTGGACTGGTCTGCACAACACAGCACCACTTTATACAGCTACACTGGATATATGGCGGCAGAGAACACCAACACTGTGACTGACTGGACTGATGCAGCACAATACACTGACTACACTGGACTGGACCGCACAACACAGCACAAGACTCGCCACCCCACTTTCCCGCCCCCACACAGACACTGAACACTGAGGACATGTCCTCTCTATAGTTTTTAGTTAGTACAGCATATATTTTTCTGTACACATGTTAATTAGGGATATGCGCCACGCCATATTTGCTGGATTTTGAATTGGTTCTGATTCGTCGGCCGGCTATGGATTTGGATTTGCCAAACCGCTGTGACTGGCTTTGGATTTGGATTTGGATTTTTTGGGGAAAATTGACACAAAAAAACTAAAATCACTTAATTGGGGCCTTTTTTTTTTTTTTAGAGTATTATTAACCAAGTATTATTAACCTCAATAACATTAATTTATAGTAATTTCAACTCAATTTTGACCACCTTACAGTTCACAATTTTGTTTTCACTAATATTGGCCAAAGGCTGGCTGGCTAAACTGTGGTATAAAATGTGAGTTGGGTACAGTGCGAGTCAGATACAGTGTGGGTTGGATACAGTACAGGATACAGGACAGGTTGGATACAGTACGGAATACAGTGTGGGTTGGATACTGTGTAGGTTGGATACAGTTTGGATAGGATACAGTGCTGGATCGGATACAGTGCAGGATATATTACTGGCTGGATACAGCGTGGGATACAGTGCAGGTCGGAAACAATGCAGGTTGGATACAGTGAGGGTTGGATACAGTGCGGGATACATTGCATGGTTGATACAGTGTGGGTTGGATACTGTGTGGGTCGGATACAGTGCTGGATACATTGCTGGTTGGATACAATTCGGGTCGGACACAGTGCTGGACACATTGCTGGTTGGATACAGTGTGGGATATATTGCTGTGTTGGATACAGTGCAGGTTGGATACAGTGCAGGATACAGTGTGGGATAGATATAGTGCGGGATACAGTGTAGGTCGTTTACAATGCAGGATACAGTGCAAGGCGGATACACCAATATTGCACTTACTGTGACAGGTGATGCCAGTGGTGTCCTCACTGCAGTAGTGTCAGCAATGCAGGGGTGCTGGCAGAGTACTCAGTGTGTGGTTGCCGGTGGTGTCAGTACTGCTGGGGTACTGGCAGTGTCGGCAATTCAGGAGTGTCTACGGTGTCCTCAGTGCAGAGGTGCTGACAGTGTTGGCAATCCAGGGGTACCAGAAATGTCCTCATTGCTGGGGTGTGTCAGCAGTGTTGGCAGTGTGGGTGGTGCAGGCTGAGTCAGCAGTGCGGGCATACTGGTTATACTGGCAGTGCAGGAAGTGTCCTTAGTACGTGTGGGTAGTGTGGGTGGCAGTGTTGGCAGTGTGGGTGGCAGTGTAATTACCACGGTGGGGGTCTCCATATAGTACCATTAAAGTAAATGGGGACACGCTGATCGGCTGAGAGCTGTGACAGGAACCTTTTAAATTGGCGCCTGAGCCAAAATCACGAGAACCGACAGCGGACTCTCGTGATTTTGCCTCGGGTCGGGATCAGAGGCAGCCAGGGCAGCTCCGAGGCCCAGCTCGACTGCCTTGGATCCTGGAAATTCGGAGCAGTTCGGGTTTCTTAAAATCCGAACCACTCATCTCCAATGTTAATGTGACATCATGACATCACACAAGCAGAGGATCACAATGGGCATGTCCTAAGACACCCCGCAAGCTCAAGGCAGCAGCTGTCAGGGCAGCAACCATTCTGCTCCCTGAATAGTGGCACAGGATGGGTGCACAACCCAGTTTATATATCGTTTGGCAATTTGTTTTTTTGTGTATTGCTTTGCAGCTTCTTACATCAAATTTGTATTCAGAACACTGAAAAAGTTGAATGACTAGTTGCAGTAAGTGGTGTTTAAAAGTTGTGATTTACCGGTGAGTGTGACTCTAATGCACCCAGTGGTTTGTAGCTCAACCAAAATTTTTTACAAAAACCGTTGTGTTGAGCAAATCAGACTGCATTACATTTTCCTCACTGACTCTATTAATGCCAACTGTTACATCTGTTACCTATTTTCCATTGACTTAATATTCTACATTAAATTTCATGTCTACTTAGCGCAAAGTTGACAGAGAATAGAATCTGGCGGGAGGTGGTGACTCTTGAACACTATCAGGCTGCAAATATTATACCTAAAGGCCTGGAAATAAATAAACTACCTTCAACTCATCAGAGTCAGACTTTAAAAAGGAATGGGAAAAAATTGACTCTTGTTCATTATCTCTAATTGATTTCATAATAAAAGAGAGGAAAGTGAACCTGACAAAGTTGGATGAGGAAAGCACCACCCTACAGACTCTTGTACAGTTGCAAGATAAAGTATGTGAACCCTTTGGAATTTCCTGGTTTTGTGCATAAATTGGTCATAAAATGTGTTCTGATCTTCATCTAAGTCACAACAATAGACAAACACAGTCTGCTGAAACGAATACCACACAAACAATTATATGTTCTCATGTTTTTCATTGAATGCACCATGTAAACATTCACAGTGCAGGGTGGACAAAGTATGTGAACTCCTAAGCTAATGACTTCTCCAAGAGCTAATTTGAGTCAGGAGTCAGCCAACCTGGAGTCCAATCAATGAGACAAGATTGGAGGTGTTGGTTAAAGCTGCCCTGCCCTATAAAAAACACACACCAGTTTTGAGTTTGCAATTCTCAAGAAGCATTGCCTGATGTGAACCATGCCTCGCAGAAAAGAGCTCTCAGAATACCTACGATTAAGAATTCTTAACTTGCATAAAGCCGGAAAGGGTTACAAAAGTATCTCTAAAAGCCTTGATGTTCATCAGTCCACGGTAAGACAAATTGTATATGAATGGAGAAAGTTCAGCACTGTTGCTACTCTCCCTAGTAGTGGACGTCCTGTAAAGATGATGGTGCAATAGTTAGCATTACTGCCTCACAGCACTGAGGTCATGGGTTCAATTCCCACCATTGCCCTAACTGTGTGGAGTTTGTATATTCTCCCCATACTTGCATGGGTTTCCTCCGGGTACTCCGGTTTCCTCCCACAATCCAAAAATATACTAGTAGGTTACTTGGCTCCCAACAAAAATGAACCCTAGTGTGAATGTGTGTGTGTATATGTGGTAGGGAATATAGATTGTAAGCTCCACTGGGGCAGGGACTGATGTGAATGGACAAATATTCTCTGTAAAGCATTGCGGAATATGTGTGTGCTATATAAATAACTGGTAATAAATAAATAAATAAGAGCACAGCGCAGAATGCTCAATGAGGTGAAGAAGAATCCTAGAGTGTCAGCAAAACAGAAATCTCTGGCACATGCTAACATCTCTGTTGACGAATCTACCATATGTAAAACACTGAACACGAATGGAATACATGGGAGGATACCACGGAGGAAGCCACTGCTGTCCAAAAAAAAACATTGCTGCACGTTTGAAGTATGCAAAAGAGCACCTGAATGTTCCACAGCACTACTGGCAAAATATTCTGTAGACAGATGAAGCCAAAGTTGAGTTGTTTGGAAGGAACACACAACACTATGTGTGGAGAAAAAAAGGCACAGCACACCAACATCAAAACCTCATCCTAACTGTAAAGTATGGTAGAGGGGGCATCATGGTTTGTTGCTGCCTCAGGGCCTGGACAGATTGCTATGATCGATGGAAAAAGGAATTCCCAAGTTTATCAAGACATTTTGCAGGAGAACTTAAGCCATCTGTCCACCAATTGAAGCTCAACAGAAGATGGGTGATGCAACAGTACAACAACCCAAAGCACAGAAGTAGATCAACAAAAGAATGGCTTCAACAGAAGAAAATACGCCTTCTGGAGTGGCCCAGTCAGAGTCCTGATCTCAACCCAATTGAGATGCTGTGGTATGTCCTCAAGAGAGCAATTCACACCAGACAACCCAAAAATATTGCTGAACTGAAACAGTTTTGTAAAGAGGAATGGTCCAAAATTCTCCCTGACCGTTATGCAGGTCTGATATGCAACTATAGGAAATGTTTGGTTGAGGTTATTGCTACAAAAGGAGGGTAAACCAGTTATTAAATCCAAGGGTTCACATACTTTGTCCACCCTGCACTGTGAATGTTTACATGGTGTGTTCAATAAAAAAATGAGAACATATAATTGTTTGTGTGGTATAAGTTTCAGCAGACTGTGTTTGACTATTGTTGTGACTTAGATGAAGATCAGAACACATTTTATGACCAATTTATGCACAAAACCAGGAAATTCCAAAGGGTTCACATACTTTTTCTTGCAACTGTACATCCATTCAAAGATCTGGAGGATTTTTAATGCTCTAGAAAACTCCCTGTTACAAAAAATGAATAAGAATACTAGGGACTAAGGGAAAGGAAACAAAAAATTCAAAAGGGATTCAGTCTTAGTAACTTATAAGAAATCCCCACCAGACTCACCACATATAAGGGTACAGGAACGTTACGTTAATAAGAAACTGAAAGCAAAAATTTTTAATAGAACCTCTGGGAATCAGTTTAATAAAATCCCTGGATGGTACCAAACCAATGTTGGAAAATCCCCTGTATGAAGAAAAAAAATAACAGGTTCAACCAAGTAGGCAGAGAGGAGCCTTTCAACCAAGTACGTAGGAGGGGAAATGGTAATAGGTTTTGAATATATCATTGTAGAGAACAAGAACCCATATCTAAGTGGAATCGTAGTAACTTGGATAGATGGGGAAATTATAATTCCCCAATAAGAAGGAATAGGATGTCAAAGAGACCCCTCAGAACTAATTATTCAAATAGGTTTTCACTTTTGCTTGAGAGAAACGATGACGACTCTTTTTTAGGATGGGGGAACAGAACCCCCCTGAACAGAAGATAGCTCATGTCATTACCAATGAAATCATGAAAACTAAAAGAGGTATAAGAGCAGGAAAAATAGGAGATATAAAAATGGAAGTAAAATAAAGGTCTCCTCAAAGGAGTCTGTTCCAAAATTAATCACAGAGACTTCTGCAGAAGGAAAAATCTTTAATCTTTTTATCCATTTCACTCCAGGAGCAATTGTCTGGATGTGTTCAATAAAGTTGTATGTGATGAAATTGAAAAAAATCATCCAAAAAGCTCCAAAAAACTGAAAACTTAATTTAACAAAAAAGGAATTTGAAGCGGTTAGATCTCTCAGGGAGGACAAGGTTCTTATTATTAAACCTGCCAATAAGGGTAGGGGGTAGTCCTTATGAAGCGGGAATCACACATGCAGGAGGTACACAGATAATTGAACGATGGTGTCCCATATCAGAAACTAAAAACTGATCCGACCTTAAGAGTAGCTAAAGCACTTCGTGACTTGAGCACAACAGCTTTAGATAATAAAGTGATAACTAAAACTGAATTTGAGTTTCTGAATATAATTAATCCATCTATTCCCACCATGTATGTATTCCCAAAGATACATAAGGACTCCACCGCCCCCCTGGGAGACCATTAGTGTCCATCTGCAATAGCCTTAGCAGCAATCTATCAGCCATGATCGATTATCATCTTCAACCCCTAGTACAGGAAAAGTCATTTTTGAAAGATACAGGGGATGTCCTGAGAAATATCAGGGAATATAAATGGGAGGTTGGTGATTTCTTTATGCACAGCAGACGTATGTACATTGTTTACAATTATAGACCTAGAAAAAGGTTTAACTGCAGTTTCCCATTTCTTGAATCGCAGCACTTTGAGTGAGATGCTAAAGATTTTTATTTTGGACAGTATAAAATTTATTCTATTGAATGACTATTTTTATTTCAATGACACGATTTACTTGCAGCGCATCAGCACCGCTATGGGCACTAGGTTCACCCCAAGTTACGCCAATTTGTTTATGGTGTACTGGGAGGACTGCAAAATCTGGCCAGATGGCAGTCTAGTGGAGAACTTAGTGTCCTGGCGGAGCTGTATTGACGACGTGCTATTTATATGGCGAGGTGATGTGGAATCGTTAAGACTCTTTTGTGAAGAACTCAATGACAATAATATGTCCATTAAGTTAACATTCACCACCAATCAGAAAGAGGTGGCATTCCTTTAATCAAGTATTTATATCGCAAATTGGCATGTAAATTCTAAGACCTATAGAAAGGAGACAGACTCCAAAAGCTTTATAGACAGAACAAGCCAACACCACATTAACTGGCTGGATGGAATACTCTTCAGCCAGTTCTCAAGAATTAAAAGAAATTGCTCCAACCTGGGAGTATGTGACCAGCAGTTTGAGGAGCTATCAAACAGGTTGGAAAAGAAAAGGGTATACACCCAGGGGTATATTTACTAAGCTCCCGATTTTGACCGATTTGGTGTTTTTTCTTCAAAGTGTCATCTCGGGAATTTACTAAGCACAAATCTCGGCAGTGATGAGGTCATTCGTATTTTTATTACGGCTGTGTAGTAAAAATACGAATGAATACACCATCGGTCAAACGCGGTTGTTTAGATATAGAACTCGTCATTCACTAAACATTCGTATTTGAAATATCTTCCGTGAAAATGCATGTGCGGCCGCAAAAAATTACTAATCGTACAAAAAGCCTAAAAAAAAGTAGACCTGCTTTTGAGAAGCGTGTTTACATGTGTTGTCAATTCTACATTAGTCACACGTGAGTTTTTGGACCTTTAAAATGGGCCCCAACACATTTTTCACCACTCTCAATCTGAAATGGCTGCTACTGTGTGTAGTACTGCTGTCTTGTTTGCTGGGGGATACCTGACACTGCTCCATGAGGCTACAATAAACCCAGGCCGGGAAAATCAACATGGTCAGCAGGTTGTACATGTTCCGCGTAGGCTGGCCATGGCTTGTTTTTTTATTTGGCGTTTAAACGATAACAAAATTGCTGATGACCATGTTATACAGATGCTCCGACTAAATGTAAATAATATTTTCCCTCTGTATGACCTTGTCAAACTGAACCTAGACCCTGAGACAGTACGCTCTCGCTCTGTCTCAGGCCTGCACAAACTCCTGCCTGTGTTGCACTTTATAAGACAGAAAGCTGCAAAAAACAAGCGCCTAATCATCAAATTATAATAAATACAACTAATGAATATATCATAAAAAATATATATAATAACCACAGTTGTGATTCCTGAGAAGCTGCGCTTGCCGGAATACTATGTGTAGTATTGTGGTGACAACATCAAGGAAAAAACAAACGGCTGCGCTGAATATCAGGAAACTAATATAATGTACAGAGAGCCAACGTAAAAAAATAATAACAGTATTTATTAATAAAAACATATAAACCGGTAAATGATTGAGAACATTCACTAAATGTGAACTGATGGTATCTTGTAATAGCTCAGGATAGTAACATGCTTTTTACAGTGAAAGTTCCGTGTTCCACTAATTAGTTGATAATTGGTAAGTACCAGGTGTACTGATGGAATCCCAGTAAAATCAGAGTCCCTCAGTTGAAAGTAAAATTCAATACCTCTCCAATGGGCTGGTAAGAGCCGAGCGTCCTCGGCTTCAGTGTCCTGCAATGCCCATATGCGCTGTGCAGCGGAGAGGAGTGGGCCGTCTCTCTCACAACCCGGTCCGAGCGGCGTGTATGCTGAAGCCGCTAATGACGGATGCTGTAGGCAGAGAGTGCGGAAGGGACCAAAGTGCACCTGGAGATTTCACCTGAGCTTGGTACGAATGGGGGCGGGTCCTGACGCGTTTCGTCACGTTCACGTGACTTTTTCGAATGAACAAACGGACAACCACAATTAGCTAGAAGACATTTCAGACAACTAAGGACAAAGCACAGATGTTTAAATTGTTAAAAAAACTAAAAAAATACTCACCATCCTGCCTTGGCCGATCTGAATCCCGGATATGAGTGGCACCAACCACTTCTGGCAGAATGAGTGCACGCACAGGCTCCTCCCAATCACGGTAAGATGCACGGAAGGGGTGTCCACCCCAGGTTTGGCGGGCCGATTTAGCCTCCTTGGCCATCTTCGCCTTGACACGGCGCTTTATGTTGTAGAAACGCTTACGACACGTGTCCTCGGTCTGCCTCACCACACCCTCACTATTAACAGCCGCAATGACCTTCCCCCACAGAACACTCTTCCTGCATGACGACACCTTTGCAGCATCATGGCCAAACAACTGCCGATGATGCCTCATCAGCTCCCGCACCAAAGCCATATTTTCAGCGTAGCTAAATTTAATATTGCGGCCAGTCTTTGTAGTGGTGCGTGGCTGCAGAGCCACAACACCATCACTATCACTGGAGGCCGCAGCAACAACCTGCCCCTCATCCTCACTAACCTCCTCCACCTCACTAACCTCCTCCACCTCACTCACCTCCTCCCTCTCACTCACCTCCTCCACCTCACTCACCTCCTCCACCACACTCACCTCTGACTGGGACATAATCAGGACAAACAACAAATAACACTGAGAAAAAAAAACAGTAAACACACTCCTCCACTACCACTACACACCACACACCAAACACACACACACACACTCACTCACTCACTCACAAACAATGACAATAGACGTGAAATAAAAACAATGACAAAAAACTAGACAGACTTTTAAATAACTACACAACAAGTATGACAAGACTACTTACACACACAGTACAGCACTCAACAATCACAAAGAACCTCCTCAAAACCACCAAAAACTCCAAAATACTCACCAACTCCTAACACACCTTCCTCTCACCTCTCCACTAGCTAAACCCACGAGGTTCGGACGGTTTGGGGCGTTTTTATAGTAATGTGCACAGACACTCCTCCATCACGAATCAAACCAATCACGGACGAGTGACAAAAACGAAACTTAGGGAAAAAACGCGTCCGTGAACGGACAAACACTGCCATAACCGAAATGTGACGCAGTCGTAAGAAAACCTCATAACACGGCCGCAAAACCACTAAATCGGCCGCATTCTACCTTACAAAACCACGAATGACATCGACATCGGAAAACACGAAAAATACAAATACGACAGCTTAGTAAATGAGGCGTAACAAATTCAAAAAGTTGCACATTTACACATTCGATGTCATTCGTGATGAATCTCACTCCAAATCGGTACAAATACGAATTTTAGTAAATATACCCCCCAGTCTGTTAAATAAGGCAAAAACAAAAGTGGAGACTATAGATAGAGAAAAATTGTTGGAAATTAAGGAAAAAGCCACTTCTTCAGACGATAGATACAAATGGGCATTTATCAGCCAGTACAATAGATCTTTTAGGGATATAGAACGTGTTTTTAGGGATAATTGGAACATCTTAAAACAGGATTCTGTAATAGGATCTGAATTACCCGATAAACCTGTTTTTATATATAGAAAGGCCCCATCCTTGAAAGATCAACTTGTCAGAAGTAGTTTGGAGAATGAGCCTAGGCAAAGCATAAGAACAAGGGGTTTCTATCGCTGCGTCGATTGTCTTATGTGTATAACTGTAAAATCTCAAGTAAGAAAGTTTACTGAATTTACGGTTAATAGCCGCTCAGATCCAATAAAAGACTTTATAACGTGCCATAGGAAGAATGTTGTTTATTTTTTGTAGTGCGTATGTGGCCTTTTTTATGTCAGAAAGACATCCAGGTGTGCAAAAGTAAGATGGGCCGATCATGTTTAGAATATCCACAAGGGATTGGAAACACGCTGTGTCTCCGCACATTTTAAGAAAGTTCACAATTCTAGTGAATGTTTTTTAAAAAGTTTTTTGGGAATTCAGGTTATATTACCTAAATGGTAATCAAGAGACATCGAAAAGAGACTATCTCAGGCAGAGATGAGGTGGATTCACCGTTTAGGAACCCTTGGTCCCAAGGGACTAAACGGTGAATTTGAGTTGAAATGTTTCTTTACATGATTCTCCTTTCTTCGAATGGATATTTGTATGTTTTCCCCTTTATTTATATTTCATGTTGAGGAGACCCATTCTGCACGATATCTATATGACATGCATTTTAATGTGATGTGTCAGTGGTTAATATGGTAATTTATATATATTTGTTATTTTTTTGCATGAACTAAATATCGTGATGGCTTTATACAACTGGACTCTATTGATGCTTGGGACATTTTACAAGGACTTGATACCTGTCTAACATAAGTATAAAATGCATGAGGACGTATTTCCCTACTGTGGACCGCAAGGACCGTGACTTCCGGGTGTATGGAATGCATCTGGACCACAAAATAGACATCTACTTCCGGCTTCCGGTTTATCTGCGCATGCGCAACATCGGGAGAAAGCCAATCAGCGGCGATGGACTTCACCTGAAAACCATTGCCACTAGGGTTTATAAACCACTATCAGGAACCATTGAACCACACTTCTGACGAAGGACTATATGTATGAAACACATTAAGCGTAGCTCACGTTGTTTATTGTTGTGGACTCCGGGACTGGACTGTCACTCTGGGGAGGCTGCTGCTATCCTGTATGGAACCGGGCATCCGGAGAGCTTAGAAACCATCCACTATGCAATCTGTATCATTAAATGCTTTCCATTTTAAAAGATTGCAGCACTATGGTCATTGTGTTTCAGTGTCTCTAAATATCCTCATTTATTTGGGGTATAGAGACACGTATCTAACAGGTTCTCTCAAGTGCTTCACATTTATACAAATCCAGACCCTGTTAAGACCGTTGACAATACTTCGAAAAAGGATTATTCAGCCTACTCACCTGTTCCATAATTGAGGACGCTGTCTCCCTTTCTATGGTGATTGACTTTATAATTTTTTCATGCAACAAGTATTGTAGTGTGTTATATTATTGAATGTGGTATTTGGCAAGCATGCGGATCTATGTACAAATATTTTTTTGTCTAGATTTGTTCACATCAAGTGTTGTGGGAACACACACTTTCACTTTTTTTGTTCATACTGTGACTGTATGCCCAATTTTATTGTGCAATTTGGCTAAAAAAATAGTTTTGCCCAAAGTAGGATTGCAATAAAGTTTGTAGAGAGACAGAAAAATGTCATTATTAGATGTGGAGCTTTTGTTTCTTTAAGAATAGGTTTATACAGCACCAGAAAATGCCGTTGGCACCAGGAAAAAGAGCACTGCCCAGGGTATTCTTAGGTCACTGCTAGCAGTTCTACAGACTGCAGGGTTCATGGTCGGAGCATTCCAAGGAATCTACTATAGTCCATCTTGTATAAAATTCATACAAATGACAGTAAAAAAATAAAAAATTAAGGAAATATACTCAGCAAGAGCCCTAAATGTGCTCATCTACTCCATTATTTCATTCCAATCAGTTTACTCTTTTAAGTACGAGTTTTAATGTTAAAACCAGTGCTTTGTTGTACACTGCATTCAATTTGGGACATTGTAAAATACATTATTAATAAAGTACTAAGTTTAGAACCATTAGAATAACACATTTTGTTCCCCGTTTGCAGGTAATTAATTTAAAAATTCCAACTTTCGAACCCTTTTTGTATGCCTTATTAATCTGAGTACTGTAAAATTGATGCAGCCATATATTTGTTCAGCAGCAACATATCACCAGTGATTTATATCAGCAATAATAAGAAGAGCTGAGCTCTTTGCCTCTAGTAATTTCCTTATAATGTTATTGAATCAATGTGAAGGGGAATAATTCACATTTACCACAATGTATGTGTGATGTGGTATGAAAATACAGAGGGTCAGCTAGGTATAAATTAAAGTTGTCATTTCACATTCTGCTTCTTCCCAAGCAGAATTAAGAAGAATAACTATAACATTCTGCTTTCCATGTAGTAGGGTGTTGAGAACTGCTGTGTTTTTCCCCATAGTTGCTCAGGTAAAGTAAATGATGCAAGTAAGCGGACAAGATGGTTTTTCCCTTCAAAACCGTTCATAACAAGGTTTGTTGTTGTTTTTCTTTCTTTTTTTTATTTCATATAGTTTAAAAAGTATTTTTAAAATACTAAAATATGAAACTGCACGTCTGCAGAACAGATCTCCTCATCAAAAACTGCGGGATACAGTGGGGCGGTGCAGTCGCATGTTATCTGACCATGCCAGTTAAGTGGTTAATCCTTACACATTCCAAGTAACAAATTTAAAAACATCCTCCACCCTGGAGAAACTAACAGCAGATGCAGTCATGCAAACCTATTATACCAAGTATAATCTTGTAACAAAAACTCCCTGCCATTACCAGTGAGCGGGCATATGGGAAACACAAAAAGGCCAGGGTAGCAAGTCTGCATATGTAAACAACAAAACTGAACAATCCTAAAGATCGCCACAGATAAACAAATTTCAAGAACGGTTTACATTTATTAAGAACCCAAGGACCTTATTCAGCTTCAGTTGCAGTTTTGTTAAATTAGGAAAACTGCAAGTGCTAATCATTGCATGATGGGGGCCGTCCAGCACAGGGTAAGGCCGCTTAGCATGCTAAGTGCCACCCAGAGCTGCAATCGAAATCTAAATGCCCAAAAATTGGCCAAAAGAGATCGCATTGCAGTAACAATGCTAGCTGAATAAGACCTCAAGAGAGCAATCCAAAAGGATTGCCGCATATCCAAAAACAGCATCAGGCAAGAAAAAGGGCAAGGGGAGAAGGGCAAAATGGATAAGCAACTAACCCAGGATGGGTAGAACAGGAAGGGAAGGCAAGAAGAGAGGGAAAGGAGGAGAAAAAGAATTGTAGAACACGGCTATGTAGAGAACACAGAAGAAAACACAATTAAAAACATTGTGATCTATGTGACACACAGAAATAGAAACCAGGCATCAAAAACTGAATACATTATGATGGCATTGTACAAACAACAGTATCCTGAACAATATTGCAATTAGTATAAAAAACCTGAATGTAAATAAAGTAGAAGACAAGGCACAAAGAGTATCCATTGTCGATAAGTCCGCAGCATCCATAGGCGATGAAGGCAGTGAGACAAGAGAATCCACAAAGTTTTTGGCTGCAAATGGAGTATCAAAGAAATACAATTTTCTAGCATGGGAAACCCTCAGTTTGACTGAATATAATAATGCAAAATGATGTCTATTTATTTATTTATTAACAGTTTCTTATATAGCGCAGCATATTCCGTTGCGCTTTACAATTAGAACAACAGTAATAGAACAAAACTGGATAAAAACAGACAGACATAGAGGTTGGAAGGCCCTGCTCGCAAGCTTACAATATGTTCCAGTTCAAAGAGATGCTTGCAAACTTGATGAAAATTCCTTCCTTTTTGCAACCATGATATAGGAATTGTCTTAAAATAAGAGGAGCTTGTTGCCTTGATGCTACTAATCAGAATGATTCTTGTATGCATCCAGGAGTCAACATTTGGGCCTTATTCAGGTTTGTTAGCAAACCAAAAAAGCAAGCAACTGGGCAAAACCATGTTGCACTGCAGGTGGGGCAGATGTAACATGTGCAGAGAGATTTAGGTGGGGTGTGTTTAAACTGAAATCTAAAATGGCAAGACAATATGTGTCTAAAAGACATAATAGATGTCTCTGCACATGTTACATCTGCCCCACCTGCAGTGTGCTTTTTTGGTTTGCTAACAAACCTGAATAACCCCCTTTGTTTGAATAATTCAGAATCCTCATGATGACAGGACAGGGTCTGTCTCTAGTAGATTGCCTCTCGGGCCACTAGTTTAATACTTTGAACATAGAGTGTGTGAAATCTGTTATGTCAAGTTCAATAACCCAAGTTGAATGATTTCAGAAAGACATCATTATGTATCGATTAATCGGAGTGAATAACACAAGTCAATTGTTTGTGTGTCAGATATTCACTGGCTTTAATGGGCGTACGGTCATCCCTTTTATAGGAAAACTCATACAGTGCAATACATAGAATAACATGTGGATAACTGGATACAACGGATTATTATCCCTTATCTTATAGCTATGTCTAAGGTGGGTGAGAGCTATGTGGTGGAGTTTCAACTTCTGCACCTGGCGAACTCCTACTTATCTATTCTCATTATTTCTGTGTATTGTGAAGGTCACACAGCTATATTTTATCTAAAAACATTCCAAAGCCATGAGGCTAATGGGAACAATCTATTTGGTTACTTTCAAAATATTTCTTGTGTTGTGAATAACACATTTACTTAAAGGTATATTACATAAAGTAACGTGTTTGCCTTTACAAGATGGAGTCGGTATGGGCAACTCTAAGATCAGATCTATCAACTCCCATCTTTTATTTATAACACAACTATTTTGATCTTTCTAAGTGACTTACTGTAGCTTTCTTAACTAGAGTCATGGCTTACTAAACTACAGGTACTTTACACACAAGCCCGGACACATAACCTATTTCCAGTACTCAGGCATAGGGCACAACCATTCCCCATAGGGGCCCATGATCCCAGTGTCTCTGGTCATTTAGCTTGTCCACAATTCTTTATTGCATAGTTCCTTTGCAGTATTCTTGCATTCATGGTTTTTATCATAGTCCAACATGCTTAGTCCTTGTAGTACATTGCTGCAAGTAGCATAAACATCTTTTCCATCTTGTGGTGACTCCACCTTGTTACACATTGATAATTAAAGTTCATGAGATTTATCGAATCGTGTCAACATCATAGGGTATGATTCTTTTTCCTTGTCTCTGGAACAACAATCAGTGTATTTTGTCCATCAGCCATACTATAAACAATGCAAATCCTCCAGTAATCACCAACAAAATACCGGAGAATAATTCTGCAAAACCTTTAATGCAGGTCATTGGATTTTTCCATGAGTACCATCCAGAGAGCCATTTATCTTTACGATAAGCTTTTATGTGAATTGGATCTTTAACTTGGCATAGGTGGTTCTCAATGGCCTCAACAACTTCATACAGTATGTGTTATTAATATAATTACAACAAGCTTCCTTTTCAATCAAACACATACCTTCTTCCTTTGCTAACAGGAAGTCTGTAAACATTCTGTGAGACTGCATCTTTAATTTTTTCATTTTTAACTCTTGTCCAACAAACTCAAAAGCTTTATCATACAATTTAGTAATATTGTTTAATAATTCAGCCAAATCTATAGCAAGTGAAAACACTTTCTTTATGCAACACCTGTTAATCCATGGCATGTCTGTTAAATTTCTTGGGACAGGTCTCCTTGGCCACTGTTGTGGCTTTCGTATATCATCAGGTGAGATAGAATCTCTATAAAAGGTTGTAGACACTAGCTGGCCTAAAGTACAATTACCATTTCCTCTGTATGGGAGCCACTTGTATGCCTTTTTCTTGCATAAATAATATACATTTACTGGTAACATGTATGGAATGTTAATGCACTACTGTCCGTAAATTCATTAATGTATTTTCTTCCACCTGTGAGTCAGGAGTTATACTTGCTTGGTCTGGAGTATGCTCAAACCTGTGAGTTCCATTTAACTTACTCCACCATTCTTAGGCAGTTTCTGCTATCTGTATTTGCATTCCACTTATTAGTGTAGTCTCTATGTCACCATCATCACAGCTATAAACATTATAGCTACGGGTCTGAGTAAAATTTACCTTGGAATGGGCACAATTTACTTGTCCCAATTGTTTGAATATTGCTTCTTGACTGTAAGTGGCACAGACCTCTGGGCAAATGCCTTATTGGACTGTTTCACGTTTTCCAAATCAAGGTTCAATAGTTCAGTCAATTTAAGAGGAACTCCAACCCAATTCATGGATGTACAGTAACTGATACTGGTGACTGTGTACAAATTCAGGAGTTCCTTAATCACAAAATTTGGGCTTCTCTGAGTTTAGCAACGACTTAAAGAGCTCCCTCTTAGCTCTACTGACACTGGTTGTATTCCCTGCATATGTACAATTCTGGCAATTGTCATACGTCACTGGATCACTTATTAATGACCAAATGAGGGTCACAATAATCACTGTCATTATAGCAGAACACATTACACATCCCGAAAGACCCTTGTCAGATTTCAAGCCTATTAAACTGTATCTATGCATGGTACAGTACAATGATTGGATAATACTTCCTTTGAGACTTTCTTGTATCTCAGTGTCCTTATTTATCACTTTTGCTGAGATTGGTGCAATCAGTAGAACTTGGCATGGACTTTTGAATCAAGGTTCAAGAACTTTCCTGTAGTATTTCTCTTATAACCACTCAGTCTCCAAGTTGCAGCCTGTACTTATATCTGCATTAGGATCTGGAATGGAGGACACAACTTTATTTTGGATTTTAGTTAGTGGTTGTCACAACCAGATCACATATTCAGTTAGATCACCAAATTAATATCACAATGACAGATAAATATGACATCCTAGACTGTAATGAGAATCACATTATGTCTCATATGGTATCAGCTAGTATTTTACTTGTTAAATGTGTGCCTCCATGACTCTTAATTTCTCATGGCACATCATATCTGCAAATAACCTTTGCATAAATTCTTTACACTGCATCCTCAGTATTTGCTGACTTGTAAAGCCACTTCTCTAGCCAGTGGGATAATTAGTCTGTATTCACACAAGGGAAAATTCATATATCAAGACTTTGGGCAACTGGGTGTGTCACAACTGAGGGCCTGAGCTGACGGGAGGCAGGCTCAGTTGTAGGGGCTGAGATGTACCGGAACCTGGGAGGTTGTATCAGACCCCTGGACATGTAAGTAACATGAATAATAACTGCCCAAAGGCGTGACCACGACAACTTGGATAAAAGTCAATGATGTTTATTATGACAACTCCGCAACACAGCAGCAGTAAAAGAAAACGTAAAAGTCAGCAAAGAATAAATACAGTTCCTGGGTACTACAGGATGGCAGGAGCCACAGGGCACTGGTAGTGTGAGATAGTTCTTATGATCTTCTAGATGGAAAGTCCTTACCAGGCCCGACTGTAGCAATGGAGATAACCCAGGATTGTGCCAGCTGGTGTTCCAGGAAAAGCTGGGTTGCTGAAGATAAAACAGCTGCTGTGGATACTGGCTGGAACCAGACTGTTGTTAGCACGGAGTGGATACTGGCTGGAACCAGTTAAATAATAAATGAACTTGGGAGCGATGAAATATGAACTGAAATGTAGAACTTGAGAGCGGAGAAATAATAATACCGGTGGAGAGTGGTAAAGTGTAGAAAGGACACCGGCCCTTTAAGGGAAGCTGTACTCTGCTGGAAGCTGAGCTGGAAGCAGGTAATGTTGTAGCTGGAAACAGATGAATCCACAATGGATTGGAGAGTCAGGCTACACCGCAGGTGGAATGCTGGTGCGGGTCTCTATGGTGGAAGTCTTGAGACAGGAGCTGGAACCTGGAAGACAATCACAGGGGAGAGACAAACAGGAACTAGGTTTGACAACCAAAGCACTGACGCCTTCCTTGCTCAGGCACAGTGTATTTATACCTGCAGCAAGGAAGGGATTGGCTAGGCAATTATGCAGATTATCAATACTGAGAACAGATTGGTGGAAATGATCAGCTGACAGAATCCAAGATGGCTGCGCCCATGCAGACACTTGGAGGGAAGTTTGGTTTGTAATCCATGTGGTAATGAAAACAGTAATGGCGGCGCCGGCCACCGGAGACAGGAGGCGCCAGGCTGGCAGATGCACATCCAACCACGCGGACACAGCGGAGGCCGCGGCTGACGTAATCGCCACTCAGACACTCTGCATGCAGAAGTTCAGGGACGGCGGCGGAGGCCGCGGGAGACGCCATGCCAGGTGTAATATGGCGTTTACTGTGACAGCGTCCCAGAGTGACAGGAGAGGATACAGGAATGTACACATCAGGATAACAGATGGGATCCGGTCCTGGAGCGCTGAGCCAGCCTTAGGAGGCATCTGATGAGTAAGAAATGGCGTCCAGATACCCGGATCGTGACAGCACCCCCCCCTTTAGGAGTGGCCCCAGGACACTTCTTTGGCTTTTGAGGAAACTTGGAATGGAATCTCCGGACCAAGGCAGGAGCATGGACATCAGAAGCATTGGTCCATGAACGTTCCTCAGGACCATAACCCTTCCAGTCAATAAGATATTGTAGTTGACCGTAACGGTGACGTGAGTCCAGGATCTTGGCCACTTCATACTCAACGCCTCGTTGAGTTTGGACTTTCGGAGTTGGAGGAAGTGAGGAATGAAACCGATTTAAGATCAGCGGTTTCAACAGGGAAACATGGAATGTCCTGGGTATTTTTAAGAAGGGAGGCAACTGGAGTCTGTAAGCAACAGGATTGATGACTTGTTCAATCTTGAAAGGACCGATATAGCGAGGTGCAAACTTCATACTGGGAACTCTTAACCTCAAATTCTTCGTGGATAACCATACCCGATCACCCACCTTGAGAGCAGGAACTGCTCGACGCTTCTTATCCGCAAACTTCTTGTACCTGAACGATGCCTTGAGCAGAGCTGATCGTACGCTCTTCCAGATATTGGCAAACTGATGCAAGGTGATATCCACTGCGGGAACAGAAGTTGCTGGAAGCGGTTGGAACTCAGGGACTTTAGGAGGACACATAGATGCGGAGGAAGGCCTCCAAGTCCTGATTCATCCTCTCGGTTTGACCATTGGTCTGAGGATGGTAAGCCGTGGAAAACTTTAGCTTGACTTGGAGGACTTGACATAAACTTCGCCAGAATTTGGCTGTGAATTGAACTCCTCGATCTGAGATAATTTCTTCAGGAAGACCGTGGAGTTGGAAGATCTCTTGTATGAATACTTGAGCCAACTTGGAAGCTGACGGAAGACCGGTGAGAGGAATGAAGTGTGCCATCTTGGTGAACCGGTCAACTACCACCCAGATGGTATTGAACTTGTTGCACATGGGTAAGTCTGTAATGAAATCCATCGACAAGTGGGTCCATGGTCGACGGGGAACGGATAGTGGAACCAGTTGCCCCGCAGGCGACTGGCGGGATACTTTATGTTGGGCACACTTTGGGCAAGATACAATAAACTCCAAGACGTCCTTTTTCAGAGTTGGCCACCAATAGGACCTAGAGATAAACTCCAGGGTTTTTTGGATACCTGTATGTCCGGCAAAACGGGAAGCATGGGCCCAATGCATGAGCTTCTTCCTTAGCATCGGCTTCACAAAACTTTTCCCTGATGGGGGCGTAGAGTCCATCCCTACCGTGGAGAATGCCAACGGATTTATAATAGGATGCTTGTCTGAAGACTCTGACTCATTTTCTTGCTCCCATGAGCGGGAAAGGGCATCGGCCTTGCGATTCTGAGAGCCCGGACAGAACTGGAGTTTAAAGTCGAACCTGGAAAAGAAAAGTGCCCATCTGGCCTGACGAGGGTTGAGACATTGTGCGCCCTTCAGGTATAAAAGGTTCTTGTGGTCTGTAAGTATGGTGATTGAATGAGAAGCTCCCTCCAACAGATACCTCCACTCTTCTAGAGCGAGCTTGATGGCTAGCAACTCCTGGTCGCCAATGGCATAGTTGCGCTCAGCTGGGGAGAACTTCCGGGAGAAGAAACTGCAAGGGTGTAAATGGCCATCTTTAGCCCTCTGAGATAACACCGCTCCTACTCCAACGGAGGAGGCATCCACCTCTAAGATGAAAGGAGAGTCGATGTCAGGCTGTTTCAGAACAGGCGCAGAGATGAACCTTTGTTTTAAAAGATGAAATGCTTGCATGGCTTCTTCAGACCACTTGGACGGGTTAGCACCCTTCTTAGTGAAAGCAGTAATAGGCGCCACAATGGTGGAAAAGTCTCGTATAAACTTTCGGTAATAGTTGGCGAACCCTAAGAACCTCTGGATCCCTTTGAGGGTTAAGGGTACCGGCCAATTTTGGATTGCTTGTAGTTTCTCAGGATCCATCTCTAGTCCGGAACCGGACACAATGTACCCTAGAAACGGAATGGACTTGACTTCAAAGACGCATTTTTCTAATTTGCAATAGAGATGATTGACACGGAGACGGGACAGAACCTCTTTAACCCAAAAACGATGTTCCTCTAAATCGTTGGCAAAAATGAGGATATCGTCTAGATAGACCACGACATGACGGTATAGAATGTCTCTGAAGATCTCATTGACAAAATGCTGGAAGACAGCTGGAGCATTGCTCAATCCGAAGGGCATGACGAGGTACTCATAATGTCCGTCACGGGTGTTAAAGGCGGTCTTCCACTCGTCACCCTCACGGATCCGGATGAGATTGTATGCACCTCGCAAGTCCAGCTTTGTAAAGATGGTAGCTCCGCTAACTCTGTCAAAGAGCTCAGTAATCAGGGGTAAAGGATAACGGTTCTTGATGGTAATGTCGTTCAAACCTCTGTAGTCGATGCACGGCCGCAGACCACCATCTTTCTTTTTTACAAAAAAGAAGCCTGCGCCGGCTGGAGAAGAAGAAGGTCGAATGAACCCCTTTGCTAGGTTCTCTTTAATATATTCCTCCATAGAATGCGTCTCAGGCAGAGACAACGGATAAGTTCGGCCTCGAGGTGGAACCTTCCCTGGAACGAGATCAATCGGACAGTCCCATTCTCTATGAGGAGGAAGGATATCAGCAGAAGCTTTACTGAACACATCCGTGAAATCTTGATATGGAGGAGGTGGAACATCAGACGACCTGGGGGAGGAAGAACAGACAGGCAATACTTTAAACAAACATGTCTCAGCACAGGAGGAACCCCATGCCAGGATTTGCGTAGTCGTCCAATCAATTGTAGGATTGTGAAGACGGAGCCATGGAAGGCCCAGGACCACAGGATGTGTGGCTCTTGGAATCACTAAAAAAGAAATAAGTTCGGAATGAAGAACTCCCACTCTCAGACGAACTGGTAGAGTCCTTAAAGAAATAACTGCATCAAAAATTTTGCTGCCATCCACGGCAGTTAAAGAAATGGACGAAGGAAGTCTCTCGGTGGGTAGGGACCACCGTTTAACATAGGCTTCGGTAATAAAGTTCCCAGCTGCTCCGGAATCAAGGAGGGCAATGACGTTCCGATAACGTTGAGCAACTTGAAGCGAGACTGGGAGATTACAATCTTGAGGAGATGGAGAGGAGATCATTACTCCTAGCCGGCCCTCTCCTTGGCGAGCTAGGATTTGGAGTTTCCCGGACGTTTGGGACAGGCATTAATGGTATGAGACGGAGCTGCACAATAGAGACAGAGAAACTCGGAGAGACGTCTTCGGCGCTCAGCAGGAGTTAAACGGGAACGGCCAAGTTGCATGGTCTCATCTTTTGATGGTGACAGTTGACGAGGAGGAGGAGCAGAAGATTTTGGAGCAGATGATCTTCCACGCTCAGTTGCTCTCTCTCTGAAACGTAAATCAACTTTCGTGCAGAGTGAGATTAGCTCATCTAACTTAGAAGGTAAGTCTCTGGTAGCTAACTCATCTTTAATACGCTCAGATAAGCCATGCCAGAATGCAGCATACAGGGCCTCGTCGTTCCATGCCAGTTCGGATGCCAGGATCTGGAACTGTATCAGATATTGTCCTACAGTACGTGACCCCTGGCGTAAACGGAGAATCTCGGATGAAGCTGAGGTTACCCGGCCTGGCTCGTCGAAGATGCGCCTGAATGTTGACACGAAGGCAGTGTAGGAAGATAGCAGGGTGTCGGACCTCTCCCATAACGGTGATGCCCAATCAAGGGCTGAGCCACTGAGAAGAGAAATAATGTAGGCAATTTTTGTACGGTCACTGGGAAAATTGCCAGGTTGTAGCTCAAACTGAATCTCACACTGGTTGAGAAATCCCCTGCAGAATCTTGGAGATCCGTCAAATTTTGCTGGCGTTGGAAGATGAAGACGTGGAGCAGAAATGGGTAAGGTGGGTGGGGTTATAGCTGGAGTCACTGTGGTTGACGCACCAGACGCGCCTGATCCACGGAGAGTTGTCTGAATCCCATCCAGCCGAGTAGAGAGATCCTGGAGACAGCGGATGATGTGGCCCTGTGCAGCCTCCTGATGTTCTAGTCGGGCTGCCAGTTCTTGCATCGGCCTGGCCGCTTGATCCTGGTCTCCGGCTGGATTCATTAGGTCAGTGCTTACTGTCACAACTGAGGGCCTGAGCTGACGGGAGGCAGCCTCAGTTGTAGGGGCTGAGATGTACCGGAACCTGGGAGGTTGTATCAGACCCCTGGACATGTAAGTAACATGAATAATAACTGCCCGAAGGCGTGACCACGACAACTTGGATAAAAGTCAATGATGTTTATTATGACAACTCCGCAACACAGCAGCAGTAAAAGAAAACGTAAAAGTCAGCAAAGAATAAATACAGTTCCTGGGTACTACAGGATGGCAGGAGCCACAGGGCACTGGTAGTGTGAGATAGTTCTTATGATCTTCTAGATGGAAAGTCCTTACCAGGCCCGACTGTAGCAATGGAGATAACCCAGGATTGTGCCAGCTGGTGTTCCAGGAAAAGCTGGGTTGCTGAAGATAAAACAGCTGCTGTGGATACTGGCTGGAACCAGACTGTTGTTAGCACGGAGTGGATACTGGCTGGAACCAGTTAAATAATAAATGAACTTGGGAGCGATGAAATATGAACTGAAATGTAGAACTTGAGAGCGGAGAAATAATAATACCGGTGGAGAGTGGTAAAGTGTAGAAAGGACACCGGCCCTTTAAGGGAAGCTGTACTCTGCTGGAAGCTGAGCTGGAAGCAGGTAATGTTGTAGCTGGAAACAGATGAATCCACAATGGATTGGAGAGTCAGGCTACACCGCAGGTGGAATGCTGGTGCGGGTCTCTATGGTGGAAGTCTTGAGACAGGAGCTGGAACCTGGAAGACAATCACAGGAGAGAGACAAACAGGAACTAGGTTTGACAACCAAAGCACTGACGCCTTCCTTGCTCAGGCACAGTGTATTTATACCTGCAGCAAGGAAGGGATTGGCTAGGCAATTATGCAGATTATCAATACTGAGAACAGATTGGTGGAAATGATCAGCTGACAGAATCCAAGATGGCTGCGCCCATGCAGACACTTGGAGGGAAGTTTGGTTTGTAATCCATGTGGTAATGAAAACAGTAATGGCGGCGCCGGCCACCGGAGACAGGAGGCGCCAGGCTGACAGATGCACATCCAACCACGCGGACACAGCGGAGGCCGTGGCTGACGTAATCGCCACTCAGACACTCTGCATGCAGAAGTTCAGGGACGGCGGCGGAGGCCGCGGGAGACGCCATGCCAGGTGTAATATGGCGTTTACTGTGACAGCGTCCCAGAGTGACAGGAGAGGATACAGGAATGTACACATCAGGATAACAGATGGGATCCGGTCCTGGAGCACTGAGCCAGCCTTAGGAGGCATCTGATGAGTAAGAAATGGCGTCCAGATACCCGGATCGTGACAGGGTGAAGTTCACTTGTTTCCAACAAAAAGGATGGGTACATCGTATAAGGCGTACCTTCAGGTGGCATTTTCCATGGCTTTTTACCAGGTTCTACTATGCACATCTAATGTTGCCTGACGCAGAAGCTTACGCAACTTATACAAAACCCTGAGATTATCTTATTACTTTTTCACCAATCTATTATGTCTTTTAGACACATATTGTCTTGCCATAAATAATGTGGGCATTTACTAGTGACTATTGGCAGATAAGGTGCTTTCATCCAGACACCACTTTCTCATTTCTCTCAGTTTGTCACCTTACCTCTCGCTGTGAGGCTTTGCTGTTGGGACTTTTGAGACGCAAGCCTGTTTCTCCTTCTCGCATGGGGCCCTATGTCCGCTTAACAGACGGGTGTCTCAAATAACCATAACAGGACTATCTGCTCTGCAGGACAACAGCCAAATATTTGTCCATAGTCTTGAAATGTTTGCACCCAAGTGTGCCCTGGCCTTGGGCACAACTGGCTCAAAGAGGCAGTCAAGAAACAGCATCTGTTACTTAATATACAAGTACATCTAAAAACAAAGGTTCCTATATCAATACATTATGCATGGGATATCATAAATGGAATATTTCTTAGAAACCAGCAGTCAAAAATTTCAAAGAAAAAAGTATATTTTTTTATTCTTAGCTCATTTTGAGCTGCTGTCATCGGTGGGGTGGTATTCATGTGACCGACGGTCGGGAGACCGACGGTCACATGACCTCCTCCAGCTTCCCGACCCCCACTATCCCGATGGTCGGCATGCCGACCAACAGGGACTATTTCCACTCGTGGGTGTCCACGACACCCATAGAGCGGGAATATAACCCGTGGCGACCGTAGGTCGCCACCGAGCCCACAGCGTGGCGAGCGCAGCGAGCCCGCAAGGGGCTTTCTGCACTCGCCTCTCCCCACCGGGATCCCGGCGTCGGTATGCTGCTGGGATCCCGGCGTCGGTAAGCTGACCGCCGGTCAGGAGACCGCCGGTCAGCCATACTACACCCCATCAGTGTATTTCACCCTCCCTCACACACTTATGATTTCTTTGAACACTTCTTCCATCTTTGAGCACAGCGTGCAACTGGACAATACCACTGAGCTCAAAATGAGGGAATTAAAGAGATCACAACAGTAACACATCAACCAGGGCCGGATTAACAATGGGGCGGATGGAGCTGCAGTTCCAGGCCTCCCCATTAAAATAGACCTACAGGATCCCCTGCTGCTGTAGACAGGAAAAAAAAATCCCTGCTACAGTAGCCTGCCACCAGCCATCCGAGTCCGTGCCACCCCCACACGCCCCCATCCAGCAGCCCCACCCCCGCACCACTGGTGAATGAAATGCCACGGCCATCAACTGTATGTGGCGGCACAATAAATGGGCTCATAAAAAAACCATATATATCTATATATACACATACACACATTTTTAAATATACCCGAGCCCATTGGAGACTTCCACTGTCCGTCCGTCCCCGTCCCCCCTTCCCCATCCGCAGGAGCCTCTCCTCCAGTGTAAACTGGCCTGTGCTGGGGAGGCAGCTCACTGATTCTGACACCGGTATATGATTTTGTAGTAGCGTGTGTGTGTAATTAGAGATGAACGCCTGAAATTTTTCGGGTTTTGTGTTTTGGTTTTGGGTTCGGTTCCGCGGCCGTGTTTTGGGTTCGAACGCGTTTTGGCAAAACCTCACCGAATTTTTTTTGTCGGATTCGGGTGTGTTTTGGATTCGGGTGTTTTTTTCAAAAAACACTAAAAAACAGCTTAAATCATAGAATTTGGGGGTCATTTTGATCCCAAAGTATTATTAACCACAAAAACCATAATTTACACTCATTTTCAGTCTATTCTGAATACCTCACACCTCACAATATTATTTTTAGTCCTAAAATTTGCACCGAGGTCGCTGTGTGAGTAAGATAAGCGACCCTAGTGGCCGACACAAACACCGGGCCCATCTAGGAGTGGCACTGCAGTGTCACGCAGGATGTCCCTTCCAAAAAACCCTCCCCAAACAGCACATGACGCAAAGAAAAAAAGAGGCGCAATGAGGTAGCTGTGTGAGTAAGATTAGCGACCCTAGTGGCCGACACAAACACCGGGCCCATCTAGGAGTGGCACTGCAGTGTCACGCAGGATGTCCCTTCCAAAAAACCCTCCCCAAACAGCACATGACGCAAAGAAAAAAAGAGGCGCAATGAGGTAGCTGTGTGAGTAAGATTAGCGACCCTAGTGGCCGACACAAACACCGGGCCCATCTAGGAGTGGCACTGCAGTGTCACGCAGGATGTCCCTTCCAAAAAACCCTCCCCAAACAGCACATGACGCAAAGAAAAAAAGAGGCGCAATGAGGTAGCTGTGTGAGTAAGATTAGCGACCCTAGTGGCCGACACAAACACCGGGCCCATCTAGGAGTGGCACTGCAGTGTCACGCAGGATGTCCCTTCCAAAAAACCCTCCCCAAACAGCACATGACGCAAAGAAAAAAAGAGGCGCAATGAGGTAGCTGACTGTGTGAGTAAGATTAGCGACCCTAGTGGCCGACACAAACACCGGGCCCATCTAGGAGTGGCACTGCAGTGTCACGCAGGATGTCCCTTCCAAAAAACCCTCCCCAAACAGCACATGATGCAAAGAAAAAGAAAAGAAAAAAGAGGTGCAAGATGGAATTGTCCTTGGGCCCTCCCACCCACCCTTATGTTGTATAAACAAAACAGGACATGCACACTTTAACCAACCCATCATTTCAGTGACAGGGTCTGCCACACGACTGTGACTGATATGACGGGTTGGTTTGGACCCCCCCCAAAAAAGAAGCAATTAATCTCTCCTTGCACAAACTGGCTCTACAGAGGCAAGATGTCCACCTCATCTTCACCCTCCGATATATCACCGTGTACATCCCCCTCCTCACAGATTATCAATTCGTCCCCACTGGAATCCACCATCTCAGCTCCCTGTGTACTTTGTGGAGGCAATTGCTGCTGGTCAATGTCTCCGCGGAGGAATTGATTATAATTCATTTTAATGAACATCATCTTCTCCACATTTTCTGGATGTAACCTCGTACGCCGATTGCTGACAAGGTGAGCGGCGGCACTAAACACTCTTTCGGAGTACACACTTGTGGGAGGGCAACTTAGGTAGAATAAAGCCAGTTTGTGCAAGGGCCTCCAAATTGCCTCTTTTTCCTGCCAGTATAAGTACGGACTGTGTGACGTGCCTACTTGGATGCGGTCACTCATATAATCCTCCACCATTCTATCAATGTTGAGAGAATCATATGCAGTGACAGTAGACGACATGTCCGTAATCGTTGTCAGGTCCTTCAGTCCGGACCAGATGTCAGCATCAGCAGTCGCTCCAGACTGCCCTGCATCACCGCCAGCGGGTGGGCTCGGAATTCTGAGCCTTTTCCTCTCACCCCCAGTTGCGGGAGAATGTGAAGGAGGAGATGTTGACAGGTCGCGTTCCGCTTGACTTGACAATTTTGTCACCAGCAGGTCTTTCAACCCCAGCAGACCTGTGTCTGCCGGAAAGAGAGATCCAAGGTAGGCTTTAAATCTAGGATCGAGCACGGTGGCCAAAATGTAGTGCTCTGATTTCAACAGATTGACCACCCGTGAATCCTTGTTAAGCGAATTAAGGGCTGCATCCACAAGTCCCACATGCCTAGCGGAATCGCTCCCTTTTAGCTCCTTCTTCAATGCCTCCAGCTTCTTCTGCAAAAGCCTGATGAGGGGAATGACCTGACTCAGGCTGGCAGTGTCTGAACTGACTTCACGTGTGGCAAGTTCAAAGGGCATCAGAACCTTGCACAACGTTGAAATCATTCTCCACTGCACTTGAGACAGGTGCATTCCACCTACTATATCGTGCTCAATTGTATAGGCTTGAATGGCCTTTTGCTGCTCCTCCAACCTCTGAAGCATATAGAGGGTTGAATTCCACCTCGTTACCACTTCTTGCTTCAGATGATGGCAGGGCAGGTTCAGTAGTTTTTGGTGGTGCTCCAGTCTTCTGTACGTGGTGCCTGTACGCCGAAAGTGTCCCGCAATTTTTCTGGCCACCGACAGCATCTCTTGCACGCCCCTGTCGTTTTTTAAAAAATTCTGCACCACCAAATTCAAGGTATGTGCAAAACATGGGACGTGCTGGAATTTGCCCATATTTAATGCACGCACAATATTGCTGGCGTTGTCCGATGCCACAAATCCACAGGAGAGTCCAATTGGGGTAAGCCATTCCGCGATGATCTTCCTCAGTTGCCGTAAGAGGTTTTCAGCTGTGTGCGTATTCTGGAAAGCGGTGATACAAAGCGTAGCCTGCCTAGGAAAGAGTTGGCGTTTGCGAGATGCTGCTACTGGTGCCGCCGCTGCTGTTCTTGCGGCGGGAGTCCATACATCTACCCAGTGGGCTGTCACAGTCATATAGTCCTGACCCTGCCCTGCTCCACTTGTCCACATGTCCGTGGTTAAGTGGACATTGGGTACAACTGCATTTTTTAGGACACTGGTGAGTCTTTTTCTGACGTCCGTGTACATTCTCGGTATCGCCTGCCTACAGAAGTGGAACCTAGATGGTATTTGGTAACGGGGGCACACTGCCTCAATAAATTGTCTAGTTCCCTGTGAACTAACGGCGGATACCGGACGCACGTCTAACACCAACATAGTTGTCAAGGACTCAGTTATCCGCTTTGCAGTAGGATGACTGCTGTGATATTTCATCTTCCTCGCAAAGGACTGTTGAACAGTCAATTGCTTACTGGAAGTAGTACAAGTGGGCTTACGACTTCCCCTCTGGGATGACCATCGACTCCCAGCGGCAACAACAGCAGCGCCAGCAGCAGTAGGCGTTACACGCAAGGATGCATCGGAGGAATCCCAGGCAGGAGAGGACTCGTCAGAATTGCCAGTGACATGGCCTGCAGGACTATTGGCATTCCTGGGGAAGGAGGAAATTGACACTGAGGGAGTTGGTGGGGTGGTTTGCGTGAGCTTGGTTACAAGAGGAAGGGATTTACTGGTCAGTGGACTGCTTCCGCTGTCACCCAAAGTTTTTGAACTTGTCACTGACTTATTATGAATGCGCTGCAGGTGACGTATAAGGGAGGAAGTTCCGAGGTGGTTAACGTCCTTACCCCTACTTATTACAGCTTGACAAAGGGAACACACGGCTTGACACCTGTTGTCCGCATTTCTGGTGAAATACCTCCACACCGAAGAGCTGATTTTTTTGGTATTTTCACCTGGCATGTCAACGGCCATATTCCTCCCACGGACAACAGGTGTCTCCCCGGGTGCCTGACTTAAACAAACCACCTCACCATCAGAATCCTCCTGGTCAATTTCCTCCCCAGCGCCAGCAACACCCATATCCTCCTCATCCTGGTGTACTTCAACACTGACATCTTCAATCTGACTATCAGGAACTGGACTGCGGGTGCTCCTTCCAGCACTTGCAGGGGGCGTGCAAATGGTGGAAGGCGCATGCTCTTCACGTCCAGTGTTGGGAAGGTCAGGCATCGCAACCGACACAATTGGACTCTCCTTGTGGATTTGGGATTTCAAAGAACGCACAGTTCTTTGCGGTGCTTTTGCCAGCTTGAGTCTTTTCAGTTTTCTAGCGAGAGGCTGAGTGCTTCCATCCTCATGTGAAGCTGAACCACTAGCCATGAACATAGGCCAGGGCCTCAGCCGTTCCTTGCCACTCCGTGTGGTAAATGGCATATTGGCAAGTTTACGCTTCTCCTCCGACAATTTTATTTTAGGTTTTGGAGTCCTTTTTTTACTGATATTTGGTGTTTTGGTTTTGACATGCTGTGTACTATGCCATTGGGCATCGGCCTTGGCAGACGACGTTGCTGGCATTTCATCGTCTCCGCCATGACTAGTGGCAGCAGCTTCAGCACGAGGTGGAAGTGGATCTTGATCTTTCCCTAATTTTGGAACCTCAACATTTTTGTTCTCCATATTTTAATAGGCACAACTAAAAGGCACCTCAGGTAAACAATGGAGATGGATGGATTGGATACTAGTATACAATTATGGACGGGCTGCCGAGTGCCGACACAGAGGTAGCCACAGCCGTGAACTACCGCACTGTACTGTGTCTGCTGCTAATATATAGACTGGTTGATAAAGAGATAGTATACTCGTAACTAGTATGTATGTATAAAGAAAGAAAAAAAAACCACGGTTAGGTGGTATATACAATTATGGACGGGCTGCCGAGTGCCGACACAGAGGTAGCCACAGCCGTGAACTACCGCACTGTACTGTGTCTGCTGCTAATATATAGACTGGTTGATAAAGAGATAGTATACTCGTAACTAGTATGTATGTATAAAGAAAGAAAAAAAAACCACGGTTAGGTGGTATATACAATTATGGACGGGCTGCCGAGTGCCGACACAGAGGTAGCCACAGCCGTGAACTACCGCACTGTACTGTGTCTGCTGCTAATATATAGACTGGTTGATAAAGAGATAGTATACTCGTAACTAGTATGTATGTATAAAGAAAGAAAAAAAAACCACGGTTAGGTGGTATATACAATTATGGACGGGCTGCCGAGTGCCGACACAGAGGTAGCCACAGCCGTGAACTACCGCACTGTACTGTGTCTGCTGCTAATATATAGACTGGTTGATAAAGAGATAGTATACTCGTAACTAGTATGTATGTATAAAGAAAGAAAAAAAAACCACGGTTAGGTGGTATATACAATTATGGACGGGCTGCCGAGTGCCGACACAGAGGTAGCCACAGCCGTGAACTACCGCACTGTACTGTGTCTGCTGCTAATATATAGACTGGTTGATAAAGAGATAGTATACTCGTAACTAGTATGTATGTATAAAGAAAGAAAAAAAAACCACGGTTAGGTGGTATATACAATTATGGACGGGCTGCCGAGTGCCGACACAGAGGTAGCCACAGCCGTGAACTACCGCACTGTACTGTGTCTGCTGCTAATATATAGACTGGTTGATAAAGAGATAGTATACTCGTAACTAGTATGTATGTATAAAGAAAGAAAAAAAAACCACGGTTAGGTGGTATATACAATTATGGACGGGCTGCCGAGTGCCGACACAGAGGTAGCCACAGCCGTGAACTACCGCACTGTACTGTGTCTGCTGCTAATATATAGACTGGTTGATAAAGAGATAGTATACTCGTAACTAGTATGTATGTATAAAGAAAGAAAAAAAAACCACGGTTAGGTGGTATATACAATTATGGACGGGCTGCCGAGTGCCGACACAGAGGTAGCCACAGCCGTGAACTACCGCACTGTACTGTGTCTGCTGCTAATATATAGACTGGTTGATAAAGAGATAGTATACTCGTAACTAGTATGTATGTATAAAGAAAGAAAAAAAAACCACGGTTAGGTGGTATATACAATTATGGACGGGCTGCCGAGTGCCGACACAGAGGTAGCCACAGCCGTGAACTACCGCACTGTACTGTGTCTGCTGCTAATATATAGACTAGTTGATAAAGAGATAGTATACTCGTAACTAGTATGTATGTATAAAGAAAGAAAAAAAAACCACGGTTAGGTGGTATATACAATTATGGACGGGCTGCCGAGTGCCGACACAGAGGTAGCCACAGCCGTGAACTACCGCACTGTACTGTGTCTGCTGCTAATATATAGACTGGTTGATAAAGAGATAGTATACTCGTAACTAGTATGTATGTATAAAGAAAGAAAAAAAAACCACGGTTAGGTGGTATATACAATTATGGACGGGCTGCCGAGTGCCGACACAGAGGTAGCCACAGCCGTGAACTACCGCACTGTACTGTGTCTGCTGCTAATATATAGACTGGTTGATAAAGAGATAGTATACTCGTAACTAGTATGTATGTATAAAGAAAGGAAAAAAAACCACGGTTAAGTGGTATATACAATTATGGACGGGCTGCCGAGTGCCGACACAGAGGTAGCCACAGCCGTGAACTACCGCACTGTACTGTGTCTGCTGCTAATATAGACTGGTTGATAAAGAGCTAGTATACTCGTAACTAGTATGTATGTATAAAGAAAGAAAAAAAAACCACGGTTAGGTGGTATATACAATTATGGACGGGCTGCCGAGTGCCGACACAGAGGTAGCCACAGCCGTGAACTACCGCACTGTACTGTGTCTGCTGCTAATATAGACTGGTTGATAAAGAGATAGTATACTACTAATATTATATATACTGGTGGTCAGGTCACTGGTCACTAGTCACACTGGCAGTGGCACTCCTGCAGCAAAAGTGTGCACTGTTTTAATATAATATTATGTACTCCTGGCTCCTGCTATAACCTATAACTGGCACTGCAGTAGTGCTCCCCAGTCTCCCCCACAATTATAAGCTGTGTGAGCTGAGCAGTCAGACAGATATATAATATATATAGATGATGCAGCACACTGGCCTGAGCCTGAGCAGTGCACACAGATATGGTATGTGACTGACTGAGTCACTGTGTGTATCGCTTTTTTCAGGCAGAGAACGGATATATTAAATAAACTGCACTGTGTGTCTGGTGGTCACTCACTATATAATATATTATGTAATATGTACTCCTGGCTCCTGCTATAACCTATAACTGGCACTGCAGTAGTGCTCCCCAGTCTCCCCCACAATTATAAGCTGTGTGAGCTGAGCAGTCAGACAGATAATCAGATATATATAATATTATATATAGATAATAGATGATGCAGCACACTGGCCTGAGCCTGAGCAGTGCACACAGATATGGTATGTGACTGAGTCACTGTGTGCTGTGTATCGCTTTTTTCAGGCAGAGAACGGATTATAAATAAAACTGGTGGTCAGTGTCACTATCAGCAAAACTCTGCACTGTACTGAGTACTCCTAATGCTCCCCAAAATTAGTAAATCAAGTGTCTCTCTAATCTATTCTAAACGGAGAGGACGCCAGCCACGTCCTCTCCCTATCAATCTCAATGCACGTGTGAAAATGGCGGCGACGCGCGGCTCCTTATATAGAATCCGAGTCTCGCGATAGAATCCGAGCCTCGCGAGAATCCGACAGCGTCATGATGACGTTCGGGCGCGCTCGGGTTAACCGAGCAAGGCGGGAAGATCCGAGTCGCTCGGACCCGTGAAAAAAAACATGAAGTTCGTGCGTAATAATACTATATATATATAGAGAATTCAGCACTCACCATAGCAAGCTCACTTGTCCTCACAACATCAATAAATAAATTATGGGGGTTTAGTTGGTGGATTGGCCAATGCACGGAAGCCTGCATACCGATTTTCAAGGTACCCCACCTTCATGCAGGTCCTGCACTATCACAAAGCCTAAAGAATTAAAACCTGGCAACTGTATCACATATAATATAACTGCAAATATGCCCACTAGGTTTAATGTATGCCTGCCACATATCTAGTGGCTTTTAAAGGCATACTAGTCACCTGACACAGCCGATAAATTACTAAGGAACAGCTGACACAGGTTTAGAACAATTAAGATTACACAGGGGTGCATGAAAAGGCCTGTGACCATGGTTGTTTTTATATATATATATATATATATAGTGATAAGGGTCCGGCACTCCCAATAAGCCTTCCAATACTTGTGTACTTGTGCTGGTGCCCTCACAAGCAATAATAAATAAAAGTTCCAAAGGTGCGGCACTCGAGCTGGTAAACATAAGAAAGACAGACTACAGTCCTGTATTGTAGTCTATTTTTCTTACGTTTACCTTACGTTTACCAGCTCGAGTGCCGCACCTTTTTGGAGGATATATTGGGCAGTGCGACACCTCTGCTAGTGTAGACTGCTACGCAAGGCACCTGGAACTGGTAACTACTTCTGCACCTTCAGGAATTCTTCTCACTTTTGCACGCGCACTTTTTTGCGCATTTGGATATTTTTATTAATGCGGATAAGGAATCACTGCAGCATGGCAGCTAAACAGTGAATGGATGAAGAAGTCACTACATTTCTATTACAATGTGATAACTACGATACGCTTAGCTTCTCTGACTTGGAAGCTGAATGCATTTGAATAAAGAGTCAGCCTTTGATGATATACCAGTCACAACCCATGATGATGCATTCAGGGAATTAGTTAAACTAAAAAAGCGGGAAGTGGTCTATCTGTACCGTAGTCGGACGTTATCTGACTACTTTCGTGATAAATAACAAATACCGAGAGGATTTCGTGTGGACAATGCACCCACCGTCGGGAGGCACAATATCAGCTTCTGTAAAAGATGGATCGCAGTGCTTAATAAGTGTTCCATGTATCTTCTTCTCCTTGTGATAGAGGAATCGACACGTGAATACAAACTGACAAAGGAGAATATAACCAAATATGAAGTTGAACATGGAGCCTTGCTAACACAGGATCCTTCTAGATTAACTATATATATATATATATATATATACTAGGTGATTCATCGCGCCCTACGGGCGCTCTTCACACCGTCGGTTGGGGCTACGCCCCGTTAACCCCTGCACACCTTTGAACATACGCAGGCTGGTAGATAACAGAATCGGAAACGCAGGGCAGTTTAGAGGGCATACAGAAATGGTGTCTGGTTGAGAAACGATAGAGAGGCGTGGAGGGGGGAATGTAGAGAAACGCTGTGCGATCAGTAAAGGATAGGGAGAGGCAGGGTGGTAGGGAGAGGATAAAGAGAGGGAAGGTGTTAGAGAGAAAATACCGTTGCAAGAGGCTATGACCGGTTAACACCTGCACGGGCTTCAGCTGTGCTATAATTGTTATTATATGGAGTATTACCTGAATTTTTTTTTCATGGCAGTGGGTAAATATTGTAAGGGGGGAGGGCGTGCGATTGTCAAGGGGGCGAAGCCCTTTGTGAGGGCATGCAGAGTGGCCACAGGGCACAATGAATAACATAGTGTAGTATATACTGCTAGTGTCTGCATCATGAAGTACCAGATGACTAACAGCAATGCACTGTAGATAAGACACCAAAGTGCTGTGGCCACAGGTAGCAGAGCCGCTTATACACACAATGGCCACAGGTAGCAGAGCCGCTTATACACACAATACCCCCAGGTAGCAGAACCGCTTATACACACAATACCCAACAGGTAACAGTGTCGCTTATACACACAGTGCCCACAGGTAGCAGGGCAGCTTATACACACAGTGCCCACAGGTAGCAGAGGCGCTTATACACAATACCCACAGGTAGCAGAGGCGCTTATACACACAGTGCCCACAGGTAGCAGAGACGCTTTTACACACAATACCTACAGGTAACAGAGGTGCTTATACACACAGTGCACACAGGTAGCAGATGTGCTTATACACACAATAGGCACAGGTAGCAGAGCCACGTATACACACAATACCCACAGGTAGCAGAGCCACGTATACACACAATACCCACAGGTAGCAGAGCTGCTTATACACACAGTGCCCACAGGTAGCAGAGCCGCTTATACACACAGTGGCCACAGGTAGCAGAGCCGCTTATACACACAATACCCACAAGTTGCAGAGGCGCTTATACACACAGTGGCCACAGGTAGCAGAGGCGCTTATACACACAATGGGCACAGGTAGCAGAGGCGCTTATACACACAATGGGCACAGGTAGCAGAGCCACGTATACACACAATACCCACAGGTAGCAGAGCCGCGTATAGACACAGTGGCCACAGGTAGCAGAGTTGGTTCTACACACAATGGCCACAGGTAGCAGAGCCGCTTATACACATAGTGCCCACAGGTAGCAGCGCCACTTATACACAATGGCCACAGGTAGCAGTGTCGCTTATACACATAATGGCCACAGTATTAGTATACTCACAAAAGTTTGGGGGGTTTGGAAAGGGGGTGGGTTCAGTGAGGTGCCTATCCGTGCGGCTGATCAGCCCGATTCAGGGCATCACTTGTAGCGGCTGCAGATGGTGTCCGAGGTGCTACGTGTGGTGGAGGGGTGGGTGTGGGAGGGTGTCCAGAGGTGTTGTGGGTGGTGGAGGGGTGGGTGCAGGGGCACGGATGGCGGAAAGGGTGCAGAGGTGCTGTGGGTGGGGGAGGGGGAGGTGTAGAGGGAGCGCGGATGGGGAGTGTAAATGCTGTTGGTGGGGGAGGGGTGGGTGCGGGGGACTGTGGATGAAGGAGGGGGTATGGAGGTGATGTGTGTGTGGGAGGGGTGATGTAGGGGTGTGCGCTTGGAGGTGCAGGGGGGATGAGCTTAGGGGATGGGTTTCAGAAGTGCTGTGGGTGGGGGAGGTGTGGGTGTGGGATGGCAAGGATGGGAGATGTAGATGTTGTGGATGGGGGAGGGGTTGATGCGGGGGAGCTGTGGATGGGGGAGGGAGTCCGGAGGGGGTTCGGGTGGTGGTCCAGAGGTGTTGCGGGTGGGGGAGGGGCAGGTGTGGGAGGTCCGCAGATGGGGAGGGTGTCTGTAGATAATGCGGGTGGGTAGGTGCTGTGGGAGTGGCGGGTGCGGGGGTGTTGCGGGTGGGGTAGGTGATCTGGATGTGCGGTAGCCAGGGGAGGGGCGGGTGCGAGGATGACACGGATGGGGGAGTGGGTCCGAGGGTGCTGTGGATGAGTGAGGGGTGGGTTACGGCGGTTGTGGCGGCCCGGGTGTGCTGCTGCGGTGGGTGGGGGAGGGTGCCGGTGTAGGGATACCGAGGTTGGGGTAGGGTGGGGGTGCAGCTGCGGCGGGTGGGGGAGCGCCGGGGGTGGGGAAGAGGCGGGTATGGGGATGCTGTGGGTGGGGTGCCAGGGGGGGGGGGGGGGCGTGAGGGGGTGTGGATGGGGTCTGTAGATGCTGCTGGTGGTGGAGGGGCAGGTGCGGGAGGCTGTGCGGGTGCTGTGCGTGGGGGAGGGGTGATGTAGGGGAAGGTGGGGTTGCAGGGGTGTGGGGGTTAGGTGATGGGTTGTAGAAGTGCTGCGGGTGGGGGAGGTGTGGGTGCGGGATGGGGTATGTAGATGCTGCGGGTGGCTGCAGGGGAGCCGTGGATGGGGGAGGGGGTCCTGAGGTGCTGTGGGTGGTGGTCCAGAGGTGCGGAGGGTGGTGGAGGGGAAGGTGTGGTAGGTGTGCGAATGAGGGAAGGTGTCTATAGATGATGGTGGTGGGGGAGGGGCCGGAGGTGCTGTGGGTGGGGGAGTTGCGGCTGTGGGGGTGTTGTGGGGGTCCTGATGCGCGGCGGGTAGGGGAGGGGCGGGTGCGGGGATCAGAGGGCGCTGTTGGTGGGTGAGGGGCTGGTGTGGGGTTAACGCAGTTGGGGAGGGCCAGCTGTGGTGGTGTTGCGGGTGGTGGAGGGGCAGGTGCGTGGGTGTTGGGGGGGAGGGGCAGGTGCTGTGTGTGGGGGAGGGGGCCGTTTGCTGGGGTGGTGCGGTTGGGTGGGTGGGAGGTGGGTGTGAGGGTGCCACGGTTGCGGGGGCGGGTGGTGCTGCAGGTAGGGGAGGGGTGGGGGTGCTGGAGCAGGGGTGCTGTGAGTAGGGGTGGGGTGGGGGTGCCATGGGTGGGGGGTTGGGAGCAGGGGTGATGTGGGTGTGGGAGGGGTGGGGGGGCTGTGGGAGAAGCTGGTGTGGGAGTGCAGTGGGTGGAGGAGGGGGGGGGGTGCTGCGGGTGGTGGGCTGGTGCCATGGGTGGGGGGACAGGTGCGTGGGTGCAGGGGTGCTGCGGTTGGGGGGTGGGAGGCGGCTGCGGGGGTTTCCGTGGGTTGGGGGGGAGGGGGTTGCGGGAGCAGGGGTGTTGCGGATGGGAGAGGGGTGGGTGCAGGAGGGGCAGATGCGGTGGTGGTGCGGGTGGGGTGGAGGGTGTAGGGGTGTAGCGGGGGGAGAGGTGGGTATGGGGGTGGGGTGGGGGTGCCGCGAGTGGGGGAGGGGGCCGTTTGCCGGGGTGGTGCAGTTGGGTGGGTGTGAGGGTGCCATGGTTGCGGGGGCGGGTGAGGTGGGGGTGCTGCAGGTAGTGGAGGGGTGGGGGTGCGGGAGCAGGGGTGGTGTGCGAAGGGGAGGGGCGGGGGTGCCATGGGTGGGGGGTTGGGAGCTGGGGTGATGTGGGTGTGGGAGGGGTGGGGGGCTGTGGGAGAAGCTGGTGTGGGAGTGCTGTGGGTGGGGGATGGGGGGATGCTGGGGGTGAAGGTGTGGTGCCATGGGTGGGGGGTTGGGAGCTGGGGTGATGTGGGTGTGGGAGGGGTGGGGGGCTGTGGGAGAAGCTGGTGTGGGAGTGCTGTAGGTGGGGGATGCTGGGGGTGAAGGCGTGGTGCCATGGGTGGTGGGACAGGTGCGGGTGGGGTGGAGGGTGCAGGGGTGTAGCAGGGGGAGAGGTGGGTATGGGGGTGGGGGAGGGGCGGGGTGCCGCGGATGGGGGAGGGGCGGGGTTTGCTGCAGGTGTGGGGGCGGGAGTGCTGCGGGTGGGAGTGGATGTGGGGGGATGCGTTGGGTGCCGCGGATGGGGGAGGGCGCGGGTGTCGGTGCTACGGGCGGGGACGGGAGTGCCGCGGGTGGATGCCGCGGGTGGGCGGCCGCGGATGTTGGTGCTACGGGTGGGGGAGAGGGCGGGAGTGGCGCGGGTGCTGGGTGGATGCGGTTGGTTGCCGCGGGTGGGAGGGGGAGCGAGTGCGGCTGTCAGTGTTAGCATTGTCCCCTGAACTCTGCAGCAGCCGCTAGTCTGTGAGGCGGGTAGTGTGAGTTCCGCTCACAGTCAGCGGCTGCAGTGTCACCAGGGAGTGTACGGGGAGGAGGGAGACAGGGGACAGGGCGGAGACGGGGAGGGGACAGGGCGGAGACGGGGAGGGGACTGGGCGGGGATGGGCGGTCAGAGGGAGAGGACTTCTGGTAGATCTGTGCCTGTGACTCCGCCCAGCATTACGGCCAGGCACAAAATCACAGAGTTGGGCTAATATATAGGAGATATATATACATATACACTACACATATATGTATATATATATACTTGCTATTGTTCAGATGCAATCCATCGCGACAAAAAAGATGCCACCTGACCGAGAAGTCTGCCCAATGTTCCAGGAAAACAAATCCCTCCTTCCTCCACCAATCTCTTAGCCACACATTTACCTCCCTAAGCTCCCTCTGCCTCCCTGGGTTAGCGCATGGCAGAGAATATTACCTTAGATGTCCTTGCTCTAAGTCTTCATCCTAAGGGGATCATTTCGACCTGATTGCACGCTAGGAGTTTTCGCTGTGCTGTGATCAGGTCAAAACTGTGCATGCGTATGCACTGCAATGCACAGGAGCGTCGTATGGCTACAAAGCGGATCGTTGCTGAGCAATGGATTTAACGAAGAATACATTTGCACAGCAGATTGCAAGGAGATTGACAGGAAAAGGGCATTTGTGGGTGTCAACTGACCGTTTTCTGGGAGTGGTTGGAAAACGCAGGCGTGTCCAAGCGTTTGCAGGGCAGCTGTCTGACGTCAATTCCGGGTCAGAACAGGCTGAAGTGATCACAGCGGCTGAGCAAGTTCTGAAGTACTCAGAATCTGCACAAATGTTTTTTGTACCGTTCGGCTGCACATGCGATCGCACACTTGCAAAGCAAACATACACTCCCCTATAGACGGCGACTATCTGATCGCAGCGCTGCAAAAAATAGCTAGCAAGCTATCAGGTCGGAATGACCGCTTAGGTCTCAATACAGGTTGAGTATCCCATATCCAAAATGCTTGGGACCAGAAGTATTATGGATATCGGATTTTTCCGTATTTTGGAATAATTGCATACCATAATGAGATAGTGGGGGTCATTCCGAGTTGTTCGCTCGCAAGCTGCTTTTAGCAGCTTTGCACACGCTAAGCCGCCGCCTACTGGGAGTGAATCTTAGCTTATCAAAATTGCGAACGAAAGATTAGCAAAATTGCGATTAGACACTTCTTAGCAGTTTCTGAGTAGCTTCAAACTTACTCGGCATCTGCGATCAGTTCAGTGCTTGTCGTTCCTGGTTTGATGTCATAAACACACCCAGCGTTCGCCCAGACACTCCTCCGTTTCTCCAGCCACTCCCGCGTTTTTCCCAGAAACGGTAGCGTTTTTTCACACACTCCCATAAAATGGCCAGTTTCCGCCCAGAAACACCCACTTCCTGTCAATCACATTACGATCAACAGAACGAAGAAAAAACCTCGTAATGCCATGAGTAAAATACCTAACTGCATAGCAAATTTACTTGACGCAGTTGCAGTGCGAACATTGCGCATGCGCAGTTAGCGGAAAATCGCTGCGTTGCGAAGAAAAATACCGAGCGAACAACTCGGAATGACCCCCATTGTGGCAATGGGACCCAAGTCTAAGCACAGAATACATTTATGTTTCATATACACCTTGGGGGTCATTCCGAGTTGTTCGCTCGCAAGCTGCTTTTAGCAGCTTTGCACACGCTAATCCACCGCCTACTGGGAGTGAATCTTAGCTTATCAAAATTGCGAACGAAAGATTCGCAATATTGCGAAAAGACTTCTCTATGCAGTTTCTGAGTAGCACGAGACTTACTCTGCCAGTGCGATCAGTTCAGTGAGTTTCGTTCCTGGTTTGACGTCACAAACACACCCAGCGTTCGCCCAGACACTCCTCCGTTTCTCCAGCCACTCCCGCGTTGTTCCCAGAAACGGTAGCGTTTTTTCACACACTCCCATAAAACGGCCAGTTTCCGCCCAGAAACACCCACTTCCTGTCAATCACATTACGATCACCAGAACGAAGAAAAAAACCTTGTAATGCCGTGAGTAAAATTCCTAACTGCATAGCAAATTTACTTGGCGCAGTCGCACTGCGGACATTGCGCATGCGCATTCGCGACTAATCGCTCCGTTGCGAGAAAAAAATAACGAGCGAACAACTCGGAATGACCCCCCTTATACACACAGCCTGAAGGTCATTTTAGCCAATATTTGTAATAAATTTGTGCATTAAACAAAGTTTGTGTACATACACACAATTTCACTTATGTTTCATATACACCTTCTACACACAACCTGAAGGCAATTTAATATAATATTTTTAATAACTTTGTGTATTAAACAAAGTTTTTGTTCAAAGATCCATCCGAACACAAAGGTTTCACTATCTCAGTCTCACTCAAAAAATTCCGTATTTCGGAATATTTGGATATGGGATACTCAACCTGTAATCGTTTTTAAGGACATCCCACCTACCACTAATTTTGTCATTGATGCCAACGTGCACCAAGGCCGCCGGGTCTTTCCCAGCCCCTCCCAACAATCTGTCTACCCGATCCGCAATGTGTTGTACCCGAGCACCCGGAACACAACATACTGTACGACGATTGCGGGCTGGTAGCAGATTGCCCTATTTGCCTTTCTAATAACTGAATCCCCTACCACCACAATCTGACTAAGTACCTTGCTAGCAACTTTCCCCTCTGTGCTGGTGTGCCCATTCCTTTGGTTGCTAGAGGAAACAGTCTCTGCCAGCTCTGCCAAGTCTGTACTGCCATTCACAATATCTTCATCCAATCAGGTGAACCTGCTGGGATTTGTTTTTTTAATAAAGTAATTTTTATTCAACAGTCTGGAGAATAAGGTACAGACATTGCAGAGCATTAGCACATCACAAAAAATAAATCAGTTAACTTTGAATCAGAACCTAATTTTTGAAGTAATTTCACAACTGTGGAGTATCAGGACATGTCTATGAGGGTATAGTACAGAAAGTTTCCTGTTGTGCAGATCAGTTAGGTCTGCAAGATCAGTAGCCATATATATATAAATCCACATTTAACTTTTATATTAACGCCCTTAAACTAACCAATAGGAAACAGAAAAAAAAAAAAAAAAAACAGAAGCAAAGTGAGAAGGAATATCCTGACTCAGGACCACATTAATCGTGCTGTTGAATAGACGACCACGCAGGGCTCAGCCGCCAAGCGTCTCAAATACATCATGAAACAGTAAATCTTGGAAAATTAACACTTCAGTGTCCTCTATAGTTGTGGGATCGGGTGAGAATGGGGGGAGTCAAGCCATGGAGACCAGACCCTCTCGAATTTGGCTGATGCGTTTTGTTTCATATATACATATCTTTCTTTAATTATTGTATCATTGATTAAGGTCTGAAGCGCAGAAACCAAAGGGGCTCTAGGGGCCATCCATAGCCTCGCAATGCAAACCTTAGCCAAGGCACATACACTGTGAGCATAAAGACCCAACGAAACAGACATAGAAGTAGAGCATCCCATCCCCAGAATACAGAATTGAGGGGTAAGCAGTCCGCCAGTCACTCCCGTACTCTCCAGAATTGACCTAACCACCAACCAGAACACCCTCAGCCTCGGGCAATCCCACAGTAGATGCCAAAATGTTCCCACCTCCCCCTCGCACTTAGGACAAAGGCCAGATCCGCCTGTACCAAAAGTAGCCAGTCTAGCTGGAGTCATATATGTTCTGTGTAAAATGAAGAATTGAATTTGCTGATATCTGAGAGACTTGGTAACTTTGGCAGGGTATTCCAGAGCAAGGGCCCAGTCCTCCTCAGCTATTAAACCCATATCCTCCTCCCACCTTCCACGGAGACGTGTCAGAGGGTCCTCATGGAGCTTAGTAAGCAAATATCCATACGCCAGGGAGACCATCTTAGCTCGACCCAAAGTAGCCACAAAGGTCTTGATGGGAAATGGGAGGATTCGTGGGGGGGACTCAGCAAACTGGGACCGGAGGGCGTGACGGAGCTGGAGATATCTGAAAAAATAGGAATTGGGTAAGTCAAACTCATCTTTCAGTTGTTGAAAGGATTTGAGTACATTATCTAGGTAGAGTTGAGAAATAGAAACCACCAATCTAGGGGCCCATACCTCCCGCCCCTCAAGCGTATGCAATTCTGGGAGCCAGTCAGAGTACCAAAGGGGGGTATCTGGGTCCATACCATCGTATCGCAAAAGGACTCTCAGGGCCCGCCATATCTTTAAGGCCTGGAAAATAATAGGGGGAAGAAACCGAGCTATGCTCCCACTCAGCAGCACCTGCATAGGAGAGAGGTGGGGGAAGTAACAGCGAATGAACTCACAATGTAAAGAGTTAACCTCAGAATCCTGCGCCCACACACTAATATGAGTCATCTGAGCAGCGTAGTAATATATCTGAAAATTAGGCAGAGCCAGGCCACCGTCAGAGCGCTGCCTGGTAAAGGTATTTAGTTGTATCCTAGGTCGCTTGTTAGCCCATATCAGAGAGGATAGGACACTATTCAATTTTCTAAAGAATGGCGGATAAATATATACCGGGGACTGGAGAATAATGTATAAAAGTTTGGGCAGTATAATCATTTTAATGAGATTAACCCTGCCAGACACCGTCAGTGGAAGTTTACACCAGGCCTTGGATTTATCCACGACCCACCGCATAACTGGGTCCAGGTTCAGAGGGACAAAATCAGAAGGGTCATTAGTTATTTGAATCCCGAGGTATTTAAATTGTATCGTCCAACATAATGGCAGGGGGATTTTGGGAATAGTAGGGGGGGGGGGGGGGCTATGACTGGCATAATGTATGATTTAGACCAGTTAATTCTAAGACCCGAGTAATTACCAAAGCACTCAATCACACGGAGCAGAGTGGGCATTGACTTGGTATAATCCTGTAAAAACAACAACATGTCGTCGGCATAAAGAGCTATTCTATCCTCACGTGAACCCATACCGATTCCCACAATATCTGGGTGCGATCTTATCAAACAGGCCAGGGGCTCGATGGCCAGGGCAAACAGTGCGGGGGATAGGGGGCAGCCCTGCCTAGTACCACGGGACAGTTGAAAAGAGGGGGATACATAGCCGTTCACCAAGATCCTGGCACTCGGATGTTGATACAGTAATTTAGTCCATCTGATAAAGTTGGGTCCAAAGCCCATACAAGCCATCACCTCCCATAAATTAGCGTCGGTGGGAATCAGGGAAATCGGCCTATAGGAGTCTGGAGACCCAGGGTCCTTACCGGGCTTTGGAATCACTATTATAATCGCCTCTGACATAGAAAGGGGAAGTTCGTTATTGGCAAATATATCTAAGTATAGGGCATGGAGTCTGGGCCCAAAAAAATCGATATGATTCTTATAGACCTCGGAGGGAATCCCGTCACACCCCGGAGCCTTGCCATTAGGGGACATACCAATGGCCGCAGTCACCTCCTCGAGCGTCAAGGGCGCCTCCAGCAGCTCACAGGCTCCAGAGGAAAGTGCGGGCAGCGCAATACCCCTCAGGTAATATGAGAGACCTAGAGTAGAGCACGTCAATTGTGAGCTATATATCTCAGAGTAATAAGATCTGAATAATTGCGCAATGTCCGGCGTGGTGTCAACAAAGGAGCCATCCCCATCAGACATCTGGGTGATCGTAGACCCAGGACGATCATAATGTATCAGAAGGGCCAGGAGTCCCCCCGTCCTATCAGCCTGCATATAAATATTAGTAGCTTTAAAAAGGAGGGAACGTGAGTTTTTATCGGACAGGTGGGCTATCCAAGCCGACTGAGCCACTAGCCAGCGTACCTTCGTCGCGGGGGCACCATCTAGCAAGTATTGGGACTCTAGTTCCCTGGCATCACTTTCAAGGGCCTGTGCTCTTTCCCTTGAGGACATTTTATGAGCCGCTATGCGTCCAATATAGGAACCTCTCAAAAACGCCTTAAATGAATCCCTAACTACCGTACCCGGGGCTGCCCCTACATTATCGTTAAAGTACCCCCCCCCCCCCCACTGAGTCTCCAGGTCACTACAGTCACCTAGTTGGGTTAGCCAAGAGGGGTGCAGCTTCCAATAAGAGTGCCCCTTCTGACTTTCTACAGCAATAGTCATCACCAGAGGGGAGTGATCAGATACCACTCGAGCCTCATAGTGGATGTCAATGATCCTAGGGACAAGGGCAGGGGACACCAGCATCAGGTCAATCCTGGAGAAGGAGCCATGAGTACTGGAAAAACAGGAGAACTGACGGGCCGCAGGGTGACGGAGTCTCCACGCATCTACCCACTGCAAACTATCCAAGAAGTCAGCAAATTTGGTAGGGCCACCACCCGCTAGCGCAACATTCGGGGAGTGCCATCGGTCCAAGGATAAATCTAGGATATTATTAAAATCGCCCAGGCATATCACTGGGGTGGTAGGAGAAGGAGCAATAAAAGAGGCAGCCTGCTGCAGCACAGCATATGAAAAAGGAGGGGGGACATACACCGCTAAAATGTAATAGGGCTGGGAACTCAGTTTACATTCCATAAATACAAATCTTCCATACGGGTCAGTTTTGATCGACAACAATTCAAATTGCACTGATTTTTTAATCAGAACCGAGACACCCCTAGAAAAGGAAGAATGAGAGGCATGGTAAGCCCATCCCACCCAGGCCCGTCTTAAAGACAATAACCTATTTCCCTCTAAGTGGGTCTCACTGAGGCATGCAATATCCGGGTCATATTTCTTAATCATATTTAGAACCAAGGAGCGTTTGATTTTGTTATTCAGACCTCGGACATTCCATGCCAGAATTTTCAGGTTAATCATTCATAACCCCATGTAGATTCTATGTATCTCCCGGATAGACATTTCCCAAAATATGACTGAGAATCAACAGTATTAATACCAGCAACACTTGACGTATATAAGCCCCGCGCTATAAGCCATAGCGTCTGAATCATTAAACATCCTTGCTTCAGAAAAAACTTAGGTAAGAAAAATAACAAACTAAAGAAAAAAAAAAAAAAACAGCAACAAAGGAAGCCGCAACCAGCAGTTTCCCAATTATCCCTCCCCTCCCCGTACACCCCCCCGAACATCGGCATACTTATATCCCAAACCAACAACCCAAACTTCCAAGTGTTAAGAAAGCCTAGATCCTCAACTAAACCTCCAACCCTACTCTAATCAACACCACTTGGACGTAAAAGTCTTGAGCCACCAATGCAAAGGAGGGGGGCTCCCCGATCTATGATCGTTCCCTCCGGTAGTCCAGGCCCTAGCTTCTGCAACACAGGAGATCAGTCCGGAGCCAGCTGCCGAGCACCCGGTGCAAATCTGTCCAGCCATTGTGCCGCTTCTCTAGGGGAATTAAAGAACTTGGTCTCCCCATCCGCCACAACTCGGAGCCTTGAAGGAAACAGCATGGAATATGAGATGTTGAGGTCTCGCACACGCCGTTTAATGGGCATAAATTGGGCTCGGTCCTTCTGGACGTCTGCGGCAAAATCCGGGAAGGCCGACACCTTGACTCCATTACGGACCAACGGGCCCTTCGTACGACCTAGGCGGAGAACTGAGTCCCGGTCCTTATAATGCAGGAATTTGGCGATGAAGGTGGGAGGAGGGGCACCAGGAGGTAGCGGCCAAGATGGTATCCTATGTGCACGCTCCACCGTGAATTGAACCGTAAAGGACTCAGCGCCATACATCTCCTTAAGCCAAGATTCGAGGAAGTCCTCCGGCTGCGAACCCTCTTCTCTTTCAGGCAGGCCTACAAATCTTACATTATTTCTGCGCAGCCGTCCCTCCATGTCTAAGAGCTTGGTCTGAAGGGAGGAAACCTGCTGGGTCACTGTGGACACGGACTGCTTCAGGGGGCCACACATATCTTCCAGGTTGAAGACCCATGTTTCCGCCTCACCCACTCTCTCACGGATACGCTGAACATCTTGTCGGAGTAAGGAGAGGTCGCACTGCACCTTCTCCATCTTATCGGAGAGACGCTGCTCACTGCCAGCTATAGCCTCCAGCACCTGCTGAATAGACGACGCCTCCGCCACCCCGGGGAGCCGGCCGCAGACACAGAGGGGGAATCCGAGTGGGTCGGAGAGGCTCCCTGAGAAGGAGCCGATGACACCTTGGGAATGGATTGCCTGGCATATTTTTCTAGTTTGGCTGCGGCCGCACTCTGGCCTCCCTTAACCATATTGGACAGGAGCAGTCCCATCCACCCTAGGGCAGAGTTTTCTGTATAGAAGTGTAATTAGAAGGCGGTAGTAGCAAGGACGCACACAATTAGTGGCGGGAAGCAACCGTGCCCGGTCTTTGTGTCAAAATATCAATGGATAGAAAATACAGGCTTGTGTAGAAGTAGCAGCAATACGGACAGGAATATTGGAGAGGGAATATCCTGCAGCAATTTCGGGAGGCAAAGGCAGGATGTTGGTGTGTAGTACACTGAAGGATATTAGTGCAGTACAGCAGCGTAGTCAGTTCCAATCTATATGCAGCTCCTATGTGGCAGAATGGGAGAGCTGCGCAGCGGGAACACCCGACTGTGCTTCCAACGGTATGTTGAGTTAATATAGGTAATATAGATATTGAGAGGCTGAGAATGAATGAGAGCAACTGACAGTAAGGTCTCAGAGATCAAAAACAGTTCACTGGTCACAGGAGAATCCCATCAGGCAGCCCATCAGATGTGCAGGCATGGGCAGCAGCCTTTATAATCCACTCCCAAAATGGCCGCAGTGTCCCTTCCCCTTCCCCAGGAGTACCTGCTTATCCTCCTATCTTCAGGGTCTCTTCAGGGTCCCAGGTCACAGCCCCAGAGGCAGAGGAGAGGCTATCTCCCCCCCACAGTCTTTTCGTGGCGTCTGGCAGCAGCAGCAACCCGCCGCTCGAGCTCCGGGTGTCCCGCGGCTGAGGCCGCCAAAATCGAGGCCGGGGATCCGGAGGATTTGTAGGCCGCAGGGCCGGACGTCGGTGAGTGCCGCCTCTACGGGACCCGGAGACCACGGAGAGGGACGCCCGTCAGTGCCCAGCAGTACGGGGTGAGCGTTTCGGCCGGGTAGAAGCACCAGAGGGAGTCAGGATGAGTATCAGGAGTTTGGTAGCCGGGGAGCTCCCGAGACCTGCTGCCTACTCCTCAGCCGTCGTGGCCACGCCTCCGAACCTGCTGGGATTTAGCAGCTTCTTGCCACCTCTACCCCTTCTAACTGTAACCCAACTACTTACCTGTTTCTCCTCCTCTATGCTAGACCCATCCTGCTCCCCCAATGCATCCACAGTAAGTTACAGACTCTGCTCAAGATTGGCTTCCAAAGAGACCGTATGCCCACATCTTGTGCATTGGTACTCACCCTGGAACGGCTGCTCCAGGTATGCATACATGTGACAAGATATGCACTGGGTGAGACCATCAATCTTGTTTCCACTCATTCTGAGAGGGGTAACTAATTCCCTTTTTACCTGAAGTTAACTTTTAATTGATGTGTGTCCCTTCTAATATGTAGTGCCCAAACCAAAACACTACAATCCTCCTATACAATATACTGTAGTACTGCAATCCCCTTATAGCTCTACAATCCTCCTATACAATACTACAATCCCCTTATAGCACCAAAATACTCCTATAAAATATAGTACTACGATCCCCCTATAGCACCACAACCCTCCTCTATAGTTAGTACTACAATCCTCTTATAATGAATGTGTAACAGCGTATAAAAGTGAAATGTGTAACAGTGTATACAGTGATAATACTTGTGTGTTCGGAGGGTGTCTGGACCTCCTGCAGCACCACCCGGTCACTGCTTCCTGCTTTCCCTCTAGGGCCCCCAGCACCCGTCCTCTGCTTCCTCCATCCACGTTGCTCCCAGCACCTCCGTCAAACACATGTTCCAGCAGCGGCACCTCCGTCATGGGCTTGCTCCTGCCTCCCAGCTTCCTTCGTTCACTTCTGGTTCCTGCAGCTTCAGGTCTCGGTTCCTCCTCGCCACATCTCCTGCAGCACAGTGTCACAGCAATGCAGTATCACAGCCTCCTGTAGCGCAGTGTCACAGCCTCCTCACAGCCCTCTTCTCTGCTCACCAGCACAGAGTACTCCACCAATGTGAAAAACCTACACACAGGTGCTGGCATGGAGCTAACAGCTCACCTCCTGGCCCACGTGCTCCGAGCTACATGCTGCACAATCCTGGTCTCCGTGCTCCAAGTTCCATGCTGCACACTCCTGGCCCCCGTGCTCTGAGCTCCGTGGCGGACACTCTCTGCCTCTGGCGACTTCCGGTTACGGTCGCGCATTTCACTTCCGCCCTCTCAGCATCTCCCTTAATTTCGCCCTCACAGCATCAGCAGCATAGTGGAGCAACATTCATTTAAGTTTAAAAAACTAAATTATATGTAAGTTATGTATTATGTATATATACATGGGGGAGGAGGCAGAAAGGAGAAAAAAAATCATCAGCCACACTGACTGGGATACAACATACTTGACTACCCTCTCAGATCGGCCAGGGGGCTCCCAAAAATTGTGTGGTGCTCCTGGCCCCCTGGATAGGTAGGGAAGTCTCTCAGATCCAGCCTCACTCCCGCATCCCACCTTAGCCGTCCATTATAGGAGGCTTATGATGTGATTCATGCTGAATCACATCATCATAGTTCCATCCCCCGCTAGTCAATGCCAGTGATCGGTGCACTGAATAACAAGGGGCGGGGCTATGATGATGCAATCTTGCATCCACGCCGCTTGCTGCTCACCTGCAATGAGGCCACGCCCCCCAGTAATACCAACTTGGTTGCCCCCTCCCCCACGGGGCAGCCAGAAAGGTAAGTCTGGGATACACACATACAGATAGAGCCGCGCTAGTCATGGCTCCGTGTGTGTCTGGACGCACCCACCCGGGCGCTAGAATGGGAGAGCATCTCCGTTGCGCGCCCAGATGGAGACACTCAGAATGGGAGCGTCTCTGTGCACTCCCGGTGTGACTATGCTGATGGATTGCCTAGTCTTTCCGGGAGTGCACACCTGCGATGGAGTCGCCTCAGATGAGTGCAGCTCCATCTGTATGCAAACCGAGAGCAGGAGCACACTTGGGTGTGGGTAGTGACATTCATGAGAACAGGCAGAGGCACAGATTGTAAGGGGCAGTGGCACTTATGGGTAAGGGCAGGGGCAAACCTGGGTACTGGCATGGGTAGGGCCAGAAGTACACATGGAAAGGAGCAGTGGTGCATATGGAAGAGTGAGAAGCACATATGGGTAAGGGTGGGCACACATAGGTATTGGCAGTGGCACACAAGGTAGGGGCAGATGAACACAAGTGCACAGGGGCAGACTGGGAAACTGGGTTAGTCCTTGCTTGGCTGGACCGTTACCCCCTCAGTGTGTTAGGAAGCACCTGTATTCTGGAAGCAGACACCAGGTGGTCTAACACACCGGGGAGTGATCACCAAGCAGCCCCCGCAAGGGGATTTGGGCTTCACTGCCCCCGACGTGCATGTTGCGGCCCACTGCCTGGGTCACCTGGTATCTGCAAAGGAGTCCACAAGGAATTATTAAAATAATTTACTTGGAGAAATGCAGCTGATAAGGCAGGGGTTAATTGCAGAGTGACTGACACAGCAGGGCTAATGGCACGCAGGTTTGATGAGAGCTGAGCTGGATAACAAAAGGAAACGTAAACTTGCAGGCTGTATGTTCTGTATATCAGAGCTGGAATTTGGCAGGATTCACAGGAGTTTGTTTAGTGTCTGGATACAGAGTTGCAAGTACTGAATAGAGATGAGCGGGTTCGGTTCCTCGGAATCCGAACCCGCCCGAACTTCATTTTTTTTTACACGGGGCCGAGCGACTCGGATCTTCCCGCCTTGCTCGGTTAACCCGAGCGCGCCCGAACGTCATCATCCCGCTGTCGGATTCTCGCGAGGCTCGGATTCTATCGCGAGACTTGGATTCTATATAAGGAGCCGCGCGTCGCCGCCATTTTCACACGTGCATTGAGATTCATAGGGAGAGGACGTGGCTGGCGTCCTCTCCGTTTATAGAGAAGAGAGTGAGACTAGAGTAGAGAGAGACACAGTAGTAATTTGGGGAGCATTAGGAGGAGTACTACTACTTGCTGAAGTGATAGATAGATAGATAGATAGATAGATAGATAGATAGATAGATAGATAGATAGATAGATAGATAGATAGATAGATAGATAGTGTGACTGTATAATGTATATCTGACTTGTGGGGGAGACACTGACAGTGGGGAGCAGTTAGAGTCTGAGAGCAGGACTCAGGAGTACATATAACGTACAGTGCACACTTTTGCTGCCAGAGTGCCACACTGCCATTGTGACCACACTGACCACCAGTATAATATATATTGTGATTGTCTGCTTAGGAGTACTACTTGCAAGTTGCTGATAGTGTGACCAGTGACCTGACCACCAGTTTAATAATCACCACCAGTTTAATATATATATATATATATATAAAATTGTATATAATATATATATAATATTGTATACCACCTACCCGTTTTTTTCTTTTCTTTCTTCTTCTTTATACATACTACTATAGTAGCTTACTGTAGCAGTCTGCGGTGCTGCTGAGCTGACAGTGTCCAGCAGGTCCGTTATCAGTCATTACATAATAAATATATATACCTGTCCGGCTGCAGTACTAGTGATATTATATATATATATATTGATTTCATCTCATTATCATCCAGTCTATATTAGCAGCAGACACAGTACGGTAGTCCACGGCTGTAGCTACCTCTGTGTCGGCAGTCGCTCGTCCATCCATAATTGTATACCACCTACCCGTGGTTTTTTTTTTTCTTTCTTCTTTATACATACTACTATAGTAGCTTACTGTAGCAGTCTGCGGTGCTGCTGAGCTGACAGTGTCCAGCAGGTCCGTCATCAGTCATTACATAATAAATATATCTACCTGTCCGGCTGCAGTACTAGTGTGATATTATATATATATATATTGATTTCATCTCATTATCATCCAGTCTATATTAGCAGCAGACACAGTACGGTAGTCCACGGCTGTAGCTACCTCTGTCGGCAGTCGCTCGTCCATCCATAATTGTATACCACCTACCCGTGGTTTTTTTTTTTTCTTTCTTCTTTATACATACTACTATAGTAGCTTACTGTAGCAGTCTGCGGTGCTGCTGAGCTGACAGTGTCCAGCAGGTCCGTCATCAGTCATTACATAATAAATATATCTACCTGTCCGGCTGCAGTACTAGTGTGATATTATATATATATATATTGATTTCATCTCATTATCATCCAGTCTATATTAGCAGCAGACACAGTACGGTAGTCCACGGCTGTAGCTACCTCTGTGTCGGCAGTCGCTCGTCCATCCATAATTGTATACCACCTACCCGTGGTTTTTTTTTTTCTTTCTTCTTTATACATACTACTATAGTAGCTTACTGTAGCAGTCTGCGGTGCTGCTGAGCTGACAGTGTCCAGCAGGTCCGTCATCAGTCATTACATAATAAATATATCTACCTGTCCGGCTGCAGTACTAGTGTGATATTATATATATATATATATATTGATTTCATCTCATTATCATCCAGTCTATATTAGCAGCAGACACAGTACGGTAGTCCACGGCTGTAGCTACCTCTGTGTCGGCAGTCGCTCGTCCATCCATAATTGTATACCACCTACCCGTGTTTTTTTTTTTTCTTTCTTCTTCTTTATACATACTACTATAGTAGCTTACTGTAGCAGTCTGCGGTGCTGCTGAGCTGACAGTGTCCAGCAGGTCCGTCATCAGTCATTACATAATAAATATATCTACCTGTCCGGCTGCAGTACTAGTGTGATATTATATATATATATATTGATTTCATCTCATTATCATCCAGTCTATATTAGCAGCAGACACAGTACGGTAGTCCACGGCTGTAGCTACCTCTGTGTCGGCAGTCGCTCGTCCATCCATAATTGTATACCACCTACCCGTGGTTTTTTTTTTTTCTTTCTTCTTTATACATACTACTATAGTAGCTTACTGTAGCAGTCTGCGGTGCTGCTGAGCTGACAGTGTCCAGCAGGTCCGTCATCAGTCATTACATAATAAATATATCTACCTGTCCGGCTGCAGTACTAGTGTGATATTATATATATATATATATATATTGATTTCATCTCATTATCATCCAGTATATATTAGCAGCAGACACAGTACGGTAGTCCACGGCTGTAGCTACCTCTGTGTCGGCAGTCGCTCGTCCATCCATAATTGTATACCACCTACCCGTGGTTTTTTTTTTTCTTTCTTCTTCTTTATACATACTACTATAGTAGCTTACTGTAGCAGTCTGCGGTGCTGCTGAGCTGACAGTGTCCAGCAGGTCCGTCATCAGTCATTACATAATAAATATATATACCTGTCCGGCTGCAGTACTAGTGATATAATATATATATATTGATTTCATCTCATTATCATCCAGTCTATATTAGCAGCAGACACAGTACGGTAGTCCACGGCTGTAGCTACCTCTGTGTCGGCAGTCGCTCGTCCATCCATAAGTATACTAGTATCCATCCATCTCCATTGTTTACCTGAGGTGCCTTTTAGTTGTGCCTATTAAAATATGGAAAACAAAAATGTTGAGGTTCCAAAATTAGGGAAAGATCAAGATCCACTTCCACCTCGTGCTGAAGCTGCTGCCACTAGTCATGGCCGAGACGATGAAATGCCAGCAACATCGTCTGCCAAGGCCGATGCCCAATGTCATAGTACAGAGCATGTATAATCCAAAACACCAAATATCAGTAAAAAAAGGACTCCTAAATCTAAAATAAAATTGTCGGAGGAGAAGCGTAAACTTGCCAATATGCCATTTACCACATGGAGTGGCAAGGAACGGCTGAGGCCCTGGCCTATGTTCATGGCTAGTGGTTCAGCTTCACATGAGGATGGAAGCACTCAGCCTCTCGCTAGAAAAATGAAAAGACTCAAGCTGGCAAAAGCACCGCAAAGAACTGTGCGTTCTTCGAAATCCCAAATCCACAAGGAGAGTCCAATTGTGTCGGTTGCGATGCCTGACCTTCCCAACACTGGACGTGAAGAGCATGCGCCTTCCACCATTTGCACGCCCCCTGCAAGTGCTGGAAGGAGCACCCGCAGTCCAGTTCCTGATAGTCAGATTGAAGATGTCAGTGTTGAAGTACACCAGGATGAGGAGGATATGGGTGTTGCTGGCGCTGGGGAGGAAATTGACAAGGAGGATTCTGATGGTGAGGTGGTTTGTTTAAGTCAGGCACCCGGGGAGACACCTGTTGTCCGTGGGAGGAATATGGCCGTTGACATGCCTGGTGAAAATACCAAAAAAATCAGCTCTTCGGTGTGGAAGTATTTCAACAGAAATGCGGACAACATTTGTCAAGCCGTGTGTTGCCTTTGTCAAGCTGTAATAAGTAGGGGTAAGGACGTTAACCACCTCGGAACATCCTCCCTTATACGTCACCTGCAGCGCATTCATATTAAGTCAGTGACAAGTTCAAAAACTTTGGGCGACAGCGGAAGCAGTCCACTGACCAGTAAATCCCTTCCTCTTGTAACCAAGCTCACGCAAACCACCCCACCAACTCCCTCAGTGTCAATTTCCTCCTTCCCCAGGAATGCCAATAGTCCTGCAGGCCATGTCACTGGCAATTCTGACGATTCCTCTCCTGCCTGGGATTCCTCCGATGCATCCTTACGTGTAACGCCTACTGCTGCTGGCGCTGCTGTTGTTGCTGCTGGGTGTCGATGGTCATCCCAGAGGGGAAATCGTAAGACCACTTTTACTACTTCCACCAAGCAATTGACTGTCCAACAGTCCTTTGCGAGGAAGATGAAATATCACAGCAGTCATCCTGCTGCAAAGCGGATAACTGAGGCCTTGGCATCCTGGGTGGTGAGAAACGTGGTTCCGGTATCCATCATTACTGCAGAGCCAACTAGAGACTTGTTGGAGGTACTGTGTCCCCGGTACCAAATACCATCTAGGTTCCATTTCTCTAGGCAGGCGATACCGAAAATGTACACAGACCTCAGAAAAAGAGTCACCAGTGTCCTAAAAAATGCAGCTGTACCCAATGTCCACTTAACCACGGACATGTGGACAAGTGGAGCAGGGCAGGGTCAGGACTATATGACTGTGACAGCCCACTGGGTAGATGTATGGACTCCCGCCGCAAGAACAGCAGCGGCGGCACCAGTAGCAGCATCTCGCAAACGCCAACTCTTTCCTAGGCAGGCTACGCTTTGTATCACCGGTTTCCAGAATACGCACACAGCTGAAAACCTCTTACGGCAACTGAGGAAGATCATCGCGGAATGGCTTACCCCAATTGGACTCTCCTGTGGATTTGTGGCATCGGACAACGCCAGCAATATTGTGTGTGCATTAAATCTGGGCAAATTCCAGCACGTCCCATGTTTTGCACATACCTTGAATTTGGTGGTGCAGAATTTTTTAAAAAACGACAGGGGCGTGCAAGAGATGCTGTCGGTGGCCAGAAGAATTGCGGGACACTTTCGGCGTACAGGCACCACGTACAGAAGACTGGAGCAACACCAAAAACGCCTGAACCTGCCCTGCCATCATCTGAAGCAAGAAGTGGTAACGAGGTGGAATTCAACCCTATATATGCTTCAGAGGTTGGAGGAGCAGCAAAAGGCCATTCAAGCCTATACAATTCAGCACGATATAGGAGGTGGAATGCACCTGTCTCAAGCGCAGTGGAGAATGATTTCAACGTTGTGCAAGGTTCAGCTGCCCTTTGAACTTGCCACACGTGAAGTCAGTTCAGACACTGCCAGCCTGAGTCAGGTCATTCCCCTCATCAGGCTTTTGCAGAAGAAGCTGGAGACATTGAAGGAGGAGCTAACACGGAGCGATTCCGCTAGGCATGTGGGACTTGTGGATGGAGCCCTTAATTCGCTTAACAAGGATTCACGGGTGGTCAATCTGTTGAAATCAGAGCACTACATTTTGGCCACCGTGCTCGATCCTAGATTTAAAACCTACCTTGGATCTCTCTTTCCGGCAGACACAAGTCTGCTGGGGTTCAAAGACCTGCTGGTGAGAAAATTGTCAAGTCAAGCGGAACGCGACCTGTCAACATCTCCTCCTTCACATTCTCCCGCAACTGGGGGTGCGAGGAAAAGGCTCAGAATTCCGAGCCCACCCGCTGGCGGTGATGCAGGGCAGTCTGGAGCGACTGCTGATGCTGACATCTGGTCCGGACTGAAGGACCTGTCAACGATTACGGACATGTCGTCTACTGTCACTGCATATGATTCTCTCCCCATTGAAAGAATGGTGGAGGATTATATGAGTGACCGCATCCAAGTAGGCACGTCACACAGTCCGTACTTATACTGGCAGGAAAAAGAGGCAATTTGGAGGCCCTTGCACAAGCTGGCTTTATTCTACCTAAGTTGCCCTCCCACAAGTGTGTACTCCGAAAGAGTGTTTAGTGCCGCCGCTCACCTTGTCAGCAATCGGCGTACGAGGTTACTTCCAGAAAATGTGGAGAAGATGATGTTCATTAAAATGAATTATAATCAATTCCTCCGTGGAGACATTGACCAGCAGCAATTGCCTCCACAAAGTACACAGGGAGCTGAGATGGTGGATTCCAGTGGGGACGAATTGATAATCTGTGAGGAGGGGGATGTACACGGTGATATATCGGAGGATGATGATGAGGTGGACATCTTGCCTCTGTAGAGCCAGTTTGTGCAAGGAGAGATTAATTGCTTCTTTTTTGGTGGGGGTCCAAACCAACCCGTCATTTCAGTCACAGTCGTGTGGCAGACCCTGTCACTGAAATGATGGGTTGGTTAAAGTGTGCATGTCCTGTTTATACAACATAAGGGTGGGTGGGAGGGCCCAAGGACAATTCCATCTTGCACCTCTTTTTTCTTTAATTTTTCTTTGCGTCATGTGCTGTTTGGGGAGTGTTTTTTGGAAGGGCCATCCTGCGTGACACTGCAGTGCCACTCCTAGATGGGCCAGGTGTTTGTGTCGGCCACTAGGGTCGCTTATCTTACTCACACAGCTACCTCATTGCGCCTCTTTTTTTCTTTGCGTCATGTGCTGTTTGGGGAGTGTTTTTTGGAAGGGCCATCCTGCGTGACACTGCAGTGACACTCCTAGATGGGCCCGGTGTTTGTGTCGGCCACTAGGGTCGCTTATCTTACTCACACAGCTACCTCATTGCGCCTCTTTTTTTTCTTTGCGTCATGTGCTGTTTGGGGAGTGTTTTTTGGAAGGGCCATCCTGCGTGACACTGCAGTGCCACTCCTAGATGGGCCAGGTGTTTGTGTCGGCCACTAGGGTCGCTTATCTTACTCACACAGCTACCTCATTGCGCCTCTTTTTTTCTTTGCGTCATGTGCTGTTTGGGGAGTGTTTTTTGGAAAGGCCATCCTGCGTGACACTGCAGTGCCACTCCTAGATGGGCCCGGTGTTTGTGTCGGCCACTAGGGTCGCTTATCTTACTCACACAGCTACCTCATTGCGCCTCTTTTTTTCTTTGCGTCATGTGCTGTTTGGTGAGTGTTTTTTGGAAGGGCCATCCTGCGTGACACTGCAGTGCCACTCCTAGATGGGCCAGGTGTTTGTGTCGGCCACTAGGGTCGCTTAGCTTACTCACACAGCTACCTCATTGCGCCTCTTTTTTTCTTTGCGTCATGTGCTGTTTGGGGAGTGTTTTTTGGAAGGGCCATCCTGCGTGACACTGCAGTGCCACTCCTAGATGGGCCCGGTGTTTGTGTCGGCCACTAGGGTCGCTTATCTTACTCACACAGCTACCTCATTGCGCCTCTTTTTTTCTTTGCGTCATGTGCTGTTTGGGGAGTGTTTTTTGGAAGGGCCATCCTGCGTGACACTGCAGTGCCACTCCTAGATGGGCCCGGTGTTTGTGTCGGCCACTAGGGTCGCTTAGCTTAGTCATCCAGCGACCTCGGTGCAAATTTTAGGACTAAAAATAATATTGTGAGGTGTGAGGTATTCAGAATAGACTGAAAATGAGTGGAAATTATGGTTTTTGAGGTTAATAATACTTTGGGATCAAAATGACCCCCAAATTCTATGATTTAAGCTGTTTTTTTAGTGTTTTTTGAAAAAAACACCCGAATCCAAAACACCCCCGAATCCGACAAAAAAAATTCGGTGAGGTTTTGCCAAAACGCGGTCGAACCCAAAACACGGCCGCGGAACCGAACCCAAAACCAAAACCCGAAAAATTTCAAGTGCACATCTCTAGTACTGAATGGAGAAAAATTGGGTAAGTGCAGAGAATTCAGGACAAGGTAATTCAAGGCGCATAAAGACACAGGGTTGTTAGCTGGAACTTGATCCTGAACTGGAACCAGAGACAGCACAGCTGGTATACTGATGCAAGGTGCAATGACACAGGAATAACATATGAACTGCAAAGCTAGCAGTGACCAAATGATGAGCTCACAGGAACAGGATCTTAGGTAATGCTGACCAGATACTGACTCTCACTGATACTGAACTCTATCACTGGCACCGTGGTATGTGGATACTCCCTAGTTAAAGGTAGACAGACCAATCACATGATAGTCAGGCTGGAGTTGCAGGTAATGAGGTCCAGGTGATCAATTGCTAAGAAACAAGAACAACAGGTTAGCGATACAAGCAGGGCCGGAGCAAGGTTTCTCGGCATCCTAGGCAAAAGTTCAGCCTGCTGCCCCCCACCCCAAACCACACACCGAGTGTCATACCTCCCAACTTTTAATCTTTCCAAGTCGGGACACTCGGCGTGTCGTAGCCGTGCGCGTCCTGAAAAGGGGGCGTGGCCTCGGGTGTGAGGGACGTGGCTACAGCCGAGTGGGCGTGGCTACGCACCGAGGGTTCATTTTCGCCATTTTGGGAGTGTGCCCAGCGCTCCCTGAGCAGCTGGGCAGACTCCGGCTCACTCCCCGCACTGAATAGATGCTGTACGCGTGCACACAGCATCTATTTAGAGATCACATGCTGCTTTGCAGAGCAGAGAAGCGGGTGATCAAAGCCTGGTAGTACATCCCATCCAGCTGACTCTTCGTGGGAACTTCAGGACAGATTGCTGCTTAATGCTACAGGCGTTCTACCCAGGGTGCGCAAGAACTGCTAGACCAGGGCTGGATTAAGCCTTCAGGAGGCCCAGGGCACCTTAGATAGGGTATAGATAGATAGATAGATAGATAGATAGATAGATAGATAGATAGATATACACACACATACACATACAGTGGTCGAAGTGGAAATTTTGAAGTGGGGGTATGGAAAAGTAAAGGTTGCAATTATCACACGCCAAAGGTGCGCACGCTCCAGGAAAAGGGGGAGTGTCCACTTAAAGGGGTGGGGGTGTCCTTCAGTGTAGTAGGACCCCTTATACTATCTAGTACTGGTGCCCCTTTCACTTTATACCACACAGTATGAGCCGAAATTCACATTATAGCACACGGTATGAGACAAAATTCACATTATAGCACACGGTATGAGCCGAAATTCACATTACAGCACAAGGTATGAGCCGAAATTTCCATTATAGCTCACGGTATGAGCCAAAACATGGGGGACAGGGTGTCACACACGCAGGTGGTGTATAGAGCACCATAAGGGCACAGGGTGTCATCACACAGGGCAACAGGGGTAGGGGAGCACTAGGTGATATACACACAAAAGCAGCGGGGGCAGGGGGGCACAAGGTGTCACGCACACAGAGGCAGGGTCCACACACATGGGGAATGGGGGGGCAGGAGGGCACAGGGCTCTCCAGCAGTCACTCACCGCCGCCATGTCCAGTCAACCTTAGCTTGAGCTGCAGGGTATCACTGTCAACAAGGGAATCCTGCGGCACAAACCCAGCACAGCCCGAAGAGGAGGCCGGCAGCAGGAGGATCTGAGCGCCAGCGTCTATGCAGCCCCATGGTGACGCAGCGGCCCAGTTGAGTAATTGGAGGAATCAAGGCACTCTGCATGAGTGGCTTCTGGAGTAGGGAGGGTGAGTGTGTGTCCGCCGTAACTTCTGGGGAGTAGTGTGGCTCACAGCTCCGGCACCAACCGCCGTGACTGGGAGCAGCGGTGGGGGGAACATGAGCACGCTCGGCCATAGCAGGAGTGTGATTAAAAAAAAAAAAAAAAATCCCGTTCTGTGGAGAAGTGCCGGTATGCCACACCGCCGCATACCGACCCACTTAGACCTATTTTATATATATATATATATATATATATACACACACACACAGCAGATGGATACGTACATACATACATACACAATAATATGTATATATGATGTTTCCATATGTTTAAGACTGAAATACCTTATACAAATAAATCCCTTACATGGGACCAGCATGAGCAGCAGCAGCGTTGCACAGTGGACGAGGGATGGAGGGAGGCAGAGATCAACCTGCACAGCAAGGACGGATTCTCCCTCTGCACTGCAGTCTACACAACCTGCGATTCGCGGGTGTTTGAAGAGGGGGCGGAGCCAGTTCTCAAGGGGCGGGGCTTAATCGCGGGCCGCGGGCGGTGACCTGTTCCAGAAAAAAAAAATTGGTCTGTCAGGGGGGGTTTCTGGGTACTCAGAACCCCCCCCCCCCCCCGCGTGCACCACTGCTCTGTTCTTGTGGTGCGGGGCGGGAGTATGACGGGCATTACCGCGGAGAGGAGCGGAAGAAAGTTGCTATAGCAACTGTAACAATATCCGGCAGGACGCTGCTTAGTCTATGTACATAGAGCCACTGCCGACGGGATTTCACAGCCACTCACACTGTCCGTGCTAAAGGGATGCCGCGGGCACCCAACTGTTATCAGCCAGCAGCACGGACAGTGTGAGTGTACCCCATCGGCAGTGGCTCTATGCATATAGAGTAAGCAGCGCCCTGCCAGATATTGTTACAGTTGCTATAGCAACTGTCTTCCGCTCCTCTCAGCGGTAACGCCCGTCATATTCCTCTTAAGGAAGATTCATCGGCAGCGTGAGCTGCCGCCCACAAGTGGCTGGCGCCCATAGGCGGCTGCCTAAAGCTGCCTAGTGGTGGCGCCGGCCCTGGATACAAGACCCGCCAATTACGTTGCTTTGATCTCCCCCGAGCTCCGGACGTGACTAATACTGTACGAATCTATATTGATATTGCATATTCATGCTACTCTATGACCTACCAACTTCCTACTAGAGATGAGCGGGTTCGGTTTCTCTGAATCCGAACCCGCCAGAACTTCATGTTTTTTTTCACGGGTCCGAGCGACTCGGATCTTCCCGCCTTGCTCGGTTAACCCGAGCGCGCCCGAACGTCATCATGACGCTGTCGGATTCTCGCGAGGCTCGGATTCTATCGCGAGACTCGGATTCTATATAAGGAGCCGCGCGTCGCCGCCATTTTCACACGTGCATTGAGATTGATAGGGAGAGGACGTGGCTGGCGTCCTCTCCATTTAGATTATAAGAGACTGAGAGAGATTTACTGGAGCTGACTAGGAGGAGTACTGTTACTGTAGAAGTGTAGAGACTGAGTGGAGAGAGTTTACTAGTGAGGACAGTGCAGTTTACTTTATAATCCGTTCTCTGCCTGAAAAAAGCGATACACAGCACACAGTGACTCAGTCACATACCATATCTGTGTGCACTGCTCAGGCTCAGGCCAGTGTGCTGCATCATCTATTATCTATATATAATATTATATATATCTGTCTGACTGCTCAGCTCACACAGCTTATAATTGTGGGGGCGACTGGGGAGCACTACTGCAGTGCCAGTTATAGGTTATAGCAGGAGCCAGGAGTACATAATATATTATATAGTGAGTGACCACCAGACACACAGTGCAGTTTATTTAATATATCCGTTCTCTGCCTGAAAAAAGCGATACACACAGTGACTCAGTCAGTCACATACCATATCTGTGTGCACTGCTCAGGCTCAGGCCAGTGTGCTGCATCATCTATTATCTATATATAATATTATATATATATCTGTCTGACTGCTCAGCTCACACAGCTTATAATTGTGGGGGAGACTGGGGAGCACTACTGCAGTGCCAGTTATAGGTTATAGCAGGAGCCAGGAGTACATAATATATTATATAGTGAGTGACCACCAGACACACAGTGCAGTTTATTTAATATATCCGTTCTCTGCCTGAAAAAAGCGATACACACAGTGACTCAGTCAGTCACATACCATATCTGTGTGCACTGCTCAGGCTCAGGCCAGTGTGCTGCATCATCTATTATCTATATATAATATTATATATATATCTGTCTGACTGCTCAGCTCACACAGCTTATAATTGTGGGGGAGACTGGGGAGCACTACTGCAGTGCCAGTTATAGGTTATAGCAGGAGCCAGGAGTACATAATATATTATATAGTGAGTGACCACCAGACACACAGTGCAGTTTATTTAATATATCCGTTCTCTGCCTGAAAAAAGCGATACACACAGTGACTCAGTCAGTCACATACCATATCTGTGTGCACTGCTCAGGCTCAGGCCAGTGTGCTGCATCATCTATTATCTATATATAATATTATATATATCTGTCTGACTGCTCAGCTCACACAGCTTATAATTGTGGGGGAGACTGGGGAGCACTACTGCAGTGCCAGTTATAGGTTATAGCAGGAGCCAGGAGTACATAATATATTATATAGTGAGTGACCACCAGACACACAGTGCAGTTTATTTAATATATCCGTTCTCTGCCTGAAAAAAGCGATACACACAGTGACTCAGTCAGTCACATACCATATCTGTGTGCACTGCTCAGGCTCAGGCCAGTGTGCTGCATCATCTATATATATTATATATCTGTCTGACTGCTCAGCTCACACAGCTTATAATTGTGGGGGAGACTGGGGAGCACTACTGCAGTGCCAGTTATAGGTTATAGCAGGAGCCAGGAGTACATATTATATTAAAATTAAACAGTGCACACTTTTGCTGCAGGAGTGCCACTGCCAGTGTGACTGACCAGTGACCTGACCACACTGACCACCAGTATAGTTAGTAGTATACTTATATTGTGATTGCCTGAAAAAGTTAAACACTCGTCGTGTGACTTCACTTGTGTGTTTTTTTTTTTTTTATTCTATAAAAATAAAACTCATTCTGCTGACAGACAGTGTCCAGCAGGTCCGTCATTATATAATATATAATATATACCTGTCCGGCTGCAGTAGTGATATATATATATTTTTTATATCATTTATCATCCAGTCGCAGCAGACACAGTACGGTAGTTCACGGCTGTGGCTACCTCTGTGTCTCTGCACTCGGCAGGCAGTCCGTCCATAATTGTAATACCACCTAACCGTGGATTTTTTTCATTCTTCTTTATACATACATAGTTACATAGACATCTTCTCTTTATCAACCAGTCTATATTAGCTGCAGACACAGTACAGTACGGTAGTTCACGGCTGTGGCTACCTCTGTGTCTGCAGTCGGCAGGCAGTCCATAATTGTATACCAGTATCCATCTCCATTGTTTACCTGAGGTGCCTTTTAGTTGTGCCTATTAAAATATGGAGAACAAAAATGTTGAGGTTCCAAAATTAGGGAAAGATCAAGATCCACTTCCACCTCGTGCTGAAGCTGCTGCCACTAGTCATGGCCGAGACGATGAAATGCCAGCAACGTCGTCTGCCAAGGCCGATGCCCAATGTCATAGTACAGAGCATGTCAAATCCAAAACACCAAATATCAGAAAAAAAAGGACTCCAAAACCTAAAATAAAATTGTCGGAGGAGAAGCGTAAACTTGCCAATATGCCATTTACCACACGGAGTGGCAAGGAACGGCTGAGGCCCTGGCCTATGTTCATGGCTAGTGGTTCAGCTTCACATGAGGATGGAAGCACTCAGCCTCTCGCTAGAAAAATGAAAAGACTCAAGCTGGCAAAAGCAGCACAGCAAAGAACTGTGCATTCTTCGAAATCCCAAATCCACAAGGAGAGTCCAATTGTGTCGGTTGCGATGCCTGACCTTCCCAACACTGGACGTGAAGAGCATGCGCCTTCCACCATTTGCACGCCCCCTGCAAGTGCTGGAAGGAGCACCCGCAGTCCAGTTCCTGATAGTCAGATTGAAGATGTCAGTGTTGAAGTACACCAGGATGAGGAGGATATGGGTGTTGCTGGCGCTGGGGAGGAAATTGACCAGGAGGATTCTGATGGTGAGGTGGTTTGTTTAAGTCAGGCACCCGGGGAGACACCTGTTGTCCGTGGGAGGAATATGGCCGTTGACATGCCAGGTGAAAATACCAAAAAAATCAGCTCTTCGGTGTGGAGGTATTTCACCAGAAATGCGGACAACAGGTGTCAAGCCGTGTGTTCCCTTTGTCAAGCTGTAATAAGTAGGGGTAAGGACGTTAACCACCTCGGAACATCCTCCCTTATACGTCACCTGCAGCGCATTCATAATAAGTCAGTGACAAGTTCAAAAACTTTGGGTGACAGCGGAAGCAGTCCACTGACCAGTAAATCCCTTCCTCTTGTAACCAAGCTCACGCAAACCACCCCACCAACTCCCTCAGTGTCAATTTCCTCCTTCCCCAGGAATGCCAATAGTCCTGCAGGCCATGTCACTGGCAATTCTGACGAGTCCTCTCCTGCCTGGGATTCCTCCGATGCATCCTTGCGTGTAACGCCTACTGCTGCTGGCGCTGCTGTTGTTGCCGCTGGGAGTCGATGGTCATCCCAGAGGGGAAGTCGTAAGCCCACTTGTACTACTTCCAGTAAGCAATTGACTGTTCAACAGTCCTTTGCGAGGAAGATGAAATATCACAGCAGTCATCCTACTGCAAAGCGGATAACTGAGGCCTTGGCATCCTGGGTGGTGAGAAACGTGGTTCCGGTATCCATCATTACTGCAGAGCCAACTAGAGACTTGTTGGAGGTACTGTGTCCCCGGTACCAAATACCATCTAGGTTCCATTTCTCTAGGCAGGCGATACCGAAAATGTACACAGACCTCAGAAAAAGAGTCACCAGTGTCCTAAAAAATGCAGCTGTACCCAATGTCCACTTAACCACGGACATGTGGACAAGTGGAGCAGGGCAGGGTCAGGACTATATGACTGTGACAGCCCACTGGGTAGATGTATGGGCTCCCGCCGCAAGAACAGCAGCGGCGGCACCAGTAGCAGCATCTCGCAAACGCCAACTCTTTCCTAGGCAGGCTACGCTTTGTATCACCGGTTTCCAGAATACGCACACAGCTGAAAACCTCTTACGGCAACTGAGGAAGATCATCGCGGAATGGCTTACCCCAATTGGACTCTCCTGTGGATTTGTGGCATCGGACAACGCCAGCAATATTGTGTGTGCATTAAATATGGGCAAATTCCAGCACGTCCCATGTTTTGCACATACCTTGAATTTGGTGGTGCAGAATTTTTTTAAAAACGACAGGGGCGTGCAAGAGATGCTGTCGGTGGCCAGAAAAATTGCGGGACACTTTCGGCGTACAGGCACCACGTACAGAAGACTGGAGCACCACCAAAAACTACTGAACCTGCCCTGCCATCATCTGAAGCAAGAAGTGGTAACGAGGTGGAATTCAACCCTCTATATGCTTCAGAGGTTGGAGGAGCAGCAAAAGGCCATTCAAGCCTATACAATTGAGCACGATATAGGAGGTGGAATGCACCTGTCTCAAGTGCAGTGGAGAATGATTTCAACGTTGTGCAAGGTTCTGATGCCCTTTGAACTTGCCACACGTGAAGTCAGTTCAGACACTGCCAGCCTGAGTCAGGTCATTCCCCTCATCATGCTTTTGCAGAAGAAGCTGGAGACATTGAAGGAGGAGCTAACACGGAGCGATTCCGCTAGGCATGTGGGACTTGTGGATGCAGCCCTTAATTCGCTTAACAAGGATTCACGGGTGGTCAATCTGTTGAAATCAGAGCACTACATTTTGGCCACCGTGCTCGATCCTAGATTTAAAGCCTACCTTGGATCTCTCTTTCCGGCAGACACAAGTCTGCTGGGGTTGAAAGACCTGCTGGTGACAAACTTGTCAAGTCAAGCGGAACGCGACCTGTCAACATCTCCTCCTTCACATTCTCCCGCAACTGGGGGTGCGAGGAAAAGGCTCAGAATTCCGAGCCCACCCGCTGGCGGTGATGCAGGGCAGTCTGGAGCGACTGCTGATGCTGACATCTGGTCCGGACTGAAGGACCTGACAACGATTACGGACATGTCGTCTACTGTCACTGCATATGATTCTCTCAACATTGATAGAATGGTGGAGGATTATATGAGTGACCGCATCCAAGTAGGCACGTCACACAGTCCGTACTTATACTGGCAGGAAAAAGAGGCAATTTGGAGGCCCTTGCACAAACTGGCTTTATTCTACCTAAGTTGCCCTCCCACAAGTGTGTACTCCGAAAGAGTGTTTAGTGCCGCCGCTCACCTTGTCAGCAATCGGCGTACGAGGTTACATCCAGAAAATGTGGAGAAGATGATGTTCATTAAAATGAATTATAATCAATTCCTCCGCGGAGACATTGACCAGCAGCAATTGCCTCCACAAAGTACACAGGGAGCTGAGATGGTGGATTCCAGTGGGGACGAATTGATAATCTGTGAGGAGGGGGATGTACACGGTGATATATCGGAGGGTGAAGATGAGGTGGACATCTTGCCTCTGTAGAGCCAGTTTGTGCAAGGAGAGATTAATTGCTTCTTTTTTGGGGGGGGTCCAAACCAACCCGTCATATCAGTCACAGTCGTGTGGCAGACCCTGTCACTGAAATGATGGGTTGGTTAAAGTGTGCATGTCCTGTTTTGTTTATACAACATAAGGGTGGGTGGGAGGGCCCAAGGACAATTCCATCTTGCACCTCTTTTTTCTTTTCTTTTTCTTTGCATCATGTGCTGATTGGGGAGGGTTTTTTGGAAGGGACATCCTGCGTGACACTGCAGTGCCACTCCTAGATGGGCCCGGTGTTTGTGTCGGCCACTAGGGTCGCTAATCTTACTCACACAGTCAGCTACCTCATTGCGCCTCTTTTTTTCTTTGCGTCATGTGCTGTTTGGGGAGGGTTTTTGGAAGGGACATCCTGCGTGACACTGCAGTGCCACTCCTAGATGGGCCCGGTGTTTGTGTCGGCCACTAGGGTCGCTAATCTTACTCACACAGTCAGCTACCTCATTGCGCCTCTTTTTTTCTTTGCGTCATGTGCTGTTTGGGGAGGGTTTTTTGGAAGGGCCATCCTGCGTGACACTGCAGTGCCACTCCTAGATGGGCCCGGTGTTTGTGTCGGCCACTAGGGTCGCTAATCTTACTCACACAGCTACCTCATTGCGCCTCTTTTTTTCTTTGCGTCATGTGCTGTTTGGGGAGGGTTTTTTGGAAGGGACATCCTGCGTGACACTGCAGTGCCACTCCTAGATGGGCCCGGTGTTTGTGTCGGCCACTAGGGTCGCTTATCTTACTCACACAGCGACCTCGGTGCAAATTTTAGGACTAAAAATAATATTGTGAGGTGTGAGGTATTCAGAATAGACTGAAAATGAGTGTAAATTATGGTTTTTGAGGTTAATAATACTTTGGGATCAAAATGACCCCCAAATTCTATGATTTAAGCTGTTTTTTAGTGTTTTTTTGAAAAAAACACCCGAATCCAAAACACACCCGAATCCGACAAAAAAAATTCGGTGAGGTTTTGCCAAAACGCGTTCGAACCCAAAACACGGCCGCGGAACCGAACCCAAAACCAAAACACAAAACCCGAAAAATTTCAGGCGCTCATCTCTACTTCCTACCACATATATCGGCATGTTTGTAATTTCTCTACCCAACTCTCTGTGATTATGTACGGTGATCAGGGCCGGTTCGAGTGCCCTCGGCGCCCGGGCAGGGGATGGGGGTGTGGCTTAACACAGGGGGCATGGCCAGTTACGCCCCCTGTACAGTAGAAGCGCTGCTTAAATGCTGAGCGGTGCGCGATGATGTCATCGCGCACCGCACAGCAAAAGGTCCTCTCCGCGAAGGGAAACTAGACGCTACGCGTCTAGTTCCCTTCACAGGGGACCACAGCCGGGACCACAGACGCAGAGCCGGGGGACACAGCGGGCAGCGGAGGGCACAGCAGTGGCGGATCTTGCCATGGTGCGGCGCCCTCCGGATGGCGCCAGCGCCCTCCGGAAGGCGGCGCCCCGGGCAAAAGTCCTGCTTGCCCGTGGCAAGATCCGCTACTGACGGTGATCGTTGTGGTCTATTGATTTATTGTTTGCAATATTTTATGTTGCTGTTTTTCCTTTTTTGTTAATACCTCAATAAAAAAGTAATAAAAAAAAAAAAAAAGAAACAAGAACAACAGAAGGGAGCAGCCGGATTCAGGTGCTAATCAATGCTAAAAACAGAATTGACAGATTTGCAACTGCTGCACACATAACACAGTGGCCTGCACTCACCCCTCTGCTGGACTAACTCCCACGATCGGAGCTCAGCTCTGATTGGCCAGCAGTTAGAGGCAGTGCTTTCTCCCAGTCTCCTCCTCCTAGCTGAAAAACTGGAAGCAGCATATACGCCCCTCTCCTCCTCATGTCCCTACCCCCACAACATCCAGCATGCCAATATCAAGCACCACCTGTCAGGTCAGGCTTGTGAGAGGGCTCAAGTGAGTGGACCGAAGCTGGGGAATACGAGACCTCAGGGGAGGAGTAGCAAGGAGAATGGACGTAGCTCCTTCTCATGGACCAAAACAGTCTCTATGGGCTTAAATGGCCTCAGACGTTGCCAGCAGAGAAGAGGTTAACTGCAATATAACAGCTTGAAAGCACGAGCTGTAGAAGACTGGGTTTTGTGGCAAGAAGTAACAGGCTGTTGAAGACTGGACATGGACAAAGTGGAACTTCTGCCGAAGACTAGAACTGGAATAACTCAAACCTGTAGACACGAACTGCTGAGGACTGTAGCTGGATTAGTAGATGCTTGAAAACATGAACTGCTGAAGAATGAAGTCTGGATTGCTGGATACTGTGGCTTGGAAACAAGAACTGCAGAAAACCTGGAAACTGGATACTGTGGCTTGGAAACAAGAACTGTGAAACTTGGGAACTGAACTGTGATGCAGGGCAGGTTTGAAGGATAGCCAAGAGGCTGCAATACTTGAGATAGCAGAATGTGGAGCAAGACCGGTTTGCAGGATAGATGGGACATGCCTACAGTACTTGAGAACTGAACTGATATATACTGTGTCCGGGCTGGAACCAGTGTATGCTGGAACTGAGCTGGGACTTGTATAGAGTCAGTGGATGCTAGGTCGACTTTTCCTTCTGCATGTTTGTCTCTTTTATCTGTCATGGTTACAGGGGTCTGGGACTCAGGGTCGACAACAAAAAGGTCGACACACCTTAGGTCGATGCCAATTGGTCGACACACCTTAGTTCGACATGGACAAAAGGTCGACATGGACAAAAGGTCGACAGGAACAAGGTCGACATGGAAAAAGGTCGACATGAGTTTTTTATGTTTTTTGGGTGTCGTTTTCTTCGTAGAGTGACCGGGAACCCCAATTAGTGCACCGCGTCCCCTCGCATGGCTCGCTTCACTCGCCATGCTTCGGGCATGGTGCCTTTGCTCCGCTACCGCTTCGCTCGGCACAGATTACCGTTCCAATCGTAGTCCACGTGGATCGTTAAGTATGAAAAGGTTCGAAAAAAGAAAAAAACATAAAAAACTCATGTCGACCTTTTTTCATGTCGACCTTGTTCCTGTCAACCTTTTGTCCATGTCGACCTAAGGTGTGTCGACCAATTGGCGTCGACCTAAGGTGTGTCGACCTTTTTGTTGTTGACCTGGAGTCCAGATACCGGTTACAGGGGGTTGGCTGATCAGAAGCAGCATTAGTATGTGTGTGTTATAGAAGTGACATGGGCGTGTTGCTGATAGTGGTTGTGTAAAGAGATGCTGAATCGCTCATACATTTGAGGCCACACTCAGACATATAATCTACATCTAGCATAGGGCTGGTGAAAGTTCAGTAATGTGACTGATGGTGATGTATAGAAACATGCAAAGCATGACTGCATACCCTCCAACTGTACCTTTTTAATAGGTACAGTACCTTTTTTTCATGGTCTGTACCGATTTTTGGCTCTTCAAACTTCCATTGAAAGTATAGGAAAAGGGGCGTGGCCACGCCCCCCCCCCCCCCCCTTACCCGCGGCCACGCCCCTTTTTCGGGTTTGTACCGATTTTTCAGTGTTAAATGTTGGAGGGTATGTGACTGCAGCATCTGTACACACTGACAGTGGGTGTCTCAGTCCTTTGCACAATAGAAAGCACAGATGTACACAAGGGAAGGGCATTGTAGAGGTATTAGCATAAAGTCACATATGCAACGGCAGCAAAAGGAGCAAGGAATGCTACAACTGCGCCCAATTCAGAATCAGGCCTTGTGAGAAGGGATCCAGTCCCCTCAACAGATACCACGTCCTCAACAGATCCCACCTCCATTAGGGCTGCTTCCAGAAATTTCCCAGATGTTTTTCCATCCCAAAATGCCCCTGCAAGTGCACATACCAAATTGGTGATAAAGGGCAAAAAAAATAAATGGGAGACATTATCATGGGTGACAGGTATAAAGGGCGGCGGGGTGATAAGTCAGGGAGAAGCCAACAGAGACTGTTGGTAAGGTAGACATGCATGTAGGTGGAGAAAGAGTCAGGAGTCAGCTGGGGAGGGATGAGTCAGGGCAAATGTGATCATGTGTGGCTTGGCTGAGCATGGAAAAATGAGGTCATCTGTCCACTTCCCTCTTTACTTGCTAGTCCCTTCTATTCCTATCTTGTGTAGTCCCTGTCTGTGCAGAACCAGAGCTGGATTAAAGGGGTGCGGATGGGGTGAGTAATGTATCCCTGGGCCCTCTTTTCTCCAGAGGGCTCCCCGGCTGGAGCTGCTCCGATCCAGGTCTTTCACCAGCAGCCACACAGTAGAACAGAATGAATCTGCCCTGCGCTGCCAGAGAGGACTTTCCAGAGTCTGCCATCGCTGCAGGCATGCCTGAGACTGGGCAGGCCAGGCACCTGGTTGGGTTACTTGGCGCAGTGTTCGAGGGGGGTGTCCAAATGCAGAGGAAGCTGCTGTGTGGGGTCAATTGGCAGGGGAGGCTGGTGTGCAGGCTGCGGAGCAAGAGCAATTTGGGTCAGCAGGATCTTGGGACAGTTCCTGCTGGTCCAGGACCCCGCCGAACCATGCGCTCCCCTCAGTAGCTTACCACAGCCTCCAACCATGGCTGCCCCATTACGACGCAGATCAGAGATCAGCTCCTGACGGACAGCACTCAGAGTTTTCTGTTCACTGTATGCAGGGGCGGGCTGGTATATGCTGCTGCAGAGCCGTAACTAGACATTTTGGTACCCTGTGCCAGAGAGAGAATTGTCGACACTCCTCTCAGACCAAGGTCAAGATACCGATAATTGTCACCACTGCCACATTCCACCAGGGTCAAGATACTGATGCCGGAACTCAGCCAGCCAGGGTCCTGACCGTATAGCCACCCAGCTCTCATTACTGCCAGGAGGGGTGATTAAGTTTAGCAGACAACAGGGGGGTTAGGGTGCGTTGGGTGGGGGTTAGGCACTTTCAAAGGGAGGTTAGGTTTAGGCACTAAGGAGAGAGGCTTAGGGATAGGCTGCAGGATGGGGGTAAGGTTTAGGCCGTAGCTAGACAACCCCCCCTCCCCCCCATACAAAACAGGGTCAGTCAAATAATCTGCCCCCCCCCCCCCCATGTCTCTGGACTTGGGGGAGTCTGCTTTAGGGCCTAATTCAGACCTGATCCCAGCAGCAAATTTGTTAGCGAATCAGCAAAACCATGTCCACTGCAGGAGGGGCAGATATAACATGTGCAGAGAGAGTTAGATTTGGGTGGGGTGTGTTCGAACTGAAATCTAAATTGCAGTGTAAAAATAAAGCAGCCAGTATTTACCCTGCACAGAAACAAAATAACCCACCCAAATCTAACTCTCTCTGCAAATGTTATATCTGCCTCCCCTGCAGTGCACATGGGGCCTAATTCAGACTGATCGCTGTTCAATGCGCACGCGAGCAGCGTTCTCACGCGTGCAAATGCGACACAAGAGTGCAAATTCACGCCCATCATGCACACAAATGTGCAGCACAAAAGAGGTGTATTTACTATTCTGCGTTGCATAGGAGCAATGCGTTCGCAAGGCTGCCATTTCTATTGCTATCAAATGAAGCTTGTCATACATGTGCGTTGTATTCGCTAGCTTGCAAATGTTCGCACCAGTGGCGTAACTACTGCCCCCGCAGCCCTCGCGGTGGCTTGGGGGCGAGGGGCTGCGGGGGCGCCTCTGATTTACAGCAGACTGACATGCGGACGAGCGTCCGCATGTCAGTCTGCAGTCTCCTTCCCTCCGCCGCTTTTTGGAGGGACACAGAGGGCACAGCGCGCCTCCCTGTGTCCCTCCTGCTGCATCATCTCCGGCGGCCGCGGGTCTAATAGGGGAAAGTGCCGTCCGTGAGCTCTAATTGGCTCACGAACCGGCACTTCCCCCTATTAGACCCGCGGCCGCCGGAGATGATGCAGCAGGAGGGACACAGGAGAGGTGAGCTGTGCCCTCCGTGTCCCTCCAAAAAGCGCGGGGGGGGGGGGGATATCTGGCACTGGGGGGAATATCTGGCACTGGGGCATATATGGCACTGGGGGGAATATCTGGCACTGGGGCATATATGGCACTGGGGGGGAATATCTGGCACTGGGGGCATATATGGCACTGGGGGGGGAATATCTGGCACTGGGGGGAATATCTGGCACTGGGGCATATATGGCACTGGGGGGAATATCTGGCACTGGGGCATATATGGCACTGGGGGGGAATATCTGGCACTGGGGGCATATATGGCACTGGGGGGGAATATCTGGCACTGGGGGGAATATCTGGCACTGGGGCATATATGGCACTGGGGGGAATATCTGGCACTGGGGCATATATGGCACTGGGGGGGAATATCTGGCACTGGGGGCATATATGGCACTGGGGGGGAATATCTGGCACTGGGGGCATATATGGCACGGGGGGAATATCTGGCACTGGGGGCATATATGGCACTGGGGGGGAATATCTGGCACTGGGGGCATATGTGGCACTGGGGGCATATTTGGCACTGGGGGGGGGAATATATGGCACTGTGGGCATATGTGGCACTGGGGGGCATATGTGGCACTGGGGGGGAATATCTGGCACTGGGGGCATATATGGAACTGGGGGGAATATCTGGCACTGGGGGCATATATGGCACGGGGGGAATATCTGGCACTGGGGGCATATATGGCACTGGGGGGGAATATCTGGCACTGGGGGCATATATGGCACTGGGGGGGAATATATGGCACTGGGGGCATATGTGGCACTGGGGGGAATATCTGGCACTGGGGGCATATGTGGCACTGGGGGGGTATATGTGTACCTGGCACATGGGGGGGGGCTATATTTGGCACTGGGGCATGTGAGTACCTGGCACCGTGGGGGACTATCTGGCACTGGGGACATATGTGGCACTGGGAGCACAGCCCTAGCAACAAGGACTACCTCCTAGCAACGAGCATGACACCCAGTGCATGAAACACCTGGCAACGAGCATGACACCCAGTGCATGAAACACCTGGCAACGAGCATGACACCCAGTGCATGAAACCCCTGGCAACGAGCATGACACCCTGAGCATGAAAACCCCTGGCACCGTGCATGGAACCAAGAGCATGAAACCCCTGGCAACGAGCATGACACCCAGTGCATGAAACCCCTGACAACGAGCAGGTAATTGAAAAGTAATTAGAATTACTGTAGGACTTAATGTGTAATGGGCATTACGGTGTGTGGCATAACGTATCACAGACATTGCTGTGTGTGTCATAATCTGTCACAGGCATTACGGTGTATGGTATACTATATCGCGGGCATTGTGATATGTGGTATAATGTCTCAGGGTCATTGCAGTGTGTGGCATAATGTATCACGGACATTGCGGTGTGTGTCATAATGTGTCACAGACATTGTATGTGCTATAATGTATCAGGGGCATTGCAGTGTGTAGCATAATGTATAACGGGCATTGCGATTCCTGTCATAATGTGTCACAGGCATTACGGTGTGTGGCATAATGTGTCACAGGCATTATGTTGTGTGGCATAATGTGTCGGGGGCATTACAGTGTGTGCATATTGTGTCATGTGCATTATTGTGTGCGGCATAATGTCTAAGGGCCATTGCAGTATGTGGCATAATGTATACTGGGCATTACTATAAGGAGGAAAAATGACAAATAATGTAAGGGGCATGAATCAGGATTATTTTTCTTTCCTGTGGTGGCCAACGTATGGGCGTGCAGGTTGCAAAACTGGGGTATAAGGTAGTCTTTTCCTGCAATGCCACGCCCCTTTATGCGAAACCACGCCCATTCCAACGAAACCACGCCCTTTTTGCGCGCATATTTAGCCCTTTCTTGCTCCCAATTATGGAGCATGAAGGGGGGGGGGGGGGGCGCCGAAGAATTTTTTGGCTTGGGGGAGAAAAATTTCTAGTTACGCCACTGGTTCGCACAATGGGGGTAATGCTGAGTTGATCGCAGCAGCAAGTTTGTTAGCAATTGGGCAAAACCATGTGCACTGCAGGTGGGGCAGATATAACATTTGCAGAGAGAGTTAGATTTGGGTGGGTTATTTTGTTTCTGTGCAGGGTAAATACTGGCTGCTTTATTTTTACACTGCAATTTAGATTTCAGTTTGAACACACCACACCCAAATCTAACTCTCTCTGCACATGTTATATCTGTCCCCCCTGCAGTGCACATGGTTTTGCCCAACTGCTAACAAACTTGCTGCTGCGATCAACTCAGAATTAGGCCCAATGCTTTTTTTTTAAACAAAACAATTAGCCTAATGATTTGTAATGTTTTTCAACAATTAAGTGTTCAAACACTGCAAAATGAAGAGTTTGACAACCTAATTGTCCAATAACATTCAGCAATTAAGGCAACAAACATATCACTTTGTTGTCCTATTTGCACAATACCCTAAATTTTTTAACACTTACAAATAAAATAGATAAGTACAATTGTAGCATATGACATTTATTATGATTTTATGTAAACCTTCAATGTATGTAATACATTATGGGGGTCATTCCGACCCGATCGCTTGCTGCAGTTTATCGCAGCGAAGCGATCGGGTCGGAACTGCACATGCGCCAGTGCCACAGTGCGCCGGCGCATGCCTGACGGCCTAAGGCCGTCGTTCCCTAGTGATCGCCTCTGCCTGACTGACAAGCAGAGGCGGTCGCTGGGCGGGAGCGGGCGGCACGGCAGCGTTTGGCTGCTGTTATGGGGGCGCGGTCTGGCCAACGAAGGCGTGGCCAGACCGTGCGGGGGGGCGGGCCGCATCTGCTGCATGACGTCACACACAGCCGCTGCGACCAGGGGCAGCGATGATCAACTCCCGGCCAGCCGCAGGAGCTGCGCTGGCCGGGAGTTACTCCACAAGTACAAAAGCATCGCCGCTGTGCGGGGGGGGGGGGGGGGGGGCAGACTGACATGGGGGGCGGACTAGCCCTGTGCTGGGCGTCCCCCCGCATGTCTGGGAACATGATCGTAGCTGTGCTAAATTTAGCACAGCTACGATCAACTCGGATTAACCCCCTATATACACATTAAACACTTTTGCATGTATACCTCATTATTATTTTTTTTAAGTGTTTAAATGGTGAGTGATAAAGTACCAAACAATCTGCTCCTAACTGCCATGTAACAGGCTTTATCACTCTCCAATTAATCACTTTCAAAGTGATGCTACATCTCTCTACATATATGATATTGGCCTTTAAAAAAACACAACACACAAAGCTTTTCATTACAATTTTTAATTAAAAAAAAACAACTTTTAATGAAATTAAACAAATTAACCAACAATATTGTTCAAAATAATAATAACCTCAAGGAGGCCACGAGCACGCTGCTCCATCCGGTGCAGCACTAAACAGATTTGTGCATTCCGATCTCCAACATCAGCATATGTAATGACAGTAACAAAAATGATTACAATTAATTACAGACATTGGGGGGGTCATTCTGAGTTGATCGTTTGCTGCTGATTTTTGCAGCGCAGCGATCAGTTAAAAAAACTGCAAAACTGCGCATGCGTATGCACCGCAATGTGCATGTGTGTCGTACGGGTACAAACAGCATCGTTGCTGTGCAATGCTTCTAGCGAAGAATCTATTTGCACAACCGATCGCAAGGAGATTGACAGAAAGAGGGCGTTTATTGGTGTCAACTGACCGTTTTCTGGGAGTGGTAGGGAAAACGCAGGCGTGTCCAGGCGTTTGCAGGGCGGGTGTCTGACATCAATTCCGGGACTGGACAGGCTGAAGTGATCGCAAGGCCTGAGTAAGTTCAGACCTACTCAGAGACTGCAAAAAACTTTTTCGTACCACTCGGCTGCACATGCGATCGCACACTTGCAAAGCAAAAATACACTCCCCCGTGGGCTGTGACTATGCATTTGCACGGCTGCAAAAAGTAGCTAGCGAGCGATCAACTCGGAATGAGGGCCATTATGCAATATAGAAGCAATGTACCAAACACACTTCAGCAGCTCACTGTCTAGGTCAGGGATGGAAAATCTTTTGTCCAGCTGCTATTGCTCTACACATACCAGCATGGCCTGCAACAATTTCAGCATGGACAAATTGAAAAACTGTTGCAAGACATGCTGGGATGTGTAGTTACACAGCAGCTGGTGGTCCGCAGGTTGTATACACATGTTGTAGTATATTTTTAATTTTTCATATTTTTGTAAAAAGAAACAAACAAACAAACAAACACTTACTGTCCTCCATAGGACCATACTCAGCCTCCTCATCTGAGGGGGATGGTGGCGGGATGTGTGCATTGCCAACTCCAAAGTCAGAATCTGAAACAGATAATAAATTAGCAAAAAAATTAATAAATTATGCAATATAGAAAACACTAAGAAAGCACACTTCAATACCCCACTCTCTAGGTCAGACATGGTGAGTTGAGCAATCTGGCCTTGCAAAAACTGGAGCAGTGCATGCTGGGATGTGTAGTTCTACAATAGCTGGATAGCCAAAGGCTGAAGACACATGTTGAAGTCTCTGTTTAAAGGCAAATCAAATTAATAAAATATGTTTAAACTTACACTTCATCAGCACATACTCCTCCTCCTCCTTCTCTTCTTCCACACTGGCAGGTGTTTGAGGGGGAGAGGGTGTTTTGAATGGTGGCGGGTGTTTGAGGGGGAGAGGGTGTTTGAATGGGGGCGGATGGTTGAGGGGGTGAGGGAGGTTGAATGGGGACAGATGGTTGAGGGGGAGAAGGAGGTTGAGAAGGTGAGGGAGGTGGCTGTCCGGGTTGTCTTCTTTGGCCTCTTCTTAAGGAGAGAGAAACACAGTTTGAATAAGATTTTTTTTTTGGGGGGGGGGGGAGTTGAAAAAAATAAACATGAAGGCTTTTATAATTTTTCAACTAAAATAACATAATAAAACTTTATTATTCTAAAAATAAGCACATTATTACTGCTATGCTAATGTTTGTTTATTAATAAACATACAACCCACAAACAAACTCTATACATCCAGACAAACATCTATGCATACTAACATACATTTCCCAGATCTTCAGCCTAAACAACATACACACACTTATGGACAAATATTACACAACTTTAATATGAAAACACACTCATGCGCACATAAATGCTATAGTATGCATTACTTACAGTCGCAAATTTGCTTCCGTATCTCCACCAGCAAACGGGGCTGTCTGCGGCGGAGGTCCGACAACCGCAGCTCTAATTGAACTATGCTCCGCCCACACGCGCATGCACGGGGAGTTTCCGAGTACCTAGAAACCCCCCCTGGTCACCGATCCATCTGCGCTGTGGGCCGATTTTTTTTTTTTAACTTGGAGGAGATCAGCAGCCCAATCACTGAGAGGCTGACCAGTGACCACATGTACGAGAGCGGCAGCGCACGGTGCACAGTTGCAGCGGCAACGCACAGCTTCCGCACAGGCACAGGGTTTTGTGACTGAGTCGGGTGAGCCGCAAGGTAGCAGAGACTGTCTCCAGCACTCCCACAGAGGAGTAAGTCACCTATGGGTGGGGGGAAGGGGAGGTAGCGTATAATACAATTATGCTGGCCAGGTGAGGTGCTGTGCATACTGTTCTGCTTGCTGTACTTACCGTAATATTTTGGGGAGGGTATTCTTTGTGTATACTCAGCTATATTTGTGTGCATTAATGTGTGTATGTGTATATACACCATATATATTTTTATATATATATATATATATATAGAGAGACAAAGGTACGGCACTCATAACCACTTGTCAGCAAAAAACGACAGGAAACCGTTCAGTAGTACAACGTTTCAAACTCTGTATTGAGTTTTTCGTCAGGTTTTTCGTCAGGTTTTTCGTCAGGTTTTTCGACAAAAAACTCAATACAGAGTTTGAAACGTTGTACTACTGAACGGTTTCCTGTCGTTTTTTGCTGACAAGTGGTTATGAGTGCCGTACCTTTGTCTCTCTACATGCTGTTTTTGTAAGGGCACCAAACCCAGCTATATCACCTCTCGAGGAGTGCCGGGCCTGCTGTACTATATATATATATATATATATATATATATATATATATATATATATTAGAGATGAGCGTGTTTGGTTTTACTCGGATTTACCCGAATATCCTTATTGGCTCACGGACGTCAAGTGTTTTGGTTAGCCAATAAGAAAAATCCAGAAAAAAAGAACTTGCGATAATTCTGGCGTTAAGAACCGGGTAAATCCGAAACCGCTCATCTCTAATATATATATATATATATATATATATATATATATATATATATATATATATATCTATCCATGCAGTGATTATATACATATATGTGTGTATGTATATGTATATATGTATATTGTGTGTATGTATATGTATATATATATATATATATATGTATATTTTAAGATTTTATAAATTGTAACACCACCTGGGTAATTTATGTTTTAGAATGTTCATGTAACCTCAAATATGTGGGCAAAACGAAAAGACCGCTAAAAATAAGAATCCAGGAACTTGTAAGAAGTATCAGAAACAAAGTCGATACACATACGGGCCCTCATTCCGAGTTGTTCGCTCGCTAGCTGCTTTTAGCAGCATTGCACACGCTAAGCCGCCGCCCTCTGGGAGTGTATCTTAGCTTAGCAGAATTGCGAACGAAAGATTAGCACAATTGCGAATAGAAATTTCTTAGCAGTTTCTGAGTAGCTCCAGACTTACTCAGCCATTGCGATCAGTTCAGTCAGTTTCGTTCCTGGTTTGACGTCACAAACACACCCAGCGTTCGCCCAGGCACTCCCCCGTTTCTTCAGACACTCCCGCGTTTTTCCCAGAAACGCCAGCGTTTTTTCGCACACTCCCAGAAAACGGCCAGTTTCCACCCAGAAACACCCACTTCCTGTCAATCACACTACGATCACCAGAACGATGAAAATTCCTCGTTATGCCGTGAGTAAAATACCTAACTCTTGTGTAAAATAACTAAGCGCATGCGCTCTGCGAACCTTGCGCATGCGCATTAAGCGACTAATCGCAATATAGCGAAAATCGGCAACGAGCGAACAACTCGGAATGACCACCACTATTCCAAGACATTTTAAATCCTTTCATGCCTCAGATACTAGCTGCCTCAAATTCAAAGCTATTGAACTAGTCCAGCTAGGCCCAAGAGGGGGGATCGTGAAAACAAATTATCCAAATGGGAAATGTACTGGATCTTTGAAATGAATACATTGTTTCTACACGGTCTGAACGATAGTTATGAAATAGCACCCTTTTTATGAGCCTTTTATTCTTCTTCTGTGAAACTAAGCCTTTTAGAATTCCTCATTCTTTATACAACATCACCATGTTTTTAATGTTATTTTATTTTTTAAGATGTCTCCCCGGTATTTGGTTTTATTCATTATATGTATTTTTATTATCTGTGCTTGATTTTATTATCATTTATGCAGATGATTTTATCTTAATATGGTCCTCTATGTATTGTCTCTTGAATGAGGGCTATAATAAGATGGCGAACGCTGGCGTGATTTCCTGGACACGGCCCACCTTCGTTCTGGCAGAGGAGGTGGCACTGTGACCGCTGTATCCCTCGTACTGATGGAGGTGGGACGGGACGGGACTTTAACCAGCACATAGAATTACTACCGCTCACGCTGCAGAGGTGACGTCACGCGGTTAACAATGCGTTGACATGGCAACGATAGCGGGATGAGCGGCTGCACACTCGCGAGAGTTGCTATGGACGCTTTAGGACGTCATGACACTTTCGGGAGAATATGGCAACAGGGAGTAATGTTTGTTTATTATGCCACCCCCGGAAGTGATGTAAGAATAACCCAGAAGTGGTGGCAATAGGAAGCAATGTTTGTTTATTATGCTACCCCCGGAAGTGATGTAAAAATCAGCAGTGAGGCGGGAAAACACACCTCCCAATTATCCCATTAGAATGGGTATAAATAAATGCATAGAGGAATAGGACATCACACTCCTGATGAAGTCCAGGCCAGAGACGCCAGAAGGATGAAATGCGTTGAGTACTATTGACCAGATTCTATTAACTGTATACCAGATAAGCTACCTTTATATTTATTTCATGTACGGGCATTTGATATATCTTGTAAACCATTAAATTTGTGTTAAACGTTATCACACTATTTTGGTTATCTTCTTTCCTATTTCCATGTGTGAGATCATCAAGTACTAGAAGGTCCTTGTGGTTTGGGAACTGAATATGAAGCCTACTCAAACTAATCCAATCTGCATCATGTGTGCTTAAAAAGTGGTTTTATCCACTTATGACGGTATTTGTGCATTACAAGGGTGTCATTTTAACTGGTGAAGGTTCAAAAGATATTTATATACTACACTAGAAGGCGCTGTTTTCACTTTTTTTTCAGATCCAATAAGACAGATCAATTGAACATCGGTCACCAGGATTACGGCTGCCACCCTTTAAACAGGGAGTGTGGACTAGAGACAGAAAGTCAGACATTATAGTTGTCTCAGGACTGAGACTCTTCTTGACTTACTTATTCGGTGCAGCACTGAGTGCCACCTATATACTGATTACTGATTGATAAATAAATATATATATATATATATATATATATATATACTCCAACAGAACGGCGGCACTCTTGTAGATATATAATCAGTAATACATCCTACAATCCTACATTACGATTTCATTTCAACCTTCGTCAGGGATATTTGATTATATATCTACAAAGCTGCCGCCATTCTGTTTGAGTATTGCAATTTATTTGGGATGGCACCTTGGTCTGTTGTTCACTACCGTTTTTTAGTACCGGCTTCTGCCTCACTATATACTGTACGTGTGTGTATATATATGTACATACACACACACACACACACACACACACACACACACACACACACACACATACAGCATGTGTATGGAAACCCCCCCATGGAAATCCTGCATTTGCCACTGCCGCCTGCTGCGGAGCTTCTCCCGCAGCTTTCGGCGGACCTCTGCATAGGCTGCATGCTTCCGGGCGTTGTACACATAAGGGCCCGTGCAGCCTACGCAGCAGTCCATCACCGAAGTGAGAAGCCGCAGCTCCCTCACTGTAAATGCGGCAGCTCGCATGGTGCCAATGGCGTTTTAATCATACTGTAATTGCGATTATTTATACTGTCTGCCTGCTGTTGATTGATCGACAGCTGTGATGCTCATAAATACAAATAAGCTTTATTGCTATTAATACAAATTAACAGTATAGTCCGTGCTCTCGGTTGTGGACGCAATTGCGAGTGTATGCAACTGTAAGTTGAAAATTTTCAATCAACTTACCTTTCATTTATGATCCTCACTCAACTAAACATTGCAGGATTGTTTTGTTAGTTTGTTTTTTTAGAGATAAAAAAATAAATTAAGACACAAAGGTATCACAATAAAACACATATGCAGCAGCATTTTTTTTAAAACATAAAAAAAAACATTGTAATGTGTCAATAAATACATTACATCATTGTTGTTATAAACAATATATGTGTTGACAACACAACATCGGTGACTTACTTTCTCCCGATGGCAGTCATGTGGCTGTGACTTCCGGGTCAGACCTCCGATCCTGTGGTGATTTGGTAAGATTTTAACCACTATTCACAATGCTAATCCCTAATGCTCCCTGGTGCTTAACCCTGATCACCCATCCGTAGCCTAACCCTAATGCCAACATTCTGACAACGTAGACATGTCGGCTGTCAACATTTTAAAAATGTTAACATTACAAATGTCAACATTGTGGTTTCGTCCGTTTGACTACATCCCATCAAATCTAAGAAGTGGACTGTTACAGTAGGTTAGATATGTGGGATGCTGTCACCATACCGGCGTTCAGGATAACATCAGACGCAAATACCAACACCAGTAAAAATACTGATGCTGGGATCCTGACATCGATCACAATGTTGGAGTAGGAATCTTGACTGCCAGCATTCTGAACGTTAATATGCCAGGGCTGGGTTAGGCCGAATGGTATGGGTGTGTGTTGGGTTTAGGCAACACCTGGGGAGGTTAGGGTTAGGCTATGGGAGGGGGGAGGGTAGGGATGCGGGGAGGGTTAGGCACCACTGGTAAGGGTTAGGGTTAGGCCTCAGGGGTGAGCTGGTTAGGCTGCGGGAAGGGAGGTTAGGTTTAGGCACCACCTGGGGAGGTAATGGTTAGGTTGCGGGGGGGGGGGGGGAGGTTAGGGTAAGGCTGCATGGTGGGGATAGGGTTAGGTGGTAGAGGTTAGCATACAAACTTAGTAGGTGTATTAGGATGCCGCTGTATGTGACCTGACCGCCTGTATCCCGCGCCGGGATCCCGATACCAGCCCTAGCTATGTTAGTGTGAAAGGCTCTATGAAATTTGTATGAAATCACTAAAAGGTGGGTTACAACATAAAAAGTCTACTTTTATGTTTTAACCCAATTTCTAGTGATTTCAAATTTCACAGTGCCTTGTACCCTAACATATTCCTGAGGTAGGGTATTCATCTACTCACTTATTTATAAATATGATATTCTGAAAGTTGACTATTTCTTATTATGGCAAATCTCCCTCCCAAAAGGGCAGAATATAGATAAATAAATAGTAACAGAATGTAAAGAGTCATTAATGAGAACGAGTGAGGCTTCTCCTATTGCTAGCAATCTCTAAATCTTTGTAGCCTCTCATTCGAAAGGCCTGTCAAATAACTCAGATTTTTCTTAACTAATGTTCATTATAGATTCAGAAGAGCATCACATCACAGAGGAAAACTGAAGAACTGTCTCCCTTATATACAGGGGCTGAAGAAAAATGCTGCCAAACTGCATAGAGACGGAAGAAGCTAAAGCAGGACATCAGGATCTTCCCCTAGAACCCTATTCCAGATATTGATTTTCTAATTTGCAATGAAAATTATAATGCAGATTTTTTTCCTATTTCTGATTATCACATTTTCAAAGTGTGCGGTCATAACAGGGGTAAGTCTGATTATATATATATTTCAAATGTTTTATTCTTCTAGATTGCTAATAATGGTTATTATTATTATTATTATTATTATTATTATTAATAATAATAATAATAATAATAATACTTTCATTGTTGTCATTGCCATGGCTGCATTTCCACTCCCCAAAAATATACTACAGATATATAGAAGGTTGGATATGTAAAATAATAAGCTTTATATAAGATCAAGATTGATTTTAATGTAATTTAAATGTAACTCCCTTGTAATTTCCTTATGCTAAGAATTGTGTATTTACTTAAAGAAAAATATTTCATATGAATAAACACTTTAAGTGCCATGCTTAAAAGAAATTGCAAGTAGCAGTTTTTACTTCTCAAATAGGTTTATGTAATGCTGCAAAATTAGCTGATGATACATAATAAGTTTCTTCGTGTATTAACCCCAACAAAAATAAAACAATATACCTGCACTATGTTGCAAAATCAAAGATTATATGATCTATTTTTTCATCTATCTGCTTACAAAGAAGTGCGAAGTATGCAATTATGGAATGATGGAAATGCTGTTAACTCTCATTAAGGGAAATTTACTAAGCTCCCGATTGCATTTCAAGTTTGGATTTTCATACAAAAATGCAACTCTGTAATTTACTAAACAGCAATCACTGTAGAGTTCTAACTATTTGCATTGAGATACACAGCTGTCCACACAAATACGAATCAATATACTACAGTATTGGTTGGTTCTTGACATACACCTCATAGAACACGAGAATTTACTAAGGATTCTTATTCTTAATCCCTGCCAACAATTGTTATATGCTGCCGGAAAAGGATGGAATTCATACACCAATTTCAAATAGACCTGCTTCTGGCTGGTGTGTTTGGAGAATCATGCATGGATCATTGAGATCCGCGCATGGTTTTCTGTGTAAATGTGTAGCAAAGAGTTAAAAATAAAAATGCTTGGTGTCACCCCTCCTGAATATAACCAGCTCCGGGTGCTGTGAGTCCGTCCTGGTTGTTAAAACTGCCGGGGAAAAATTGCATAGGGTTACCAGTATTTTAAAAACCAGCACAGGTCCTGGTTCCAAAAATATGGGGGGAGGTGGGGAGGATGTAGGGGTCAACTGTATTTTTGTATGAAACCAGCACCGTGCTCCACTAGTCAAGGAGATAATGCCACAGCCAGGGGACACATTTATATAGGTCCCTGCAGCCGTGGCATTAAATCCACAACTAGTCACCACTGGCCAGGGTTCCTGGGGAAGTGGGGACCCCACAATAAAGGGGTCACCCCCTCCAGGCACCCGAGGGCCAAGGATAAAGCCCGAAGCTATGACCGCCACCTGTTGGCCACTTCATAGCTTCTTTGTGTAAAAAAAAGAATTAAGTATTGTCTTTTGCTGTGGTACTACAATTCCCGCAAGCCTATCCCTCATGCTGGTACTTGGAGAACCACAAGTACCAGCATGTGGGGCATGCTGGTACCTGTAGTTCCATAGTAAAATAAATATTCCAAAAAACACAGGACACACACACACTGTGACAGTACAACATTATTAAAACATACTTGCACACTCACATACATACACACCCTTACCTACATCCCATGCCATCATTCACGTCCACTTGTCTAGTAGAATATATAGGGTACCTGTAAAAAAAAAAAAAAATTATATATATATATATATACACACACAAACAGGAAATTCAGCACTCACCATAGCAAGCTCACTTGTCCTCACAACATCAATAAATAAATGATGGGGGTTTAGTTAGTGAATTGGCCAATGCACGGAAGCCTGCAAACCGCTCGCCAAGGTACCCCACCTTCATGCAGGTCCTACACTGTCACAAAGTCTTAAAAATTAAAACCTGGCAACTGTATCACACATAATATAACTGCAAATATGCCCACTAGGTTTAAGGTATACCTGCCACATATCTTGTGGCTTTTAAAGGTACACTAGTCACCTGACACATGCTGATAAATTACTAAGGAGCAGCTGACACAGCTTTAGAACAAATGAGATTACACAGGGGTGCATGAAAAAGGTCTGTGACCACGGTTAATAAGAGTTAACCAAAGATTAACCCCGCAATATACAAACAAATATAGAAAACCACAGCACTCGCCACCCCAGAAGCGGGGTGCAGCGTCCGCACTCGCCACTCATAGAGTGGGGTGCATGCAGCCCATGGCCACCTACCCAAATACATACAAACAGGAAATTCAGGACTCACCATAGTAATCAGTGTCAGGTGACTAGTGTACCTTTAAAAGCCATAAGATTTGTGGCAGGCATACATTAAACCTAGTGGGCATATTTGCAGTTATATTATGTGTGATACAGTTGCCAGGTTTTAATTCTTAAGACTTTGTGATAGTGTAGGACCTGCATGAAGGTGGGGTACCTTGGCGAGCGGTATGCAGGCTTCCGTGCATTGGCCAATTCACTAACTAAACACCCATCATTTATTTATTGATGTTGTGAGGACAAGTGAGCTTGCTATGGTGAGTGCTGAATTTCCTGTTTGTATGTATTTGGGTAGGTGGCCATGGGCTACATGCACGCCACCCTATGAGTGGCGAGTGCGGACGCTGCACCCCACTTCTGGGGTGGCGAGTGCTGTGGTGTTCTATATTTGTTTATATATATATATATATATATATATATATATATATACTCACCTATTTCCAGTACAGATAGGTCCTCTTCATGTAGGTATCCAGGGGTTAAAAAAAAAAAAACAACGCAAAAATGTACACATGGATCCCCTTTTCTCGAATGATGGGAATGACGGATCCGCTCATGACTTCTTTCACTTAGAGACCTGCCAGCCAATCAGGGAGCACCACATGATAGCGCACTCTCTTGATTGGCTGTGCGCTTCCAGCCTGTCAGTCAACCGGAGCGCATAGGCTATAATGGGGGAAAATATCCCCATTATAGTCTATGGTGGGAACCTGCGGTCTACCGCAGTCCGCAAGGTTAATTGAGGTCACTCTTTTGGGTGACCTTAATTAACCTTGAGGTCTGCAGTAGACCCTTGCCTGCCAGATATCTAAATAAGAAGGGGAATGTGGAAAAACAGAACAGGGAGGCTATCGTAGTGTAATAAGTAAATATCTCAATGATAAATTAAAAATGAACAATGTATGCATACTTTGATAAGTGTCAGTGGTGTAACTTCGTAGATCTTATAAAAACGAATGACACGCCCACATCCTATGAGTTGTATTGTGCGACTCAGTACTCACATACAGTTTCAGCCCATTTCTCGCTAACCTATTATTGCTCACATTTGCCCACTGATACAGATCCATGCGACTTTGGGCTGCTAATTTGACACATGCACTAAATGAAATCTCAGCCAATGACAAATGTGCAATAGCGTAAAAATCACTTCCATCTGCAATCTTTGTGAGCACCAGACAATATAGAGCACATATTAGTGATCGCCAGAGAATACATAGAGTTGTTTTGTGACCATCACACTATACTGAGTTTTTTTGTGACTGCCGGACAATACTGGGAGCAATTTTGTGACCACCAAACAATACTGAGAGCATTTTAATGACTGCCATTTAAAGCTTTTTTGTGACAACCAGACAATATGGAGAGCATTTTGTGACCACCATATAATGCAGAATGTTGCAATGACTGTCATGTAATGCAGAGCGCATTGTCTGCCAGAACTGCCTGCCTGCATGCCCATCCTCTCTACCTCCAGGAGTGCTGCCTTTAGTTACAGACAATTATATTCAAAGTTACACAGATACAGTTAAACAGACATATAGTTACGCAAACACATATAGAGTTACACACACACAAACACACACACATATACATATATATATATACAGTTACATACACATAATTACACAAACACATATATACAGTTACTCAGACACATATATATTATATATATACACAAACAGATATACAGTACATAGTTACACAGACACACATATACATATACATAAACACAATATAATTTAATGTTGATCACACCTTACACATTGGCAATTGTCACTGAATGAGGACTGTGGCAGCTCCATCACTCCTATATCTGTTCCTGGGCCATATTGCACTGCAGGCAGTGTCGGACTGGGGCATGAAAGGCCCACCGGGGGAATGCAGTGGTAGGGGCCCATGCTAGGAGGCTTGGCGCGAGTGTATATACTGGGCCCTTTGATAAATTATATACATGGTAAATACTGCTAGTGCATGAATGATAATGTACCAGATTAATAACAGCAATGCACTGTACAAAATACACCATAGTCCTGTGCAGTATAATGTAACATATGCATAATGTATAACTCAAGTGCACAGTCTGGATCCTGATGCCTAGAGGAGGGGGTGGGACCCCAAGCAGTGGGGCCCACCAGTGGTTTCCCCTGTACCCCTGTAGGCCAGTCCGACCCTGACTGCAGGTATCCGGGCTGGGTAGCCACGCTCCCTGCTGAAACACTACTACTTTCTTCTCCTGTCCCTTCTTCTGATATCATCCAGGATGGCCCCTTGAATAATGGTGGCCCAGGATACATGCCCCCAGAGACCCATGTACTGTGAGATATAATTCTCATTGCAATCAGCTGACCTCTCCTCATCTTGGATGTGGGGCTTCTGCCTGCCTGAGTGCCTGGCTTGGAGGGGAAGTGAGAAGACTATCAGGAGGAGGCAGAGCTGCGCTGGCTGACAACAGTCATTGTAAGTCAGCAACACATTCACAACTTACAAGGGTAACACTGGCAGCAAAGGAGAAGTGTGTGTTCATAGAGGCGGCTGCGGCTAATAAGAGCTGCAGCCATCAGATAACTGATACTTAATGAACAGCGCAGGGCTAGAAGCTGGCTGGGACAACGGAGTAGAGGTGTCCCCTTCAGGGCTGAAGCCTGGCAGCAACTGTCTCCATTGTCTCCAGCAGTTCTGCCCTGATAAGTGTTAACCCTGTGAATCTTATATATTTCCTCAACATTAATAAACCACCCGTGGATGAAATGATCGATGGAGGTTGTTGATATCTTCAAGCAGCTGCAATTGTTTTAACATTTAAAAATAAGGATTCAATATCTCTGCATTATTAAAATAATAATCTACTGTATGCGACTATCAATAGTTTATCACAAATTATACAGTGTGATTGGTGTGACTGGTATGAATCTCGCCCTTAGATTTACAAACATCCTTCCTCGTACTGTCCATCTCCTCTGGGCACAGTTTCCCTAACTGAGGTCTGGAGGAGGGGCATAGAGGGAGGAGCCAGTGCACACCCAGAATCCAAAGCTTTCTTAAAGTGCCCTATCTCCTGCGGAGCCCGTCTATTCCCCATGGTCCTTACGGAGTCCCAGCATCCTCTATGGACTACGAGAAATAGATTTACTGGTAAGTAAAATCCTATTTTTTGACAGTTTTACAGCATTTATAAGCAAATGGTCAGTTGCCATTTGCACTCATTCCAACCAGCCAGATTGGACAGATAAATCTTTAGGTGTATGGCCAGCTTTACAATTGAATTGCTCTGTTGGCCACCATCTAGTAGGCGCCTGCGAGCAAAATACTTGAATTCCCCTTATAGAGGTAAGGAATAGTGTTAGCCTTTTATTATATAGGATGGTCAGTAAACACCCTAACACAATGTTTTATAAAATTACTGTATTTATTTTTCATAGAGTACTACGCTGCTTACTGAATTTACATACCATGTTTTTCCTCTAATATTTCCAGTACAATATAACTAATGCATTTTCTCCATTATCAATATTTCATCATTTATGGCACCATCAAACACCACAAAATATCATAGTAAAGTACTGTAGATTTAATACATCAAAATATGGATTAACGGCTATACATCATTAAAATAAGCAATGCATAAGTCAATAACACATCACCAAGGTCCAGGAAACCCGATATGTTAATTATATAACAAGCTGTACTCAATGTGTTAACATCGGTTTTCCTGGACCTTGGGGATGTGTTATTTGAACTACCCAGTTAACAGTATGAACAACAACATAGCCTCGGTCCAACCGATAAAACTATAACATAACCCTTATGTAAGCAATAACTATATACAAGTCATGCAGAAGAAGTCCGCACTTGGGACGGCCGCCCAGCATCCTCTAAGGACTACGAGAAATAGATTTACCGGTAAGTAAAATCCTATTTTCTCTAACGTCCTAGAGGATGCTGGGACTCCGTAAGGACCATGGGGATTATACCAAAGCTCCCAAACGGGCAGGAGAGTGCGGATGACTCTGCAGCACCGATTGAGCAAACAGGAGGTCCTCCTCAGCCAGGGTATCAAACTTATAGAATTTCGCAAAGGTGTTTGACCCCGACCAAGTAGCTGCTCGGCACAACTGTAATGCCGAGACCCCTCGGGCAGCCGCCCAAGAAGAGCCCACCTTCCTAGTGGAATGGGCCTTAACCGATTTAGGCAATGGCAATCCTGCCGTAGAATGCGCCTGCTGAATCGTGTTACAGATCCAGCGAGCAATAGTCTGCTTTGAAGCAGGAGCGCCAACCTTGTTGGCCGCATACAGAACAAACAGAGCCTCAGTCTTCCTGATCCTAGCTGTTCTGGTCACATAAATCTTCAAAGCCCTGACCACATCCAGGGATTTGGAATCCTCCAAGTCCCGTGAAGCCACAGGCACGACAATAGGTTGGTTCATATGAAAAGATGAGACCACTTTTGGCAGAAATTGAGGACGAGTCCTCAACTCCGCCCTATCCACGTGAAAAACCAGGTATGGGCTTTTATGTGATAAAGCCGCCAATTCTGAAACACGCCTTGCCGAAGCTAATGCCGACAACATGACCACTTTCCAAGTGAGGTATTTCAACTCCACTGTTTTGAGTGGTTCAAACCAAGGGAACTTGAGGAAACGTAATACAACGTCAAGATCCCAAGGCGCCACCGGAGGTACAAAAGGAGTCTGAATATGCAGCACCCCCTTAACAAAAGTCTGTACTTCAGGAAGAGAGGCCAATTCTCCTTGAAAGAAAATGGATAAGGCCGAAATTTGGACCTTTATGGACCCTAGTTTAAGGCCCAAATCCACTCCTGTTTGAAGGAAGTGAAGTAGACGGCCCAAATGGAACTCCTCCGTAGGAGCAGCTCTGGCCTCACACCAAGAAACATATTTTCGCCATATACGGTGATAATGTTTCGATGTCACGTCCTTCCTAGCCTTGATCAGGGTAGGAATGACCTCTTCCGGAATCCCTTTTTCCGCTAGGATCCGGCGTTCAACCGCCATGCCGTCAAACGCAGCCGCGGTAAGTATTGAAACAGCAGGGCCCCTGCTGCAGCAGGTCCTGCCTTAGAGGAAGAGGCCACGGATCTTCTGTGTGCAACTCTTGCAGCTCCGGATACCAAGTCCTCCGTGGCCAATCTGGAACAATGAGGATTGTTCTGACCCTGCTTATTCTTATTATTCTCAACACCTTTGGTATGAGAGGTAGAGGAGGAAACACATAGACCAATCTGAACACCCAAGGTGTCACCAGAGCGTCTACCGCTACCGACTGAGGGTCTCTTGACCTGGCGCAATACCGCTTTAGCTTTATGTTGAGACGGGATGCCATCATGTCTATCTGAGGCAGTCCCCACCGACCCGTGATCTGTGCGAAGACTTCTTGATGAAGTCCCCACTCTCCCGGATGCAGGTCATGCCTGCTGAGGAAGTCCGCCACCCACTTGTCCACCCCCGGGATGAACACTGCTGATAGTGCGCTTACATGGCCTTCCGCCCAGCGTAGAATCCTGGTCGCTTCTGCCATGGCCACTCTGCTCCTTGTTCCGCCTTGGCGGTTTACATGAGCCACTGCCGTGACATTGTCTGACTGAATCAGAACCGGTTTGTCCCGAAGCAATTCCTCCACCTGACGTAGGGCGTTGTATATGGCCCTCAACTCCAGGACGTTGATGTGGAGACACGTCTCTAGATTTGACCAGAGACCTTGGAAATTTCTTCCTAGCGTGACCGCTCCCCAGCCTCGGAGGCTTGGGTCCGTGGTCACCAGGACCCAGTCCTGAAAGCTGAACCTGCGACCCTCTAGTAGGTGAGCACTGTGCAGCCACCACAGGAGAGATACCCTGGTCCTGGGAGACAGGGTTATCCTTTGATGCATTTGTAAATGGGACCCGGACCATTTGTCCAATAGGTCCCATAGAAAGGTCCTCGCATGGAACCTGCCGAAGGGGATGGCCTCGTATGAAGCCACCATCTTCCCCAGAACCCGTGTGCAATGATGCACTGAAACCTTTTTTGGCTTCAATAGGTTCCTGACCAGGGCTATGAGCTCCTGAACCTTTTCCATCGGTAGAAAAACCCTCTTCTGGTCTGTGTCTAGAATCAGGCCCAAAAAGGTCAGATGCGTTGCAGGGACTAGCTGGGACTTCGGTATATTGAGAATCCAGCCGTGCATTTGCAACGTCTTCATGGACAGAGACACGCTGTCCAGCAACTTCACTCGAGATCTCGCCTTTATGAGGAGATCGTCCAAGTATGGGATAATTGTGACACCCTGCTTGCGCAGGAGCACCATCATTTCCGCCATGACCTTGGTGAAAATTCTCGGGGCCGTGGAAAGCCCAAACGGCAACGTCTGAAATTGGTAGTGACAGTCCTGTACTGCAAATCTCAGGAACGCCTGGTGAGGGGGGAAAATCGGAACATGAAGGTATGCATCCTTTATGTCCAGGGACACCATCCAATCCCCCCCCTCCAGGCTGGCGATGACCGCCCTTAGTGATTCCATTTTGAACTTGAATCTCTTCAAGTACAGGTTCAGGGATTTTAGATTTAAAATGGGTCTGACCGAACCGTCCGGTTTCGGGACCACAAACAGGGTTGAGTTATATCCCTCTCCTTGTTGGAGATGAGGAACTTTGACTATCACCTGTTGAATATACAATTTTTGGATTGCAGCTAACACTAGCTCCCTCTCTGACGGGGAAGTCGGCAGAGCCGATTTGAAAAACCGGCGAGGAGGCATGTCTTCGAATTCCAGTCTGTATCCCTGAGAAACAATCTCTAATGCCCAGGGATCCACCTGCGAGTGAACCCAGACGTGGCTGAAAAATGCCCCCACTTGATCTGCCTTCCCCCCGGGAAGCCCCAGCGTCATGCGGTGGACTTTGCAGATGCAGGGGAGGACTTCTGCTCCTGGGGACTAGCTGCGTGCAGCTTTTTCCCCTTGCCTTTACCTCTGGCAAAAAAGGACGATCCCCGTACCTTCTTGCTCTTATTGGAACGAAAGGACTGCATCTAATAATGGGGTACCTTCTTAGCATGTTGTGGGGAAACATAAGGTAAGAACTTCGATTTACCGGCCGTAGCAGTAGAGACAAGGTCCGAGAGGCCGTCTCCAAACAACTCCTCCCCCTTGTAAGGCAATGACTCCATATGCCGCTTTGAGTCGGCGTCTCCCGTCCACTGTCGGGTCCACAAGAGTCGCCTAACAGAAATAGACATAGCGTTTATTCTGGAGCTTAGTAAACAAACGTCTCTTTGAGCATCTCTCATATACAAGGCAGCATCTCTGATATGCTCTATGGTCATTAAAATGGCATCCCTATCTAAGGTGTCAAGCTCCGTAGATAAGGAATCTGCCCATGCCACGACAGCACTACAAACCCAGGCCGACGCCATAGCCGGTCTAACAATAGTACCTGAATGTGTGTAAATGTGCTTCATGGTAATTTCCTGCTTGCGATCAGCAGGATCCTTGAGGGAAGCTGTATCCTGAGAAGGTAGTGCCACCTTCTTGGATAAGCGTGTCAGCGCCTTGTCTACTTTAGGTGAAGATTCCCATCGTATTCTATCCTTTTGTGGAAAGGGATAAGCCATAAGAATCCTTTTGGGAACTTGTAGTCTCCTATCTGGAGATTCCCAAGCCTTTTCGCACAATTCGCTTAGCTCAAATGAGGACGGAAAAGTGACCTCAGGCTTTTTCCCTTTATACATGTGTACCCTCGTGTCAGGGACAGGGGGTTCCTCAGTGATATGCAAAACCTCTTTAATGGCAATAATCATGTAACGAATACCTTTTGCCACCTTCGGCTGTAATTTTGCATCTTCATAGTCGACACTAGAGTCAGTATCTGTGTCGGTATCTGTGTCATCGACCTGGGATATTGGCCCTCATTCCGAGTTGTTTGCTCGGTAAAAATCTTCGCATCGCAGCGATTTTCCGCTTAATGCGCATGCGCAATGTTCGCACTGCGACTGCGCCAAGTAAATTTGCTATGCACTTAGTAATTTTACTCACGGCTTTTTCATCGTTCTGGCGATCGTAATGTGATTGACAGGAAATGGGTGTTACTGGGCGGAAACAGGCCGTTTTATGGGCGTGTGGGAAAAAACGCTACCGTTTCCGGAAAAAACGCAGGAGTGGCCGGAGAAACGGAGGAGTGTCTGGGCGAACGCTGGGTGTGTTTGTGACGTCAAACCAGGAACGACAAGCACTGAACTGATCGCAGATGCCGAGTAAGTCTGGAGCTACTCAGAAACTGCTACGAGGTGTGTAATCGCAATATTGCGAATACATCGTTCGCAATTTTAAGATGCTAAGATTCACTCCCAGTAGGCGGCGGCTTAGCATGAGCAAATCTGCTAAAATCCGCTTGCGAGCGAACAACTCGGAATGACCTCCCTGGTGCGCTTTTGAGACCCTGAAGGTCCTGGCGCCACAGGGACAGGTATGGTCTGGCTACCTGACTGATCCCTAGCTTCAGCCTTGTCTAACCTTTTATGCAGTAAATTTACATTTGCATTTAAGACATTCAGCATATCCACCCAGTCCGGTGTCGGCGTTGCCGACGGCGACCTGACATTCAAGCACTCCCCTCCACATTAAGCGAGCCTTCCTCGTCAAACATGTTGACACACGCGTACCGACACACTTCACCCACACAGGGAAACTCTTTTCTGAAGACAGTATCCCCTTTAAGGCCCTTTGGAGAGACAGAGAGAGAGTATGCCAGCACACACCCCAGCGCTATACCCCTGGAAAGAAACACAGAATGCTTTTCCCCAGTAGCGCTGTGTAGTAATAAAATGGCAATTATGTCCCCCCCTCTCCTTCAAAACCCCCTTTCACCGTGTGTAAAGCAGGGGAGAGTCCGGGGAGCTTCCTCTCAGCGGTGATGTGGAGAGAAAATGGCGCTGGTGAGTGCTGAGGGAGAAGCCCCGCCCCCTCGGCGGCGGGCTTCTGTCCCGCTCAAAGTTATTAAAAAAATGTCAGGGGCTCTTTTATATGCATGTACAGTGCCCCCCTGTACATGTATATAGTCTTTTGCCATAAGAGAGGTGTTATATTGCTGCCCAGGGCGCCCCCCCCTGCGCCCTGCACCCTTACAGTGACCGGAGTGTGTGAGGTGTGTGGTGTAATGACGCACAGCTGCAGTGCTGTGCGTTACCTCAGTGAAGCTCTGAAGGCTTCTTCCACCTGAGACGTCTTCTGACTTCTTTTCTTCTGGCACTGTGAGGAGAACGACGGCGCGGCTCTGGGAGTGAACGCCCAGGACGAACCTGTGTTCACCCCCTCTGGAGCTAATGGTGTCCAGTAGCCGAGGAAGCAGAGCCTATCATTTAAGTAGGTCTGCCCCTCTCTCCTCAGTCCCTCGATGCAGGGAGCCTGTTGCCAGCAGTGCTCCCTGTAAAAAATAGAGAAAAAATCCAAACAAAAATGCTTCCTAGGCAGAGAACTCAGGGGAGCTCCCTGCAGTGCACCCATTTCCCTCTGGGCACAGTGTAAAAACTGAGGTCTGGAGGAAGGGCATAGAGGGAGGAGCCAGTGCACACCCAGAATCCAAAGCTTTCTTAAAGTGCCCTATCTCCTGCGGAGCCCGTCTATTCCCCATGGTCCTTACGGAGTCCCAGCATCCTCTAGGACGTTAGAGAAAGGTCTTTCAGACAAATTGGTTAAATCAAATGGATTTAACCAATTTGTCTGACCATTTTTGTCTGTTTTCCAGTGTTTGGGAGCAAATGGTAATTGTCATTTTCTCTCGTACATTACCAGATTTTTATTCCAACCAGCCAGATTGGACAGATAAATCTTTAAGTGGGTTCACTACGGCTGGCCGGCGGTCGGGCTCCCGGCGCCCAGCATACCGGCGCCGGGAGCCCGACCGCCGGCTGACCGACAGTGTGGCTAGCGCAAATGAGCCCCTTGCGGGCTCGCTGCGCTCGCCACGCTACGGGCACGGTGGCGCGCTACGCGCGCCACACTATTTTATTCTCCCTCTATGGGGGTCGTGGACCCCCACGAGGGAAAATAAGTGTCGGTATGCCGGCGGTCGGGCTCCCGGCGCCGGTATACTGAGCGCCGGGAGCCCGACCGCCGGCATACAGAATGCCACCCCTTTAAGTGTATGGCCAGCTTTACTTCGTTTGGGGCATGCATAGCTGCTGGTGCTGACATTACTGTTATGTTGTTCCGTCATTTTGACGGGCTGGAAACTAGTAATTAAATAATCAACATATTCATTTTAGTGTAATATTACTTATATACATTTTAGTTTACTCTTATGTTACTGTTGCAGAAGAAAGTACTTCTAACATGCGTTACAAAACAGATATTTTTTCCACTGCAGGAGCTAACATGTGAAATCATCACCTTATAATCATTAGAAACATAGAATTTGATGGCAGATAAGAACCACTTGGCCCATCTAGTCTGCAGCTTTTTTTTTTTTTTTTACCATATTTTTAGCTCAAACCTAATTTGATCCTTATTACTTTGTAAGGATATCCTTAAGCCTATCCCATGCATGTTAAAATTGCTCTACTGTCTTAGCCTCTACCACCTCAGATGTGAGGTTATTCCACTTGTCCACTACCCTTTCTGTGAAGTAATTTTTCCTCAAATGTCCCCGGAACCTACCTCCGTCCAGTCTGAGTGCATGTCCTCGTGTCCTATTGCTTCTCTTCATTTGGAGAATGTTTCCCTCCTGGACTTTGTTATATACAGTATATATATGTATAAATTCAGGGACGTGCGTGAGCTAAATGGCTCAAGAGGCACTGGCTAGCACCAGAGCCAGATTTAAATGCAATATATGAGCCAAAGGGTACATCTGGGCATTATACACAGGTGCAGCAGTATAAACCCCTGGAAATTTTGTGAGTTTTGATCTGAGAGGTGCGGAAAAGATTGCAAGGTGAGGCACTGCCTTCCCTGCCATAGACTTTTTACTGTAGAATTTTAGCTATAAAAATTATTAGAATAATACAAAAAAGATATTTCAAACATATTCTTTGTATTTTACATATACTTTACACAGTAAAAACTCTGGTGCAAATGTTTGTATGACAGAAAAGGCTCTGCCTTACCCCACCGCACATCACTGGTGTGTGTGTGTGTGTGTGTGTGTGTGTGTGTGTGTGTGTGTGTGTGTGTGTGTGTGTGTATATATATCCTGGACCTTGATTTATTTGAAAGTTTCTATCATGTCCCCCCTTTCCCTTCTCTGCTCCAAACTATACATATTGAGATTTTTTTAGTCTTTCTGGATATATGATGTAGGCCATGCACCGTTTTAGTTACCCTTCTTTGTGCAGTCTCTAATGTATTAATATCCTTTTGAAGATATGGCCTCTAGAATTGAACACAGTATTCTAGATGAGGTCATAACAATGACCTATACAGTAGCATTATTTCTTCTTTCTTTCTGCTGCTGATTCCTCTCCCAATACAGCCAAGCATCTGACTAGCCTTCTTAATTGCTTTGTTACATTGCTTACCTGCCTTTAAGTCACCTGAAATAGTGACTCCTAGACCCCTTTCCTCCTCAGTAGTTTCCAGTATAGTACCATTAATACTATATTTAGCCTTTGGATTTTTGAGACCCAAGTGCATGATTTTGCATTTTTTTGACATTACACTGTAATGGTCATGCTCTTGACCATTCCTCTAATCTACCTAGATCCTCAATAATTTGTTTTACCCCTCCTGGTGTGTCTACCCTGTTGCATACCTTTGTGTCATCTGCAAAAAAGGCATACTTTCCCTTTAATGCCATTTGCAATGTCACAAAGATACTAAAAAGCACTGGTCTAAGTACAGATCCCTGGGGTACTCCACTGATAAAATTTCCCTCCTGTAAATGCACTCCATTTACCACAACTCTCTGTTTTCTATCCTGCAACCAAGATCTTATCTATTCAACAATGTTAGTATCCAATCCCAAGCTTTCAACTTTATTTAGCAGTCTGTGATGTGGAACAGTGCCAAAAGCCTTACTAAAGTCTAGATAAGCTATATGTACGGCTCCACCTTTATCTATCACTTTAGTCACACAGTCAAAAAAGTCAATAAGGTTTGTTTGACATGATCTCCTCCCAGGGAATCCATGCTTTGGGATCTTGTAAATTGCTGGATTTGAGATAATCTACAATTCTTTCTTTTAAGAGTGTTTCCGTACTTGTATATTGTAGGGATATTATAATGTATCATTAAAGAAAACTTAAAATTGCAAAGAATCTTTGTGATAAATGTTTTTTAATTGTGAAAAACTAAAAGGTATAGCAGCATAACAAATACAATAGAGCATCTTATTGTAAAATTGGGTCTTTCTGTTACCTAAAATGCAATGCAAGACTGGTATTTTCTTGGTATCATATGTTGAAAGAAAATCACACATCGGGCCTAATTCAGACCTGATCATAGCAGAATTTTTTTTGGCAGATGGGCAAAACCATGTGCACTGCGGGGGGGGGGGGGGGGGGAGAGGGGGGGGCGCTTGGGCAGATATAACGTGCAGAGAGAGTTAGATTTGGGTGGGGTGTGTTCAACTGAAATCTAAATTGCAGTGTGAAAATAAAGCATCCAGTATTTACCCTGCACAGAAACAATATAACCCACCTAAATCTAACTCTCTGAACATGGTTATATCTGCCCCATGTGCAGTGCACATAGGGGGAAATTGACTCCTGATCGCTCACTAGCTGTTTTTTGCAGTCCTGCATTTTCATAGTCACCGCCCACCGAGGAGTGTATTTTAGCTGTGCAAGTGTGCGATCACATGTGCAGCCGAGCGGTACAAAAAAAACTTTGTGCAGTTTCTGAGTTGCCCAGGACTTACTCAGCCGCTGTGATCACTTCAGCCTGTCCGGGGCCGGAATTGATGTCAGACACCCGCCCTGCAAACGCTTGGACACGCCAGTGATTTTCCAACCACTCACTGAAAACAGTAATTTGCCACGCATACATGCCTTCTTCCTGTCAATCTCCTTGCGATCGGCTGTGCGAATGGATTCTACGTAAAACCCATCACACAGCAATGATCCGCTTTGTTTCAATGCGATGCGCCGGCACAATGCAGTGCATACACATGCACAGTTCTGACCTGATCGCAGCACTGCAAAAAAACGCTAGCGAGTGATCAGGTCTGAATTACCCCCATGGTTTTGCCCATCTGCTAACAAATTTGCTGCTACGATCATGTCTGAATTAGGCCCCTTGTGTCTCATTTATCAACGAGTGATAAAACTTGTTATGAATGATAAAACTTGTTGTGTATGACAAAAGGTGCTCCAGCTAGTCAGCTCCTGTCATGTGTTCAGCTCCTATCTGTCATGTGTTTGAATAATGACAGTTGGAAGCTGATTGGCTTGAACAGCATTTATCATTCGCAACGAGTTTTTGTCACTCGTAGATAAATGGGCCTCTTTGTGTCACTGTTGTACAGTTTGTACACTTGCTTAAATTATGTGACATTTAAATATAATGCATTTGAATGTTATTTATGAATACAAGTCTTTGGACTTGGTTGTTTGGCTGTACATAATATTCTTATATAATAAGTTAATATCTTTTTTAATTATATTATAGGCCTGTGATAGAGATCTACAGTGTGGGGTTGGAACTTGCTGTGCAATCAGTCTATGGTTACGTGGACTACGAATGTGCACTCCAATGGGAAAAGAAGGAGAGGAATGTCACCCATTTAGTCACAAGGTATACAAACATCATACAAACATATCAGTTCAGTTTGAAAAACTAGGGTGGTGCACACAGAGTCTTTTCACTTATGTTTATAACGTTAAATTATTAATTTCTAAACCTGAGAGCACTTTAATCTTCCATGCAGTTTTTCAAATACTGCAGCAGTGTCCAAAGCACTCATTACAAATGTTTTCTGTGTGACATACATGGCCTGTAATAGGTGATTTGATGTACAGTTAAAAAATTGCCGCATATTGAATTACATTTTCAGATCCAATCCATTCAGTTAAGATGACAAAATAAAGCCCCTTGAGGGATGCATTTCAAAATTAAAATTACATATAAGCAAAGATAAAGAGAGATCATTACAGAGGAGTCAGGCCCAGCTGAGCATGAAAGCATAAGGGTAATGGAGTGTACCGGGTCTAATATTTACTGAACAAAAATGCATAGCATAGATACTGTAGTATTCTGGTTGATTGGCTGAATGTTTCTGCATACTAAATCTCAGAATATCAGTGTCTGTTATTAATATAGAGTATATAGATTGATTGTTCTATTATATAAACTGAAGAAAAAGAAATATAGACTAAAGCGATAAATGTAATAATCACATGCCGCAGTGTCATAGCTGGAACTTTGTGGGACCCATAGTAATATTTCTAAGGGCCCCCACCCAATGTTTTTTGAAAAACACCTCTCTCTGCAGCAGTTGATCATTTTTATGCCACACTGTACTGCCCCAGCTCTCATAACCTTAGATTGAAATAATCTCTCAAATAATTCACATATGTTTCTAAACAGATAATCATGCACAAAACACAGCCTTTAAAAACTTTTTTTTAGAATCATTACATAGGGTTATACATTGTTATCCATAAAATTGTTGGAAATCAAAATATTCTGTTCATGCCTCCATGGTTGATCCTAGATGCTCCAAGTAGGGCCATAATGAGGTGTGTGCCTGAGGTGCCTGGCACACAGCGCACATGTGCACATATGCTCTGTGGGTGCACTGTCCGGCAACACCTGCAGGACAGCTGCCGCTATTGTATGGTGCGCTCAGCTCCTTCTCTGCAGAGCACACCACTAGACAGCAGGCAGCATTGCAGCTTTCCCCCACATGATCCGCCCCTTCACGGATTACCCCATCTCTGGTGCACACGTCACCAGCCACCCACACACTGACCAACAGCCTAAAAACAGAAAACTTGCCTTCACATGTGCTCAAACTATTCTGATCTCTAGAAGGGAACACGTGAAGGCAAGATAGCTGATTTAGGGCGTAGGGCAGACCTGATCGCTGTGCTGCTAATTTTGCTGTCCTGTGATCAGTTCCCGCCCAAGGGGAGTGTAAATTCGCTCGCGCAAGTGTGCGATCGAATGTGTACGCCGTGTGAAAATATCCCTCAGTCAGCGGACAGCTGCAAATCCATTCGCACCTCACTCACCATCTAATGAATTTCCACTGTGTGCAGTCTGTGCCTAACCTAGGACTTACTCCTACAGTGTGAAAAGAACAGACTGCAACTACCCGAAATTTGAAATCTGTGTTACACCACAAGTGCTAATACACTACATATCACATATAGAATATCAACATTACGTCCCTTTTGATGGAGTGAGGGGTTCCTTTGGCTAGATCTTTTCTTCAATACAGAATGCCTGATGTAAGATCTCCAGCATACAAAGACATAAAAAACATAAAAAACAAAAACAACCAATGTGTAGTAGTTTTTTTTCTTTTACAGAGAAATGGATAGTGGTGACTTCAAAAGTCTGCGAGTGATACTAAAGCGTACCCCACTCACACTTTAGTCAGATAGTCATTTACACATCAAGGTTTCTTTTTAGGGCACGATAACTTCTCCCACTTGTACTGCACCCAGTGTGATATTCAGTGGTCTCTATTAAACTATAGAGTGTGCCTCGTGGTATTTAGAGTAGACTGAAGCGTACCCCGTAACTCACACTTGAAAGAAAGGTGGCAAACACATCAAGGTATCTTTTTGGGGGGAAGAATAGCAATCCAATACAGCTCAAGATGTTGTATAACTCCTATAGCGGTATCTTTATGTTCGATTCCTGAAAGTGTACTTTTTCGCAATGATTTGGAAAGGAAAAAAACTTGATCCCCACAAAAGAGGAAAAGGGGGGTACACAAATTTATTAAACGCGTTTCAGCCCTTAACTGGGCCTTTATCAAGATGTCTTTATAAAGGCCCAGTTAAGGGCTGAAACGCGTTGACAGCAGGAGTGTGAATAGCTACTATTTTTATGGAAGACTTTTTACTCTTTTTTATTTCTTAAGTGGATCTTAGAATCCCCTTTGCCATTTTTATCTTTAATTCTTTTTTATATGTGATTTTTGTTTGTGGCTGTTGGTTCGTGGCTCTGCATGTATTTTTAATACATTTGTGTACCCCCCTTTTCCTCTTTTGTGGGGATCCAATCTTTTTGGGACCAAAAGTTTTTCCTTTCCAAATCATTGTGAAAAAGTACACTATCAGGAATCTAACATAAAGATACCGCTATAGGAGTTATACAACATCTTGAACTGTGAGTTGGGGGTATGCTGTATTGGATTGCTATTCTTCCCCCAAACAAAGATACCTTGATGTGTTTGCCACCTTTCTGGTTACGGGGTACGCTTCAGTCTATCTTCTCTAAATACCATGAGGCACAGTCAATAGTTTAATAGAGACCACTGAATATCACGCTGGGTGCAGTACAAGTGGGAGAAGTTATCGTGCCCTAAAAAGAAACCTTGATGTGTATATGACTATCTGACTTAAGTGTGAGTGTGGTACGCTTTAGTGTCACTCGCAGACTTTTGAAGTCACCACTATCCATTTCTCTGTAAAAGAAAAAAGAACTACTACACATTGGTTGTTTTTGTTTATGATTTTATGTCTGTATGCTGGAGATCTTACATCAGGCATTCTGAATTGAAGAAAAGATCTAGCCAAAGGAACCCCTCACTCCATCAAAAGGGACGTAATGGTGATATTCTATATGTGATATATAGTGTATTAGCACTTGTGGTATAACACGGATTTCAAATTTCAGGTAGTTGCATTCATATCTAAATGTGGTGACATTTTCTGAGGTCTGTAACTTCCAAGCTGCTTGGCGCCAGTTTGGACTACTCCCCAAAAAAAAAAAAAACGTTTTACTGTTGAAAAGAACAGACTGATTGGGGCTGGAGCTGACATCACACACCCTGCCAGAAAATGTTTGGGAATGCCTGGGTTTTCCCTGACACTCCCAGAAAACGGTCAGTTACCACCCACAAATGCCTCTTCATGTCAATCAGCTTGCGAACGGCTGTGCAATTGAAATTTTTGCACCAGCTTGTTGCTGTTTGGCAATGCATGTTGATATTTGGTGACACGCATGCGCATTGCGGTACATACGCATGTGCAGTCAATTGATAATTGCCTGCTTTGCAAAAATCAGGTCTGAAATGGGACCCTAATTCGGTATGGATGAGTAAATTCTGTTGTGCTTTGTATACAGACTCAGACATGCACACAGATATACAGTCTAAATTAGGGGGAAAAAACAGTGAATGCTACTTTTTACACAGATTTACAAGTGTAGATTTTAAAATTACAAAAGTGATATATTTTTAAGACTGAGTTTATTATTATTATTATTATTATTACTAGCAGTTTCTTATATAGCGCAGCATATTCCGTTGCGCTTTACAATTAGAACAACAGCTATAGAACAAAACTGGGCAAAGACAGACTGACATAGAGGTAGGAAGGCCCTGCTCGCAAGCTTACAATCTATAGGGAAAGAGGCATTGATACACAAGGATAGATGCTACCTGTTACATAATGGTCCACCAGATTGCTAGGTTCTTAATGGGTTTTATGATATGATCACCCAGCAACTTTGGAAGACAAAATATGTGAGGTTATGTGGACTGTACAGAGAGGATGTAATTGTATAGGGAAGCACTGAAGGTTATGTGGGTGGGTCTGGAATATGGTAGGCTTGCCTGAAGAGATGAGTTTTCAGGAAACGTTTGAAGGTTTGGAGACTAGAGGAGAGTCTTATTGTGTGTGGGAGGGCATTCCACAGAGTGGGTGAAGCCTGAATAAAGTCCTGTAATTTTGAGTGGGAACAAGTAATACATGTGGATGAGAGACGCAGATCTTGTGCAGAGCGGAGAGGTCTGGTAGGGAGATATTTTGAGATGAGTGAGGAGATGTATGATGGTGCAGTTTGGTCAATAGCCTTGTATGTAAGTAAAAGTATTTTATATTTAACATGGTAGAATACCGGTAAACAATGGAGAGACTGACAGAGCAGATCAGCAGACGAAGAATGTCTAGCGAGGAAGATTAGCCTTGCAGCTGCATTTAAAATGGATTGTAGTGGTGAGAGCCTATGTTTGGGAAGACCAGTAAGAATAATATTACAATAATCAATGCGGGAGATAATGAGTGCATGGATTAGAGTTTTTACAGTGTCTTGTGTAAGGTAAGGGTGTATTTTGGATATGTGTTTTAGGTGCATGTAACATGATTTAGAGACAAAATGAAAAAAGGGGGTGTGCTCTCTCTACAATGGCGCTGGTCTCTCTTATGGTCACCTATGTATGTGGATAATACCCAGGTGTGAAAGTGTATGTTGAAACACACTGGTTTGGTAAATAAAATGGAATTTAATACAATACTAACATGCAATGTCTAAAAACAAGCAATACATTAAAAAAACAAGTGGACTGGGAACAGGCCATGGGGGGAATGTGATCCTACCGATGCAGGTGGAGGAGCCGCAGGTGTCAAATAAAGGCAGGATACCCTGGGAAATACCCTGCTGGTGGCTCCTCTGATCAACTTCCCTTCCAGGCAATCAGGAAAACAGTCCGCCAAACGTCCAAGGGGTGGGCAGCGCCACAAGGTATCTCTAACGCGTTTCGGGACAGCCTGGTCCCTTCTTCAAGGCAAGATACCTTTGTGGCTTGATGGGGATCCTGTTAAATGGCTTTTAGCCAGTGAAAAACGTCCGAAAATGGCGGGAAAAGGTCACTTCCTGTCCAGACCGGAAGTTACGTTTGTGGTCCATTCAAGGGATGTTTTGACCGGAAATGACAACAGAAATGTGTTCCACAGTGTCCATTGCTCTCTCCTGAGAAGATATCAGCTTCTATGAGTGGGAAAAGTGGTGGACAATCGTTCTTGATGGTCATTAGACAACATTTTGATTGTTTCCAATACAAATAAACAGAAATTATAACCGGAATTAATATTCAAATATGTCCCATGATGTACTTTATTAGCTTAAAGGAGAGGTAAACTTATATAGATGGCCAGTGAAAAGGATGGATCACAGTTCTTTCGTAGTGGTCGTTGAATGGCATTCACATGTAGAAACAATGTAGTTCCCCAGTGACATGAAAAAAAGGAAATACAACAATAAATCAATAATGGAAATAAATGATTCTAAGTAAGGTATACACCTGAAAAAGGAGGGCCGTTAAGCATGACTAAGTGGTGATGGATATAAGATGTGGCTGGTATGATGTTAAAGAAACCATTTGATTTCAATGTCTTGATTAAGACCATTGGGGGAAAGCGTTTGTAAATTGAATATCATCCTCATTTCTGCTTTTGCTAGGTTGGCTTCTAGATTCCTATCTTTCCATGTGGACCTGATATTCCGGAGACCTACAAAGTAGGCAACTGAATTGGTGGAACACTGATGTTCCTTCCGGAAGTGGTCTGAGAGATGGTGGGTGGCAAGGCCTTTACGGATGTTGCGCAAATGTTCCCCTATGTGTGTTTTCAAGGCCCTTGAAGTTCTACCCACATAGGATTTACCGCATTTGCACATGATGAGGTAGATGACACTGGAAGTATTGCATGTGATGAAGTCATGAATCTTCAATTTATTACCATTAATGATGACTACTGTGTATTTGTTTTTTTCCGTTTTGATGCTTCTGCACCCCTTTGTAAGTCTTTGTAGGTATTGTATTAAATTCCATTTTATTTACCAAACCACTGTGTTTCAACATACACTTTCCCACCTGGGTATTATCCACATACAAACAACAGACGAAGAGGAGGGGGGTGCAAATCCCCATCCCCAAATTCCCTTCCGCACACTGAAAATTACCTGTAACCATCCCTGAATCTATCTGGTAATAAAATTCAGAGAATTCGTCACAAATGTTTGCAAACACATGTTTAGCTGCTGGCCACTTCACGGCTTCTCTGATACAGCAGTCCTAACTCTACTTGATAGCAGTGCCCACATAGGGCCATGTAATTTGTCACAGTACGCCTCATGATAAAGGCTATTACTAAAACATTTCCAGACAGAGAGCTAACTTACCCGAGAGCCACCCCCAGGATCTCCCATTGGCACTACAAGGAACAGCATGCCTTCCAAATGCTGCTCCCATTCAATGCCTCATGCACACAAGCAGACAAACAATTTGGAAGCTGCTCAATCATACCTGGAGGTAATTATATATCAGGTGCTGGAAGGGGGAGGGGTCACAGACAAACAACAGACGAAGAGGAGGGGGGTGCAAATCCCCATCCCCAAATTCCCTTCCGCACACTGAAAATTACCTGTAACCTGTATTATCCACATACATAGGTGACCATAAGAGAGACCAGCGCCATTGTAGAGAGAGCACACCCCCTTTTTTCATTTTGCACTTTTGTACTGAGCCCTTAGGGAGCTCTGGCACTCTCCACACGGCCAGCTGTCTCAGTCCTATACAGTGCAGACTTGCTACCCCCGCCCTCCAGTTTGCACATGATTTAGAGACAGATTGAATGTGTGGAACAAAGGACAGTTCAGAGTCAAGGGTGACACCTAGGCAGCGAGCTTGTGGGGTAGGGTGGATAGTCGCATTGTCAACAGTTATGGAGATATCAGGTTGGTAACTACTCTTGGCTGGTGGGAAAATAATTCTGTTTTGGAAATGTTGAGTTTGAGGTGGCGAGATGACATCCAAGATGAAATGGCAGACAGGTATTCAGTGACACGAGCCAATACAGATGGTGATAAATCTGGGGAGGATAGGTAGATTTGAGTATCATCAGCGTACAAATGATACTGAAATCCAAAGGAGCTGATTAGTTTACCAAGAGAGGAGGTATAGATTGAGAAAAGCAGAGGACCTAAGACTGAGCCTTGCAGTACTCCAACTGATAGAGGTAGAGAAGAGGAGGTAGAATCAGAGAAGTGAACACTGAAAAAGCGATTAGATTGGTAGGATGAGAACCAAGAAAGGGCTGTGTCCTGAAGACCTAGGGATTGTAGTGTTTATACGAGAAGAGAGTTATCGACAGTGTCAAAAGCAGCAGAGAGATCTAGAAGAATAAGAAGTGTGTAATGGCCTTTCAATCTAGCAGTGACCAGATCATGCACTACTTTGGTCAGTGCCGTCTCTGTGGAGTGTTGGGAACGAAAGCCTGACTGAAGTGGGTCCAATAAGTTGTGGGAGTTAAGAAAGTGTGTAAGGCGAGTGTAGGCAAGTGTCTCAAGTAGCTTGGAGGGACATGGTACCTGAGAAAATGGGACGGTAGTTAGAGAGTGTGTTTGGTTCAGAGTTGTATTTTTTTAGAATGGGAGTAATCACGGCATGTTTAAACCGAGAAGGAAAGATACCAGTAGAGAGAGAGAGAGAGAGAGAGATTACAGATTTTAGTTAAGGTTGGGATAAGCACAAGAGACAAACTTTTACTGACTTGAATTCTTCTCGGGGCTCCCCATTGCTTTAATAGGCAGCCTTCCCCACCCCTAACCCCTCTCCCTGTGAGACGTGTGATTTCATGTACTGGGTGTAATGCTTAGTAAAACATAACATGGCCGGTACATTACTGTATGTAAATGAGTGGCTCATGCTGTCATTTATTAAGCAGTACATGCAGTCTGTGAAATCACAAGTCTCACAGGGGCGGGATGTGGGCTGGGGGAGGCTGCCTGTTAAAACAATGGGGAGGCCTGGGAAGAAGGTCAGTAAACTCAGGGGCAAATGTATTAAGCCTGGAGAAGTGATAAAGCAGTGATAAATGAACGGTGATAACGCACCAGCCACCTAACTGTCATTTCTCTGACGTCCTAAGTGGATGCTGGGACTCCGTAAGGACCATGGGGAATAGCGGCTCCGCAGGAGACTGGGCACATTTAAAAGAAAGCTTTAGACTAACTGGTGTGCACTGGCTCCTCCCACTATGACCCTCCTCCAGACTCCAGTTAGAATCTTGTGCCCGGCTGAGCTGGATGCACATTAGGGGCTCTCCTGAGCTCCTAGAAAGAAAGTATATTTTAGGTTTTTTATTTTACAGTGAGATCTGCTGGCAACAGACTCACTGCAGCGAGGGCCTAAGGGGAGAATAAGCGGACCTACCTGACTGGAGATAGCTTGGACTTCTTAGGCTACTGGACACCATTAGCTCCAGAGGGATCGAACACAGGACCCGACCTCGATCGTTCGGTCCCAGAGCCGCGCCGCCGTCCCCCTTACAGAGCCAGAAGCAAGAAGTGTTCCGGAAAATCGGCGGCAGAAGACTTCTGTCTTCAACAAGGTAGCGCACAGCACTGCAGCTGTGCGCCATTGCTCCTCATGCACACCTCACACTCCGGTCACTGATGGGTGCAGGGCGCTGGGGGGGGGGCGCCCTGAGGGCAATATAATACACCTTGGCTGGCAAATCTACACCATATATAGTCAGGAAGGCTATATAGGTGTAAAAATACCCCTGCCAGAATTCCAGAAAAAGCGGGAGAAGTCCGCCAGAAAAGGGGCGGGGCAATCTCCCTCAGCACACTGGCGCCATTTTTCCCTCACTCATTTTTCCCTCACTCATTTTTCCCTTCCCCTGCAGTGTCAAGCTACATAAGGGTAAAAAAGAGAGGGGGGGCACTAAATTTAGGCGCATTATATGTAATATAAGCAGCTATAAGGGAAAAAACACTCATTTATAGTGGGATCCCTGTGTTATATAGCGCTCTGGTGTGTGCTGGCATACTCTCTCTCTGTCTCCCCAAAGGGCTTTGTGGGGTCCTGTCCTCTGTCAGAGCATTCCCTGTGTGTATGCGGTGTGTCGGTACGGCTGTGTCGACATGTTTGATGAGGAGGCTTATGTGGAGGCGGAGCAGATGCCTATAAATGTGATGTCACCCCCTGCGGGGCCGACACCTGAGTGGATGGTTATGTGGAAGGAATTACGTGACAGTGTTGACTCCTTCCTTACATAAAAGGTTTGACGACATACCAAATATGGGACAGCCGGCTTCTCAGCCTGTGCCTGCCCAGGCGTCTCAAAAGCCATCAGGGGCTCTAAAACGCCCGCTACCTCAGATGGCAGACACAGATGTCGACACGGATACTGACTCCAGTGTCGACGACGATGAGACTAATGTAACTTCCAATAGGGCCACACGTTACATGATTGAGGCAATGAAAAATGTGTTGCATATTTCTGATGTTACCCCAGGTACCACAAAAAAGGTATTATGTTTGGAGAGAAAAAACTACCAGTAGTTTTTCCTCCATCTGAGGAATTAAATGAAGTGTGTGAAGAAGCGTGGGCTTCCCCCGATAAGAAACTGGTAATTTCTAAAAGGTTACTAATGACGTACCCTTTCCCGCCAGAGGATAGGTCACGTTGGGAAGCATCCCCTAGGGTGGATAAAGCCCTCACACGCTTGTCAAAGAAGGTGGCACTACCGTCTCCGGATACGGCCGCCCTGATAGAAAGCAGGAGGCTATCCTGAAGTCTGTATATACACACACAGGTATTATACTGAGACCAGCTATTGCATCAGCATGGATGTGCAGTGCTGCAGCTGCGTGGTCAGATTCCCTGTCGGAAAATATTGATACCCTAGACAGGGACACTATATTGCTAACCGTAGAGCATATTAAAGACGCGGTCTTATACATGAGAGATGCACAGAGGGATATTTGCCGGCTGGCATCTAAAAAAAGTGCAATGTCCATTTCTGCCAGGAGAGGGTTATGGACTCGGCAGTGGACAGGTGATGCAGATTCTAAAAGGCACATGGAAGTTTTGCCTTATAAGGGTGAGGAGTTGTTCGGGGATGGTCTCTCGGACCTCGTTTCCACAGCAACAGCTGGGAAGTCTGCATTTTTACCCCATGTTCCCTCACAGCCAAAGAAAGCACCGTATTATCAGGTACAGTCCTTTCGGCCCCATAAGGGCAAGCGGGTTAGAGGCGCGTCCTTTCTGCCCAGAGGCAGAGGTAGAGGGAAAAAGCTGCAGCATACAGCCAGTTCCCAGGAGCTAAAGTCCTCCCCCGCTTCCTCTAAGTCCACCGCATGACGCTGGGGCTCCACAGGCGGAGCCAGGTACGGTGGGGGCCCGTCTCAAAAATTTCAGCGATCAGTGGGCTCGCTCACGGGTGGATCCCTGGATCTTTCAAGTAGTATCTCAGGGGTACAAGCTGGAATTCGAGACGTCTCCCCCCCCCCCCCCCCCCCGCCGTTTCCTCAAATCTGCCTTGCCAACAACTCCCTCAGGCAGGGAGGCAGTGATAGAGGCAATTCACAAGCTGTATTCCCAGCAGGTGATAGTAAAGGTGCCACTACTTCAACAAGGACGGGGTTACTATTCCACAATGTTTGTGGTACCGAAACCGGACGGTTCGGTGAGACCCATTTTAAATTTGAAAACCTTGAACACATATATAAAAAAATTCAAGTTCAACATGGAATCGCTCAGGGCGGTTATTGCAAGCCTGGACGAGGGGGATTACATGGTATCACTGGACATCAAGGATGCTTACCTGCATGTCCCCATTTACCATCCTCACCAGGAGTACCTCAGATTTGTGGTACAGGATTGTCATTACCAATTCCAGACGTTGCCGTTCGGTCTATCCACGGCTCCGAGGGTCTTTACCAAGGTAATGGCCGAAATGATGATACTCCTTCGGAAGAAGGGAGTTTTAATTAGAGATGAGCGGGTTCGGTTCCTCGGAATCCGAACCCGCCCGAACTTCAGTTTTTTTTACACGGGTCCGAGCGACTCGGATCTTCCCGCCTTGCTCGGTTAACCCGAGCGCGCCCGAACGTCATCATCACGCTGTCGGATTCTCGCGAGGCTCGGATTCTATCGCGAGACTCGGATTCTATATAAGGAGCCGGGCGTCGCCGCCATTTTCACACGTGCATTGAGATTCATAGGGAGAGGACGTGGCTGGCGTCCTCTCCGTTTATAGAGATTCGAGAAGAGAGTGTGACAGAGAGAGACACAGTAGTAATTTTGGGGAGCATTAGGAGGAGTACTACTACTACTAGTACTTGCTGAAGTGATAGAGATAGTGTGACTGTATTATCTGACTTGTGGGGGAGACACTGACAGTGGGGAGCAGTTAGAGTCTGAGAGCAGGACTCAGGACTCAGGAGTACATATAACGTACAGTGCACACTTTTGCTGCCAGAGTGCCAGCCACACTGCCATTGTTTGTGACCACACTGACCACCAGTATAATATATATTGTGATTGTCTGCTTAGGACTCAGGAGTACTACTTGCACGTTGCTGATAGTGTGACCAGTGACCTGACCACCAGTTTAATAATCACCACCAGTTTATGAGTTTAATATATATATATATATATATATATAATTGTATATAATATATATATAATACTGTATACCACCTAGCACCTACCCGTGTTTTTTTTTTTTTTCTTTCTTCTTTATACATACTACTATTGTAGCTTACTGTAGCAGTCTGCGGTGCTGCTGAGCTGACAGTGTCCAGCAGGTCCGTCATCAGTCATTACATAATAAATATATATACCTGTCCGGCTGCAGTACTAGTGATATTATATATACATATATATTGATTTCATCTCATTATCATCCAGTCTATATTATCAGCAGACACAGTACGGTAGTCCACGGCTGTAGCTACCTCTGTGTCGGCACTCGGCAGTCCATCCATAATTGTATACCACCTACCCGTGGTTGTTTTTTTTTTCTTTCTTCTTTATACATACTACTATAGTAGCTTACTGTAGCAGTCTGCGGTGCTGCTGAGCTGACAGTGTCCAGCAGGTCCGTCATCAGTCATTACATAATAAATATATAATATATACCTGTCCGGCTGCAGTACTAGTGATATTATATATACATATATATTGATTTCATCTCATTATCATCCAGTCTATATTATCAGCAGACACAGTACGGTAGTCCACGGCTGTAGCTACCTCTGTGTCGGCACTCGGCAGTCCATCCATAATTGTATACCACCTACCCGTGTTTTTTTTTTTTCTTTCTTCTTTATACATACTACTATAGTAGCTTACTGTAGCAGTCTGCGGTGCTGCTGAGCTGACAGTGTCCAGCAGGTCCGTCATCAGTCATTACATAATAAATATATATACCTGTCCGGCTGCAGTACTAGTTATATTATATATACATATATATTGATTTCATCTCATTATCATCCAGTCTATATTATCAGCAGACACAGTACGGTAGTCCACGGCTGTAGCTACCTCTGTGTCGGCACTCGGCAGTCCATCCATAATTGTATACCACCTACCCGTGGTTTTTTTTTTCTTTCTTCTTTATACATACTACTATAGTAGCTTACTGTAGCAGTCTGCGGTGCTGCTGAGCTGACAGTGTCCAGCAGGTCCGTCATCAGTCATTGCATAATAAATATATATACCTGTCCGGCTGCAGTACTAGTGATATTATATATACATATATATTGATTTCATCTCATTATCATCCAGTCTATATTATCAGCAGACACAGTACGGTAGTCCACGGCTGTAGCTACCTCTGTGTCGGCACTCGGCAGTCCATCCATAATTGTATACCACCTACCCGTGGTTTTTTTTTTTTTCTTTCTTCTTTATACATACTACTATAGTAGCTTACTGTAGCAGTCTGCGGTGCTGCTGAGCTGACAGTGTCCAGCAGGTCCGTCATCAGTCATTACATAATAAATATATATACCTGTCCGGCTGCAGTACTAGTGTGATATTATATATATATATATATTGATTTCATCTCATTATCATCCAGTCTATATTATCAGCAGACACAGTACGTTAGTCCACGGCTGTAGCTACCTCTGTGTCGGCACTCGGCAGTCCATCCATAATTGTATACCACCTACCCGTGGTTGTTTTTTTTTCTTTCTTCTTTATACATACTACTATAGTAGCTTACTGTAGCAGTCTGCGGTGCTGCTGAGCTGACAGTGTCCAGCAGGTCCGTCATCAGTCATTACATAATAAATATATAATATATACCTGTCCGGCTGCAGTACTAGTGATATTATATATACATATATATTGATTTCATCTCATTATCATCCAGTCTATATTATCAGCAGACACAGTACGGTAGTCCACGGCTGTAGCTACCTCTGTGTCGGCACTCGGCAGTCCATCCATAAGTATACTAGTATCCATCCATCTCCATTGTTTACCTGAGGTGCCTTTTAGTTGTGCCTATTAAAATATGGAGAACAAAAATGTTGAGGTTCCAAAATTAGGGAAAGATCAAGATCCACTTCCACCTCGTGCTGAAGCTGCTGCCACTAGTCATGGCCGAGACGATGAAATGCCAGCAACGTCGTCTGCCAAGGCCGATGCCCAATGTCATAGTACAGAGCATGTAAAATCCAAAACACCAAATATCAGTATAAAAAGGACTCCAAAACCTAAAATAAAATTGTCGGAGGTGAAGCGTAAACTTGCCAATATGCCATTTACCACACGGAGTGGCAAGGAACGGCTGAGGCCCTGGCCTATGTTCATGGCTAGTGGTTCAGCTTCACATGAGGATGGAAGCACTCAGCCTCTCGCTAGAAAAATGAAAAGACTCAAGCTGGCAAAAGCACCGCAAAGAACTGTGCGTTCTTCGAAATCCCAAATCCACAAGGAGAGTCCAATTGTGTCGGTTGCGATGCCTGACCTTCCCAACACTGGACGTGAAGAGCATGCGCCTTCCACCATTTGCACGCCCCCTGCAAGTGCTGGAAGGAGCACCCGCAGTCCAGTTCCTGATAGTCAGATTGAAGATGTCAGTGTTGAAGTACACCAGGATGAGGAGGATATGGGTGTTGCTGGCGCTGGGGAGGAAATTGACCAGGAGGATTCTGATGGTGAGGTGGTTTGTTTAAGTCAGGCACCCGGGGAGACACCTGTTGTCCGTGGTAGGAATATGGCCATTGACATGCCTGGTGAAAATACCAAAAAAATCAGCTCTTCGGTGTGGAAGTATTTCAACAGAAATGCGGACAACAGGTGTCAAGCCGTGTGTTGCCTTTGTCAAGCTGTAATAAGTAGGGGTAAGGACGTTAACCACCTCGGAACATCCTCCCTTATACGTCACCTGCAGCGCATTCATAATAAGTCAGTGACAAGTTCAAAAACTTTGGGTGACAGCGGAAGCAGTCCACTGACCAGTAAATCCCTTCCTCTTGTAACCAAGCTCACGCAAACCACCCCACCAACTCCCTCAGTGTCAATTTCCTCCTTACCCAGGAATGCCAATAGTCCTGCAGGCCATGTCACTGGCAATTCTGACGAGTCCTCTCCTGCCTGGGATTCCTCCGATGCATCCTTGAGTGTAATGCCTACTGCTGCTGGCGCTGCTGTTGTTGCTGCTGGGAGTCGATCGTCATCCCAGAGGGGAAGTCGTAAGCCCACTTGTACTACTTCCAGTAAGCAATTGACTGTCCAACAGTCCTTTGCGAGGAAGATGAAATATCACAGCAGTCATCCTGCTGCAAAGCGGATAACTGAGGCCTTGACAACTATGTTGGTGTTAGACGTGCGTCCGCTATCCGCCGTTAGTTCACAGGGAACTAGACAATTTCTTGAGGTAGTGTGCCCCCGTTACCAAATACCATCTAGGTTCCACTTCTCTAGGCAGGCGATACCGAGAATGTACACGGACGTCAGAAAAAGACTCACCAGTGTCCTAAAAAATGCAGTTGTACCCAATGTCCACTTAACCACGGACATGTGGACAAGTGGAGCAGGGCAGGGTCAGGACTATATGACTGTGACAGCCCACTGGGTAGATGTATGGACTCCCGCCGCAAGAACAGCAGCAGCGGCACCAGTAGCAGCATCTCGCAAACGCCAACTCTTTCCGAGGCAGGCTACGCTTTGTATCACCGCTTTCCAGAATACGCACACAGCTGAAAACCTCTTACGGCAACTGAGGAAGATCATCGCGGAATGGCTTACCCCAATTGGACTCTCCTGTGGATTTGTGGCATCGGACAACGCCAGCAATATTGTGTGTGCATTAAATATGGGCAAATTCCAGCACGTCCCATGTTTTGCACATACCTTGAATTTGGTGGTGCAGAATTTTTTTAAAAACGACAGGGGTGTGCAAGAGATGCTGTCGGTGGCCAGAAGAATTGCGGGACACTTTCGGCGTACAGGCACCACGTACAGAAGACTGGAGCACCACCAAAAACAACTGAACCTGCCCTGCCATCATCTGAAGCAAGAAGTGGTAACGAGGTGTAATTCAACCCTCTATATGCTTCAGAGGTTGGAGGAGCAGCAAAAGGCCATTCAAGCCTATACAATTCAGCACGATATAGGAGGTGGAATGCACCTGTCTCAAGCGCAGTGGAGAATGATTTCAACATTGTGCAAGGTTCTGATGCCCTTTGAACTTGCCAGCCTGAGTCAGGTCATTCCCCTCATCAGGCTTTTGCAGAAGAAGCTGGAGACATTGAAGGAGGAGCTAACACAGAGCGATTCCGCTAGGCATGTGGGACTTGTGGATGGAGCCCTTAATTCGCTTAACAAGGATTCACGGGTGGTCAATCTGTTGAAATCAGAGCACTACATTTTGGCCACCATGCTCGATCCTAGATTTAAAGCCTACCTTGGATCTCTCTTTCCGGCAGACACAAGTCTGCTGGGGTTCAAAGACCTGCTGGTGACAAAATTGTCAAGTCAAGTGGAACGCGACCTGTCAACATCTCCTCCTTCACATTCTCCCGCAACTGGGGGTGCGAGGAAAAGGCTCAGAATTCCGAGCCCACCCGCTGGCGGTGATGCAGGGCAGTCTGGAGCGACTGCTGATGCTGACATCTGGTCCGGACTGAAGGACCTGACAACGATTACGGACATGTCGTCTACTGTCACTGCATATGATTCTCTCACCATTGAAAGAATGGTGGAGGATTATATGAGTGACCGCATCCAAGTAGGCACGTCACACAGTCCGTACTTATACTGGCAGGAAAAAGAGGCAATTTGGAGGCCCTTGCAGAAACTGGCTTTATTCTACCTAAGTTGCCCTCCCACAAGTGTGTACTCCGAAAGAGTGTTTAGTGCCGCCGCTCACCTTGTCAGCAATCGGCGTACGAGGTTACATCCAGAAAATGTGGAGAAGATGATGTTCATTAAAATGAATTATAATCAATTCCTCCGTGGAGACATTGACCAGCAGCAATTGCCTCCACAAAGTACACAGGGAGCTGAGATGGTGGATTCCAGTGGGGACGAATTGATAATCTGTGAGGAGGGGGATGTACACGGTGATATATCGGAGGATGATGATGAGGTGGACATCTTGCCTCTGTAGAGCCAGTTTGTGCAAGGAGAGATTAATTGCTTCTTTTTTGGTGGGGGTCCAAACCAACCCGTCATTTCAGTCACAGTCGTGTGGCAGACCCTGTCACTGAAATGATGGGTTGGTTAAAGTGTGCATGTCCTGTTTATACAACATAAGGGTGGGTGGGAGGGCCCAAGGACAATTCCATCTTGCACCTCTTTTTTCTTTAATTTTTCTTTGCGTCATGTGCTGTTTGGGGAGTATTTTTTGGAAGGGCCATCCTGCGTGACACTGCAGTGCCACTCCTAGATGGGCCCGGTGTTTGTGTCGGCCACTAGGGTCGCTTATCTTACTCACACAGCTACCTCATTGCGCCTCTTTTTTTCTTTGCGTCATGTGCTGTTTGGGGAGGTTTTTTTGGAAGGGACATCCTGCGTGACACTGCAGTGCCACTCCTAGATGGGCCAGGTGTTTGTGTCGGCCACTAGGGTCGCTTATCTTACTCACACAGCTACCTCATTGCGCCTCTTTTTTTCTTTGCGTCATGTGCTGTTTGGGGAGGGTTTTTTGGAAGGGACATCCTGCGTGACACTGCAGTGCCACTCCTAGATGGGCCCGGTGTTTGTGTCGGCCACTAGGGTCGCTTATCTTACTCACACAGCTACCTCATTGCGCCTCTTTTTTTCTTTGCGTCATGTGCTGTTTGGGGAGGGTTTTTTGGAAGGGACATCCTGCGTGACACTGCAGTGCCACTCCTAGATGGGCCCGGTGTTTGTGTCGGCCACTAGGGTCGCTTATCTTACTCACACAGCTACCTCATTGCGCCTCTTTTTTTCTTTGCGTCATGTGCTGTTTGGGGAGGGTTTTTTGGAAGGGCCATCCTGCGTGACACTGCAGTGCCACTCCTAGATGGGCCAGGTGTTTGTGTCGGCCACTAGGGTCACTTATCTTACTCACACAGCTACCTCATTGCGCCTCTTTTTTTCTTTGCGTCATGTGCTGTTTGGGGAGGGTTTTTTGGAAGGGCCATCCTGCGTGACACTGCAGTGCCACTCCTAGATGGGCCAGGTGTTTGTGTCGGCCACTAGGGTCGCTTATCTTACTCACACAGCTACCTCATTGCGCCTCTTTTTTTCTTTGCGTCATGTGCTGTTTGGGGAGGGTTTTTTGGAAGGGTCATACTGCGTGACACTGCAGTGCCACTCCTAGATGGGCCAGGTGTTTGTGTCGGCCACTAGGGTCGCTTAGCTTAGTCATCCAGCGACCTCGGTGCAAATTTTAGGACTAAAAATAATATTGTGAGGTGTGAGGTATTCAGAATAGACTGAAAATGAGTGGAAATTATGGTTTTTGAGGTTAATAATACTTTGGGATCAAAATGACCCCCAAATTCTATGATTTAAGCTGTTTTTTAGTGTTTTTTGAAAAAAACACCCGAATCCAAAACACAACCGAATCCGACAAAAAAAATTCGGTGAGGTTTTGCCAAAACGCGGTCGAACCCAAAACACGGCCGCGGAACCGAACCCAAAACCAAAACACAAAACCCGAAAAATTTCAAGTGCACATCTCTAGTTTTAATTATCCCGTACTTGGACGATCTCTTGATAAAGGCGAGGTCCAGGGAGCAGTTGTTAGTCGGGGTAGCACTATCCCGGGAGGTGCTACAACAGCACGGCTGGATTCTAAATATTCCAAAGTCACAGCTGGTCCCTACGACACGTCTACTGTTCCTGGGGATGGTTCTGGACACAGAACAGAAAACAGTGTTTCTCCCGGAGGAGAAGGCCAAGGAGTTGTCATCTCTAGTCAGTGGCCTCCTAAAACCAAAACAGGTGTCGGTGCATCACTGCACGCGGATCCTGGGAAAGATGGTAGCTTCCTACGAAGCAATTCCATTCGGCAGGTTCCATGCAAGAACCTTTCAGTGGGACCTGTTGGACAAGTGGTCCGGATCGCATCTTCAGATGCATCGGCTGATAACCCTGTCTCCAAGAACCAGGGTGTCTCTGCTGTGGTGGCTGCAAAGTGCTCATCTTCAGGAGGGCCGCAGATTCGGCATACAGGACTGGGTCCTGGTGACCACGGATGCCAGCCTTCGAGGCTGGGGGGCAGTCACACAGGGAAGAAACTTCCAAGGACTATGGTCAAGTCAGGAGACTTCCCTACACATAAATATTCTGGAACTGAGGGCCATTTACAATGCCCTAAGTCAGGCAAAACCCCTGCTTCAAAACCAGCCGGTACTGATCCAGTCAGACAACATCACGGCAGTCGCCCATGTAAACCGACAGGGCGGCACGAGAAGCAGGACGGCGATGGCAAAAGCCACAAGGATTCTCCGATGGGCGGAAAATCACGTGTTAGCACTGTCAGCAGTGTTCATTCCGGGAGTGGACAACTGGGAAGCAGACTTCCTCAGCAGGCACGACCTCCACCCGGGATAGTGGGGACTTCATCCAGAAGTCTTCCAACTGATTGTAAACCGTTGGGAAAGGCCACAGGTGGACATGAAGGCGTCCCGCCTAAACAAAAAGCTAGAAAGATATTGCGCCAGGTCAAGAGACCCGCAGGCGATAGCTGTGGACGCTCTAGTGACACCGTGGGTGTACCGGTCGGTTTATGTGTTCCCTCCTCTTCCTCTCATACCAAAGGTACTGAGGATAATAAGGAGAAGAGGAGTAAGAACTATACTCATTGTTCCGGATTGGCCAAGAAGAGCTTGGTACCCGGATCTTCAAGAAATGATCTCAGAGGACCCATGGCCTCTGCCTCTCAGACAGGACCTGCTGCAACAGGGGCCCTGTCTGTTCCAAGACTTACCGCGGCTGCGTTTGACGGCATGGCGGTTGAACACCTGAAGGAAAAGGGTATTCCGGAGGAAGTCATTCCTACGCTGATTAAAGCTAGGAAGGAAGTAACCGCGAACCATTATCACCGCATATGGCGAAAATATGTTGCGTGGTGTGAGGCCAGGAAGGCCCCAACGGAGGAATTTCAGCTGGGCCGTTTCCTGCACTTCTTACAGTCAGGGGTGACTATGGGCCTAAAATTGGGTTCCATTAAGGTACAGATTTCGGCTCTATTGATTTTCTTCCAGAGAGAACTGGCTTCACTACCTGAAGTTCAGACTTTTGTTAAGGGAGTGCTGCATATTCAGCCCCCTTTTTGTGCCTCCAGTGGCACCTTGGGATCTCAACGTGGTGTTGGATTTCCTAAAGTCACATTGGTTTGAGCCACTTAAAACCGTGGAATTGAAGTATCTCACGTGGAAAGTGGTCATGTTGTTGGCCTTGGCTTCGGCCAGGCGTATATCAGAATTGGCGGCTTTGTCATGTAAAAGCCCTTATCTGATTTTCCATATGGATAGGGCAGAATTGAGGACTCGTCCCCAATTTCTCCCTAAGATGGTATCAGCCTTTCATCTGAACCAGCCTATCGTGGTGCCTGCGGCTACTAAAGACTTGGAGGCTTCCAAGTTGTTGGACGTAGTCAGGGCCCTGAAAATTTATGTTTCCAGGACAGCTGGAGTCAGAAAGACGGACTCGCTATTTATCCTGTATGCGACCCACAAGTTGGGTGCACCTGCTTCAAAGCAGATTATTGCTCGCTGGATCTGTAGTACGATTCAGCTTGCACATTCTGCGGCTGGACTGCCGCATCCTAAATCGGTAAAAGCCCATTCCACGAGGAAGGTGGGCTCTTCTTGGGCGGCTGCCCGAGGGGTCTCGGCTCTTCAACTTTGCCGAGCAGCTACTTGGTCGGGGTCGAACACGTTTGCTAAATTTTACAAGTTTGACACCCTGGCTGAGGAGGACCTAGAGTTTGCCCATTCGGTGCTGCAGAGTCATCCGCACTCTCCCGTCCGTTTGGGAGCTTTGGTATAATCCCCATGGTCCTTACGGAGTCCCAGCATCCACTTAGGACGTCAGAGAAAATAAGAATTTACTCACCGGTAATTCTATTTCTCGTAGTCCGTAGTGGATGCTGGGCGCCAATCCCAAGTGCGGATTGTCTGCAATACTTGTATATAGTTATTGTTTAACTAAAGGGTTATTGTTGAGCCATCTGTTGAGAGGCTCAGTTGTTATCATACTGTTAACTGGGTATTGTATCACGAGTTATACGGTGTGATTGGTGTGGCTGGTATGAGTCTTACCCGGGATTCAAAATCCTTCCTTATTGTGTCAGCTCTTTCGGGCACAGTATCCTAACTGAGGTCTGGATGAGGGTCATAGTAGGAGGAGCCAGTGCACACCAGTTAGTCTAAAGCTTTCTTTTAGTTGTGCCCAGTCTCCTGCGGAGCCGCTATTCCCCATGGTCCTTACGAAGTCCCAGCATCCACTACGGACTACGAGAAATAGAATTACCGGTGAGTAAATTCTTATTTTTTCAAATCTGTAACGATTGGCTGGTGCATTATCACCTTGCACATATCACTGCTTTACCACTCTTTATCCCTTCTCCAGGTTAATACATCTGCCCCTCAGTCTCATAAAGATATGTCTTTCATCATTTGAAAAGTCACACTTGTATATTTGTGTAAAAAGTAGTATCTACAGCTTGTTTTTAATTTTTAATGTATATCTATGTGCATGTCTGAGTCTGTATATAAAGCACAAAGGAACTTGTTTTGGGAAAATTGTAAGAAAACTGGATGCTCCTTTTTTCACAGATATGCAAGTGTGTCCTTTACGAGAATTGAACCCTAGCTCACGGCATGATAACAAGTGGTGATACTACTATAATAAGAGATCCATGGAGACAGGTGACTGACACCTACAGTGACGCAGTGATACCGCTCATTGTAATTTTTTTATATAGTGCTGTGTGTCCCAACTCTATCACTGATTGTAATGATTTTTTTCTTTTAGAGAGCTGTGTAGAACTCTGAACTGTGCTTTTCTTTTTTTAAATGTGTTTTTTAATAATAATTACACACACAGAACAGTGTATAAGCAGTAAAAGATACATAACATCACAGAGAACCACAGCGGTGACAGAATGTAGAACAAACATTGAAGGCACAGATATGACTAACAAACTCTTTGTGTGTGTTGGAGATGCTGAGCAAATCTTTTTCGGTGTTCATATTTTTACCTAATTTAGGGATCATTTTATACAGCACACAAGGGGAGCTTTCAGTTGTAAGAGTTGTAAGGCATGTTGTCAGTTGGTGCCTGCCATTCCAGTGATTTCATACTACGCTCTGCAGAATTGTTGTATTAAAAAAGAATGAATATGTTTACTGTGCACTGGAGTTTTTCATTAGTGGAACAATTGCCACCCAGTGGTGAAGCTTGGAATTGCATGCTGTGGATCCTTTTGTGCCTTATCACGCCTTACTTCACCTATCTGCACTAGTATGGCTTGACTAGGACACAGCAGCAAAAATGATGAGCGTGGCTACATCTGTACATATAGTGCTTCTTCCAAAAGTGAAGGAACCCACATGTGTTCATTCACTTATATCCCTGTCAGCCAATTAGTGGCTGTTACAATGATAACATGCTGCTGATTGACTGTGAGTTGTCTGTCTCTTAGCCAAGCCAGGAGGATGCGTTTAATTTGCCGGCTGTCGGGATACCAGCAGTCAAGATACAGACGCCGGAATCCTGATATTGCCGCCAGCCAGAATCCGGCACAACAGACCTATTCCCACTCATGTGTGTCCACAACATCCATAGAATGGGAATACAGATGGATGGCTCCATCGCAGACATGCACTCCCGGCGGGACTAGGAGATCCGGCAACTAGCCTCGCTACGGGAATGCACAGAGATGCTTCCATTGTTGTGAATGGGGCACGTGCGCGTCTCACACACACGCGCGTCCCATTCACATGATAGGCGCGACTAGGCAGGCGCGCTGTGGCTCAGACAGAGCCACGATTAGCATGGCTCCATCTGTAGATCCTGTTGCAAGCACAGCAAGCCACTGAGCCCGCAGTGTGGTGAGCGCAGCGAGCCCACAAGGGGACTCTTTGCACTCGCCCCATTGATGGCATTCTTGCGGACGGGATGTCAATGACGGGATATTGACAGCAGGCATCCCATCCGCCGGTAAATCATACTGAATCCATGCCAGGAAGTGTAGACATCAAACATTCGCCCACAACAGTGGGGGCAGCATTGTTCAACTGCAGACTGGGTGCAAGGGTAGTGTCAGGCTCCAGAAGCTATCCAGGCCCCATAGCAACAGCACCCTTTGCAGCAGTAGTTAAGCATTTAATTTGTGGTTTTCAGACCCAAACCACCGGATGTACATGCTAAATCTTTACTTCCCTTGATACAGCCACCCCTGCCATCAATTAGCTATCGCCAGTGCTAGATTGAATCTAGCACATCACTCCTGGTGCTGTGCTGTGCTGAGCGGGGGGAGAGATGTGTGCTAAGCAGTCTGTGACAGATCGCTCAGCACACATCTCTCCTAGTGTGTACTGGCCTATAGAGCGCTGCCACCCGAGGGTTGCTTGTATTACTGGTCTATTTGCATATGCACCAGGTTGGAGGGGATCTGTCTATTACTATATTTGTAATAGTGCTGAAACTCCAACATAGATCAAAATGCCAGAACCAGAATCCTGACTGCCAGTATCCCGATCATAAGTATGCCGGGCTAGGTTAAGATCAGGCTGGGGGGAGGAAGGTTAGGTTTAGGATGTGGGGATGGTTAGGGCTGGCTATGGAGGTAAGATAAGGGTTAGGCTGTGGGGAGGGGGGTTAGGGTCAGATTGCAGGAGGGAGGGTTAGGGGGGTAGGGGGTTAGTATTAGTACTTACCAAACAGGATAGATAGACAGATAGATAGATAGATAGATAGATAGATAGATAGATAGATAGATAGATAGATAGATAGATAGATAGATAAACACAGACACTAGTGTTTTCCAGCGGATTCACTTGCGTGGATGTCTGTTGTTGCTCAGTGGAACTAATTTTTTACAAAGACAGTAATTCCATCTAATATTGTGATGTACATTTTATATTGCACACATTGATCGAAACAAAATGTGTAAACAATGTTTGCAGTTTTTCCTTCAAGGATTAACACAAACAGATGCTTGGGGCTACTAACTTGTGAGCAAGCCATGTACAGCTGCCCATGGGAGATGCAGCTGGTTCCGAGATCCATGCTTGCAGCCCTGTTCATCGTCATAGCGAAGCCTACACAGAAAATTTCATGCACTTGAATTGAAAAGGAAAATTGTTGTGGATAGGGGGTAAATGTGGTATGTACACAGTCTCACCTGTGCCACATCTTGTTAGAATTTCTGCTTCAATTAGGTTCCTCTGCAGAGCAGTCACTTTAAGTCGGGTTCTGTTCCTAAACATTTTTTTCATTACCATAGATTAGAAAGTGAAATAGTCCCTAGAAGTATATTTCTCAAAAAAAGATATGCACCGACACAACCTTTAAAGTTTTACGTTATAACCATATATGTATCTATCTATTGTGTGTGTATATATATATATATATATATATATAGTGTGGCAGAGACATCAGTTTTCCATGTGAAAGTAATGTGGATCATCCAGACCACGATTTGGAAGCAGTAGCAGACTCCCAGGTGTGTGATCAGCAGCACCTGGGATTTCCTGATATAAGGGTTTCCAGGACAGAGTCACCTTGCTCTCGATGGTGGAATAGCTACCCAAGTGATAGGCCGGGTTGTGTGGGTTAGACTAGGAACCACTGGAGCCTATCAAGAGTCTACTATGCTGTGAGCACCTGTATGCTACTGCCAGTAATACCGACTGTATGGAATCAACTTGCTATGTGGTGACCTGCTGTGCAAAATAAACACCGAAAGTGTTCATCTAAGTCCCTGTGTGTGTGTGATCCTTGTCACAAGTGGTGGAGAATGCAAGCAAGGACACGGTGTACAGCAGAAACGGTTGGTAAGCCTACCTGTGTTTAAGCTGCAAGTTTTCCTTATTTCCTCTCTGGTTATGCAGTGCATGTGGCAGTCTTAAAGGGCCATAGCATTATAGGCAGACGGTTTGCTGTTATGTGTTAGATAGCCAGCAAAACAGGCGGGTGTCGGCTTGGACTGTTTGATAAGCCTGGCACTTTATATTAAACCTTGGAGATTTGTCCTTTAAGGGGCCACGCAGGGCAATATGGAGGAGTTACTAAAACAATTTGCTGAGCTTGCAGCTGGTCAACAGACCCAGATTCAAATGTTACATGAAGGGCAGCAAGCTCCAATTCAAATGTTACATAAGGGGCAGCAAGCTCAAATTCAAATGTTGTGCGATGAGTTAAAAGCGCTTAAAAAATCTGAGCCAGAGCAGGAAAGGCTACCAAAGCTCACCCCAGAAGATGATATAGAGGAATTCCTTTGCACATTTGAGCGCAGAGTCCTCCCTGTTCCGGGTGCAGGTACAGGTGGAAAACCGGGAGATTTGGGCCATGGTGGATACGGCAGTGAGCTCTCCATTGTCGCGGCCAACGTGATTCCCCCGGGAGCTGACAAGGTCCATCCTCCTGTCAGGGTGTTGTGCATCCATGGCGATGTGGAGGAGTGCCCACGTGTCTACTTACCCCTGGTTGTTCAAGGTCGGTCGTTAAAGGTGGTGGTGGCGGTGACCTCCAGATCCCCGTATCCACTGATCCTGGGCCGGGACTTTCCATTGCTGCAGGATCTGGTTACCTGGCATGATACCCACAAACCGTCAACCACCTAAACAACTCAGAAGCCAGAGATTACCAAAGTTTAGCATCCGGGAGAGAGGCTGCCGGCCCCAGACCACCCCAAGAGACTGAGTACGAGGCCCATTGGAACCCAGTTGGTGAGAAGATATCACTGCAGGACTTTGGGAGAGATCAATGCGATGACAGCAATTTGGCACACGCATTTGAGACTGTTAAAGTAGTTAACGGCAGGGTAGTTGATGCTTTACCATCAGAGGGTGCACCATATTTTGTGTTGAAAAATGATTTGCTGTATCGTGTCGCTACTTTACAAGGGAAACGGGTAAATCAGCTCTTGGTTCCCCGAAAACTGGAGCGGTTGGTGTTAGAAGCTGCCCATACGCATTTGTGGAGTGGCCATCTAGGGGAGGAGAAAACACTCCAATGCATCCAGTTAAGGTTCTTTTGGCCTGGCATCTATGCTTCCGTTAAGAGGTATTGTCAGGAATGCCCAGTCTGCCAGAGAACGGCCCCACGGCCAGAGTTTAGAGCTCCACTGGTACCCCTCCCTATCATTTCCGTACCCCTTGAGCGGATTGGTATGGATCTGATAGGGCCAGTGGAAAAATCTGCTCGGGGGCATCAATACATATTGGTGGTAGTTGATTATGCCACCAGGTACCCAGAGGCTATACCCCTGCGCAATATGAAATCTAGCACTATTGCCAGAGAACTACTAACCAACGGGTGTGGTTCATCAAATCGACAGTGTCTAGGTCGACAATGTTTAGGTCAACCACTATAGGTCGACAGTCACTAGGTCGACATGGATGGAAGGTCGACAGGGTTTCTAGGTCGACATGTGCTAGGTCGACAGGTCTAAAGGTCGACATGAGTTTTTCACACGTGGATCGTTAAGTATGAAAAAATTCAAAAAAGAAAAAAAATGTGAAAAACTCATGTCGACCTTTAGACCTGTTGACCTAGCACATATCAACCTAGAAACCCTGTCGACCTTCCATCCATGTCGACCTAGACACTGTCGATCTTCAGACCGGATCCCCCATGAATACCCGGTTAGGAATACTGAAAGAGATCCTAACGGATCAAGGTACACCTTTTGTGTCTAAACTCATGAAAGATTTATGTCAGTTGCTAAACGTAGACAGGATTACCACCTCGGTGTACTACCCGCAGACAGATGGCCTGGTAGAAAGATTTGATAAAACCCTTAAGCAAATGATAAAGAGGGCAGTGTCACAAGAAAAATGAGATTGGGATCTGCTCCTAACTTACTTGATGTTTGTGGTCAGAGAGGTACCCCAATCGTCTACAGGGTTTAGTCCCTTTGAGCTCCTCTATGGGAGACAGCCCTGAGGAATTTTAGATGTCTTAAAAGAAGGGTGGGAAGAACAACCATGCCAGGACCCTAATGTTGTTCAGTTTGTGGCCCAGTTATATGGCCGTCTAAGGCAGATTGCGCCACTACTGAATGAACACATGGAAAGGGCCCAACAACGTCAGAACAGAGGTATGACGTCACCTCAGTTAACCGGTCCTCTAATCCGGGAAAGTGTTAGTGCTGGTGCCCACCACAGAAAGCAAGATGTATGCACAATGGCGGGGCCCCTATGATATCATCGAGGCAGTGGGACCGGTCAATTACAGGGTCCGACAGGAGGGTAGAAGGAGGGAGGTACAAGTCTACCATGTAAACCTGTTAAAACCCTGGAAGGAAACTGGCAATCGGCTCACTTTGGTAGCTAAGAAGATTTCAGAATGCCAGGTACCCATGGAAGTCACGCTTACTCCTGAACAGAAACAGGAAGTGGTGAACTAGACGAAACGCTACCAAGATGTGTTTTCTGCCATTCCGGGAAAGACACAGATCATCCAACATAATGTTGTGAGTCCACCCAGGGTAGTCATTAAACAGAAGCCATATCGCATACCCGAAGCGAAGCGGGTAGCGGTAAAGCAGGAGGTGGAAGAGATGTTACACCTAGGGGTTATTGAGGAATCCACCAGTGAGTGGAATAATCCAATTGTCCTAGTACCAAAGCCTTCAGGTGCCTTACAGTTCTGCAATGACTTCCGTAAATTAAATCAAGTGTCCCGGTTTGATTCCTACCCTATGCCCTGGGTGGATGAGTTAGTAGAACATTTAGCCAATAGTCAATATCTCACTACACTTGATTTGACAAAAGGTTATTGGCAGATTCCGTTAACAGAAGCTGCTAAGGCAAAAACAGCCTTCTCTACCCCAGAAGGCTTATTCCAATATAAAATGCTCCCATTTGGTTTACATGGTGCCCCAGCAACCTTCCAGAGAGCTATGAATAAGTTGCTGCGGCCCCACAGGGAATATGCGGCTGCATATTTAGATGACATTGTTATTTTCAGCTCTGATTGGGAGTCACACCTACCAAAGGTAGAAGCTGTTTTACAGTCTCTACAGGCACACGGGTTTACCGCCAACCCCGAGAAATGTGCCATTGGTATGATTGAGGCCAAGTATTTGGGGTACATTGTGGGCAGAGGACAGGTTTAACCTCAGCCTAGTAATGTAGAAGCAGTCCTTACCTGGTCCAGACCTAAATGTAAATCACAACTTAGAACATTTCTCGGTTTGGTCGGATATTTTCGCAGGTTCATTCGAGATTTCGCCGCTAAAGCGGCTCCACTAACCGAATGTCTTAAAAAACTATGCCCAGACAAGATAACATGGTCTGGACCAGTGGAAACTGCTTGGCAAGATTTAAGACGAGCTTTGTGTACTGAGCCTGTCTTACAAGCTCCTAATTTTAAAAAGCAATTTGTGTTACAAACAGATGCCTCTGGGACAGGATTAGGAGCGGTCCTATCCCAACAGGTAGATGGAGAGGAGAAGCCCATCCTCTATTTTAGCTGTAAATTATTGCCCTGGGAGCGCAGGTACTCAACTGTAGAGCAGGAGTGCTTGGCCATTAAATGGGCAGTTGAGTCATTAAAATATTATTTATTGGGACGAGAGTTTTTGTTGGTCACAGACCATGCACCCTTACAGTGGATGCATACAAACAAAGAGGTGAATGCTCGTGTGACCCGTTGGTTTTTGGCTTTGCAGCCATTTAAGTTTGAGGTGAGGCATCGTCCGGGGAAACAGCACCTCAATGCCGATGCCCTTTCCAGGAGGTTTGTAGGTCCTGTTCCTCCAAGCAACCCTATGGTGAAGCTAGGGGAGGAGGAAGAAGGTGAGGTGGGTGACCTCTGGAAGGTGGTGGAAGGCTGTGTATCTGGGCAGATGACACAGGTGGGGGTGGGCGAGGCAGAGAGCTCGCCTGAAAACAGTGTATCTTCACCAGGGTGGTTGAAGCTTAGGGGGGAGGAGTGTGGCAGAGACAGCAGTTTTCCATGTGAAAGTAATGTGGAGGATCCAGACCAGGTTTTAGAAGCAGTAGCAGACTCCCGGGTGTGTGATCAGCAGCAGCTGGGATTTCCTGATATAAAGGTTTCCAGGACAGAGTCACCTTGCTCTCGACGGTGGAATAGCTACCCGAGTGATAGGCCGGGCTGTGTGGGTTAGACTAGGAACCACTGGAGGCTATCAAGAGTCTGCTATGCTGTAAATACCTGTCTGCTTTTGCCTGTAATACCAACTGTATGGAATCAACTTGCTATGTGGTGACCTGCTATGCAAAATAAATACCAAAAGTGTTCATCTAATTCCCTGTGTGTGTGATCCTTGTCACTATATATATATATATATATATATATATATATATGGAACACAATTTCTGAGGGCGCTAGTATTTGTCGGAAACAGAAATGTTAAAAAACAGTATAATATATATGTATGTATATGTAAAAAAAATTACACTTTCCAGACAAAAGACACATGTATAAAAACTTATAATCACATAGAAGATAATTCCAATTGAATTATGCAGAATGTTCTTGCCAAATAGTTGTTCAAATAGTGATATAAGTATCAAGAAGACACAGGAACCAACGCGTTTCGTCCCAAAGGACTTCTTCAGGGGTAAGTATCTAGATGATAAAGTGACTCAATATAAATATACAGAAAACCAATTTTTAACAGTAGTCAAAAGACATAAATACATACCAGTATTTATAAAATACATAGTATACAGAGTGATGACTAACACAGCCGGTTTAAAACAATCAAGAAACTAATTTTTAAGAATCTGTTTGATGAAAAAATCCAAAGAGAGGAAAGCAGGTCTAAATATACATACCATATTTGTTATTCCATATAAACAAATAGTAAAAAACGAATACACACTTCTTTAATAAAATAATCCTTTGTAAGGATTTTTAAATATGCTAGCCAATGATTATGTTGGACCTAAAGAGGAAACCCTGTGCAACAGATAAAACCTGTCATGGAGCTGGACTGCCTGGTATCACATCAGTGTGCTTGAATGAGATTCAATAAAGTTTTACTAATTTCAATATTCTGATTACTCACAAACATGCCTAGTACATATTTACACATTTAGACATAGAAAAGGTGCACTCACCAGAGCATATTCAGAAAAAGAATTTTTATTCCTCACGTATAAATCATGGTTGGTGATCTCAACGTTTCGGTCCACTCCGGACCTTCATCAGGATAGACACAACATCATCCGTCACAGCATATTGTCGTAGTCCAAACCAGACCAGCATCAACCAGACAATGCCTGACAGGCCCCTAAAATACCCCTAGGAAGTCCCAAAAAGAGCGGCAAATTCAAATCAGCCAATCAGTGTACAGAATAAAATTTACATCACTTCCTGAAACACCAAGATTATAAATAATGACTTTGGCTAGTAAAGACTATAGGGTCATAGTGCCCAATAGAATATATCAAGTCAATTACTCTAGCCTGAATCGTTTACATCACATATCAAGACTACTATCATAAAGCAAAAAACGGGAGCCATCAGCGTGCGTTCCACCAAGTACAGGTGGAACGCATCACGTCACTTCCACTTCCGGGAGGGAAGCGTCTATAGCAACATAGATACGAGTGCACTCCAAGTGAAACACATGGAGTGCCCCCGTGCAGCCAACAGCACGGTCCGCCTAGATGCGTTCCACCAAGCACCAGTGGAACGCATCACGTCACTTCCGCCGCCCGCTGGTGGAGCTAGCAACCAAGAACGCGAGTGAGCTCCACATGAAACAAGTGGAGCGCACCACGTACCGGGCCACTGTGTGTCCACCAGTATTGGCATTATAGTTAAGACTAAAGGCCAGTTAGCCGCCTAAATTGCACCAAAGTGAATAAACTACATAAGGTCAATAAACGAATCATGCAGAGACTGTATTAAACAAAGGGACTCTAGGCTGGTAAAAACAGAGCCCGTCAGGCAGAGAGAGCACATAAATCAAAACAAAATATTGTTTTATATATACACTGCTCAAAAAAATAATAAGATTTTACTCACCGCTATTTCTCGTAGTCCGTAGTGGATGCTGGGAACTCCGTAAGGACCATGGGGAATAGCGGCTCCGCAGGAGACTGGGCACAACTAAAGAAAGCTTTAGGACTACCTGGTGTGCACTGGCTCCTCCCTCTATGACCCTCCTCCAGACCTCAGTTAGGACACTGTGCCCGGAAGAGCTGACACAATAAGGAAAGGATTTGGAATCCCGGGTAAGACTCATACCAGCCACACCAATCACACCGTATAACTCGTGATAGTATACCCAGTTAACAGTATGAAATATAACTGAGCCTCTCAACAGATGGCTCAACAATAAGCCTTTAGTTAAACAATAACTATATACAAGTATTGCAGACAATCCGCACTTGGGACGGGCGCCCAGCATCCACTACGGACTACGAGAAATGAGCGAACTCTAGGTCCTCCTCAGCCAGGGTATCAAACTTGTAGACTTTAGCAAATGTGTTTGACCCCGACCAAGTAGCTGCTCGGCAAAGTTGTAAAGCCGAGACCCCTCGGGCAGCCGCCCAAGAAGAGCCCACCTTCCTCGTGGAATGGGCTTTTACATATTTAGGATGCGGCAGTCCAGCCGCAGAATGTGCAAGTTGAATCGTGCTACAGATCCAGCGAGCAATAGTCTGCTTTGAAGCAGGCGCACCCAACCTGTTGGGTGCATGCAGGATAAATAGCGAGTCAGTCTTTCTGACTCCAGCTGTCCTGGAAACATAGATTTTTAGGGCCCGGACTACGTCCAGCAACTTGGAATCCTCCAAGTCACGAGTAGCCGCAGGCACCACAATAGGCTGGTTCAAATGAAAAGCTGAAACCACCTTTGGGAGAAATTGGGAACGAGTCCTCAATTCCGCCCTATCCTTATGAAAAATCAGATAAGGGCATTTGCATGACAAAGCCGCCAATTCTGATACACGCCTGGCCGACGCCAAGGCCAACAGCATGACCACTGTCCACGTGAGGTATTTTAGCTCCACGGATTTAAGTGGTTCAAACCAATGCGACTTCAGGAAATCCAACACCACGTTGAGATCCCACGGTGCCACTGGAGGCACAAACGGGGGCTGAATATGCAGCCCTCCCTTAACAAAAGTCTGAACTTCAGGCAATGAAGCCAGTTCTTTTTGGAAGAAAATGGACAGAGCCGAAAACTGGACCTTACTGGAACCCATTTTAGGCCCATAGTCACTCCTGACTGTAGGAAGTGCAGAAATCGACCCAGTTGAAATTCCTCCGTTGGGGCCTTCCTGGCCTCACACCAAGCAACATATTTTCGCCATATGCGGTGATAATATTTTGCGGTCACATCTTTCCTAGCCTTAATCAGCGTAGGAATGACTTTATCCGGAATGCCCTTTTCCTTTAGGATCCGGTGTTCAACTGCCATGCCTCAAACGCAGCGGCGGTAAGTCTTGGAACAGACAGGGCCCCTGCTGCAGCAGGTCCTGTCTGAGCGGCAGAGGCCATGGGTCCTCTGAGATCATTTCTTGAAGTTCTGGGTACCAAGATCTACTTGGCCAATCCGGAACCACGAGTATAGTTCTTACTCCTCTCCTTCTTATTATTCTCAGTACCTTGGGTATGAGAGGCAGAGGAAGGAACACATACACCGACTGGTACACCCACGGTGTTACCAGAGCGTCCACAGCTATCGCCTGAGGGTCCCTTGACCTGGCGCAATAACATTTTAGCCTTTTTGTTGAGGCGGGACGCCATCATGTCCACCTGTGGCCCTTCCCAATGGCATACAATCATTTGGAAGACTTCTGGATGAAGTCCCCACTCTCCCGGGTGGAGGTCGTGTCTGCTGAGAAAGTCTGCTTCCCAGTTGTCCACTCCGGGAATGAACACTGCTGACAGTGCTAACACATGATTTTCCGCCCATCGGAGAATCCTTGTGGCTTCTGCCATTGCCATCCTGCTTCTTGTGCCGCCCTGTCGGTTTACATGGGCGACCGCCGTGATGTTGTCTGACTAGATCAGCACCGGCTGGTTTTGAAGCAGGGGTCTTGCCTGACTTAGGGCATTGCAAATGGCCCTTAGTTCCAGAATATTTATGTGTAGGGAAGTCTCCTGACTTGACCATTGTCCTTGGAAGATTCTTCCCTGTGTGACTGCCCCCCAACCTCGAAGGCTGGCATCCGTGGTCACCAGGACCCAGTCCTGTATGCCGAATCTGCAGCCCTCTGGAAGATGAGCACTCTGCAGCCATCACAACAGCGACACCTTGGAGACAGGGTTATCAGCCGATGCATCTTAAATGCGATCCGGACCACTTGTCCAACAGATCCCACTGAAAGATCCTTGCATGGAACCCTCCGAATGGAATTGCTTCGTAAGAAGCCACCATCTTTCCCAGGACTCGCGTGCAATGGTGCACCGACACCTGTTTTGGTTTTAGGAGGTCTCTGACTTTCAGGATCCAGCCGTGCTGTTGTAGCACTGCCCCAGCTAGTGCTACTCCGATCAACAACTGTTCCCTGGACCTCGCCTTTATAAGGAGATCGTCCAAGTACGGGATAATTATAACTCCCTTCCTTCGAAGGAGTATCATCATTTCTGCCATTACCTTGGTAAATACCCTCGGTGCCGTGGACAGACCAAACGGCAACGTCTGGAATTGGTAATGACAGTCCTGTACCACAAATCTGAGGTACTCCTGGTGAGGGGGGTAAATGGGGACATGCAGGTAAGCATCCTTGATGTCCAGTGATACCATGTAATCCCCTTCGTCCAGGCTTGCAATAACCGCCCTGAGCGATTCCATTTTGAACTTGAACTTTCGTATATAAGTGTTCAAGGATTTCAAATTTAAAATGGGTCTCATCGAACCGTCCGGTTTTGGTACCACAGACATTGTGGAATAGTAACCCCGTCCCTGTTGAAGAAGGGGTACCTTGACTATCACCTGCTGAGAATACAGCTTGTGAATTGCCTCCAGCACTGCCTCCCTTTCTGAGGGAGCTGTCGGCAAGGCAGATTTGAGGAAACGGCGAGGGGGAGACGTCTCGAATTCCAGCTTGTACCCCTGAGATACTACCTGTAGAATCCAGGGATCCACCCGTGAGCGAGCCCACTGGTCGCTGAAATTCTTGAGACAGGCCCCCACCGTACCTGGCTCAGCCTGTGGAGCCCCAGCGTCATGCGGTGTACTTAGAGGAAGCGTGGGAGGACTTTTGTTCCTGGGAACTGGCTGTATGCTGCAGCTTTTTCCCTCTACCTCTGCCTCTGGGCAGAAAGGACGCGCCTTTAACCCGCTTGCCTTTCTGGGGCCGAAAGGACTGTACTTATAATACGGTGCTTTCTTTGGCTGTGAGGGAACATGGGGCAAAATGTTGATTTCCCAGCTGTAGCTGTGGAAACGAGGTCCGAGAGACCATCCCCAAACAACTCCTCACCCTTGTAAGGCAAAACTTCCATGTGCCTTTTAGAATCAGCATCACCTGTCCACTGCCGAGTTCCTGGCAGAAATGGACATTGCGTTTATTTTAGATGCCAGTCGGCAATTATCCCTCTGTGCATCTCTCATGTATAAGACTGCGTCTTTAATATGCTCTATGGTTAGCAATATAGTGTCCCTGTCTAAGGTACAGAGAATCTGACCACGCAGCTGCAGCACTGCACATTCATGCTGAAGCAATAGCTGGTCTCAGTATAATGCCTGAGTGTGTATATACAGACTTCAGGATAGCCTCCTGCATTCTATCTGCAGGCTCCTTTAGGGCGGCCGTGTCCTGAGACGGTAGTGCCACCTTCTTTGACAGACGTGTGAGCGCTTTATCCACCCTAGGGGATGTCTCCCAACGTGACCTATCCTCTGGCGGGAAAGGGTACGCCATTAGTAACCTTTTAGAAATTACCAGTTTCTTATCGGGGAAAACTCACACTTCTTCACAGATGTAGTTCATCAGATGGGGGAAAAACCACTGGAAGCTTTTTTCTCCCCAAACATAATACCCTTTTTTGTGGTACCTGGGGTAATATCAGAAATGTGCAACACATTTTTCATTGCCGTAATCATGTAACGGGTGGCTCTATTGGAATGTACAGTAGTCTCATCGTCGTCGACACTGGAGTCAGTATCCGTGTCGACATCTGTGTCTGCCATCTGAGGTAGTGGGCGTTTTAGGGCCCCTGATGGCTTTTGAGACGCCTGGGCAGGCACGGGCTGAGAAGCCGGCTGTCCCACATCTGCTATGTCGTCAAACCTTTTATGTAAGGAGTTGACACTGTCACGTAATTCCTTCCACATGTCCATCCACTCAGGTGTCGACCCCGCAGGGGGTGACATCACATTTATCGGCATCTGCTCCGCCTCCACATAAGCCTCCTCATCAAACATGTCGACACAGCCGTACCGACACACCGCGCACACACACAGGGAATGCTCTGACTGAGGACAGGACCCCACAAAGTCCTTTGGGGAGACAGAGAGAGAGTATGCCAGCACACACCAGAGCGCTATATAATGCAGGGATTCACACTACCCACAGTGATTTTTCCCTTATAGCTGCTATAATACACAGATTTGCGCCTAAATTTAGTGCCCCCCCTCTCTTTTTAACCCTTTGAGCCTGAAAACTACAGGGGAGAGCCTGGGGAGCTGTCTTCCAGCTGCACTGTGAAGAGAAAATGGCGCCAGTGTGCTGAGGGAGATAGCCCCGCCCCTTTTTCGGCTGACTTCTCCCGCTCTTATAATCATAATGTGGCAGGGGTATTTTACACATATATAGCTTATTAGGCTATATTATGTGTGATTTGCCACTCTTAAGGTACTCTAATTGCTGCCCAGGGCGCCCCCCCCCCCAGCGCCCTGCACCCATCAGTGACCGGAGTATGTGGTGTGCACAGGGAGCAATGGCACACAGCTGCAGTGCTGTGCGCTACCTTAATGAAGACCGGAGTCTTCTGCCGCCGATTTCCTGGACGTTCTTCTTACTTCTGGCTCTGCAAGGGGGACGGCGGCGCGGCTCCGGGACCGGACGACCGAGGCTGGGCCTGTGTTCGATCCCTCTGGAGCTAATGGTGTCCAGTAGCCTAAGAAGCCCAAGCTAGCTGCAAGCAGGTAGGTCCGCTTCTCTCCCCTAAGTCCCTCGTAGCAGTGAGTCTGTTGCCAGCAGATCTCACTGAAAATAAAAAACCTAAAATATACTTTCTTTTCTAGGAGCTCAGGAGAGCCCCTAGTGTGCATCCAGCTCGGCCGGGCACAAAATTCTAACTGAGGTCTGGAGGAGGGTCATAGAGGGAGGAGCCAGTGCACACCAGGTAGTCCTAAAGCTTTCTTTAGTTGTGCCCAGTCTCCTGCGGAGCCGCTATTCCCCATGGTCCACTTAGGACGTTAGAGAAAAAGGGAACACTAAAATAACACATCCTAGATCTGAATGAATGAAATATTCTTATTAAATACTTTGTTCTTTACATAGTTGAATGTGCTGACAACAAAATCACACAAAAATTATCAATGGAAATCAAATTTATTAACCCATGGAGCCGGTCTGGATTTGGAGTCACACTCAAAATTAAAGTGGAAAAACACACTACAGGCTGATCCAACTTTGATGTAATGTCCTTAAAACAAGTCAAAATGAGGCTCAGTAGTGTGTGTGGCCTCCACGTGCCTGTATGACCTCCCTACAATGCCTGGGCATGCTCCTGATGACGTGGCGGATGGTCTCCTGAGGGATCTCCTCCCAGACCTGGACTAAAGCAGCCGCCAACTCCTGGACAGTCTGTGGTGCAATGTGGCGTTGGTGGATGGAGCGAGACATGATGTCCCAGATGTGCTCAATTGGATTCAGGTCTGGGGAACGTGCGGGCCAGTCCATAGCATCAATGCCTTTGTCTTACAGGAACTGCTGACACACTCCAGCCACATGAGGTCTAGCATTGTCTTGCATTAGGAGGAACCCAGGGCCAATCGCACCAGTATATGGTCTCACAAGGGGCCTGAGGATCTCATCTCGGCACCTAATGGCAGTCAGGCTACCTCAGGCGAGCACATGGAGGACTGTGCGGCCCCACAACGAAATGCCACCCCACACCATTACTGACCCACTGCCAAACCAGTCCTGCTGGAGGAAGTTGCAGGCAGCAGAACGTTCTCCTTGGCGTCTCCAGACTCTGTCACATGTGCACAGGGCACCAGTGGCGAATTTGCCAATCTTGGTGTTCTCTGGCAAATGCCAAACGTCCTGCACGGTGTTGGGCTGTAAGCACAACCCCCACCTGTGGACGTCGGGCCCTCATACCACCCTCATGGAGTCTGTTTCTGATCGTTTGAGTAGACACATGCACATTTGCGGCTTGCTGGAGGTCATTTTGCAGGGCTCTGGCAGTGCTCCTCCTGTTCCTCCTTGAACAAAGGTGGAGGTAGCGGTCCTGCTGCTGGGTTGTTGCCCTCCTACGGCCTCCTCCACATCTCCTGATGTACTGGCCTGTCTCCTGGTAGCCCCTCCATGCTCTGGACACTACGCTGACAAACACAGCAAACCTTTTTGCCACAGCTCGCATGGATGAGCTGCACTACATGTGCCACTTGTGTGGGTTGTAGACTCTGTCTCATGCTACCACTAGAGTGAAAGCACCGCCAGCTTTCAAAAGTGACCAAAACATCAGCCAGAAAGCATAGGAGCTGAGAAATGGTCTGTGGTCACCACCTGCAGAACAACTCCTTTATTGGGGGTGTCTTGCTAATTACCTATAATTTCCACCTGTTGTCTATTCCATTTGCACAACAGCATGTGAAATTGATTGTCAATCAGTGTTGCTTCCTAAGTGGACAGTTTGATTTCACAGAAGTGTGATTGACTTGGAGTTACATTGTGTTGTTTAAGTGTTCCCTTTATTTTTTTGAGCAGTGTATATACTTAACCTAATATACATATAGTGCCACGTCCAGAATAAACAGGCACAAGACTAATATCAATCTACATAATAAATCAATAGAAAACGACACATATAATCATAGAAAAATAATAAAACAAAAAAGTCAAAAAATCAAAAAATATGAGTGTGTTGGTCAAAAAAATGAATTGAAAAGGAGACATATCATTACTGGCATGTCCCCAACTCAACCGCTACGGTATAATGGGGGTCATTCCGAGTTGTTCGCTCGCAAGCTGCTTTTAGCAGCATCGCACACGCTAAGCCGCCGCCTACTGGGAGTGAATCTTAGCTTATCAAAATTGCGAACGAAAGATTCGCAATATAGCGAAAATACTTCTCTGTGCAGTTTCTGAGTAGCTCGAGACTTACTCGGCATCTGCGATCAGTTCAGTGTTTGTCGTTCCTGGTTTGACGTCACAAACACACCCAGCGTTCGCCCAGACACTCCTCCGTTTCTCCAGCCACTCCCGCGTTTTTCCCAGAAACGGTAGCGTTTTTTCACACACACCCATAAAACGGCCAGTTTCCGCCCAGAAACACCCACTTCCTGTCAATCACATTACGAACACCAGAACGAAGAAAAAACCTCGTAATTCCTAACTGCATAGCAAATTTACTTGGCACAGTCGCACTGTGGACATTGCGCATGCGCAGTAGCGACTAATCGCTCCGTTGCGGAAAAAAAATAACGAGCGAACAACTCGGAATGACCCCCAATATACAGGCATACCGTCAAAATGCTGAACTGCCTATGAAGGGATATAATGATCTTATCGCAAAAAAATGTTAAGTGGATTACATTCATTAAGGCCATGTGGGGCCACTGTCCCAAGGCGGAAGATCCAACGCGCCTCAATCTTCCTCAATAGCAATGTCCGATCTCCTCCGCAGACTGGAGGCGGCACCCAGTCAATAATGCTGCATCTAAGGGTCGATAACTTCAAGAAATGTAGTGCTACCGGTTTGTCTGTGACTCCAGAGGAAAGTGCCTGCCGAATCGACATGCGATGATTGGCCATCCTCTCCCTGAATTTACAGGTCATCATCCCAACATAGGAAAGTCCACACAGACAAGTAAGCAGGTAAACAACAAAGTCTAGAAGACAATGTAACTTATACCGGATTTGTATAGAATCACCATTTTGGGGATGTGGGAAACTTGGCCCGGACACCATGTGTTGCACAACCCGTGCACTTAAAACAACCCGGTTTTTGTGTCAAGAGCCAGGTCTTATCCGACACCTTTTTGGTCCTACTCGGGTGCATGAGGAGTTGTTTCAAGTTTTTTCCTCGTCTGTATGCCATCATAGGTGGTTCAGAGCAATGTTTGCCAACCACTGGGTCTGTGCTGACAATTGGCCAGTGTTTCCTGATTGCTTTAGATACAACCGGGTACCGTTCATTGTATTGAGTAACAAAGATCATCCTTTTGTTTTCTTTTTTCACTGCACGTGTGAATTTTTGGCGTGCTCTGGTGAGGCAACTCTCTATAGTGTGATGTTTATATCCCCTCTCACGGAAACGCTGTTTCATTTCAAGCAGTTGCGCCTCAGCAACACAAGGGTCCGAATTATTTCTCATAATCCGCATGAACTGAGAAATTGGCAGGCTGTTTTTTAAATTCAGGGGATGATTGCTTGAGGCATGGAGGATAGTATTGCGATCTGTATCCTTCCGGAATAACGTAGTGCTGAACCCTGCCCCATTTCGGGTAACCGTAACATCCAAAAAAATCGATGGTCTCACGATTACACAATCCTGTGAACCGTACCGTGCTGTCCAGTGAACTAAGTTCACTGAGCATCAAATTAAAACCTTCCACGGTGCCCTTCCAGATCAAAAAATATATAATCTATGTACCTTTTGAAATACAAAATACTATTCCCAAACTTAGGCAAGATATACTTCATCTTCATACTTCATATCATAAATTACTTAGGCTTAAACATAGAGAGATTGAACTTACTCTCCATGACCAATTTCTCTCAGAGTATCACAGGTCCAAACGCATCCCTTGTGGCTTCAGAGTTGCCAATACACCCACTATAGGCCATACCAACGCAGCGTTTTGCACTAAGTGGTGTGGTGTACTAAACAAATGTTCTTTGGATCTCATTTTGTTGGTTATCGAGGAGGTCGGCACTGAGGTCCGGAAGGTGCGTGAGGACATTGTGACACTTGAGAAGACTAGTTTACCCCCTTTAAAACAGTACCGCACTGAGAACTGGTGTGAGAAATTACAGACCAATATTGATAGTTTTAAGGATGAATTGATCGCATTTAAGAGAAGAAAACTGCAAACTGTTCATAACAACTATACGTGACATCAAGTGTATAGGTGGCTGACTGGTGACACCTAATAATCATCGGAGGAGATTCCAGTGGAATTCCAATTATAGGAAGTTTGAGAAGTTGGAATCTACGTCTTCCCAATCTGCCTCTGATTCTGAGCCATCTAATCAGTTACCTCCCAGTGGTTTTTTAGACCCAGGTACCAGAACACCCACCCGGGCACACGCAGGTCCCATAGACCCCACCCAAGGAGGGGGGGTTATAAAACGCAGGGGCAGAAGGAAGAAGACGTAGATCTCATCTTTAATTTATCTGATTATCAACTCTCCATTGACGAGACCTCTTTACTGCACTTGGGAATGTCTTTTGTACCATTGTCTAGGCATGACAGATTTAACCTAGCAGTGGATCAATTTAAATTTGGGCGTAAATTGAGACTTCGTGAGTTCTTTGATGAACAAAAAAGCTCTCCCACTTACGTGAGCTCTACCTCTATGGTATTACGCACACCAAGTTTATTTGATCCACCTTGGTAAAACACTAGTATCCGTGCTTTTCTCAGAATGATTGAACACGAGTTTGATACGTCACATTCTCAGAAACAGTATGCTAATTTCTCCTTTGAGCAGCGGCAGGCATTGAAATCTTTGAAAGCCAATCAATCCATTGTCATACACCCCGCTGATAAAGGCAGGGCGGTGGTAATACAAAACTATGAGAACTATGATAGAGAAATCAAACGTCAGCTTTCTGACTGAGCCACCTATAGGAAATGTTCCAATAATCCTATACCAGGCATTAAGGCAGTTGTAGATGACATCATTAGAATGGCGGTTGCACATGGTTGGATAACGGAACAAATTTCAGAATATCTACGAGTAGATTATCCTGTCTGTCCGGTCTTGTATACCTTGCCCAAGGTGCACAAGACCTTGATAGATCCCCCTGGCAGACCTATTATCTCTGCCAGGGGATCTCTGTTGCAACCTTTGGCGATTTTCATTGATGCTTTTTTACAGGATTTAATAGTACTCATTCCAAGTTACCTTAAAGATACGGGTGACTGTGATTTTCTTGATAAGATTTTGTCAATCAATGACCTGGAGGGTGACATTTTTTTATCCACAATGGATGTGGCTTCACTATATACTATTATCCCACACCAACAGGGAATAGCAGCAGTGAGGTCATTAATGGCTAATAATTCTTTTGCTCCTCCAGTCGAGTTCATCCTACAGTTACTTGAATTGAACCATTGAATTGAACCATAACCATTTTATGTACGAGGGCGATTATTATATCCAGACAGCAGGCACTGCCATGGGGTCCAATGTGGCCCTGGCATATGCTAGCATTTTTATGCATGAATATGAGATGAAGTATATCTTGCTTAAGTTTGGGAATAGTATTTTGTATTTCAAAAGGTACATAGATAATATTTTTTTATCTGGAAGGGCACCGAGGAAGGTTTTAATTTGATGCTCAGTGAACTTAATTCACTGGACAGCACAGTACGGTTTACAGGATTGTGTAATCGTGAGACCATCGATTTTTGGGATGTTACGGTTACCCGAAATGGGGCAGGGTTCAGCACTACGTTATTCCGGAAGGATGTAGATCGCAATACTATCCTCCATGCCTCAAGCAATCATCCACCGAATTTAAAAAACAGCCTGCCAATTTCTCAGTTCATGCGGGTTATGAGAAATAATTCGGACCCTTGTGTTGCTGAGGCGCAACTGCTTGAAATGAAACAGCGTTTCCGTGAGATGGGATATAGACATCACACTATAAAGAGTTGCCTCACCAGAGCACGCCAAAAATTCACACGTGCAGTGAAAAAAGAAAACAAAAGGATGATCTTTGTTACTCAATACGATGAACGGTCCCCGGTTGTGTCTAAAGCAATCAGGAAACACTGGCCAATTGTCAGCACAGACCCAGTTGTTGGCAAACATTGCTCTGAACCACCTATGATGGCATACAGACGAGGAAAAAACTTGAAACAACTCCTCATGCACCCGAGTAGGACCAAAAAGGTGTCGGATAAGACCTGGCTCTTGACACAAAAACCGGGTTGTTTTAAGTGCACGGGTTGTGCCACATGTCAACACATGGTGTCCGGGCCAAGTTTCCCACATCCCCAAAATGGTGATTCTATACAAATCCGGTATAAGTTACATTGTCTTCTAGACTTTGTTGTTTACCTGCTTAATTGTCCGTGTGGACTTTCCTATGTTGGGATGACGACCTGTAAATTCAGGGAGAGGATGGCCAATCATCGCATGTCGATTCGGCAGGCACTTTCCTCTGGAGTCACGGACAAACCGGTAGCACTACATTTCTTGAAGTTATCGAACCTTAGATGCCGCATTATTGACTGGGTGCCGCCCCCAGTCTGCGGAGGAGATCGGACATTGCTATTAAGGAAGCTTGAGGCACGTTGGATCTTCCGCCTTGGGACAGTGGCCCCACATGGCCTTAATGAATGTAATCCACTTAACATTTTTTTGCAATAAGATCATTATATCCCTTCATAGGCAGTTCAGCATTTTGACGGTATGCCTGTATATTATACCGTAGCGGTTGAGTTGGTGACATGCCAGTAATGATATGTCTCCTTTTCAATTAATTTTTTTGGACCAACACACTCATATTTTTTTATTTTTTGACTTTTTTGTTTTATTATTTTTCTATGATTATATATGTGTCGTTTTCTATTGATTCATTATGTAGATTGATATTAGTCTTGTGCCTGTTTATTCTGGACGTGGCACTATATGTATATTAGGTTAAGTATATATATATAAAACTATTTTTGCTTTGATTTATGTGCTCTCTCTGCCTGACGGGCTCTGTTTTTACCAGCCTATAGTCCCTTTGTTTGTACAGTCTATGCATGATTCATTTATTGACCTTAAGTAGTTTATTCACTTTGGTGCAATTTAGGCGGCTAACTGGCCTTAAGTTTTAACTGTAATGCCAATACTGGTGGACACATAGTGGCCGGGTAAGTGGTGCGCTCCACTTGTTTCATGTGGAGCGCACTCGCGTTCTTGGCTGCTAGGGACGCTCCACCAGCGGGCGGCGGAAGTGACGTGATGCGTTCCACTGGTGCTTGGTGGAACGCATCTAGGCGGACCTTGCTGTTGGCTGCACGAGGGCACTCCATGTGTTTCACTTGGAGTGCACTCATATCTATGTTGCTATAGACGTTTCCCTCCCGGAAGCGGAAGTGACGTGATGCGTTCCACCTGTACTTGGTGGAACTCACACTGATGGCTCCCGTTTTTTGCTTTATGATAGTAGTCTTGATATGTGATATAAATGATTCAGGCTAGAGTAATTGACTTGATATATTCTATTGGGCACTATGACCCTATAGTCTTTACTAGCCAAAGTCATTATTTATGATCTTGGTGTTTCAGGAAGTGATGTTAATTTTATTCTGTACACTGATTGGCTGATTTGAATTTGCCGCTCTTTTTGAGACTTCCCAGGGGTATTTTAGGGTCCTGTCAGGCATTGTTTGGTTGATGCTGGTCTGGTTTGGACTACGACAATATGCTGTGATGGATGATGTTGTGTCTATCCTGATGAAGGTCCGGAGTGAGGAATAAAAATTATTTTTATGAATATGCTCTGGTGAGTGCACTTTTTCTATTTGTATATATGGACTTCCTTCGGACTTCCCAATTGACACCCCATCCGTTGGATATTGATCTGATGTGAGTGCGACCCTTTCATACCTGTATATATAAAAATATATATAGTGACAAGATCGCTGGAATATTGTTAAAGGGAAAGTATATTTGCCCAGGTATCTTACCCACATGTTTTAAAACCCCAGGAATGTTGTGTTGCTTCCGCTGGGAGCATTTGGCTTTTGCTATGATCCAGATTAGTGTCCTGGGGTTGGATGTGAGAGAGGGTGGGGTCTCCACAGTGCTAAAAGTAGGGTGGTATGGGGTGGTATGGAGTACCATTCAGAAATATGGTGGTGGTACGCAGTACCACCAGCCCGCCGCCGCAGAGCACAGGGTCTCTGTCCGCAATGAGCATGCAACCCCTGGCAACAAGCAAAAAACCCCTGACAATGAACATGTAACACCTGGCAACGAGCAAGAAACCCCTAGCAACGAGCATGTATGGCAGTAAGTCCTACTAGAGGCATTATGTAAGCGGCACTGCAGGGGGCATTATGTGTGTAAGTGACACTAGTGGGGCATTATGCATGGAAGCAGCACAGCAGGGGGCATAGTGTGTGTAAGTGGCACTACAGGGGGGCATTATGCGTGTAAGCAGCACTACATGGGGCATTATGCATGTAAGTGGCACTAAAATGCCATGGGGGCGCAAAATGTATAATTACGCCCATGCATGTATAGCGTTACCCAGAAGTGACGGGAACAGTGGCGCCACCAAGAGAAGATGCAGAAAGCTGCATATTTTGCCTTGAAACCCCTGGCAGCAAGTAAATAGAAGCCTTACTGTGGGACGTAATTTGTAAGGGGCATTTTTGTGTGTGGGACATAAAATGGTGTCAGTGGCATAACTGTTTGTGATATAATATGTAATAGGCATTACGGTGTGTGGTATAATATGTAATAGGCATTAATGGTGCGGCATAATGTGTAATGGGCATTACGGTGTATGGCATAATGTGTAATGGGCCTTACGGTGTGTGGCATAATGTTAACAAGCATTACGGTATGTGGCATAATGTGTAATGGGCATTATGGTGTGTGGCATAATGTGTAATAAGCATTACAGCAGTGGTAGCCAACCCTCGTCCTCGAGAGCTACCAACAGTTCACGTTTTCTAGCTCACCAAGCAGGTGCACAGGTGTAGTCATTACTAACTGACACATTTTAAAAGATCCACAGTTGGAGCTAGTTACTTCACTTGTAATTCTGTGAGAAGACCTGGAAAATGTGAACTGTTGGTAGCTCTCGAGGACCAGGGTTGGCTACCCCTGCATTACAGTGTGTAGCATAATGTGTAATCGGCATTACAGACTTTGGCATAATGTGTAAGGGGTATTATGATGTGTGGCATAATGTGGCCATGCTCCTATAGTCATGTAGCCACTCCGCTAGTTGTGTGTGACCACACCCCCTCATGACACATGGCCACACCCATTTTTACTATCAGTGCCACTATCTGTCTATCGTCCTGCCTATTGAAAGAGGAGAGACTATGGAGTCTCTGTGAAAGAGGAACCTGCTTTTGCAAGCCAGTGAGCAGTCTCAGGTAAGCTTTAGTTTGTATTTTTTTGTTTAGTGAGTTAGGATTATCCTCTGTTTAGTTAGTGCCATCCAGAAAGGTTTTTTATTTTTATGTTTATTTCTATTTTTCTGCACAGTAAAATTTACTGAGGCCAGCTGTACCAAACCAACCAACTTGTGTAATCTCTCAGCTGTTGCACACTGCCATCTACCCAAGGAGATGGTAACTGCTCCCCTGACCCTGTTTCAATATATATATATATATATATATATATAGTGCTATTGATGAACAGGCTTTTCAGGGTGTGGCTGGAGGGACCCACCCACACAAGGAACAAAGGAGGTTGACCTTTGCACAGAGCCCAGGTGAGGATTCTGGTGGACACACGGGGTCATTCCGAGTTGTTCGCTCGTTGCCGATTTTTACTATGCTGCGATTAGTTGCAAATTGCGCATGCGCAAGGCATGCAGGGCGCATGCGCTTAGTTATTTAACACAAAACTTAGCAGTTTTGCTGTGGCTTCTGCGGTTCTTTTCAGTCGCACTGGTGTTCGGTAAATGATTGACAGGAAAGGGGCGTTTCTGGGTGGCAAAAAAACGCAGGCGTGTCAGGGAAAAACGCAGGAGGGTCTGGAGAAACGGAGGAGTGGCTGGCTGAACGCAGGGCATGTTTGTGATGTCAAACCAGGAACTAAACGGACTGAGCTGATCGCAATTCGTGAGTAGGTCTGGAGCTACTCAGAAACTGCTAAGAATTATTTATTAGCAATTCTGCTAATCTTTCGTACGCAATTCTGCTATGCTAAGATACACTCCCAGAGGGTGGTGGCCTAGCGTGTGCAATGCTGCTAAAGCAGCTAGCGAGCGATCAACTCGGAATGACCCCCACAGTCACACAGTCCAGGTGGGGTTGCAGTCAGAGTGGAACAGGCTGGGTGGCCAGGGTCAGACCTGGAAAATACAGGGACAGCTGTAAACCTGACACTGCACTTGGCAGGACTATTGGTAACCCTGCAGGTACAGATGTGTCCTCCTACATCCTTGCTGCAGTCAAGCTAAACAGTCCTTGCAGTCGTGCCATGCCGTGAAGGGACTCTGTAGCACTGCATACAAAATACCATGTTACAGAGTTTTCCATGAAAACACTGTAGCATGGCATTTTGTATGCAAATACAGTCGCAGTCACATACAGAATATAGGCATGCTGCATTATCATTTTAATCAGCAGAAGTTGCTTGTGCATCCTATTATATAACTTTGCATCTAAGACATATTTCCAGGAAAAAACACAAAAAAGACGCTTGGTGCTACTGAGCCACGCAGCACTCACACGTTATGTGTAACACGACTTGTAGCGCACAGAGCAAAGATGTAAGAGGACACATTTGTATCAGGCAAAGACTGAAATATTGCTATTTTCTGTTTACATGTGTTGCAGCAGAGAAAGGGTTAATGGAAAAATTGTTTTTATTTTGCTGGAAGCTCAAGTCTGTTTCCCTAGGTCATTAAATACAAGGTGTGTCTAATCAAGTGTTGTGTTGAGATACCTATGCAAATGCAAAAAGCAGTTAAAAGAGAAAGTACCATATTATATGCCAGTCATTGTAAAGCCACATGAAAAAAGATGTTTTGCTGTATTGAAAATACTTGTGAAAAAAAGGTGTGGTACCAGTAAAAACCAAAAGCAGTTGCTATGTCTATTGTGTGCACATAAAAATAAAGGTTGGAAATAAAGGAGGTGTGACCAAAGCTGATATCAAGTACTATGGGATGATTATTGCAAAGAAATGAAAAATACATTTAAAAAGCAGTGTGGGGACTGTAATATGGCACTGGGTCTGCCAGATGGAGATTTTGCCAGTATGAATATGACCATATGAATACAGTTATGCATAAAAGCCTATCATATTAGGCACGAATAAGTGACAAAGTAAAAGTCAGCCATGGAGAGATTTGAAAACAAGTTGAAGAAAAGTTTTACAGCGAGTTGTCCTCTTTAAAATGTTGCTTAAACAAGAGCAACAAAAAAGAAAGTTGGAAATTAAGACTCTTAAAAAAACATTATGTGAATTGGCAGTTATGACTGAATGACTTGAGATGGCTGAGTAATGACAAAATATGAAAATGATGTGCTGCTTGCAAAGAATGAAGTATTAGAGGAAGGTATTGTTGAATTACATCAGAGTAATTTGGATCTTCAGCAGGAAGTGAAAGAAGTAAAAGAATGTATGAAGGGACATCAGACTGATGCACAGCGCAAAAATGGCAAAATGGCAGCTTTAGCTCTGGTGTTAGAAGAAAAACAGTCTTTAATTGTGTTCACACAAGAAAAACTAGAAGATGCAGACTCAGACTCAGTGGGAGAAAGACCACGAGGAAAGAGACATGGAAATTGTCCATATTTTGAAACAAGTCTTAAAAAGCAGGCACTCCAATCTGACTTGGCTGCAGCCAGAGTAAATTCAGAGTATTGGGCTAAAAGAGATATGTCTGGAGGAAAGTCTGCATAAAACAGAAGAACAAAATGAAGCTTTGGACCACTTAACCATGCACATGGCATGGCTGTGAAGTTACAAGAGACAATAAGAACCTTGAGAAGTGTCTGTTAAGTACAGTATACAGAGTCAATTGCAAAATCTTCAAATGAAAATGAATGCCAGAGAACTGGAGCTGCAGTGTAAATTAAACGTGGCAGAGTCTCAAATAGCTGTGCGAAAGTTCAGACTTGCTGAATTGGAAAATATGGAGAGCAATCTTCTGCAGACTGAGGACAAGTTGGAAAGTGCCATGATAAAAATGACCCAGCTGTAAGAGCAGCTGTCTGCAACTCAGAAAAATTTCCACATTGTAGTGGGAAAAAAAGCTGGATAACACTCTGAAAATGGATTCTGGACAAAATGGCATGTGATGTCTTCACTAAAATTAGTGTGACAGAAGTACATAAACACAAGCAGAGGTTACTACAAGATGTTCCTGAAAAGGCTGGCATGAAGAGGGATATGCTACCAATGCAAAGTGTCTTGTGTAATAAACCGCAGACAAAAAAGCAAAATGCTTGACTAAAATAAGATGCTCCAGAAGGATGATGTAAGTCAACAGTGGTTTGACAATGGAAATGTCTTCACTGGATGTCACAGTGTGCAAGAAGGGACTGACTTATCAAAATCGTCAAAGCTCCCTGAATTATTGTGTTGCAGGAGTGGGTGAGGTACCTTGCAGTGATATTCAGCTTCTAGTTATAGCTGATGAAGTCTTCCAAAAGGGTTCCAGTTCCAGATAACAAAGCTGTGCCTAAAGTTGGCGACAACTGAAAAATACAGGTGGTGACCATATGACCTGTAAGGCATAGGTACAGGATGTGCAGAAGTCTACAGAGATATAGATGGCTTTCCAGGGTGAGATTCTGTTGTCACCATGTAATCAGAATGATATGAATTTGACCAGGTCACACAATTTTGCAGTGGAAAGCAGAAGCTTGCAAGTTAATATTGCTTGTGGCTCTCAGGATGTTAGTGACTATTTGAAAAAAGATGTGTTACCAGTGAAGTACACCAAACGCCAATTCAGTGCTTCAAGGCTGAAGGTTTTTCAAGCAGAAATTTGCCAATGGATGTGCCTTTAAGAGGTTTAAGCAGCAGAAACCTTTATTCTGTTAAAAATAAAAAATAAAAAAACTGTTCTCTGTCTTAACTAGTGATGAGCGGGTTCGGTTCCTCGGAATCCGAACCCCCCCCGAACTTCACCCATTTTACACGGGTCCGAGGCATACTCGGATACTCCAGTATTGCTCGGTTAACCCGAGCGCGCCCGAACGTCATCATCCCGCTGTCGGATTCTCGCAAGATTCGGATTCTATATAAGGAGCCGCGCGTCGCCGCCATTTTTCACTCGTGCATTGGAAATGATAGTGAGAGGACGTGGCTGGCGTCCTCTCACTTTGTTTCAGAACTTTCAGGGGGCTGCAAATATCTTTATTCTGGGGACCAGCAGTATTATAGGAGGAGTACAGTGCAGAGTTTTGCTGACCAGTGACCACCAGTATTATACGTTCTCTGCCTGAAAAACGCTCCATATCTGTGCTCAGTGTGCTGCAAATATCTGTGCTCACACTGCTTAATTGTGGGGACTGGGGACCAGCAGTATTATATAGGAGGAGTACAGTGCAGAGTTTTGCTGACCAGTGACCACCAGTATTATACGTTCTCTGCCTGAAAAACGCTCCATATCTGTGCTGCATTGTAGTATATAGTAGGAGTACAGTGCATCATTTTGCTGACCACCAGTATATAATATATAGGAGTACGGTACAGAAGGCCACTGCTCTACCTACCGCTGTGTCGTCAAGTATACTATCCATCCATACCTGTGGTGCATTTCAGTTGTGCGCAGTATATATAGTAGTAGGCCATTGCTATTGATACTGGCATATAATTCCACACATTAAAAAATGAAGAACAAAAATGTGGAGGGTAAAATAGGGAAAGATCAAGATCCACTTCCACCTCGTGCTGAAGCTGCTGCCACTAGTCATGGCTGAAACGATGAAATGCCATCAACGTCGTCTGCCAAGGCCGATGCCCAATGTCATAGTAGAGAGCATGTAAAATCTAAAACACAAAAGTTCAGTAAAATGACCCAAAAATCAAAATTAAAAGCGTCTGAGGAGAAGTGTAAACTTGCCAATATGCCATTTACGACACGGAGTGGCAAGGAACGGCTGAGGCCCTGGCCTATGTTCAAGGCTAGTGGTTCAGCTTCACATGAGGAAGGAAGCACTCATCCTCTCGCTAGAAAAATGAAAATACTTAAGCTGGCAAAAGCACAGCAAAGAACTGTGCGTTCTTCTAAATCACAAATCCCCAAGGAGAGTCCAATTGTGTCGGCTGCGATGCCTGACCTTCCCAACACAGGACGAGAAGAGATGGCGCCTTCCACCATTTGCACGCCCCCTGCAAGTGCTGGAAGGAGCACCCGCAGTCCAGTTCCTGATAGTCAAATTGAAGATGTCACTGTTGAAGTACACCAGGATGAGGATATGGGTGTTGCTGGCGCTGAGGAAGAAATTGACAAGGAGGATTCTGATGGTGAGGTGGTTTGTTTAAGTCAGGCACCCGGGGAGACACCTGTTGTCCGTGGGACGAATATGGCCATTGACATGCCTGGTCAAATTACAAAAAAAATCACCTCTTCGGTGTGGAATTATTTTAACAAAAATGCGGACAACAGGTGTCAAGCCGTGTGTTACCTTTGTCAAGCTGTAATAAGTAGGGGTAAAGACGTTAACCACCTCGGAACATCCTCCCTTATACGTCACCTGCAGCGCATTCATCATAAGTCAGTGACAAGTTCAAAAACTTTGGATGACAGCGGAAGCAGTCCACTGACCACTAAATCCCTTCCTCTTGTAACCAAGCTCCTGCAAACCACACCACCAACTCCCTCAGTGTCAATTTCCTCCTTACACAGGAAAGCCAATAGTCCTGCAGGCCATGTCACTGTCAAGTCTGACAAGTCCTTTCCTGCCTGGGATTCCTCCGATGCATCCTTGAGTGTAACGCCTACTGCTGCTGGCGCTGCTGCTGTTGTTGCTGCTGGGAGTCGATGGTCATCCCAGAGGGGAAGTCGGAAGACCACTTGTACTACTTCCAGTAAGCAATTGACTGTCCAACAGTCCTTTGCGAGGAAGATGAAATATCACAGCAGTCATCCTGCTGCAAAGCGGATAACTCAGGCCTTGGCATCCTGAGCGGTGAGAAACGTGTTTCCGTTATCCACCGTTAATTCACAGGCAACTACAGACTTGATTGAGGTACTGTGTCCCCGGTACCAAATACCATCTAGGTTCCATTTCTCTAGGCAGGCGATACCAAAAATGTACACAGACCTCAGAAAAAGAGTCACCAGTGTCCTAAAAAATGCAGTTGTACCCAATGTCCACTTAACCACGGACATGTGGACAAGTAGAGCAGGGCAGACTCAGGACTATATGACTGTGGCAGCACACTGGGTAGATGTATTGCCTCACGCAGCAAGAACAGCAGTGGCGGCACCAGTAGCAGCATCTCGCAAACGCCAACTTGTTCCTAGGCAGGCTACGCTTTGTATCACCACTTTTCTGAAGAGGCACACAGCTGACAACCTCTTACGGAAACTGAGGAACATCATCGCAGAATGGCTTACCCCAAATGGACTCTCCTGGGGATTTGTGACATCGGACAACGCCAGCAATATTGTGCGTGCATTACATCTGGGCAAATTCCAGCAGGTCCCATGTTTTGCACATACATTGAATTTGGTGGTGCAGAATTATTTAAAAAACGACAGGGGCGTGCAAGAGATGCTGTCGGTGGCCCGAAGAATTGCGGGCCACTTTCGGCATTCAGCCACCGCGTGCCGAAGACTGGAGCACCAGCAAACAGTCCTGAACCTGCCCTGCCATCATTTGAAGCAAGAGGTGGTAACGAGGTGGAATTCAACCCTCTATATGCTTCAGAGAATGGAGGAGCAGCAAAAGGCCATTCAAGCCTAGACATCTGCCTACGATATAGGCAAAGGAGGGGGAATGCAACTGACTGAAGCGCAATGGAGAATGATTTCAATGTTGTGCAAGGTTCTGCAACCCTTTGAACTTGCCACACGTAAAGTCAGTTCAGACACTGCCAGCCTGAGTCAGGTCATTCCCCTCATCAGGCTTTTGCAGAAGAAGCTGGAGATATTGAAGGAGGAGCTAAAACAGAGTGATTCCGCTAGGCATGTGGGACTTGTGGATGGAGCCCTTAATTCGCTTAACCAGGATTCACGGGTGGTCAATCTGTTGAAATCAGAGCACTACATTTTGTCCACCGTGCTCGATCCTAGATTTAAAACCTACGTTGGATCTCTCTTTCCGGCAGACACAAGTCTGCAGAGGTTCAAAGACCTGCTGGTGAGAAAATTGTCAAGTCAAGCGGAACGTGACCCGTCAACAGCTCCTCCTTCACATTCTCCCGCAACTGGGGGTGCGAGGAAAAGGCTAAGAATTCCGAGCCCACCCGCTGGCGGTGATGCAGGGCAGTCTGGAGCGAGTGCTGACATCTGGTCCGGACTGAAGGACCTGCCAACGATTACTGACATGTCGTCTACTGTCACTGCATATGATTCTCTCACCATTGAAAGAATGGTGGAGGATTATATGAGTGACCGCATCCAAGTAGGCACGTCAGACAGTCCGTACGTATACTGGCAGGAAAAAGAGGCAATTTGGAGGCCCTTGCAGAAACTGGCTTTATTTTACCTAAGTTGCCCACCCTCCAGTGTGTACTCCGAAAGAGTGTTTAGTGCAGCTACTCACCTTGTCAGCAATCGGCGTACAAGGTTACTTCCAGAAAATGTGGAGAAGATGATGTTCATCAAAATGAATTATAATCAATTCCTCCGTGGAGACATTCACCAGCAATTGCCTCCAGAAAGTACACAGGGACCTGAGATGGTGGATTCCCGTGGGGAGGAATTAATAATCTGTGAGGAGGGGGATGTACACAGTGAAAGGGGTGAGGAATCGGACGATGAGGAGGAGGTGGACATCTTGCCTCTGTAGAGCCAGTTTGTGCAAGGAGAGATTGATTGCTTCTTTTTTGGTGGGGGCCCAAACCAACCAGTCATTTCAGTTACAGTCGTGTGGCAGACCCTGTCGCTGAAATGATGGGTTCGTTAAAGTGTGCATGTCCTGTTTATACAACATAAGGGTGGGTGGGAGGGCCCAAGGACAATTCCATCTTGCACCTCTTTTTTCTTACATTTTTCTTTGCATCATGTGCTGTTTGGGGACTATTTTATTGAAGTGCCATCCTGCCTGACACTGCAGTGCCACTACTAGATGGGCCAGGTGTTTGTGTCGGCCACTTGTGTCGCTTAGCTTAGCCATCCAGCAACCTTGGTGAACCTCTTTTTTTCTTTGCATCATGTGCTGTTTGGGGACTATTTTTTTGAAGTGCCATCCTGTCTGACACTGCAGTGCCACTCCTAGATGGGCCAGGTGTTTGTGTCGGCCACTTGGGTCGCTTAGCTTAGTCACACAGCTACCTCATTGCGCCTCTTTTTTTCTTTGCATCATGTGCTGTTTGGGGACTATTTTTTTGAAGTGCCATCCTGTCTGACACTGCAGTGCCACTCCTAGATGGGCCCGGTGTTTGTGTCGGCCCCTTGGGTTGCTTAGCTTAGTCACACAGCTACCTCATTGCGCCTCTTTTTTTCTTTGCATCATGTGCTGTTTGGGGACTATTTTTTTGAAGTGCCATCCTGTCTGACACTGCAGTGCCACTCCTAGATGGGCCAGGTGTTTGTGTCGGCCACTTGTGTCGCTTAGCTTAGTCACCCAGCGACCTTGGTGCAAATTTTAGGACTAAAAATAATATTGTGAGGTGTGAGGTGTTCAGAATAGACTGAAAATGAGTGGAAATTATGGTTATTGAGGTTAATAATACTATGGGATCAAAATGACCCCCAAATTCTATGATTTAAGCTGTTTTTGAGGGGTTTTTGTAAAAAAAAACACCCGAATCTGACAAAAAAAATTCAGGGAGGTTTTGCCAAAACGCGTCCGAATTCAAAACACGGCCGCGGAACCGAATCCAAAACCAAAACACAAAACCCGAAAAATGTCCGGTGCACATCACTAGTCTTAACCAGAAGATTCTGGAGGTAAATACCTAACTGAATTTTCATGAAGTTGACAAGAATGACATTGAAGAATAGTACTTTGGGAAAAAGTACCTCAAATTTTTAAAGCCTGACTTACTAAAATACTGCCCAAGTATGAATCTCAAATGCTTTATATAGAAAGCAAGGAGTTTAACTACCATAAAGTGTAAAAAGGGGAGATGCAGGTACTTGTATGATGGCGACCAGAGATTACAAGAGCCTGGATTACTTTGTATGTAGTGTATGGCATGTAGTAGCTGTGAATGTCGGTATAACGCTAATTTTATATTAAGTGCAAAATATTTTTATTAAAGTTCAGCATAAGGTACAAAATGGACATATAACTCCAGAAATAAAATAAAAACAGTACACACTGGGCCTTTATATAAACATCAACCAGTAAAAAAGAGGACTTCCTGACTGCCATACAGCACATTAAGGTGGGCCCTATAACCTATAGCATGATGAGAAGTGGTAGGGCAATAGCGATGGGGGCAGATAGACACTGTTTAGAAGTGTCTGGTCGAGACCATTCTAAAATTCTGCTTAGAAGGCAGGCCCAGTAGTACCCCTGAATATTAGGGAGATTCAGTCCTCCTCTATCCTTCCTTCTAAACACCAGATCCAGCCTCAAATGGAGTTTATGCTCCACCCAAACAAATTCTCTAATTAAGGCCTGAATGTTCAAAAACCATTTGAGAGGTCATTTAAATAGGCAATGTTTGCAATAAGTATAGAATCTTTGGGAGGGAGTTCATTTCAATGATACCCAACCTCCCATACTAAGAGAAGGATCTGATCTTTCAGTACTGTAAATCCAAGCACATTTTGCTTGAATGGAGTGAAATTAACCTCAAATAGATAGAATAAATCTCTAGTTAGAACAACACCCAAATATTTTAATTGAGAATAATGCCAGGCAAAGGGGATGCCCGCTACCATATGGGGAGGTGCCTGTTATATTTAAGACTACTGACTTGGAATAATTAACTTTGAAAATAGGTCGCTAATGGAATGGAATTAATCTACTAGGCTCGGTAGGGAGACTATGGGGTTCGTAGTCGTAGCCAATAATTTGCACAGAGCACCAACTTAAATTCATTGCCATTCAATATGAATCCCTAGATGTCTGGGTTCAGCCTGATCAACCTTGCCAGAGCCTCCATACATAAGATAAAGATCAGGGGAACAAAGAACATCCCTGTCTAGTTCCATTATTAATGTTAAAGGAATTAGAGAGGGAGCCATTAATCTTGATTCTAGCAGAAGGGGAATAATATAGGGCAAGAATATGCTGGGATCCTATAGGATCCAATCCCATGTGTCCCAGCACCCCAGCCATAAAACCCCAGTCTACTCTGTCAAATGCCTCCTCCGCATCTGTAAACAATAAAATAGCCAGAGCATCTGTGGAAGAGATATAGGGGGTAATTCAGACCTGATCGCTAGGGTGCGTTTTTTGCATCCCTGCGATCAGGTAGTCACTGCCTACAGGGGTAGGGTATTAGCTGTGTGCAGGTGTGCAATCGCATTTGTAGAACTGCACAAACATCAGTTTGTGCAGTTTCTGCTCAGCCTGACTTACTCAGCTGCTGCAATGATCGGGGCCGGAGCTGACATCAGAACCCCTCCCTCCAAACGACTGGTCCCACTTGCGTTTTACCGGACACTCTTCTAAAATGGTCAGTTGCCACCCACAAACAGCCACTTCCTCTCAATCACCTTGCGATCACCCGTGCGATCACTTTTTTCGCACCATCCCATCGCTATGCACCGATGCCTGGTGCAGTCGTCTGAAGCACCGACGATTGCGGTGCATACGCAGTACAGCCCTGATCACCCGCTGTGCAAAAATGCAAAGCAGCGATCAGGTCTGAATACTGGGGGTCATTCCGAGTTGATCGCTCGCTGCCGATTTTCACAGCATGAAAAAATGGCATTTATGCGCATGCGTATGGGCCGCAATGCGCATGCGCGACGTACGGGTACAATGCTCTTTGTGGTTGTGCTCAGGTTCTAGCTAAGTTTTTCTTCGCACTGACGGCTGCGAGAAGATTGACAGGAAGGGGGCGTTACTGGGTGTCAACTGACCGTTTTCAGGGATTGTTTGCAAAAAACACAGGCATGTCTGAAAAAACGCAGGCGTGGCTGGGCGGGTGTATGACGTCAAATCCGGACACGAATAGGCTGAAGTGATCGCAAGCGCTGAGTAGGTTTAGAGCTACTCTGAAACTGCACAAACTGTTTTGGCAGAGCTCGCATGCACAAGCGTTCGCACTTCTGCTAAGCTAAAATACACTCCCCTGTGGGCGGCAGCACAGCGTTTGCACGACTGCTAAAACTAGCTAGCGAGCGATCAACTCGGAATGACCCCCACTGATGGCTACAATCTTGAAAGTGTTGTCTCTAGCCTCATGGCTCAGAACAAACTCCACTTGATGATGATTATTATTATTACCAGTTATTTATATAGCGCACACATACAGGTGAAACTCAGAAAATTAGAATATCGTGCAAAAGTTCATTTATTTCAATAATTCAAATTAAAAGGTGAAACTTATATATTATATAGACTCATTACATGCAAAGTGATATATTTTAAGCCTTTATTTGTTATAATTTTGATGATTGTGGCTTACAGCTCAAGAATAACACCAAATCCAAAATCTCAGAAAATTAGAACATTACTTAAAATCAATAAAAAAAGGATTTTAAATACAGAAATGTCAGCCCTCTGAAAATCATGCATATGCACTCAGTACTTGGTTTGGGCCCCTTTTGCCTTAATCAGCCTGTGGCGCTGCTGAGGTGTTATGGAAGATCAGGATGCTTCAGTAGCGGCCTTCAGCTCTTCTGCATTGTTCGGTCTCGTCTCTCGGCAATACTCCATAGATTCCCTATTTTCTTTATGACGTTGTTTGTTGTTCAGGAGCAGATTGACAAGAGGAATACGACATTTGAAGCACATGTCCAGGATCATGTTTGAAGCCCATGTCCAGTCGGCTCCTATACTTTGTTGTACATCCAGTTAACCTAAGTCACATAATACACAGTACGTCAACAAAATTAGATGTATCCGCATAGAGTGGAACAATAGTATTTTCAGCTAATAGTAGTCAGTACACATCAAGCCATCTCATATAGTAATGTCCCAGTGTGGTCAGACAGAGCAAGAGAAAGTGTAATGGTGAGACAACCAGAAAGATAGCTCATTGAAACATTATGGACAGCAACTTTCCTGCAGCCTTTACTTTCACTAAGGATAGTCGGAGGATAGCGTGAGGAGCTGTGCTACAAGTAAGATAGGGAGGACATCCAGTGCTGTATAGAAATATACTTACCTCTGCTCAAACTGTCAGACAGAAAACCGTGCGGCGTAGCAGACAGTGTAGTTCTAAAAATTCACATCCCGCAGGAAATTACCATAGACCAGCTAGAATTAGTCCAAATAGTCCTCAGCTGGCCAAGAAATAGACTGCAAAGGAGGACTAGTTACACAAGAAAAGACCACATTGTTTCCTGAAATAATTTCTTGTTTGTTAGTCAACATAGGAAGCTGTGCAATCATATATAATTTCATTAGTGGAGTCTGGACTCAAATATCCTCTAATGCGTGCCAACGGTATAATACTCAGATGAACACTTTTATAATTGAGCTCATTGGGGAACATTTATGGTACCGAGTAGGGAAGGTAATGAAAGGTAAAGATCTTATTGCTTGCAAGCATAATGCACATGGTAAAGTATGGTCACATAAGTTAATAACTAATGTTATATTGTGGCAAAAAGTCTTAACTTGTAACAACTCAACCCAGAAAGTTTTGTGATAAACCAGTGTATTCAATGTATTTAGCATATCTATTACACTTGTTTAAGTATAGAAAAATGTTATAGTCTCCTCTATGTTCCAAAGAGGAAGACCGGGGACACCAGTGTGAAAAATAATAAAAATAAATGTATTATTTTTCCTGTGCCAAGTTATTACTATCCTTGAAGATTGTAAACTGTTGATAAATGTTTTCTTCTAGTATATTGTAGTACCTTGAGGGAAACATGGCCTGAAAAATAAAAATTGTAATTGTCCTGCATAAGGTGATCTTCCTTGACTCCCCGTGATGAACTAAAGAACTTGTGGAATTCCGGAAATTCCATATTCAGGTAAAAGGAACTCTAACTAGATACTTACCACCGTGCAGTGCTACCATACCTACCTCGGTGTCACATTTTGGCATCACTAACAGGATACATACAAGATGTCAGATCCACAGACTCCCACCTCAATATTAGGCTGGAGACTTCTGCCCATGTATCCCAGAAGGGAAAGCTCTACTACCACGACGGTATCACCTATAACCATGACATATTTTTTTGCGGCCCCATGGTTACCTACATATGCCAGAAACACACATTCCTCTGGCTCAAGCACTTTTAAGGAGTTTAAAGACAAAATGTGTTCCATGTTTCGCTTGTACCCACAGGGTGTAAACAACAAGTGGAGATTTTAATGGGGCAACTGAAAGGCCATGCATTACACGAGGTGAAGGCCTGGGAGGATAGTGAAAAAGAGACAGTAGAGAGCATATTCAAAAAACTAGTGAGTATATTCGATTCCAAAGGTGCCTTTATGCAAGGAAACAGCGACCCAATGAATCATTGCGGGAGTCTGCCCTATGTCTGCAGGAGACAATGAAGGCGGTTCAAATTCTCGACGCCCGTGAGAATTGACACGCCGATGAGACCTTAATTAACCTATTTATAGAAGGTGCACAGGGTGAAGCGGTTCGATCTCAATTGCGGATGTGGACGCGTCAGCAGCCAAATAGCTCATTCTCAGAGTTTAAGGAGACAATTCTTCAAATCCTCGGGTTAAATCAAAGCGATGATGCTGAAAGTGACGCATCATCCGAAAAACTCGACGAGAGTCCCCACGAAGTCAAACTGTGCCCAAAGCTTGAAACCTTGGTACCGAAGGGAACAGTTTCCCAACAGGCCCAAGCTCCATCTGGGACAGATCCTATCAACATGCTTAGTAACAAACTTACAGAACTTACATATGTAAAACAATATGATAGCAGGGATCTGATATAATTCCGTGTGATTTATAACATGATGCTTAAGTCCTTATTGGGTGTGATCCCATGGTCCACTCTATTTTAATTGTTGTCTCATCTGGTAGATTACTTATTAGGTTATGGATTATGTGATGCGCTTGTCTAGCGCGTCGATATGTTTATTGTTGTCATGGGAGATAGGATGTGCCAACCCCTCCGGCCTGTCTGAGCCGCGCCATTGGCCGGCAGACACGGGTGGGGCGTTAGCGGTTGCCTGGCAACTCCAGTATGTCCACAATCACGCGGGAGATGACGCAGTGGACGGAGCAGCGGAGGCCGCGTCATTTCCGGGTGGCCGGCTCGCAATACTGTCCCTGAGAGCCTGACCTGTGTTTTTGTTCCGGACACCGGAAGTGAGTGCCGGTCGACGGCGCGTACCACCTGGGAAGCCAGGCAGAGATGGCGTGGCTGACGATGGGGGTGGAGTGGGGGATCCTCTTCCCTATGACTGATTGGTGAGCACTTTTTCTAATGGCACAGGTGTATGTAATTTGTTGATTATTTGCATGGTATTTATATGTGATGGTTGGCTGTGGCGTGATATACTGATGGCTTTTTCCATGAAGAAGGTGCTACGGCACCGAAACAGCTGTAGGAGCTGCCACTCGTTCTGAGATACTGATATGCTGAACTGCTAAGTACCAATTCTTTGTATTTGCCTATGGCTATGCTTGCACATTGCACTTTATATGGAGTTTTGATGGATTAAAATGTTCTAACTCAACTTGCTGCTGTTATGATTCCAGCACTCTGGTCAGAGGAGATCTTACGGCAAGGACCGGAGCACTGGAACGGAATGCTGGGGAAGGGAGCAGGACAGGAAAATAGCCCCTGGCGCCCTAACTCGGTTGTCTCACCCGTGTTGTCAGAAATCCCCTGCGAGACTATGGTTTCTTGAGCCCTTGGCAGCCGCGTTTGAAGGGCGGATTATGTCTGCCCAACTTCGATGCCCCCCGGTCTTAATGAGAGACAAAGGGAAACCCGAGACAGGGTGAAAACAAGAGGCCCTCTAACTAAACAACCAGGCCAGGGGCTAAGCAAACTCAAAACTATAATATGTGCGGAGAAACCGCCAGGGAAAAGGACAACCAAAATATCCACTTGACCAATTCTCCTACCCGGCACCGCCGAGTACCAGAGAGGACTTGTGGAAGCGGAACCCTCCGCAAATGCTCCAAACACAAAATATAAAAGGTAAGCGGCTGAGCCGCAACACACGGCAGAGCCGCAACTCACGAACACCACTGGATATAAAACGGTGATCAGTCAGGACTCCAGGGAACCAAACGACCTCTTGGGATGAGATGACAACTCCCGAATACCGGACTTCTGAGGACTGGAATGACCGGATACAGCAGAACTGGAAACAGACTCTCAGCAAACAAAGGCAGCATGCAGGAAGCTATTACCGGCGTCTGTGAGAAGCCCTGGGAGTGTATTTAACAAGGAGTCCTCCAATCAGCTGCTAAATGCTGATTAGAATAAATGCCGTGCAGCTGCCTTGCTGCACGGCCAGAGAGCAGGTGAATATCTTAATTTCCTAAAGCCTAGCAATGGAGAACGCGGTCCGCCAGTGGCGTCCCCGTTGCTAGGGTCCGTGCGGCTCAGCGCACCCGGCGTCCAGCGTTGCCAGGGAGCCGGCGGCTGTACGCGCACGGCGTCTCTAGTTGCTAGGCGCCGGGCCGCGCAGACAAGCGGACCCCGGCGCCTAACAGTACCCCCCCCTTGAGGAGGGGTCAAGGAACCCCTAAAGCCAGGTTTCTGAGGAAATTCCCGAAAAAATGCTTTCTTGAGCCTCGGGGCATGAAGATCCTTATCCAGGACCCAAGACCTTTCCTCCAGACCATAGCCTTTCCAGTGAACTAGAAAATACAGCCGACCCCGGGACAATTTGGAACCGAGAACTTTCTCTACCAAGAACTCCTGTTGTCCCTGTACATCCACTGGAGATCTACCCTGAGAGATCTTCCAAGGAAATCTACTGGAAGAAACGTATTGTTTCAACAGGGAACAATGAAACGTATTTCCAATCCTGAGAGATCTTGGTAAACGTAACCGAAAGGCAACTGGGTTGACTCTTTTAATAATAAGAAATGGCCCAATAAATTTGGGTCCCAGTCTAGCCAAGGATTGTCGAAGCCTGATGTTGCGAGTCGACAACCACACCCTATCTCCCACCTTAAAAGTGCAAGGACGTCAGAGCCTGTCAGAAAATGTCTTCTCTCGAAAGGCCGCTTTTCTGAGAGCAAGGTGCACCTTTTCCCAAATGGCTCTGAGATGGGAGGTTAAGGTTAGCGAGGAGACTGAGGAATGATGAAAAAAAGAATTAGCTCTGGGGTGAAAACCAAAAACTGAAAAGAATGGAGACTCTTTAGTGGAGGAATGACAAGAATTATTGTAAGCAAATTCAGCCAACGGAAGAAACTCGGACCAATCATTCTGGAGTTTGGCTGAATACAAGCGCAAATATTGTTTCAATGATTGGTTAACTCGTTCGGTTTGCCCGTTGGATTGTGGGTGGTAACCGGATGTTAACGACAATTTCATCTTCAAAGAGGCACAAAAACATTTCCAGAATTGTGCGATGAATTGTGGACCCCGATCAGAAACAATATCAGTAGGCAACCCATGAAGCCTGAATACATGGCGGAGAAACAAAACTGCCAACCCTTGGGCAGAAGGCAATCGGGGAAGAGCAATAAAATGAGCCATTTTACTAAAACGGTCCACTACCACCCATATGACTCGGAATCCGTCTGAAAGGGGAAGGTCAACCACAAAATCCATGGAAATATGAGACCACGGCCTGAGAGGAACATTAAGGGCATAAGTTGCCCGATGGGCACAGCCTTATGCTGTGCACAAACCTGACATGAAAAAACAAATTCCTTGACGTCTTTAGAAAGACCAGGCCACCATACTGAGCGAGAGACTAACTCCAATGTCTTAGAGACTCCTGGATGCCCTGAAACTTTGTTATCATGGAATTCCGTTAAAACAGTAGCTCTCAAAAACTCAGGGACGTAAAGACGACCAGCAGGAGTAATTCTAGGAGCTTGGTGTTGAAGCTGTTTTAACTGGGTAAATAAATCTTGTGTGAGGCCCGCCCAGATGACCGAAGATGGAAGTATGGGGGTAACAGGATTGTTATTGTGAACCGGAAGAAAGCTACGTGACAGGGTATCAGCTTTAGTATTCTTGGAACCAGGCCTGAAAGTGATTATAAATTTGAAACGTGTAAAAAATAATGCCCAACGTGCCTGCCGGGCATTAAGCCGCTTAGCCGATTCAATGTATTGCAGGTTCTTATGGTCAGTCAATACCGAAATAGTATGTTTTGCTCCCTCCAGCCAATGCCTCCACTCCTCGAAAGCCCACTTTACCGCCAGTAACTCCCGATTACCAACGTCATAGTTGGATTCAGCGGAGGAGAATTTCCTGGACATAAAGGCACAAGGATGTAACTCCAGAGACTCCGGATCCTTTTGAGAAAGGATAGCCCCCACTCCAACCTCCGAGGCATCAACCTCCACCACAAAGGGCAATTCCGGATTAGGATGTCTGAGGACTGGAGCCGAGACAAAGGCTTGTTTCAAGGCCCGGAAGGACAACTCAGCTTCACGCGACCAGTTGGTAGGATCCGCTCCTTTCTTTGTCAGAGCTACAATGGGAGCAACCAGGTCAGAAAAAGAATGAATGAACCTCCTATAATAATTCGCAAACCCTAAAAAGCGCTGAATTGCTTTTAAATTGGTGGGTTGCGCCCAACTAAGGATGGCCTGGAGTTTCTTTGGTTCCATGGAAAATCCCTGAGGGGAAATTATGTACCCTAAAAAAGATACTTCCGTGACATGAAACTCACACTTCTCCAGCTTGGCATATAAATGATTCTCGCGTAACTTTTGAAGAACCAGACGCACCTGGGTAACATGTTGTTCCATTGATTCAGAAAAAATCAGGATGTCGTCTAAGTAAACGACCACGAATTTCCCTAGGAAGTCACGGAGCACATCGTTAATGAGGTCTTGAAAAACTGCCGGAGCATTGGACAGGCCGAACGGCATCACCAGGTATTCGTAGTGACCTGACTGAGTACTGAAGGCCGTTTTCCACTCATCTCCAGATTTAATTCGGATGAGGTTGTACGCTCCTCTAAGGTCAATTTTAGAAAAAATCACAGCAGAACGTAACTGATCAAAGAGTACAGAAATCAACGGCAAAGGATAGGTGTTTTTAACTGAGATCTTATTCAGGGCTCTAAAATCAATGCAAGGTCTAAGCGAGCCATCCTTTTTCTCCACAAAGAAGAAGCCTGCACTTAAAGGAGATTTTGATGGTCTAATAAATCCTTTCTCAAGGCTCTCCTTTACATAATCATTCATAGCCGCAGTTTCTGGCCCGGATAATGCATATAATCTTCCCTTTGGCAATGCGGCACCAGGAATTAACTCAATATCACAATCATAAGGCCGATGGGGAGGCAGAATGTCCGCATTGCCTTTGGAGAAAACATCAGCAAACTCCTGGTATTCCACCGGAATGAGTTCTGGAATGATAGCTGCTACTCTGACTGGAAACGTGATACATTCCTTATCACAAAAAGTACCCCATTGTGAAATCTCCCCCGACCGCCAATCAATGGTGGGATTATGAAAGGCCAGCCAAGGGTGACCCAGAACAACTGGAACTGCTGGGCAATGTGTAAGAAAGAACTCGATTTTCTCGGAATGTAGAGCTCCTACTGTAAGTAGTACAGGGGGTGTATGGAGAGAAATAATCCCATTAGACAGCGGACTCCCATCTAAGCCATGCATGGTGACACACCTACCCAAAGGTAACTGAGGAATGCCTAAGGCCTTAGCCCAAGTTAAATCCATAAAGTTTCCTGCAGCTCCACTGTCAACAAAAGCCGACACTGAACAACTGAGGCTGCCAAAGGAAACTTTAACTGGGACTAAAAGGGATTTATTCGAGGAGATAAGCTGCAGACCTAGGTGAACCCCCTCACAATTCACCTGGTCAAAGCGTTTCCCGACTTGTTCGGACAATTACGAGCAAAATGTCCCTTACCCCCACAGTACAGACAAAGACCAGAATTTTGCCTTCTGGCTCTTTCTTCAGGAGACAGCCGGGAGAGACCCATCTGCATGGGCTCCTCTACGTCTTCAGGAATGGAATATACACACGGACTTGACCTTACAGGTGCTCCTTTTTCAGCCCTCCGCTCTCTGAGACGACGATCAATCTTAATAGAAAGCTCCATGAGTTTATCGAGAGTCTCAGGAGCGGGGATACTGAAGGAGACTGTCTTTTATAGACTCTGATAAGCCGAGGCGAAACTGACTGCGCAGGGCTGGGTCATTCCAGCCACAGTCGTTCGACCAACGGCGAGACTCCGTACAATAAACCTCCGCAGGATTTCTACCCTGTCTGAGAGCGCGCAACTGACTTTCAGCGGACGCCTCTCTATCAGTGTCATCATACAAGAGCCCTAAAGACTCAAAAAAAGCGTCAACTGACAACAATGCCGGATCCTCAGCTCTTAAACCAAATGCCCAGGTCAGAGGATCCCCCAGGAGCAAAGAAATAATAATCCCAACCCGCTGAGATTCAGTACCCGAGGAGTCGGTCTTAAACGAAAATAAAGCTTACAGGATTCTTTAAAATTAAAAAACTCTTTTCTATCACCAGAAAAACGGTCAGGCAAATGCATCTTTGGTTCAGGGACTACCCTTGGGGAAGCTCGCAAAAGATCTTCCTGCGACTTCACTCGAAGAGAAAGATCCTGAACCATCTGAGTAAGTTCTTGAATCTGGCTGACTAAGAGCTGACCAGGATTTGGCCCTAAACCTGTTGGATTCATGAGGCCGATAACTCTCACAAAACTGAATGAGAAAAAATTAAACCCCGTTTAATTTTAAGTTTTGGTATCGCCGGTAATAATGTTATGATTCCAGCACTCTGGTCAGAGGAGATCTTACGGCAAGGACCGGAGCACTGGAACGGAATGCTGGGGAAGGGAGCAGGACAGGAAAATAGCCCCTGGCGCCCTAACTCTGTTGTCTCACCCGTGTTGTCAGAAATCCCCTGCGAGACTATGGTTTCTTGAGCCCTTGGCAGCCGCGTTTGAAGGGCGGATTATGTCTGCCCAACTTCGATGCCCCCCGGTCTTAATGAGAGACAAAGGGAAACCCGAGACAGGGTGATAACAAGAGGCCCTCTAACTAAACAACCAGGCCAGGGGCTAAGCAAACTCAAAACTATAATATGTGCGGAGAAACCGCCAGGGAAAAGGACAACCAAAATATCCACTTGACCAATTCTCCTACCCGGCACCGCCGAGTACCAGAGAGGACTTGTGGAAGCGGAACCCTCCGCAAATGCTCCAAACACAAAATATAAAAGGTAAGCGGCTGAGCCGCAACACACGGCAGAGCCGCAACTCACGAACACCACTGGATATAAAACGGTGATCGGTCAGGACTCCAGGGAACCAAACGACCTCTTGGGATGAGATGACAACTCCCGAATAACGGACTTCTGAGGACTGGAATGACCGGATACAGCAGGACTGGAAACAGACTCTCAGCAAACAAAGGCAGCATGCAGGAAGCTATTACCAGCGTCTGTGAGAAGCCCTGGGAGTGTATTTAACAAGGAGTCCTCCAATCAGCTGCTAAAGGCTGATTAGAATAAATGCCGTGCAGCTGCCTTGCTGCACGGCCAGAGAGCAGGTGAATATCTTAATTTCCTAAAGCCTAGCAACGGAGAACGCGGTCCGCCAGTGGCGTCCCCGTTGCTAGGGTCCGTGCGGCTCAGCGCGCCCGGCGTCCAGCGTTGCCAGGGAGCCGGCGGCTGTACGCGCACGGCGTCTCTAGTTGCTAGGCGCTGGGCCGCGCAGACAAGCGGACCCCGGCGCCTAACAGCTGCTATGTTTTGGTGTGCTGGTCTATGTGGGAACTCCGCATTTGCCTATATATATATATATATATATATATATATATATATACAAAAAAAATGCAATCTATTTCGTAATGAGACTCATTATGAAATGCAATAGGGTGTGGTCAAGTGACGCAGCCTTCTGCTAACCCGGGATCCTCCCTCTACTCCTTTGCTCTGCTAATCTCCAACATGCTGGTTCCCTGCGTGGTGGGGAATGGATCATCAGGCTGCCTCTCACTGTGTCTTGGCTTGGTGTGTGGTTGGACTGATGACTCATGGTAGAAATGGTTGATGATTCCCCAGTGCAGTATATAAAGCCATGTGGTAACTAGCTCACAGTGTATACTATTTTGGTATGAGCATGTTATACCTAATGAAGTTATGCTTTGTTCAATAAATTATTTTACGCACTATGGAACACCCTTATCTGCTGGCTTCTTTTAGAGTGTTACTGGGCCCGTGGGATCCTGGGAGATCTATTTTGGAGGGGAGCTGCAGTCTTGTCAGAAAGATACTGGTGCAAAAATACTCCCATATAGTGGATAAATCTGTAGATTTGGACTAAAAGACTTAAGTATAACAGCATGCATGTATAATATGTGTGTGTGTGTGTGTGTGTGTGTGTGTGTGTGTGTGTGTGTGTGTGTGTGTGTATATATATATATATGTATATATATATATATATTTATTATATATATATATATATATATACATACATATACAGTATATGCGTGTGTATATATATATATATATATATATATATATATACATACATACATACACACACACAGGCGTAACTAGGTGTGGGTGGATGGTGCTTAGCACACAGCGCAATTGCGCTGTGAGGGCACCATCAGCATCAACCCTGGTTGGCTGCAGTGCAGCTGCTGGGCACTATAATATATGAGCAGTGTTGCGCCCATCTCCTTCTCTGCTGAACACAACACTGCTGATATACTTTACAGGCAGCAGCGCTCCTACCCCCTCCTCCAGCAGCACCGCTCCTCCTCCCCTCCTCCAGCTGCAGTGCAGTACACATCGGGCTGGGATGCGCCTCCGGCTCCTCCTGGCAGGGAGCCGCATGGTGGATGCTGCAGTTTTAACTAGCAATAGAGGACTCTGCCTGCCATAATGTGTAAAAGGAGACTCTACATGCTGTAATATGTAAAAGCGGACTCTACCTGCCGTAATGTGTAAAAGGGATCTCTGCCTGCCGCAATGTGTAAAAGGGATCTCTGCCTGCCTCAATGTGTAAAAGGGAACTCTGCCTGCCATAATGTGTAAAAGCGGACTCTGCCTGACGTAATGTGTAAAAGGGAGCTCTGCCTGTCGTAATGTGTCAACGGGAGCACTGCCTGCCGTAATGTGTAAAAGGGTACTCTACCTGGCGTAATGTGTGACAGGGGCTCTGCCTGGTGTAATGTGTGTAAGTGGCGCTACTGTGTGGCATAATCTGAATAATGGAGACTACTGTGCAGCATAATATGAATTGGTATTATTTTGTGGCCACGCCTCTTCCTCATGAAGCCATGCCCCTATAGTTTTGTCACGCGTATACGGCATGCACTGGCCCTATTTTAGATATGATTGGGGGCGCTGATGCTGTTTTTTTGAACAGCGCTAAAATGTCTCGTTACGGAACTGCGCACACACACACAAGGGGAAGGGGGGTGTATATTAGATTGTGCATACCTCCCAATATGACCCTCAAATTAAGAGAGCTTGGGGTAGGAAACACTATTTGTACTTGGGTGAGTAATTGGCTGTACAATAGGGAACAGCGAGTGGGGATTAATGGGATGTACTCTGATTGGGCATCAGTGCTCAGTAGAATACCACAAGGTTCAGTACTCGGCCATTGCTGTTTAACATATTCATTAGTGACCTAGGAGAGGGACTAGAAAGCACAGTGTCAATTTTAGCAGATGATACTAAACTACTGTATGTAGAGTAATTAATTCAGACAAGGATGTTGAGTCTCTACAGAATTACTTATCTAGACTTGAGGTCTGGGGGGATAAATGGAGAATGAGGTTCAATGTAGACAAATGTAAAGTTATGCACTTGGGACTAAGAACAATCATGCTGCCTATAAACTAAATGTGGAAAAAGTAGAGATAACGGTTGTTGAAAAAGATTTTAGGGTGCTCATCGATAATAAACTCAGTAGCAGTACGCAATGTCAAAATGCAGCAACAAAAGCAAATAAGGTGTTAGCATGCATAAAATGGGGACTGTAGACTAGGGATGAGAGTGTAATCCTGCCACTGTATAAATCATTGATGCGGCCACACCTGGAATATTGTGTACAGTTCTGGGCACCTCACTATAAAAAAGATATCTTGGAACTCGAAAAGGTTCAGAGGTGAGCCACCAAACTGGTTAAGGGGTAAGAGGCACTGGATTATGAGGAAAGACTTAAAAAGTTAGATATGTTTACACTAGAAAAGGGGCGACTGAGAGGGGACATTATTAATATTTATACATACATTAAGGGACAATACAAGGATTTATCAAACGATTTGTTTATCAAAAAAACACTACATAGGACACAAGGACACCCCCTGAGGTTAAAAGGAATAGAAAATCCATACACAACAGAGAAAAGGGTTCTTCACAGTAAGAGCAGTAAGGATTTGGGATTCTTTGACAGAGAAGGTAGTAATGGTGGAGTCAATCAATAAGTTTAAAAAAGGATTAGATAAATTCCAAGAGGAAAAAAATATCCAAGAATACAGCATTTAATTAATATAATAATTATAATACAGGTTGAAGTCGATGGACATTTGTCTTTTTTCAACCTCAACAACTATGTAACTACTATGTAACTATGACCCATTCCAAGAGGGACAAAATGCTCTGCTCCTAGATATATATGATTGGTGTCACCTGTGATTAACAATTTAATTGATAAGAAAGGTATTTCAACACAGAAGAGGAGATGATGGGATCCCTGGGTCACTTACAGCTCTCTCCCCCCTCCTATCTCTCCTCTAGCTGGGAAGCTCCATCAGCAGTTCATGAAACCTGTTATTCCTGTGTCAATCTGTCCTTCTCGCATTGAGGCTGCCTGGTTCTGTTGCTGCTCAAGAGGGAGAGCTAGTGATGTAATTGTTCTCTGACCAGGGGGGCACCTGACAGAGGGGGCCCTGGGGTACAGTATACCCTGCGCCCCAGCCCTTAATCTGGCTATGCCCACACACAGACACACACACACACATATATATATATATATATATATATATATCTGCATCTGGACTTTTTTCCTCAAATCACGACACAACCTTTTCAAAACTTCTACATAAAATCTTTGGTTGACAGTTTGACCCTGGGGTACAAGTTATGAGGGCACAATCCCTCATACATCAAAGAAACAAATAAGCATTGTTTTCAGATTTGACTTCAGTAAATATAGGCGAAAGAGTGAATAACTCATTGTAATAGAAAAGACAAATCACTGCAGTCAAACTCTACCTTCCCCGGAATGTCAGCAGGGATACTGGCTCGGAAGGGTTCACCTAGAGGCAGAAGCCCATACTACATGCGCCCTGCCCTCTAGAACACGATTCCTGTTTCTTTTGGGTACCCCCTTGTATAATATAGCAACATTTCGGTAATGAAAAGACCTTTGTCAAACATGACATCATACCAATCCAGGGTCAACATGCAGCAAATGCGCCATCTCAAAAAATAAGAATTTACTCACCGGTAATTCTATTTCTCGTAGTCCGTAGTGGATGCTGGGGACTACATAAGGACCATGGGGGAATAGACGGGCTCCGCAGGAGACTGGGCACTCTAAAAGAAAGATTAGGTACTATCTGGTGTGCACTGGCTCCTCCCTCTATGCCACTCCTCCAGACCTCAGTTAGGGAAACTGTGCCCGGAAGAGCTGACACTACAAGGAAAGGATTTGGAATCCAGGGTAAGACTCATACCAGCCACACCAATCACACCGTATAACTTGTGATAACCATACCCAGTTAACAGTATGAACAACAACTGAGCCTCAATCAACAGATGGCTCATAACAATAACCCTTTAGTAAGCAATAACTATATACACGTATTGCAGAAGAAGTCCGCACTTGGGACGGGCGCCCAGCATCCACTACGGACTACGAGAAATAGAATTACCGGTGAGTAAATTCTTATTTTCTCTGACGTCCTAGTGGATGCTGGGGACTCCGTAAGGACCATGGGGATTATAGCAAAGCTCCCAAACGGGCGGGAGAGTGCGTACAACTCTGCAGCACCGAATGAGCAAACTCAAGGTCTTCCTCAGCCAGGGTATCAAACTTGTAGAACTTAGCAAATGTGTTTGAACCCGACCAAGTAGCAGCTCGGCAAAGCTGTAAAGCCGAGACCCCTCGGGCAGCCGCCCAAGAAGAGCCCACCTGCCTTGTGGAATGGGCTTTTACTGATTTTGGATGCGGCAATCCAGCCACAGAGTGAGCCAGCTGAATCGTGCTACAGATCCAGCGAGCAATAGTCTGCTTCGAAGCAGGAGCGCCAACCTTGTTGGCTGCATACAGAATAAACAACGAGTCAGACTTTCTGACTCCCGCCGTTCTGGAAAGACTACGTCTGTCACGATCCGGGTATCTGGACGCCATTACCTGCCTTTCAGATATCTCCTGAGGCTCGCTCAGCGTTCCAAGGCCGGATCTCATCTGTGTCCACATACTGCACATCCTTCCTGTCCCGCTGAGATGCTGTGTTATAGGTGCAGGTTGTCAGTGTGGTGTTCCATGCCTGCCGCGGCCTCCGTTGTCATCCACGAGTATCAGCATACATTTCTCAGTCTGGCGTCTCCTGTCCTCTGCGGCCGGCGCCGCCATTGCAGTTATGTTTCCACATGGTTTCCTAAACCAGTTTTCCCTCCAAGTTCTAACATGGGCGCAGCCATGTTGGATTCAATCACATGCTTCAGTTCCTCCAATCCACTGCCTCTGGGAATCTGCATAATTGCCCAGCCAATACCTGCATTGCTGCAGGTATAAGTATCCTGTGCCTGGGCCAGGAAATGGTCAGTGCTTTGTTTGTCATACCTTGTTCCAGTCTCTCTCCTGTGGTTGTGTTTCCAGGTTCCAGCTCCTGTCTCCAGCATCCACTAAAGAGACCCGCACCTGCCTACCATCCTGCGGTGCAGCCTGACTCTGCAGTCCTCCGTGGCTGATCCAGTTTCCAGCTTCCAGCTATTTCATCTGCTTCCAGCAGTATCCACTACCACCGGTAATCATCCTTCAACTCCTCTGTTTCCACGCTCCCTAGCATCTTATTATATTCACTCCGTGTTTCATCACCTGGCTGGTTCCACCCAGCATTCATTCAGTGACTTTATCATCTGGCTGATTCCATTCCGCATCCACTCCCTGTCTTACCACCTGGCTGGTTCTATCCAGCAATTACAACAGCTGATTCAAGTTACCAGCTTCGTCTGTTCCATCTACTGGCATGTTCCTTGGATATCTTCACCACTACAGCCAGGCCTGGTAAGGTTATTCCATCTAAGGACTTTAACAACTGTTCTTAACCTACCAGTGTCCTTTGTAACCATTTCATGGTCAGAGTGCTCCAGGAATCATATTATTTATCATTGCCATTTTTATTATTTGCTGTCTGTTGTTACACGGAGTTTGTCAATAAACTTTTAATTTACTTTTACCTGGTTGTCATGGTCACACCTTCGGGTTTCCTTTTAACACTTACATGTCCAGGGGTCTGATTAAACCTCCCCGGTTTAAGTTCCTCTCAGCCCCTACAACTGAGGCTTCCTCCTGTCAGCTAAAACCCTCAGTTGTGACAGTAAGCACTGACCATATGAATCCAGCCGGAGACCAGGATCAAGCGGCCAGGCCGATGCAAGAACTGGCAGCCCGACTTGAACATCAGGAGGCTGCACAAGGCCACATCTCCAGGATCTCTCTACGCGGCTGGACGGGATTCAAACGACCCTCCGTGGACCTGGCACGTCCGGTGCGTCCACAACAGTGACACCAGCTGTAACCTCACCCACCTTACCCATTTCCATTCCACGTCTTCATCTCCCAACGCCAGCAAAATTTGACGGATCTCCAAGGTTCTGCAGGGGATTTCTTAACCAATGCGAAATCCACTTTGAGCTTCAGCCTGGCAATTTCCCCAGTGACCGTACTAAAATTGCCTATATAATTTCCCTTCTCAGCGGCTCAGCCCTTGACTGGGCATCACCTTTATGGGAGAAGTCTGATCCCCTGCTGTCCTCCTATACGGACTTTGTGGCAACATTCAGGCGCATCTTCGACGAGCCAGGCCGGGTAACCTCTGCTTCATCTGAGATTCTCCGTTTACGCCAGGGAACACGTACTGTGGGACAGTATCTCATACAGTTCAAAATCCTGGCATCTGTACTGGCATGGAACGACGAGCCCCTGTATGCTGCATTCTGGCATGGCTTATCAGAACGCATCAAGGATGAGTTAGCTACCAGAGACTTGCCCTCTAAGTTGGATGAGCTAATTTCTCTTTGCACGAAGGTTGATCTACGTTTCAGAGAGAGAGCAACCGAGCGAGGAAGATCGTCTGCTCCAAAATCTTCTGCTCCTCCTCTTCGTCAACCGTCTCCATCCAAGGATGAGCCCATTCAAATTGGCCATTCCCGTCTATCTCCCGCTGAGCGCCAAAGACGTCTCTCTGAGTCTCTCTGTCTCTATTGTGCAGCTCCGTCTCACATTATCAATGCCTGTCCCAAACGTCCGGGAAACTCCAAATCCTAGCTCGCCAAGGAGAGGGCCGGCTAGGAGTCTCCTCTCTCCTCTCCATCTCCTCATGATTGTAATGTCCCAGTCTCGCTCCAAATTGCTCAACGTTACAGGAACGTCATTGCCCTCCTTGATTCCGGAGCAGCTGGGAATTTCATAACCGAAGCTTATGTTAAACGGTGGTCCCTACCCACCGAGAGACTTCCTTCGTCCATCTCCTTAACTGCAGTAGATGGCAGCAAGATTTTTGACGCAGTTATTTCTCTAAGGACTCTATCAGTTCGTCTGAGAGTGGGAGTTCTTCATGCAGAATTTATTTCCTTCCTAGTGATTCCAAGAGCCACACATCCAGTGGTTTTGGGCCTTCCATGGCTCCCTCTCCACAATCCGTCGATTGACTAGACGACTACGCAAATACTAGCATGAGGTCCCTCCTGTGCAAAGACTTCTTTGTTCAAAGTGCTTCCTGTTTGTTCTTCTTTCCCCAGGTCGTCTGATGTTCCACCTCCTCCATATCAAGACTACACGGACGTGTTCAGTAAAGCTTCTGCTGATATCCTTCCTCCTCATAGAGAATGGGACTGCCCAATTGATCTCATTCCAGGGAAGGTTCCACCTCGAGGCCGAACTTACCCATTGTCTCTGCCTGAGACGCACTCCATGGAGGAGTACATCAAAAAGAACCTGGCGAAAGGTTTTATCCGACCTTCTTCTACTCCAGCTGGCGCAGGCTTCTTCTTCGTTAAGAAGAAAGACGGTGGTCTGCGACCGTGCATCGATTACAGAGGTCTGAACGACATTACCGTCAAGAACCGGTATCCTTTACCTTTGATTACAGAGCTCTTCGATAGGGTCAGCGGAGCAACCATCTTTACAAAGTTAGATTTGAGGGGTGCCTACAATCTCATCTGGATCCGTGAGGGTGACGAGTGGAAGACCGCCTTTAACACCCGTGATGGACATTATGAGTACCTCGTCATGCCCTTCGGATTGAGCAATGCTCCAGCTGTCTTCCAGCATTTCGTGAATGAGATCTTCAGAGACATCTTATACCGCCATGTCGTGGTTTATTTAGATGATATCCTCATCTTTGCCAATAATCTAGAGCAGTGATTTTCAACCTTTTTAAACTCGTGGCACACTAAATGAGATTTTAAAATTGCCAAGGCACACAGTCAGTTTTTTCAACTAATATACTGATATTTACCGCAGTAATAAAACAGACACATTGGCCCCCACTGTAATAAAAAATTCATTCACCTCCACAGTAATAAAATATAGTAATAGTAATTCCACCACACACTGCCACCCACAGTAATGTCACACATTGTGTAGCCCCCCCAGTAATTCCACCACACACTGTTCCCCCAGTAATGTCACACATTGTGTAGCCCCCCCAGTAATTCCACCACACACTGTTCCCCCAGTAATGTCACACACTGTGTCCCCCCCAGTAATTCCACCAGACACTGTTCCCCCAGCAATGTCACACATTGTGTGTGTTGTCCCCCAGTAGTTCCACCACACTGCCCCCCCCCCAAGTAATGTCACACATTGTGTCGTGTCCCCCCCCCCCCAGTAATTCCCCAGCAATCAATTAAATAAATAAAATACATTGGCCCCAACCTCAGGTTTCTCGCTCAGCACGGAGCAGGGGAATGGGTAGGTGCGGCGAGCAGGAGAGCTGACGGCCGGGGCAGGCGTGCAGGAGAGCTGGCGGCCGGGGTAGGCGGGCAGGAGAGCTGGCGGCCAGGGTAGGCGGGAAGGAGAGCTGGCGGGCAGGAGAGCAGATGGGTAGGCGTGACGTGCGTGACCTATGAGTCACCCCACGTCACCATAGGCCACGGAAGAGAGCAGTGTGCTGCCCGAGCCTAGTAGCAATAATAGGGGCAGCAGAGCGGCAGACATCTCTGACGGCGACAGGCAGCGGCACATCTGACAACCGCACGCGGCACACTAGTGTGCCGCGGCACAGCGGTTGAAAAACACTGATCTAGAGGAACATAGTTTCTGGGTAAAGGAGGTTCTGTCCCGTCTCCGTGTCAATCATCTCTATTGCAAATTGGAGAAATGTATCTTTGAAGTTAAATCCATTCCGTTTCTAGGTTACATTATATCTGGTTCCGGACTAGAGATGGATCCTGAGAAACTACAAGCAATCCAGAATTGGCCGATACCCTTAACCCTCAAAGGGGTCCAGAGGTTCTTAGGATTACAATTATTCCAGAAAGTTCATACGAGACTTTTCCACCATTGTGGCGCCTATCACTGCATTAACCAAGAAGGGTGCTAACCCGTCCAAGTGGTCTGAAGAAGCTACGCAAGCTTTTCATCTTCTAAAACAACGTTTCATCTCTGCACCAGTTCTGAAACAGCCCGATACCGACTCTCCTTTCATCTTAGAGGTGGATGCCTCCTCCATTGGAGTAGGAGCGGTGTTATCTCAGAGGGCTAAAGATGGCCATCTACATCCCTGCAGTTTCTTCTCACGGAAGTTCTCCCCAGCAGAGCGCAACTATGCCATTGGCGACCAGGAGTTGCTAGCCATCAAGCTCGCTCTAGAGGAGTTGAGATATCTGTTGGAAGGAGCTTCTCATTCAATCACGATACTTACCGACCACAAGAATCTTTTATACCTGAAAGGCGCACAATGTCTTAACCCTCGTCAGGCCAGATGGGCACTTTTCTTTTCCAGGTTCGACTGTAAGCTCCAGTTCTGTCCGGGCTCTCAGAATTGCAAGGCCGATGCCCTTTCCCGCTCTTGGGAGCAAGAAAACGAGTCAGAGTCTTCAGACAAGCATCCTATTATTAATCCATTGGCATTCTCTACGGTAGGGATGGACTCTACGCCCCCACCAGGGAAAAGTTTTGTGAAGCCGGTGTTGAAGAAGAAGCTCATGCATTGGGCCCATGCTTCCCGTTTTGCCGGACATACAGGCATTCAGAAAACCCTCGAGTTTATCTCTAGGTCCTACTGGTGGCCAACTCTGAAGAAGGACGTCAAGGAGTTTATTGCCTCTTGCCCAAAGTGTGCCCAACACAAAGTCCCCCGCCAGTCGCCTGCGGGGCAACTGGTTCCGTTATCTGTTCCCAGTCGACCGTGGACCCATTTGTCGATGGACTTTGTTACAGATCTGCCTATATGCAACAAGTTTAATACCATCTGGGTGGTAGTTGACCGGTTCACCAAGATGGCACATTTCATACCCCTTACCGGTCTTCCGTCAGCTTCCAAGTTGGCTCAAGTGTTTATCCAAGAGATCTTCCGACTTCACGGTCTCCCTGAAGAGATCATCTCCGATCGTGGAGTACAATTTGTAGCCAAATTTTGGCGAAGTTTGTGTCAAGCCCTCCAAGTCAAGTTAAAGTTTTCTACAGCTTACCATCCTCAGACCAATGGTCAAACCGAGAGGGTGAATCAGGACTTGGAGACCTTCCTCCGCATTTACGTGTCTTCCTCCCAAGATGATTGGGTTCAACTCCTTCCTTGGGCCGAGTTTAGCCACAACAATCAATACCATTCCTCATCCTCCTCAACACCATTCTTCATCAACTATGGATTTCACCCTAAGGTTCCAGAATTCCAACCGCTTCCAGCAACTTCTGTTCCAGCAGTGGATGTCACCTTGCGTCAGTTTTCAAACAACTGGAAGAATGTCCGCGCAGCCCTGCTTAAAGCCTCATTTAGGTACAAGAAGTTTGCCGATAGGAAGCGTAGAGCGGTTCCTGCTCTTAAGGTGGGTGATCGAGTATGGTTGTCCACGAAGAATTTGAGGTTGAGAGTTCCCAGCATGAAATTTGCTCCTCGTTACATCGGTCCTTTTAAAATTGAACAAGTCATCAATCCTTTTGCTTACAGACTCCAGTTACCTCCCTTTTTGAAAATACCCAGGACATTCCATGTTTCCCTGTTGAAACCGCTGATCCTGAATCTGTTTCATTCTGCACTTCCTCCAACTCCTAAAGTTCAGACTCAACGGGGAATCGAGTATGAGGTGGCCAAGATTCTGGACTCACGTTTCCGTTACGGTCAGTTGCAGTATCTTATTGACTGGAAGGGCTATGGTCCTGAAGAACGCTCTTGGACCAATGCGTCTGATGTCCATGCTCCTGCCTTGGTCCGGAATTTCCATTCGAAGTTTCCTCTAAAGCCTAAGAAGTGTCCTGGGGCCACTCCTAAAGGGGGGGGGGGGGTGCTGTCACGATCCGGGTATCTGGACGCCATTACCTGCCTTTCAGATGTCTCCTGAGGCTCGCTCAGCGTTCCAAGGCCGGATCTCATCTGTGTCCACATACTACACATCCCTCCTGTCACGCTGAGATGCTGTCACAGCGGCGCCATGTTTGAATCCTGCATGGCGTCTCCCGTTCTCCGCGGCCTCCGCCGCCGCTCCTGTGTTATAGGTGCAGGTTGTCAGTGTGGTGTTCCATGCCTGCCGCGGCCTCCGTTGTCATCCACGAGTATCAGCATACATTTCTCAGTCTGGCGTCTCCTGTCCTCTGCGGCCGGCGCAGCCATTGCAGTTATGTTTCCACATGGTTTCCTAAACCAGTTTTCCCTCCAAGTTCTAACATGGGCGCAGCCATGTTGGATTCAATCACATGCTTCAGTTCCTCCAATCCACTGCCTCTGGGAATCTGCATAATTGCCCAGCCAATACCTGCATTGCTGCAGATATAAGTATCCTGTGCCTGGGCCAGGAAATGGTCAGTGCTTTGTTTGTCATACCTTGTTCCAGTCTCTCTCCTGTGGTTGTGTTTCCAGGTTCCAGCTCCTGTCTCCAGCATCCACTAAAGAGACCCGCACCTGCCTACCATCCTGCGGTGCAGCCTGACTCTGCAGTCCTCCGTGGCTGATCCAGTTTCCAGCTTCCAGCTATTTCATCTGCTTCCAGCAGTATCCACTACCACCGGTAATCATCCTTCAACTCCTCTGTTTCCACGCTCCCTAGCATCTTATTATATTCACTCCGTGTTTCATCACCTGGCTGGTTCCACCCAGCATTCATTCAGTGACTTTATCATCTGGCTGATTCCATTCCGCATCCACTCCGTGTCTTACCACCTGGCTGGTTCTATCCAGCAATTACAACAGCTGATTCAAGTTACCAGCTTCGTCTGTTCCACTACTGGCATGTTCCTTGGATATCTTCACCACTACAGCCAGGCCTGGTAAGGTTATTCCATCTAAGGACTTTAACAACTGTTCTTAACCTACCAGTGTCTTGTGTAACCATTTCATGGTCAGAGTGCTCCAGGAATCATATTATTTATCATTGCCATTTTTATTATTTGCTGTCTGTTGTTAGACGGAGTTTGTCAATAAACTTTTAATTTGCTTTTACCTGGTTGTCATGGTCACACCTTCGGGTTTCCTTTTAACACTTACATGTCCAGGGGTCTGATTAAACCTCCCCGGTTTAAGTTCCTCTCAGCCCCTACAACTGAGGCTTCCTCCTGTCAGCTAAAACCCTCAGTTGTGACAACGTCCAGCAACTTGGAATCCTCCAAGTCCCTAGTAGCCGCAGGCACCACAATAGGTTGGTTCAAATGAAACGATGATACCACCTTAGGGAGAACTTGGGGACGAGTCCTCAATTCTGCCCTGTCCATATGGAAGATCAGATAGGGGCTTTTACATGACAAAGCCGCCTCTGACACACGCCTAGCTGAAGCTAAGGCCAATAGCATGACCACTTTCCACGTGAGATATTTTAGCTCCACGGTCTTAAGTGGCTCAAACCAGTGGGATTTCAGGAAATCCAACACAACGTTAAGATCCCAAGGTGCCACTGGTGGCACAAAAGGAGGCTGAATATGCAGCACTCCCTTTACAAACGTCTGAACCTCAGGCAGTGAAGCCAGTTCTTTTTGAAAGAAAATGGATAGGGCCGAGATCTGAACCTTTATGGACCCTAATTTGAGGCCCATAGTCACACCTGACTGTTGGAAATGCAGAAAACGACCCAACTGGAAGTCCTCTGTAGGGGCCTTCCTGGCCTCACACCAAGCAACATATTTCCGCCATATGCGGTGATAATGCTTTGCTGTCACATCCTTCCTAGCTCTTATCAGCGTAGGAATTACTTCATCCGGTATACCCTTTTCCGCTAGGATCCGGCGTTCAACCGCCATGCCGTCAAACGCAGCCGCGGTAAGTCTTGGAACAGACAGGGCCCATGCTGCAACAGGTCCTGTCTGAGAGGCAGAGGCCATGGGTCCTCTGTGACCATCTCTTGAAGTTCTGGGTACCAAGTCCTTCTTGGCCAATCCGGAACAATGAGTATTGTTCTCACTCCTCTTTTTCTTACTATTCTCAGTACCTTGTGTATGAGAGGAAGAGGAGGAAACACATATACCGACTGGAACACCCACGGAGTTACCAGTGCGTCCACAGCTATCGCCTGAGGGTCCCTTGACCTGGCGCAATATTTTTTTAGCTTTTTGTTTAGGCGGGACGCCATCATGTCCACCTGTGGCCGTTCCCACCGATATGCAATCTGCTCGAAGACTTCTTGATGAAGTCCCCACTCTCCCGGGTGGAGGTCGTGCCTGCTGAGGAAGTCTGCTTCCCAGTTGTCCACTCCCACAATGAACACTGCTGACAGTGCTTGTACGTGATTCTCCGCCCAACGAAGAATCCTTGTGGCTTCCGCCATCGCCACCCTACTTCTTGTGCCGCCCTGTCGGTTTACATGGGCGACTGCCGTGATGTTGTCTGACTGAATCAGCACTGGTTGGTCTCGAAGCAGGGGCTCCGCTTGACTCAGGGCGTTGTATATGGCCCTTAATTCCAGTATGTTTATGTGCAGACGAGTCTCCTGACTTGACCACAGCCCCTGGAAGTTTCTTCCCTGAGTGACTGCCCCCCATCCACGGAGGCTTGCATCCGTGGTCACCAGGACCCAGTCCTGTATGCCGAACCTGCGGCCCTCGAGAAGATGAGCACTCTGCAGCCACCACAGAAGAGACACCCTGGCCCTCGGGGACAGGGCGATCAGCCGATGCATCTGAAGATGCGATCCGGACCACTTGTCCAACAGATCCCACTGAAAGATCCTGGCATGGAACCTGCCGAAAGGAATGGCTTCGTATGACGCTACCATCTTTCCCAGGACTCGCGTGCAGTGATGCACCGACACCTGCTTTGGTTTCAGGAGATCCCTGACCATGGTCACTAACTCCTGAGCCTTCTCCTCCGGGAGAAATACCTTCTTCTGTTCTGTGTCCAGAATCATACCCAGGAAGGGCAGACGCGTCGTAGGAATGAGCTGCGACTTTGTAATATTCAGAATCCAGCCGTGCCGTAGCAACACTTCCTGAGAGTGCGCTACGCTGACCAACAACTGATCTCTGGACCTCGCCTTTATGAGGAGATCGTCCAAGTACGGGATAACTGTAACTCCTTGCTTCCGGAGAAGTACCATCATCTCCGCCATTACCTTGGTAAAGACTCTCGGTGCCGTGGATAGACCAAACGGCAACGTCTGGAATTGGTAATGACAGTCCTGTACCACAAACCTGAGGTACTCCTGGTGAGGCGGATAAATGGGGACATGCAAGTACGCATCCTTGATGTCCAGAGATACCATAAAATCCCCCTCTTCCAGGCTGGCAATGACCGCTCTGAGCGATTCCATTTTGAACCTGAACTTTTTCATGTAAATGTTCAAGGATTTTAAATTTAGAATGGGTCTTACCGAACCGTCCGGTTTCGGTACCACAAACAGTGTGGAATTGTAACCCCTTCCCTGCTGAAGGGGGAGTACCATTATTATCACTTGCTGGAGGTACAGCTTGTGAATAGCCGTCAGGACTATCTCCCTCCCCGTGGGAGAAGCTGGCAAGGCGGATTTTAGGTAACGGTGAGGAGGCGTCACTTCGAATTCCAGCTTGTATCCCTGAGATACAACTTGTATAGCCCAAGGATCCACTTGTGAGCGAACCCACTGGTTGCAGAAATTTCGGAGACGCGCCCCCACCGCTCCTGGCTCCGCCTGTGGAGCCCCAGCGTCGACTTAGTGGAAGCAGGGGAGGACTTTTGTTCCTGAGAACTGGCTGCATGGTGCAGCTTCTTTCCTCTACCCCTGCCTCTGGCAAGAAAGGATGCACCTCTGACTCTCTTGCTTTTTTGAGAACGAAAGGACTGCATTTGGTAATACGGTGCTTTCTTAGGCTGTGAGGAAACCTGTGGCAAGAAAGTCGACTTTCCAGCTGTCGCTGTGGATACGAGGTCCGAGAGACCGTCCCCAAACAATTCCTCACCCTTATAAGGCAAAACCTCCATGTGTTTTTTAGAGTCGGCATCCCCTGTCCATTGCCGAGTCCATAAGACCCTCCTGGCAGAAATGGACATTGCATTTATTCGAGAGCCCAGCAGGCAAATGTCCCTCTGGGCATCCCGCATATATAAGACGACGTCTTTAATATGGCTAAGTGTTAGCAATACGGTATCCCTGTCCAGGGTATCCAACCCCTCTGACAGAGTATCTGTCCGTGCTGCAACAGCACTGCACATCCAAGCTGAAGCAATAGCCGGTCTCAGTAGAGTCCCAGAGTGTGTATACACAGACTTCAAGATACCTTCCTGCTTCCTATCCGCAGGTTCCTTTAGGGCGGCCGCATCCTGAGACGGCAGGGCCACTCTTTTAGATAAGCGCGTCAGGGCCTTGTCAACCCTAGGGGAGGATTCCCAGCGTAACCTATCCGTTGGCGTGAAAGGGTACGCCATTAGTATTCTCTTGGGAATCACCACTTTCTTATCAGGGGAAGACCACGCTTCTTCACATAACTCATTTAATTCATGTGACGGGGGAAAAGTCACTGGCTGCTTTTTCTCCCCAAACATATTTACCCTCTTGTCAGGGACATGGTCAGCCTCTGAAATGTGTAATACATTTTTCATTGCAATAATCATGTATCGGATGGCCTTAGTCATTTTGGGCTGTTATAGTGCCTCATCCTCGTCGACGCTGGAGTCGGACTCCGTGTCGACATCTGTGTCAACCAACTGAGATAGTGGGCGTTTTTGAGATGCTGACGGCCTCTGAGGCGCCTGGGCAGGAACATAATCAAATCTCTTATGTAATGAGTTTACATTGTCATTTAAGACCTTCCACATATCCATCCAATCAGGTGTCGGCACCGACGGGGGCAACACCACATTTATCTGCACTTGCTCCGCCTCCACGTAACCCTCCTCATCAAACATGTCGACACAGCCGTACCGACACCCAGCACACACACAGGAAATGCTCTGACTGAGGACAGGACCCCACAAGGTCTATGGGGAGACAGAGAAAGAGTATGCCAGCACACACCACAGCGCTATATACACAGGGATACACACTACCAGAAGTTAATTTTTCCCAATAGCTGCTGTATCAATACACCTTTTGCCTAAATTTATGTGCCCCCCCTCTCTTTTTACCCTCTTAGTGCCAGGAGACTGCAGGGGAGAGCCTGGGGAGCGTCCTTCCAGCGGAGCTGTGAAGAGAAATGGCGCTGGTGTGCTGAGGAAGAAGGCCTCAGCGGCGGGCTTCTGTCCCGCTGTTTCTGACTAAAAAATGGCGGGGGTTTTACACATATACAGTCACAGACTGTATTATGTGTCTTTTTTATGCCAAAGGTATTCTTATTGCTGCCCAGGGCGCCCCCCCCCCCCCCCCCAGCGCCCTGCACCCTACAGTGACCGGAGTGTGTGGTGTGCAGTGGGAGCAATGGCGCACAGCTGCGGTGCTGTGCGCTACCTTAATGAAGACAGGAGTCTTCAGCCGCCGATTTCATCACCAACTTCTGATCTTCTGGCTCTGCGAGGGGGACGGCGGCGCGGCTCCGGGAACGGACGACCGAGGTCCTTTGCCTGTGTTCGAACCCTCTGGAGCTAATGGTGTCCAGTAGCCTAAGTGTGATACCCGCGTTTGGGGTATCCCTTCTGCTAGTTAAACCAGTTGCAGATGCACTGTGAGGATTAAAATCCTTTTTACACTGGTTGCTAAGCAACTATGGCAACCAGGAGAGGAATATGTATAGCACTAGGACCCTGGGCTTTCCATCAGGATCCCTGCAGAGCGGGAAGCTGGGAGCGCTCTGATTGGCCGTGTTGTGTGGGGAGAGAACGAAGCAGGAAGGAGAACTGCACTGCAGTGAGCAGAGAGAGAGAGCAGCATGGCAGTGGAACAGGAGGCAGTGTGTCATGTGTGGGTGTGAAGAGCTGTACGCGGAGGTCTGGAGGCGCGCTGCGCTGGGAGAGTCTGGGCATCGAGAGACGGCTGTCATCCTGAAAAGCAGCAGTGAGAAGTGACCGGCAGGAGCTGGCAACAGCAGCAGATAATGCAGGTACTCTACTTCACCCCAGACAGCCCCCACATATGGGCACCCAGACCAACAGTGGTCACCCTGACAGCTTGCAACATCACAGCCCCTTGGGACAGATCACAGCAGGACCCTATGTACAAGGAGAGGGACATGTGGGATTTATTTCGAGCTACCTTCCATTGTACCAGAGAGAGCCTTAAGGGATAGGGTTGTGTGAGACCCTCTGCTTCCCCTTACCACTGCAATTGCAAGGAAAACACGAAGTGACACTTATCCCTAGACTGTTTGAGCTGCAGCACAATGTGTGTGCCAGAATTGGGTCATTTGCTCTGTGACCCACTGTATGTGAAATGACTTACTCCACAGCGCCCTCTATTTGAAGCATTGCTAGACTGTGAAATGACTTACTCCACAGCGCCCTCTATTTGAAGCATTGCTAGACTGTGAAATGACTTACTCCACAGCGCCCTCTATTTGAAGCATTGCTATACTGGGATATGACTTACTCCACAGCGCCCTCTATTGGAAACTGGTGCTATACATGGCAAGTAGCTGCTCCACAGCACCACCCGTTGGATTACAAATACTGTGCACAATGCAAACTCATTCTACAGCACCCCCTGTAGGACAGTGATATAGCTGGAACATTTTGTCAGCAGCATAAACTGAACATGTCCAATCTAGCGCCATCTAGTGACCCGTCAGTATAACGCATGCATACTCATGAAACAGCTGTATAAGACGTCTGAGTGTTGAAATTCTGAAATGCTCTTGTATTAATGTTATGTTATATTTTTAGTATGTGACTAAAAGTATTGTGGCTTATTGAATTGCACTGAACTTTACTAAGAGGTGAATTTAGTCACATGGACCAGTGACTAACCCTGTCTATAATAAATCTTTGTTACTGTATCCCACCGTAGTGGTCCTTTCACCTTTCAAAGGGGGGTATTGACTATACTGGGGTATCCCCGTCCCTTCTGCCCAGGTCCTACGCAGCCTTCCCACGCAGATTCCGCCCGACGTCGCGACAAGCAAGAACCGAACGACCAGAGAGGCCGCAACTGGACAGGCGTGAGACTGCAGGTACGCTTAGCCACCTATCACACTTGGCGTCCGCGAACAGGATACGAGCAAGATGACGGATCCACAGGTTCCCGCTACTCCCATGCTACCACCGGCACTCGGACAAGGAAACACGACCACCATGGCGGCATCACCGTTGACTATGCCATACTATTTTGGAGCACCATGGTTACCAACGTTTGCAGGAAAACAAGTGCCGGGTTCGAGTACGTTCAAAGAATTCAAAGACAAGATGTACTCCATGTTCCGCCTGTACTCACTAACCGAAGAACAGAAAATAGAGATCGTTATGGGTCAATTGACGGATTCGGCACTACGGGAAGTGAAAGCATGGGAAGACAGCGAAAAGAAGACCGTCGAAGGGATCTTTAAGAAGCTGATGACCATATTCGACTGCGAGACCATAGCGGAATTAAAGAGCCGCCTTTATGCGAGAAAACAAAGACCTGACGAATCACTGCGAGACTTCGCGCTGGCCCTACAAGAAGCTGCAAAGGCTATACAGGCCCTGGATGAACGAGAAGTCGAAGGGATAGATAGAACGTTAACAGACCTGTTTGTAGAAGGGGCAAGAGGAGAGACGATTCGCTCTCAAATGCGCATGGAGAGACGACAGCAACCAGGGAACTCCTTCTCTGAATTCAAAGAGACGGTGCTGCAGATCCTTGGGAAAAATCAGAGCAACAATGTCGTGAAAGATGCGTCTTCAGAGTGGAGTGAAGATGACAGCTACAGAGAAACCGCACTGCCCGTGAAGTCAGACGGACTAGCCCAAGTGGGAGTGGTTCTCCAGCAAGCACAAGCCCCACCGGGACCAGATCCTATGGAAACGCTCAATCAGAGGCTGACGGAGATGATATTGAATCTCTCCCAAATGAGCCGGAGATTAGAAGAGCTCGACAGGGACCAAGATAGGAATAGACACAGAGAATGGCATCAAGAGCAAGATTGGCAGAGTCGTCCTCGCTGGGACGTAGTAAGAGAATCGGGCCGACGATTGACCGATCAATTCCATGCTCCGAAAGGCACTGTATGTCAACAGACCTCCGAAAGAGTGGAGAGAATAGATCTACCATGGGAGGAACGACCCAGAAAAGCAGGACCAAGACTGGTGTGGCAGAGTCAAGTCGGAGTGATGGGAGTACCATCTGATGGGGATGATCGAAGAACCAGAACAAGAAAGACGACAGGCCAAGTATTGTGGTTTAGTGCAACGCGTGGTTACGGCTTCATAAGGAGAACAGACACTAAGAGAACCATATATGTTCACTATACGGGCATTCAGAAGACCCATCAGAACAATTACTTCCGAAGCCTAGGAAGCGGGGAATGGGTCGAATTTGAATTGACCAATGGAAAAAGGGGCGTTAAGGCCATCAACGTCACAGGTCCTAATGGCGTTCCAGTGCAAGGCAACAGACATGCCAGAGAGCGTAACCGGTATTGGCGCTGTCCGCGGTATAGAAAGCCTCCACTCTACTACCAGCAAGACTACTGGGACAGCGGAAGCAGAGAGGAACCAAGAGACTGTAATAGTGAGACCGGTAGACCTAACACCAATCCTCCTCGACCTGAACGGATACCCCGACCACCCGAACCTGAAGTCCCAAAGCAAAGGAAAATGCTGGACACAAGCGAGAGACCGGTTGTGAAAGGTCAGAGTGAGACAGTGCAGCAGTGCCTTCAAAATGTGATAAAGCCTCAGATTTCTCCTCAACCAAAACGAGAGTACATCCCAAAAAGGCAAGACGCAGATTACCGTGCAGCAAATTTCGAGCAAACAGATGCCGGTGCGACTGACCAGAAAAGGGACACTGAAGCAGTGGTCCACATGGCCATGACAAAGATAGTGGAGCCTGTGGAATCCAGAAGTCCGGAGCCAGCAATGCCACCGTCTGAACCCAAGCCCCAGGCAGAGACCCCACTAGCAGCTGAGAAGGCTGAGGCCCATTCCACGGAAGAGAAGCCTGTAATGGATAGTGAGTACAGGACCATAACGGGAGAAGAATTCGCCTTCAGGATACGGCAGGCTATACGAAGATCAATGAGATGCGATAAAGGTGCACCACATGCTCGTTGCAGATCGCACGCCGTGATATAGAGTACCACCCATGTACACCTTTGAAGAACCCGTACCGCAGAGGGATCGGAGTCCTGTGGCGGAGGGATGGGGTCCCTGGGATGGACATACCCTAGCTATTTAACAAGAGTAAAAGTAGAAAGGTATAACTGTTCAGGTTTAACTTGTTGGCATCTAATTATTTGCATGTATCGGGAGTTCAAAGACTGTGGTGTAGGACTTTAATCCATTACAGTATGCGTGGGGACACGCATAATTTCAGCGGGCGAACATGTGATACCCGCGTTTGGGGGGTATCCCTTCTGCTAGTTAAACCAGTTGCAGATGCACTGTGAGGATTAAAATCCTTTTTACACTGGTTGCTAAGCAACTATGGCAACCAGGAGAGGAATATGTATAGCACTAGGACCCTGGGCTTTCCATCAGGATCCCTGCAGAGCGGGAAGCTGGGAGCGCTCTGATTGGCCGTGTTGTGTGGGGAGAGAACGAAGCAGGAAGGAGAACTGCACTGCAGTGAGCAGAGAGAGAGCAGCATGGCAGTGGAACAGGAGGCAGTGTGTCATGTGTGGGTGTGAAGAGCTGTACGCGGAGGTCTGGAGGCGCGCTGCGCTGGGAGAGTCTGGGCATCGAGAGATGGCTGTCATCCTGAAAAGCAGCAGTGAGAAGTGACCGGCAGGAGCTGGCAACAGCAGCAGATAATGCAGGTACTCTACTTCACCCCAGACAGCCCCCACATATGGGCACCCAGACCAACAGTGGTCACCCTGACAGCTTGCAACATCACAGCCCCTTGGGACAGATCACAGCAGGACCCTATGTACAAGGAGAGGGACATGTGGGATTTATTTGGAGCTGCCTTCCATTGTACCAGAGAGAGACCCTCTGCTTCCCCTTACCACTGCAATTGCAAGGAAAACACGAAGTGACACTTATCCCTAGACTGTTTGAGCTGCAGCACAATGTGTGTGCCAGAATTGGGTCATTTGCTCTGTGACCCACTGTATGTGAAATGACTTACTCCACAGCGCCCTCTATTTGAAGCATTGCTAGACTGTGAAATGACTTACTCCACAGCGCCCTCTATTTGAAGCATTGCTAGACTGTGAAATGACTTACTCCACAGCGCCCTCTATTTGAAGCATTGCTATACTGGGATATGACTTACTCCACAGCGCCCTCTATTGGAAACTGGTGCTATACATGGCAAGTAGCTGCTCCACAGCACCATCCGTTGGATTACAAATACTGTGCACAGTGCGAACTCATTCTACAGCACCCCCTGTAGGACAGCGATATAGCTGGAACATTTTGTCAGCAGCATAAACTGAACATATCCAATCTAGCGCCATCTAGTGACCCGTCAGTATAACGCATGCATACTCATGAAACAGCTGTATAAGACGTCTGAGTGTTGAAATTCTGAAATGCTCTTGTATTAATGTTATGTTATATTTTTAGTATGTGACTAAAAGTATTGTGGCTTATTGAATTGCACTGAACTTTACTAAGAGGTGAATTTAGTCACATGGACCAGTGACTAACCCTGTCTATAATAAATCTTTGTTACTGTATCCCACCGTAGTGGTCCTTTCACCTTTCAAAGGGGGGTGTTGACTATACTGGGGTATCCCCGTCCCTTCTGCCCAGGTCCTACGCAGCCTTCCCACGCAGATTCCGCCCGACGTCGCGACAAGCAAGAACCGAACGACCAGAGAGGCCGCAACTGGACAGGCGTGAGACTGCAGGTACGCTTAGCCACCTATCACATAAGAAGCGCAACCTAGCTGTGAACAGGTACGTTTGCTTCTCTCCCCTCGATCCCACGTAGCAGTGAGTCTGTTGCCAGCAGATCTCACTGAAAATAAAAAACCTAACATTACTTTCTTTACTAGCAGGCTCAGGAGAGCCCAGTAGGTGCATCCAGCTCTGGCCGGGCACAGATTCTAACTGAGGTCTGGAGGAGGGGCATAGAGGGAGGAGCCAGTGCACACCAGATAGTACCTAATCTTTCTTTTAGAGTGCCCAGTCTCCTGCGGAGCCCGTCTATTCCCCCATGGTCCTTACGGAGTCCCCAGCATCCACTAGGACATCAGAGAAATATAGAGAACATATCCATTACCTGGTAGCCTCTTAAATGCCTCCCTCGTGTTACCAGCGCCTGATTCCCGGCATGCATTTCAATGCCATGGAACGCAGCACCATATGTCTAGACAACTTCCTGTTCCTGTCATCCAGAGACACAGTAGTGCGCATTACTTCTGGCTTTCGTTTCACAGCGCTGGAACTCAGTATGCCAGAGTGTGCTTTATACAACCAAGCTATTTTAAATTCAATAAACATCATACAGCACTGTGCTAATACATTTATCATAATCATATTTAGCATAACACTATATGCTAAATATGGTGATGGTAAAGGATGGCGCAATCTGAACTGCAGGGAAGCTCAATGTTACCCTGCTCTCTGCCCGGCACACAGGCGCTAGCTCTGCCCCTGACCTCCCGGCACCCCCTGCAGCCTCCTGGGAAATCAGCCAACGGCACATGAGCAAAAAGGACCTGCTGGCAGACTCCAATCTCCACAGAGGGGACAGCCGGAGAAAACCTCACTACTGGACACCAAGATACCCTATCGCATCACCAGAGAGGGGAGTATACATGAATTGCTACTTGCAAAAGCTATATATTTAATTGAACTGATGCGATGTATACTGATAAGTAACAATTCATGTTTCGTTTTTTACATGAACAGATCTCTAATAGTGGGATATACTTAAGGAAAAATGCAGTAAAATGTACTAACCAAAGGCTGCCTAATTACTGATGCGGAGTGCAGTGGCGGATCTAGACTTTAGCTTTAGGGGGGAGGGCGGTTTAAGAATTAATACAGACTCCTCCCCTCTCTACTCTTATTCCTCCCACCTACACTTCTGCTCCTTTCATTTTCAACAAATATTTAAAAAAACATAAATAAAACAAACAGAATATACATGTCCAGTCTCCACTGTTTCTAGACCACTTTTGACTGATCAATCAGATTGGTATACTGATGGATAAGCAGCTAGCCATTATTACATCTGGGATCTAGACTCCACTGCTGAAAATGGCACATAGACGTGTTTAGAGCCTTCAGATTTTAGCATCCTGGAAGCTCTGACATCAAGGCCTCGCATGCGCATAAAAGAGAACAAGGCCCGTGGAAGAAACACTAGAAACATGGAATTTGACAGCAGATAAGAACCAAATAGCCCATCGAGTCTGCCCTTTAGAGTTAGAGTATTAGGGCTGGTTTAGAGTGGTTTGGGTTAAGTCATTAGGGTTAGTTGAGGGGATGGGGTTAGGGTATTAGGGTTGGTTTAGGGCAGTGGTCGCCAACCTTAATTGGGGTGTGAGCTACTTTCGGAAAATAAAACCTTTGGAAGAGCTCCCCCCCCGTGCGCATTTCTGTGAAAGTGAGTGTGGCCTCAGAAAAGTGGGTGTGGCCTACAGTGCCAGATACACAAATAATACCCCCAGCAGTGCCAGATACACAAATAATGCCCTCAGCAGTGCCAGATACACAAATAATCCCCCTTCCTGCAGTGCCAGATACACAAATAATGACCCCTCTGCAGTGCCATACACAAATAATGCCCCCTCCTGCAGTGCCAGATACACAAATAATGCCCCTTCCTGCAGTGCCAGATACACAAATAATGCCCCCCCCCTGCAGTGCCAGATACACAAATAATGCCCCCCCCCCTGCAGTGCCAGATACACAAATAATGCCCCCTCTGCAGTGCCAGATACACAAATAATGCCCCCTCCTGCAGTGCCAGATACACAAATAATGCCCCCTCCTGCAGTGCCAGATACACAAATAATGCCCCCCCTGCAGTGCCACATACGCAAATAATGCCCCCCCTGCAGTGCCAGATACACAAATAATGCCCCCCCCCCCCCCCCCCTGCAGTGCCAGATACAAATTGTATCTAGTGAGTACTATGCCAGATACAAGTAGTACTGCCCCTGCAGCTGTCGCTCGCTTATGTGTGTCTGGGGAGGAGATGAGGAGAGCCCGGCACTAGCACAGCACATGGTGTGCCTCAGTCTCCTGCTCCGACTGTCGCTGAAGTCTCCTGCCGCGCGGCCATTTGAAGTATGGGGGGTCATCCAGAGTTGATCTCAGCAGCAAATTTGTTAGCAGATGGGCAAAACCATGTGCACTGCAAGGGGACGGGGGGGGCGGATATAACATGTGCAGAGGGAGTTAGATTTGGGTGGGGTGTGTTCAAACTGAAATCTAAATTGCAGTGTAAAAATAAAGCATCCGGTATTTACCCTGCACAGAAACAAAATAACCCACCCAAATCTAACTCTCTTTGCGAATGTTATATCTGCCCCCCTTGCAGTGCATATGGTTTTGCCATCTGCTGCTGCGATCAGGTGCGGACCGCCAGCCAATCAGGAGCCGGTGCGCGTGCTCTGATTGGCTGACTACCGACACCATAATAATATGCACCCAGCGCCGCCACATCGAGCTAGTACCGATCAACGCAGCAGCTGAGTAAGTCCTGGCCAGTGCAGAGACTGCACAAACTGTAGGCGGCGACTACCTGATCGCAGGGATGCAAAGAACGCACCCTAGCGATCAGGTCTGAATTACCCCCCATGTTTGTTTATGTTTCTTCTTATTAGACAGCAATATTAATTTGTTTTTATATGTGTATTTTAATAAACATTGTAACTGATTTTAAATCAGTCTATTATTTTTCCTGTGATACACACCAGAGCAGGTATTTGTTGATAATTATATTTTTCCTATGCATTAAATGCCATCATTAGGATACTATATCATGAGGAAGTTATGCAATGCCACATAATAATAATAATAATAATAATAAATAATTTTCAAAGCCGCTATGTAGACTGCTAGAAAAGTATGCACTTGGTACTGTACCTCTCATTGGAAGATCTTAATTTTCTTTCATTCTAAACATACACTCGGGATGATTACAACACCAGATGATCTACATCAGGGAAATACATTATTTTTGAAGCTAGTAACACTATGGAGTGTATTCAATAATTGTCGGAAGTTGCCGTCTTGTCGGAAAGACGTCAGCTTCCGACAGGTTTAGGTCGGAAGGGGTTTCCGACCTATTCAATAAGGGGCTTTTTTTCCGACAAGTTGGGAATTCAGACTTGTCGTAAAGCTGTCAGCTTCAGCTGCCAATACGCGTGTATTGTTGGAAGCGTGGCCACACCTGACACGTTTAAGCCCCGTTTCCGACAATCTCATTCCAACTTTAAAAAAGTCGGATTGCCATTGTCTGGACCGGGCCAAACCTGTCGGGTTTGGCAAAGTCATTCGTCAGGAAACGCTGGCTCTGTGAGGAAACAGTTCCCCAGGAAAGATGACGGGGCGGAGTCCGGCTGAGAGCTCCTAGCAGCAGGGCAGTTAGAGGGCCTGCACACTCCCCCTCACTCAGTTGCTAGGGTGCCTGGGCTTTCCTCATCAACTTCCGCATGAAGCTGTCCACTTTCTCTGTGGGGGAGACGGCCGACATGGCAGGGCGCCCGCTCCCTGCTCGCAGTGATCCGAGTGTGCGGGCCCTCTAGCTGCCCGGCTACTGGGAGCTCTCAGCCGGACTCTGCCCCGTCATCTTTCCTGGGGAACTTTTACCTCACAGCGCCGGCTCTATGGACAGTACGCTCGGCGCTGGGGCTGCGGGTGACTGCTGCGGGGAACTGGGGAGACCTAGGTGCCTGCCGCTGCCCGCACCGGAGGGAGACTGAGGGGAAACCGGGTTCCGCTGTCCGGCGCAGCTCTGCCAGGTAAGAGCTGCACCTGTACTGCCCAGGCTCTGGCGGCTGCAGCTGTGAGTAACAGATGAGCACATCTGGGAGACATATTGTCGTGAATAGGGCTTTGTCAGATCCTTTCCGACAAAGTTTGTAGGAAAGGATCTGACTTCAATTGAATATACTCCTATGGGGATAATATTCTGAGACCTCAGTTTCCACTTTTTTTGTATGTTTCAAGCCAAGCATTCATTCAATAAAATGTATGATAAAAAAAAATATCAAAATATTAGTTGAGGACTTTTGACATGTCATTTGACTGTATTAATATTTACAATTTAAAAAAAATTGATAAATACCTCCCTTAGAATTATTTAAGTACTGTACTTAAAAAATACGTAATTAAAAGAGGAATATAAATGTGAGAAATGAATTAAAAAGGAGTAAATTTACAAAGCGGCGGTTTTGGTCAGTTTTACAAACCAACAATTTTACTAATGTCAAAACTGATGGAAAAATTACCAAAAACCCAACTTTAGAACCCTTTAGAACATCAGACCAACAATTGATTTTTTTTTTTTTTACAGAAAGAATAGGATCTGCAGATTTACTAAAGGTTGGCTTTAAATCTGACCAAAAAACATTCTCAAAATGATCAGAAATCCATCCAAACATTAGATATCCATGTGGCAGGCGAGTTTTGGAGAAATACTGTGCAGATCACTATGATCTGTGTAAGCTTATTAGTTTAAACTTTAAAGCAGTAAAAGTGTTAAAAATTGAGTGGGGACCCCTCCCAAAACCATAACCAGCCCTGGACCTCTTAGCCTGGGCTGGTATGGTAAAAAAAAGCTGTGAAAAAAACTGTGTGGAGTGCCTCTATTGTCCTCTAACTAGTACTGGGCTGAACCATCCAGGGGGTATTGCTATAGCAGGCAGACACACAGCGTGGGATTTCCGTGCCATAAAATTAACCAGCCCCAAACTGGTCAGCCTACTCTTGGAATTCCCCAGAAGGTGGAGAACCCACCAAAAAAAGTGGTCTGCCCTCCTGAGAAACCCCCAGGCCTGGGCTGGAAGCTTGGATCTATTAACTGCACCTCTGGTGGCAGTGGGTGCCAGGTTAATGGTTAAAGAATAAATCATAATATTGTTCTTTGCAGGCAGACTACTGGTGCAACAAGTGCCAGCATGCCTGGACATTAAGGGCGTCACTGGAACCCGTAGTATGCCTGTAAAGAAAATATTAAAATAGAGACAGGACCTGGATACCGAAGAGGGTAATCCTTTCTAAAAAAAAAAAAATAACAAAAATTCATACACACAAAACCCTTGGATGTGTTAATTTTTGGGCTATTCAGTAGTCCAATTGTCTTTTAAAAAACAAACAAAATGCAAACCTGCAAGGACAGCACTGTACTCTTGTATCCAATCACTACCATTGAAATGAATGGCAATGCATTGATTGGCTGAGATCGTGGGAACTGGCATATTTTACACTCCTAAACAATCACGCTGTCCATAGGCAACTTTCGGCTCTGATTTAGAACCAAAACCGACGGTCAGTAAACTTACAAATTTACAACAAAGTTTCTGAAACTGAGTGGTGAATGAGTATAAATTTTAATATCAATATATATGGCAAATGATATGTTTTTAACTTTAATTGCTTTTTTGAGCAAACTTATATATTTTTTTTTTTTTCTTGCAGGTTCCTTTCAATGGTAAACGTCTACATCACACGTGTCCCTGTATCCCCAGTCTTGTGTGCTCAAAATTTCTCAATGGCAAATATCGATGTTCAATTGATTTCAAGAACATTAATTTTCAATGAAATACTTTGTTCCCTAGTGCTTCTGGTTTATATTGTATGATGACTTATCCTTTCAAATGCTATTGCATACCAATGTTAAAGGACAGCTTTCAATATTGTCTTTTATGGTCTTGTAATATATATTTTTAAAGCTCTGACTAATAATAAAGTCTTAAGTTTACTATCACTATTTGTTGTAGTTTATGAAGTGGAAAGAACTATTCTGCAATAAAACCTTAGTGAACAACAGTAGTTTTCATTTAAAGTATTTATATTGCATGCACTATTAATACCTGTATATAAATTATATGTAAAATGAAGTATCTCAAATAACATACCTCCCAACATCAGGAGATGGCAATGCGGGACTCCCTTGTGCAGCAAAGCCAAAAAGAGGGTGTTGTCTATATTGCAACAATCGTGAGTTGCTGGCAGAGCTGGCCCTAACCAATATGATGCCCTAGGCAACATTTTGGCTGGTGCCCCCTAGCACCACCGCTGGTTCTGCCTCTGACCTTGCACCTCTTTCCCAGCACCATCACCCCTCACCCATAGCAGTCCTTGTACCCCCTATATTTTAAATAAGAACATTTTGCACATTTGACGCACAGGCCAAAAAGGGGCATCTTCTTGCTGTGAAGGGGCATGGCCACACAATAGTAACCCCAATTCCAATTACGCCACACAGTACTGCAACTTTATTCACATTTTATTTTGCGATAGTGTCCATAATTCATATTACATCCCACAGTAGTATCACTTTACCTTATAAACGTTACTCCTCACAGTAGAGCCCCTTTTTCACATTACATCACACTGAATTGCTCCTTATTCACATTACACCACACCTTATTGCTCTTTATTCACATTAGACGACACAGTAGTGCCCTTTCTATATGCAACGCCACATAGTAGAGCACCTTATACACATAATGCCACACATTAGTAATGCATTTATACACAATTCCACACAGTAATGCCCCTTACACATATGAGACACATTAATGTCCTTATAAACATAATGCACCTTACACATTATGACAACCTTTATTAATACCCTTTTACACATAATGTCCCTTACACATATGCCGCACATTATTAATGCCCCTTACACAGCGGCTTTGAAAGGTGGCACAAAGTAAATTACCCCTATATGAGTTGAATGGTTTATTTTATACATCATCAGAGCCATTAATCTACCATACAGCACTTATTTAGTCTTCCAGCAGTTTTATATGCACATTCTAGTATACTACTCAGACCGGCGATTGTGTCGGCATGGGTTTATAGCGCTGTGGCAGCGTGGACAGGTACCTTATCAGCAGAGATTGAGACCCTAGTATGCATATAGATATATATATATATATATATATATATATATATATGTATATATAACCAACAGCAGGTGCGGCACTCCGTGCGACGGTATCAACAGGACACTTACTTCAAAAGTGGTGACAACGTTTCAATGCGGTTTATTTGTGCATTTTCATCAGGTCAGATAACAAACAGGAAAAAAGTGCTTACCTATATACCGTGTGTGCCAAACGCCATGACCGCACTTCCGGATCCCAGACACGCGTCTGGTCCGTCGGCGCCCACCAGTGACGTCACTACCCGCTGCCGGTAGTCATAGAAACATCAACAAAACAATCATAGTAATATCAATATGATGCATGCACTCACAATCAAATTGCTACAGATACGAATACATAGGTATAATCAATCAAGGTCTGCATCAGTACATCAGTAAGACATGAAAAAACATGAAAGAAATAAACAAAAAATATAAAACATCAGCACACTAGGTGAAAGGACACTACTATTATAGGAGTGCGTTTAGACCAAGGTGCTCATTCAGACCTCTGGGGTGTAGTGTCCCCAGGCGGTGGATCCATCTTGTTTCAAGCTGAAGCAATTTCATACCCCTATCACCACCACGAGTCAGGGGGGGAACATGATCAACCATGCGGTAGCGTAACGATACCAATGGATGTCGGGCTACGGAAAAGTGCCGGGCAACTGGTTGATCGCTAGAGCCTTTAATGATGGCTGCTTTAATGGCCGAACGATGAGCTGCCATCCTTTCTTTGAACATTCTAACAGTTTTGCCTATGTAAGACATACCACAAGGGCACAATAACTGATAGATTACAAACTTAGATGAACATGTCAAGGTATAATTGATGGTCATGATTTTGCCAGTTAGTGGATGAGGGAAATTTTTACCACTTATCATGAATTGACATGTAACACACGTGCATCTAATGCACCCCTTAGAATTGGCCTGCATAGAGACAATAGGGTTAGGGGAGATGTCAGCTTTGACAAGCATGTCCCTAATATTCCGTCGTCTAGTATAACAAGGCATAAGTCTAGTCAGTCCTAAATTCAATTCTTTATCAGACTGAACAATGTGCCAAAGTTTCTTGGAGATTTGATTAATGCCACTGCTAGCAGGGCTAAATTGGCCCACCCAAGGCAAGATATTAGTAGCTCCAGTATCTTGAGGTTTTACCTGTAATAGGCGTGACCTATCAGCAGCCAGTGCTTTGGCTTTGGCCTGATCAAGTAACAATCTTGGGTATCCCCTAGCCAAAAATTTGTTAATCATGCTGTTCATTTGAATCTCAGCTAATACAGGGTCAGAAGTAATGCGTCGGACTCTAAGTAACTGGGAAAACGGCAAACCTTGCTCAAGCGGTTTGGGGTGGAAGCTAGAGTAGTGCAATAAATTATTCCTATCAGTCGGTTTAGTAAATACTGAAGTGTGAATTTGGCCATCCCTGATGGAGATCTCCACATCCAAATAGTTAACGGAGTCAGTACTCAAGTTGTATGTAAATTTAACTGGGTGATTGCGGCTATTGTGTGTCTCTAACACTTGGACCAATCTGGACTGCGGGCCCTTCCATAAAATTAGTAAATCGTCAATGTAGCGACAGTACATGACAATATCAGATGTTACTGCAGGATCCTCAAAAAATATCTCCTGTTCTACTTTAAACATATAAATATTGGAGTACGATGGGGCCACTGGGGACCCCATCGCACACCCCGTCTGTTGTAGATAGATCTTGCGATCAAACATAAAAAAATTCCTGGTCAAGGTCAATTGAAGAAGATCAAGACATAATTGTAGGTCTGGTCCTTTAAATTCAGGGTGCCCATGTAGAAATTCACGGGCTGACTCAATACCTGCCTCATGGGGGATTATGGTATATAAACTCTGTACGTCAATGCTACATAGGACAATTTCATGGTCAAATTTATTTACCATCTGTAGTTTACGGAGCAGACTACTAGTATCAAGAAGGTACCGCGGGTGTGACTGTATACATGGTTGAAAGATGGCATCTAAAAATAAAGCTACAGGCTGAAACAAAGATTTGTTGGCCGATATAATCGGCCTACCCGGGAGTTTAACCAAACTTTTGTGAATCTTGGGGGTAGTGTACAACAGTGGTATGACAGGATGTTGAGGTAGTAAAGCATTGCTAAGTTCTGCTGAAATAATGCCTTAATCAACTGCCCCCTTCAGCTTATTGGATAATTCTTTAGAAAATGCAATCGTAGGATCATCAACTAACAACCTGTAAACAGAAACATCATTAAGTTGCGTTACAATTTCTGCTCTTTAATCGTTTAAGTCCTGCAGCACTATTGCTCCTCCTTTATCAGCAGGCCTGCAAATAAGGTTAGGGCAAGAAGATAATCGCTCAAGAGCCAGTCTCTCACTTTTGGTCAAATTATTCCTCAGTTGAGGTAATGAGGTAATATGTTGGTCAGTCTCAAGTTCTAGAAGTCGCATGAAGGTGCGGACCGATGCATTATGAGTCTGTGGTTCAAAAGTAGACTTTGGCAAAATTTTCCGTAATTTATCTGGTATTTCACTCTTAGTAGTTGCCATAGTTGGACTCTTTGCAAAGTGCTCCTTCAGTTTTAGCTGGCGATGTAATCGGTATTTATCCACCTTCCATTGTAGGGGATCTTGTTTACAAACTGGTATAAAAGATAGCCCTTTAGCGAATACTGACTTCTCAGTGTCGCTAAGCTCATAGCTAGAAAGGTTGATGACTACATTTTCTGCTGTCGTGGATTCTTGGGCGGACGCCCTACCCTTCCCCTTCCTCTGCCATTGGTGCCCTCGTCTGGTGTATCGGCGTTGTCTTTTGCGCCAGGGATCTTGGCCCTGGTAGCTACCCCTAAAGGGTGATCACCACGGGCTGATTGTGATGCAGATTCAGAGTCACTGGTAGTGGAAGTGTGTTCATTAGAGGATTCCAAGTTCCGGGTCCGGTGGATTTTCCATCTGAAAAATGGTCGCTTATGTTCACGTCTGGGGGCCCCGTCTGTCCACCTGTAGACGTTATGTTGTTCATAGTCAGTGTCTACTTTAGAGCGCTTATTAGCTTTAAATTTAATTAGATCACGTTTATGTAGCTGCAGTTGGTCGTTTAATTTGGTTAACCAGTCAGTGGTCGTGTCAGCTTGTAGAGTGGCTTTATGCTGTAATTCAAATTCAGCTGCTTTGGCTTTGTAAGTATTCATCTCTTTAGTGGACTGTTCTATTATGAGCAGCATCAGATCCAGCGAGCAGCGGTTTAAAATACCAACCCACTTACGGCAGAAGTTAGGATCATTGCGTCCAATGGTTGGGGAATTGCGTACTCTCAAACCACGGGGAATTTTTTTTGCTCTATAATAATCAGATAGAGACAAACAGTGATAGAAGTAGTCTATTTCTTTACGCTTGATCTTTAATAGTGTATGATAGATGTCTTCAGGTGAGAGTGCCTCCTGTTGATCACTAAGTAGTGCTGAATACAGAATGGCATCTGCTTCAGCGTCCGTATATCCATGTAAATACCCAATGGGGTATTGAGCCGGTGGAATCCCTGAAACATGTAGGTCAGCCAAATCTTCAGCCATGTTAAATTTCTGCACCAAATGAGTGACTAGAGTGACCTTACTGATCTACTCAAATCGATGTCACGTCAGAAACCAGCAGCGGGCAGTAAAGTGCAAGTGATAATACAGTCTTAGATATGAGCAGTAAATAATGGTATCTAAAGTGCATACCATAAAGTGCTAGTGCCAAAGTCAATGTGGACTGGTAAAGTGCAGCTGTGCATGAAGCAGACACTGAGAATAATACATAGCAACAATCATAAATGAGGAGCCTTGACAGGTGTTCACTACTCCGTAGTGAGCACAGATATCCAAACAACAAGCAAGTCCGGCTCTCCCAATGATGGGAACAAAAGCGCTGGGTGCCTCCACAGAACTCAAATACAACCAACAGCAGGTGCGGCACTCCGTGCGACGGTATCAACAGGACACTTACTTCAAAAGTGGTGACAACGTTTCAATGCGGTTTATTTGTGCATTTTCATCAGGTCTGATAACAAACAGGAAAAAAGTGCTTACCTATATACCGTGTGTGCCAAACGCCATGACCGCACTTCCGGATCCCAGACACGCGTCTGGTCCGTCGGCGCCCACCAGTGACGTCACTACCCGCTGCCGGTAGTCATAGAAACATCAACAAAACTGGTGGGCGCCGACGGACCAGACGCGTGTCTGGGATCCGGAAGTGCGGTCATGGCGTTTGGCACACACGGTATATAGGTAAGCACTTTTTTCCTGTTTGTTATCTGACCTGATGAAAATGCACAAATAAACCGCATTGAAACGTTGTCACCACTTTTGAAGTAAGTGTCCTGTTGATACCGTCGCACGGAGTGCCGCACCTGCTGTTGGTTGTATTTGAGTTCTGTGGAGGCACCCAGCGCTTTTGTTCCCATCATTGGGAGAGCCGGACTTGCTTGTTGTTTGTATATGTATATATAGAAATATATATATATTAAAGATGCTGTCTTAAGTGATAGGTATGTATATATATATATATATATATATATTAAACATGCCCAAAGAGACATGAATATACTGGGTCCTAGAGTCAAAGCTATGTCGATTTCTGCTTGACGTGTCCTGTAGAATATGCAATGGACAGATGATGCCGACTTAAGAGGCATGTGGAAGGCTGAGGATTGTGTGGAGAAGGGTTCTCGGACCTGGTCTCCACAGCTATAGCTGGTAATTCTGATATTTTGCCTTATATTCCTGCACAGCCTAGGAAAGCACGACATTATCAAATGCAGCCTTTCGAATAAAGAAACAAGAAAGTCCGAGGTGCGTCCTTTCTTGCCAGAGGCGGGGGCAGAGAAAAGAAGCTGCACAACACAGCTAGTTCCCAGGAACAGAAGTCCTCCCCGACCTCTACAAAAATCCACCGCATGTCGCTGGGGCTCCACAGGCGGAGCTAGGCCCGGTGGGGGCACGCCTTCGTAAGTTCAGCCACAAGTGGGTTCGCTCCCTGTTAGATCCCTGGGCAATAGATATTGTGTCTCAGGGATACAAGCTGGACTTTGAGAAGATGCCCCCTCACCGACGGCCCTGCCGGCTTCCCCCCACGAGAGGAAAACAGTGTTAACTGCAATTCATAGATTTTATCTTCAACAGGTGGTGGTCAAGGTTCCCCTCCTTCAACAAGGAGGGGGTTATTATTCGACCATGTTGTAGTCCCGAAACCAGACGGTTCGGTCGGACCCATATTGAATTTAAAATCCCTGAACATATACCTGAAAGGGTTCAAGTTCAAGTTGGAATCGCTAAGAGCGGTGATTGCAAGCCTGAAAGGGGGAGATTTTATGGTGACTCGGGACATAAAGGATGCATTCCTTCATGTCCCCATTTATCCACCTCATCAGGCGTACCTCAGAATTGCGGTACGGGATGGTCATTACCAATTTCAAACGTTGCCGTTTGGTCTCTCCACGGCCTTGAGAATATTCACCACGGTAATGGCGGAAATGATGGTGCTCCTGCGGAAGCAAGGTGTCACTATTATCACGTACTTGGACGATCTCCTCATAAAAGCGAGATCAAGAGAGCAGTTGCTGAACAGTATATCGCTTTATCCGGAAGTGAAACGGCAACACGGCTGGATTCTATATATTCCAAAGTCGCAGTTGGTTCTTACAGCTCATCTGCCTCTCCTAGGCATGATCCTAGACACAGACCAGAAAAAGGTTTATCTCCCGATAGAGAGAGCTCAGGAGCTCGTGACACTGGTCAGGAATCTATTAAAACTAAAACAGGTGTCAGTGCATCACTGCACTCGAGTCCTGGGAAGGAGGGTGGCATCATACGAGGCCATTCCCTTCGGCAGGTTCCATACCTTCCAATAGGACTTACTGGACAAGTGGTCCGGATCACATCTTCGGATGCATCGGTTAATCACCCTATCCCCCAGAGCAAGGGTGTCTCTCCTGTGGTGACTGCAGAGTGCTCACCTTCTCGAAAGTCGCAGATTCTGCATTCAGGACTGGGTCCTGGTGACCACGGATGCAAGCCTCCGAGGGTGGGGGGCAGTCACACAGGGAAGAAATTTCCAAAGGCTGTGGTCAAGGCAGGAGACTTGCCTTCACATCAATATCCTGGAACTAAGGGCCATATACAACGCCCTAAGTCAAGCGGAGACCCTGCTTCGCGACCAACCGGTTCTGATCCAGTCAGACAATATCACCGCAGTGGCTCATGTAAACCGGCAAGGCGGCACAAGGAGCAGGGTGGCGATAGTAGAAGCCACCAGAATTCTTTGCTGGGCGGAGAATCACGTAAGCACACTGTCAGCAGTGTTCATTCCGGGAGTGGACAACTGGGAAGCAGACTTCCTCAGCAGGCACGACCTCCACCCGGGACAGTGGGGACTTCACCAAGAAGTCTTCACGCAGATTGCAAATCGACGGGAACTGCCACAGGTGGGCATGATGGCGTCCCGCCTCGACAAAAAGCTAAAATGGTATTGCGCCAGGTCAAGGGACCCTCAGGCGATAGCTGTGGACGCACTAGTAACACCGTGGGTGTTCCAGTCGGTCTATGTGTTTCCTCCTCTTCCTCTCATACCAAAGGTGCTGAGAATTGTAAGAAAAAGAGGAGTGAGAACAATACTCATTGTTCCGGATTGGCCATGAAGGACTTGGTACCCGGAACTGCAAGAAATGCTCACAGAGGACCCATGGCCTCTGCCTCTCAGACAGGACCTGTTGCAACAAGGGCCCGGTCTATTCCAAGACTTACCGCGGCTGCGTTTGACCTCATGTCGGTTGAACACTGGATCCTAGCGGAAAAAGGCATTCCGGATGAAGTTATTCCTACGCTGATAAAGGCTAGGAAGGACGTGACAGCACAACATTATCACCGTATATGGCGAAAATATGTGCTTGGTGTGAGGCCAGGAAGGCCCTACAGAAGAATTCCAGCTGGGTCGATTCCTGCACTTCCTACAGTCAGGAGTGACTATGGGCCTAAAATTAGGGTCCATACAGGTCCAGATTTCGGCCCTATCCATTTTCTTTCAAAGAGAACTGGCTTCACTGCCTGAGGTTCAGACGTTTGTTAAGGGAGTGCTGCATATTCAGCGCCCTTTTGTGCCACCAGTGGCACTTTGGGATCTTAACGTGGTGTTGGGTTTCCTGAAATCCCACTGGTTTGAGCCAGTTAAGACTGTGGAGCTAAAGTATCTCACGTGGAAAGTGGTCATGCTGTTGGCCTTAGCTTCGGCTAGGCGTGTGTCAGAATTGACGGCTTTGTCATGTAAAAGCCCCTATCTGGTTTTCCAGATGGACAGGGCAGAATTGCGCTCTCGTCCGCAATTTCTGCAAAAGGTGGTGTCATCTTTTCATTTGAACCAACCTATTATGGTGCCTGCGGCTACTTGTGACTTGGAAGATTCCAAGTTGCTTGACGTAGTCCGGGCTTTGAAGAATTATGTAACCAGAACGGCTGGGGTCAGGAAGACTGACTCGCTGTTTATCCTGTATGCATCCAACAAAGTGGGTGCTCCTGCTTCAAAGCAAGCTATTGCTCGCTGGATCTGTAACACGATTCAGCAGGCTCATTCTGCGGCTGGATTGCCGCATCCAAAATCAGTGAAAGCCCATTCCACAAGGAAGGTGGGCTCTTCTTGGGCGGCTGCCCGAGGGGTCTCGGCATTACAGCTTTGCCGAGCTGCTACTTGGTCGGGTTCAAACACATTTGCAAAGTTCTACAAGTTTGATACCCTGGCTGAGGAGGACCTTGTGTTTGCCCATTCGGTGCTGCAGAGTCATCCGCACTCTCCCGCCCGTTTGGGAGCTTTGGTATAATCCCCATGGTCCTTACGGAGTCCCCAGCATCCACTAGGATGTTAGAGAAAATAAGATTTTACTCACCGGTAAATCTATTTCTCGTAGTCCGTAGTGGATGCTGGGCGCCCGTCCCAAGTGCGGACTTCTTCTGCAATACTGGTATATAGTTATTGCTTAACAAAGGGTTATGGTTATGTAGCATCGGTTGAGTGATGCTCAGTTGTTGTTCATACTGTTAACTGGGTAAGTTTATCACAAGTTGTACAGTGTGATTGGTGTGGCTGGTATGAGTCTTACCCTGGATTCCAAAATCCTTTCCTTGTAATGTCAGCTCTTCTGGGCACAGTTTTCTTAACTGAGGTCTGGAGGAGGGGCATAGAGGGAGGAGCCAGTGCACACCAGATAGTACTAAATCTTTCTTTAGAGTGCCCAGTCTCCTGCGGAGCCCGCTATTCCCCATGGTCCTTACGGAGTCCCCAGCATCCACTATGGACTACGAGAAATAGATTTACCGGTGAGTAAAATCTTATTATACACATAATGACACACACAGTGGCCCTTTACACATATGTTGCACATTATTAATGCATTTTTACATGACACACATAATGCTCCTGTCAAAGTCAGAAAAATGTCTTAGTGCACACTGCCATATTTGCACCGCACACTGGTCCGTGCTGCGCATGCGTACGCTCTCCCGTGGAAGCGCATACCCGCAATAGCGTGCACTCGCACGCGCAGTATGCGCATTTACGGTAGAGTTTATGTGATCGTAGCGTGCGACTCATTCGTTACAAAAGTTCACAATTAATGTAGTTTATAGATCATGTTCCCCTCAATAGTTTCTGTAAGTTTGGTTTAGATAGAATGTCCCTGAGCGGAGGAATCCCTCTTTGTATTGCACGAAGGGTCTAACAGGAGTCATACAGCAGTGTTTGATACCCATCGGAAGAGTATTTAATTAGCAATATTCCGGTGTTGGTTTGGAGCGTATTAATCGCTCGTGCGAATAGTTATGGACATAAGAAGTTTATGTCCATTTCTATGATTTGCACATACTCAGGTATGCGGCGGGAAACCCAGTTCCCCACCCACCTGAGCTGTTGGAAATCAGCACAGCCCACCTGTATGAATCAACCTATGACCTTTGGTTACAGTACAGGGCCGAATTCCTGTGTCCAATAAACTGTAGGATTGTAGGGACTAGGAGATTGCATTGTGTGTGGGGCATAAATAGGCAGACCGACCACATCCAGCCCTCACTCTCTCATCAACGGTTATCTGCTGATAATCGGGAGCTGGATATCGAGGCGCAGGCGATCATACCCTTTGTGCGTAAGTTCTCTCCGTAATCATTGTCTTTCTGTGAGCCAATATCTCTCTTTCTCTCTCTATCTCTCCTCTCCTCTTTTTCTCTTAAATACTTCGTAGTATTATTGTATTGTATTGTGTTAGACCAGGATAGCATTGTAGTTTATCCCTTAGTTAGGTGTTTGGTTAGGAAGTCTTTGTTATATTGTAGTGTATCATTTGTACTGTGTTACTCTTTTACAAGTATACTAGATATAATACAGATTATAGGCTTTGGAACCCTAAACCAGTATCAGTGTATTTACTATAGTGTTAAGTGTTCACTTGAGCGTCGGTGACGCTCAAACAGCTTTGTAGATAGTCAGGTTACACAAGGTTGCATTTACACCCTGTACTCACATTAAGGTATTCTGTGTGTTTCATCGGTATAAGGTTTAATATCAAGGTATAGTGTTGTGAGCGTCTGCACCGCTAGTGACCTCCTCGTGGTCTCTAGCGTATGCTACGTTACAGCGAATCTTTCCCCTAGACATAACCAATAACGTGTCCTGTGATCACTGGGCCGTGAGCGAACGTGACGCTTGAGCGTCTCGCCTACGGCTGAGCGATCGTTACGCAAATAGCGTATCATTACGGTATTTCTTAAGTAAGCAGCGTACAGTGTTCTTAGCTTCATAAGGGTTATTTATACGACAAAGGAATTTAGCATTGTCAATTGGAGGCTCGTCCTATACTTCTCATATCTGCACTAGGTAGATCAGCAGACATTATCCCTCCAGCAAAGGGTGGGAGGTTGTCTCACAGTGCTGACGGGATAAGCGTCTGCTTCGCTTGGGTAAAGAGTGCTGAAGGAATCCGGTAACCGGAAGTAAGAACAAAACGCTTGTGTCTTTTTAAAACTGTTTATTTTTCTTTTGTCTTGCGTACGCACGCATATATCTGCATTTCTATTTCATTTTTTCGTATATCACTATTCCTGTTTGCCAAATTTTATAGTTGATAGAAAGGGCTAAAAGGAGATTTGCTGTTATTTAATAGTAGAGGTAATAGTTAAAGTATAGAACAAACACACGGTTTGTCTGAGATACAAGGCAGTCAGTGTGGATTGCGGTAGATGATCAGGGATCATCTACATTGATAAATAAATATATTGTGTTACGGTGGATCCTTTGCATTGCGTACACGTGTCGCTAACAAAGACTAGCGTACGCAATCCAAAAGGTAGACGCACGCAGCGTACATTACGCAACGTAGCGTCTGGTTACGCCCACGTAGCTCAAGTTGTGATAAAGTGGATTTTAGCGCAAAGCGATAATTAGCGCAAAAGCGATAAGTAACGCACAGCGGTAGATAACGCGACGCGGTAAATAACGCAAATCTATTTTTGGAAAATCTGAAATTTAGTTTAACAGATCCTGCTCCTAATTGGTAACACTTTTGGCCTGAAGACAATTTCTGCGCAGAAATAGATATAGAAACAAAAGTGTACATGTGTTGAGTGAGTGTGTTTTGTATACAAAAGTTTATATAACTTTAAGGTGGAACCAAAAGGAAAGTCGGGTACTCGTTAAGGAACATACGTGTAAGTGACATATACGGTGGCCAGGGAGGCATCCCTGGTTAAAATAATATTTGAGCATTAGAGTATAGCGGACCATAAGGTATCAAGACCAGGAGGTCATAAGGTAAACAGACCAGGAGGTCATAAGGAGCAAGACCAGGAGGTCGTAAGGTAAAAGGTCCGCTATAAAAGTCCAGTGGCACAACGCCTGGGGTGTTGGTGCAGAACCCATATAGGCCATACAAGCTCTGGTTGAAGGAATCGCAGCCGAAAACATCGATTCCATTGATCTTTCAGTACATGACAAGTAGTGCTCGTATACTGAACGATTGGACCGCACGTTATTGTGTGCAGTAGTTAGTAACCTGACCTAATACCATTAGAGTAAACTGGTCACAAACGCTATCTGTACATTCTGACGTGATTTGTGTAATTTTTTATTTTTGGAAGGGAAGTTCGCTGGTCACTCAGGAACTATCTAACAACCCCAACTTTACTGGAAAGAGTAAGTGTCCTGCGGGTAACCCTCATATGTTCCAGTAAACTAAAGGTTCACAGGGGCCCTGGGTTGGGTACCACAGCTCTGGTTTACAGTGATTGCGGCACAGGCCAACGTGGGCGAGAAGTAAGTGGGGTACTTGATAAACCACCACCGCCGGCCTGCCCAAGGACATCTTGGTTTGTTTGTAAGGGTTCGCTGAAAACCTTGAGATAAAAGATCCAAGGAGGAATAAGCAACGCCTACAGATTATGGGGGCCATTTGTTCCGGTAGGGGGCGATCAACCCAGGTTCAGGTTGATTCGGAGGACCGACCAGTTGGGTCGGCAAGATACATTATGTGTGAAAAATACGGTAGTCACACAGAAGTTTTTGTGATGAATGGCAAAGAATGACTGTACAAGACAGGGACAAGTTCCCAAGAATAGGTAGCTTCAGTCCAGAGGTGTTACAAAATTTAAGGAGGAGGATAAGTCTCGTTGAACTAACGAAGAGACAAAATAAACATTATGAATATTTACAGTTATGGCAACAGGAAAGTGAATTACAAAGAGAGTCTATTGACTTTTCTGACTCTTATCTTGAGAGGAGAGACATGGCATCGGGAGAGGAGTTGATTGCGGAGAGAAAAGCACAAGGGTGGAACAATAAAAATGCACTTAGTAACTGTATTAAGAATGAAAGTGTTAAATGTAATAATGTTTATGAAAATGAAAGTGTAAAAATTACAAATGTTAACCTGTGCAAGTCGCACCCCATGTTAAACTTCCCTCAGGATTACCAACAAGAAAGTGAGCCCAGAACGATGTCGGCACCTCTTCCAGAAGCCATCCTACAAGACATCCAGGTGGACACGACCAAATTGGTAAAGGCAATAATCAAACCCCCTAACGGAGGGTCAGGTGAGGTCGTGTCCACAGGTACGTACAATGTTTTATATCACGCACAAACAAATGTACCCCATATTGTAAGACCAAAACAAGGTGATGTAATTGAGTTTAGTCCTGTCAGGGTGATCACAGTCCCCAATGGGAAGACTGATGATCAGGGAACCATTCCCGTCAAGGACAGTGCAATGCGCTGTCTCTTGTCCCGGACCGAATTGAGATCAATTGTGTCTGAATTTCCTGATCCTAGGAAAAATCTAGCCAAATGTCAAAGGTTTATAAAAGAACTAGGAAACGCCACAGAACCCACCAACAAAGAGTGGCGGACAGTGCTGAGGGCATGTTTGCCCTCCAGGGTTGACCCTGAAAAGTTCATTGCTGATTGTAAATTAAACACAGAGGTACCTTGTACGGAGGAACACAATCAGGAATGTATTAGGCAGATTAACCGACAGTTAGGAATATATTTCCCAGCTGCTGTCAAGTGGAATGAAATTTTCTCCATAAGACAAAACGAAAGGGAAAATGTTTCTAATTATTTCAATCGAGCACTGCAAATAATGGCTGGAAACACTGGGATCACGGACATCAAGACAAATGCACAACATAGAAGAATAGCGGTTAAGGTATTAATGAATGGTTTAAAAGATGAATTAAAAACAAGGGTACAGACCACCAACCCAAACTGGAGAGATATCTCGGTGACTGCACTAAGAGAGGCCGTCATCAATCAGGATCAGAATATCACCAGATACAGAGGGTCACAAAGAGATAAGTTAATGGCAGCAAAAATACAGGCCCAAACCACAAGACCACCCCAACAAAAGCCCCACACCCCTGCGAGAAATCCAGATATGGTAGTCTGTTACCATTGTCATAGAAAGGGACACATTGCAAGAGATTGTAGATCACGAGAAAGACAACACCATAATCATGGTAACCAAGGAACCAGGGAAGCACAGGGGAAACGATTGATGATGATGAGCATCCGAGCGTTTGAGGAGGCATCAAATCAGCCAAGACCCCATTTCACTGACACTTGGAGGAAGCCCAGGATTTGTTACCATTGTAGGAGAGAAGGGCATTATGCCCACAACTGCAACAGCCCACATAAAGTTAGACCCCCTAGACCAAGAAATGAGCAAAATTACAACACACACCAAATTATAATCAAGAATCACATAGGCAGGAAAGGTGATTGTTAGGAATGGAGGCAAGCCTGAGGTAACGGTTAATGAAGTGGGAGGTCATTCACTGAAGACACGGGAATGACCAGGTTAAACGTTGTAAATGTATTTGTGAAAAATGTTTTTCCCTTTTCTCACTCTCTATCCCCATCTCTGATGATTATTGGTAAGAATTCAAACATTGCATATTCGCCTGGTCCTTGCAGAAGTCTACCAAACCCCAGCATGACCTATCCGCCACAATGTATTCTGGCCAGATACAGACAGTGGAATAATGCAAGTGCTGGTGGGGAGGGACTGCTCAAGGAAACCATTAGACACGTAGATACGACAGCCTAATAAGTCTGACAATGTTTTTCTAATGCTAACAATGTTTTCTTAATGTTGACAATGTTTAAAAATGTTTTGTTTCTCTTCTCTTATTGGTGGTTATTGTCGGGTTATGTAATGTATATATGCACATGAATTGTTCTCTATCTCTTTTGTTTTTTTTATTTTCTCTCTCTTCTCACTCATGTTTCCATGGTTTAAAGATGTTATGTCACCCCTCAGTTGGACCAATGGTAATGCCAGATTTTTGCTCCTTACAGAAAGATCGTCGGTTAGGAAGGAATATTGCATCACCAGAATGATCGTTTTTGAAGACTGAGAGACAACACCTTTGAGAGGACAGCAGAACAAGAAGAACAACAAGACGAGAGAACTTATTATCGTAACGAGTTCTCTCCCCCTCAAAACTGATTTTCTTATACCCCATTTACAAATTTCTTCTTTTCTCCTCCTGTAAGATGGACTTGCCCCAAGAGACTGTGATATGGATTTTTCCCGTTAACCATGATGTTGACCAGAGCAGTCTGTTTCGGTGAGAGTACCAGTGAGGTCGAGAAAGGATCCAGAAAGGTCCTGATGACTGAGACGGAGGTGTAAATTTCCAATAGCAACCCAATCACCAAGCAAAGGCGAGTACCGGGCACGATCTAACAACCATGTTATTTGTAAACAACTGTGAAGGAATGTTAGTTCAAAAAGAAAGCTGTATCTGTAGGCTCTGTAACAAAGTAATGCCAATCCAGTTTTAATATCCATATGGACCGGCATCCATTGAGTGACTATCACTCTCTAGTGGGTAACGTGTTGAACCAAACAGATTGTTGGGTATGCTCTCAAGTACCTCAGGGTCACAGCAAATCAGGGCTAGTACCATTTCCTTTAACGTTAGGGGAGGTACTTGAGCTAAGTGGTGGGAGACCGGTGGACCGGAGGTTTAACATCTCCAGCCCTCCTAGTTTGAAGCTCCACCAATACCATGTGGATAGGTCCCTCATATGTTTTAACATCTCCAATCCCAGAAAACCGGGAAATTGGGAAGTGTCATGGAGCAACCTTACCATGACCTTTTCACACAGAGCAGATAGAATGCCTACAGATACAGAGCTCGTACGCCACATAGCCAGTAGAGGAAAATCATTCCGGTATCGATATACCTTAGGAAATAGGATTACTAAAGTTGGAGAGGTATCACCAGGATACTGTGCACATATCGTACAAACTGATACGTGCATTAGACAGATGGAAGAATTAGGGTCAGGAGATTTCACCTGGAAGGTTTGTAACATGGTCATGTCCTTCTCCGTCCCTTATGTTCTCCCCGATGATGCATATTTCATATGCGGGAGAAAGGCGTACAAGTGGCTTGCCCCAAACTCTGAAGGATTGTGTTATATTGGAAAAGTATTGCCTGAAGTAATGACTGTTACACATGACAAAATGAAGGACATACACCGTGGTGCCCAAACTCCTTATACTCACACTCACTACGAGCACCTTGTTAAAAGACAACTGTCAGAAAGGTTAGAGCATCCGGCCTCTGATCTTATCCATGAATCCACCGGGATTCAGGTTCTGGTAGCGTTAGATTTCACTCGCACCGCTCGAGGTGTGATGAATTATAGATACATTTCCGCACTCGCCAATTTGTTAGATAATATCACTGAAATGTATGATGACACGTTTAGATACACTGGAAGAGAACTTCAAGCTTACAAAACAGAACTAGTTCAGCATAGAATGGTTCTTAATTATCTTACAGCAGTAACAGGCGGATATTGTGTTACATTGGCAACACAGTACGGCATAAAGTGTTGCACGTATATCACAAATAGCACCGAGGATCCGGTAGAGGTCATAGACCAAAAGATGGACGATATTCTGCAATTAAAGTGGGAATTTCGTCGAAAACACAATCTCACCCTTGCTGCTGTAGGTAATGAGCTGACTGGTTGGGTGTCATGGTTGAACCCGCGAAATTGGTTCTCCGGTTTAGGAGACTGGGCTCAAGGAGTCATAATGGATGTTGGAGAGTTTCTCCTATGTATTTTGGGTGTCGTTATATCTATTGGATTGATATTTAGATGCGGGCAGGCTTTGATGAGGTGCAAGCAAAGTACGAAAGTGATGAGCTTAAGGAGTGAGGAAACTGTAATTAACCTGGATTTGATTTATGACCCAATGCTAGAAACCATGACGTAATGATGTAATGAGTATACGGTCCGCCTTTCACCCATTTCTATGTTTTCCTCCGAGGTACAAAGACCCACGTAGACGAAGGATTTGATGAGCCAAGGGGCCGACAACGGAAAGATGGAAAGAAGAAGAGCAGTCGACCTGATATACAAGATTTTGATGGACAATGCCATGGGTACCCCAGTTTCCCTAGGAACTTTAAAATCACGATAGCCCAACATTTTTTTGTAAATCCATGGACGTTGTATGCTTTACTCACGATTTATGAGCAAAAGCACAAAGAAGAAGACTCCAATCAACCGACACCAATCAAGACCTCAATCGACGAACGTACATTACCCTGACATAGAATATCATTGCATTTTTCGTAAGTGTTCTTTATCTTCATCTCTGCAACCCTCAGGCAATAACACACATAGTCGATAGGGAATACAGGCACAGATAGCAGCAACCACATACCCCCCCCCAATTCATGTATCATCAACTAAAATGTGCATCCCCATTTTGCTACAACTACAGCCGAAATGAGCTCGGTAAAGTTTGACAGCCCATCCACAGACCTGTACCACAGGATAAGAAGGAATTCAAATGTATACTTCGCAATACCTCGAAGCTTGATCTACCACACGTACGGCACGATGATACATGACCCTCCAAACATGGACTCCTACACACATGCTCCTACTCTCTCACTAGGTCATACCCTTTTCACACCTACTCCTCTCTTCTTCCTTACCCCACCATGGAAATCAATTAACCCCTGACTTACATTTTTCTCCTTAAATGTTTTGTGGCAGTTATTATTGACTGCCAAAGGGTGGACTGTCAAAGTCAGAAAAATGTCTTAGTGCACACTGCCATATTTGCACCGCACACTGGTCCGTGCTGCGCATGCGTACGCTCTCCCGTGGAAGCGCATACCCGCAATAGCGTGCACTCGCACGCGCAGTATGCGCATTTACGGTAGAGTTTATGTGATCGTAGCGTGCGACTCATTCGTTACAAAAGTTCACAATTAATGTAGTTTATAGATCATGTTCCCCTCAATAGTTTCTGTAAGTTTGGTTTAGATAGAATGTCCCTGAGCGGAGGAATCCCTCTTTGTATTGCACGAAGGGTCTAACAGGAGTCATACAGCAGTGTTTGATACCCATCGGAAGAGTATTTAATTAGCAATATTCCGGTGTTGGTTTGGAGCGTATTAATCGCTCGTGCGAATAGTTATGGACATAAGAAGTTTATGTCCATTTCTATGATTTGCACATACTCAGGTATGCGGCGGGAAACCCAGTTCCCCACCCACCTGAGCTGTTGGAAATCAGCACAGCCCACCTGTATGAATCAACCTATGACCTTTGGTTACAGTACAGGGCCGAATTCCTGTGTCCAATAAACTGTAGGATTGTAGGGACTAGGAGATTGCATTGTGTGTGGGGCATAAATAGGCAGACCGACCACATCCAGCCCTCACTCTCTCATCAACGGTTATCTGCTGATAATCGGGAGCTGGATATCGAGGCGCAGGCGATCATACCCTTTGTGCGTAAGTTCTCTCCGTAATCATTGTCTTTCTGTGAGCCAATATCTCTCTTTCTCTCTCTATCTCTCCTCTCCTCTTTTTCTCTTAAATACTTCGTAGTATTATTGTATTGTATTGTGTTAGACCAGGATAGCATTGTAGTTTATCCCTTAGTTAGGTGTTTGGTTAGGAAGTCTTTGTTATATTGTAGTGTATCATTTGTACTGTGTTACTCTTTTACAAGTATACTAGATATAATACAGATTATAGGCTTTGGAACCCTAAACCAGTATCAGTGTATTTACTATAGTGTTAAGTGTTCACTTGAGCGTCGGTGACGCTCAAACAGCTTTGTAGATAGTCAGGTTACACAAGGTTGCATTTACACCCTGTACTCACATTAAGGTATTCTGTGTGTTTCATCGGTATAAGGTTTAATATCAAGGTATAGTGTTGTGAGCGTCTGCACCGCTAGTGACCTCCTCGTGGTCTCTAGCGTATGCTACGTTACAGCGAATCTTTCCCCTAGACATAACCAATAACGTGTCCTGTGATCACTGGGCCGTGAGCGAACGTGACGCTTGAGCGTCTCGCCTACGGCTGAGCGATCGTTACGCAAATAGCGTATCATTACGGTATTTCTTAAGTAAGCAGCGTACAGTGTTCTTAGCTTCATAAGGGTTATTTATACGACAAAGGAATTTAGCATTGTCACTCCTTACACATATTCCGAACACTACTGCACAATCAACACATGCACACAGCACTCACACTTCCACTAACACTGTGACCTCTGCCTCTGCTTGGATACAGATGTGTTCTCACAAATCTTGCATCAATGCTAACGTCGGGCACCTTTTTTTTAAATGAAAATGCATCTTATTTGCATTGCTATGTGGCTAGGATGCACAAGCAGCTTCTGCAGATTAAACTGATATGCAGCATGCCTATATACTGTGTGAGACTGTGGCTGTATCTGCATATGAAATGCTACATACAGAATATAGGCATGCCGCATATCATTTTAATCAGCAGAAGCTGCTGATGCCCCTAGGCATATCAAATGCCCTAGGCAATTGCCTAGTTTGCCTATGCCTATGGCCGGCTCTGGTTGCTGGCATGCTCCCAGACCTTCTGTCTCCTATGAATAGATGCTGTGTGCAGATAAATAACTTAAGAGATCTGTGGCTTGTATGAAAGCAGGTATATGGGGGGTCATTCCGAGTTGTTCGCTCGGTAAAAATCTTCGCATCGCAGCGATTTTCCGCTTAATGCGCATGCGCAATGTCCGCACTGCGACTGCGCCAAGTAAATTTGCTATGCAGTTAGGATTTTTACTCACGGCTTTTTCATCGTTCTGGCGATCGTAATGTGATTGACAGGAAATGGGTGTTACTGGGCGGAAACAGGCCATTTTATGGGCGTGTGGGAAAAAACGCTACCGTTTCTGAAAAAAACGCAGGAGTGGCCGGAGAAACGGAGGAGTGTCTGGGCGAACGCTGGGTGTGTTTGTGACGTCAAACCAGGAACGACAAGCAGTGAAATGATCGCAGATGCCGAGTAAGTCTGGAGCTACTCAGAAACTGCTACGAGGTGTGTAATCGCAATATTGCGAATACATCGTTCGCAATTTTAAGATGCTAAGATTCACTCCCAGTAGGCGGCGGCTTAGCATGAGCAAATCTGCTAAAATCCGCTTGCGAGCGAACAACTCGGAATGACCCCCATGGTTATTGAAGTCCTTGTCCTGTTAAAGGGGGTAATTCCAAGTTGATCGCAGCAGGATTTTTGTTAGCAATTGGGCAAAACCATGTGCACTGCAGGGGAGGCAGATATAACATGTGCAGAGAGAGTTAGATTTGGGTGGGGTGTGTTCAATCTGCAATCTAATTTGCAGTGTAAAAATAAAGCAGCCAGTATTTACCCTGCACAGAAATAAAATAACCCACCCAAATCTAACTCTTTCTGCACATGTTATATCTGCCTCCCCTGCAGTGCACATGGTTTTGCCCAATTGCTATCAAAAATCCTGCTGCGATCAACTTGGAATTACCCCCAATATACCGAGGGGCATATTTATAATTATCGTATTCAAGACACAATAATTATAATTTACTACTGATACTTATCACACAAATAAAAAATAGGATTTTAATTACCTACCAGTAAATCTTTTCTCGTTGTCCGTAGAGGATGCTGAGGTCCACATTTGTACCATGGGGTATAGACGGGTCCACCAGGAGCCATGGGCACTTTAAGATGGACATACTTCGAGAGAAGGAAATACACAGATAGTGGTGAGATTCACACCAGCTCACACATAACAAGGCAAACCAAGCTAACCAGCTTGAACAAGTCAGCAACAGCTGAACAACAGTACTTAAACAAGTAACAATGCAGCACTTAACCAAGTAACAAGGCCGTACTGAACTTAAGTAACTTATAGCAGGAGAACGAAGCACTGGGTGGGCGCCCAGCATCCTCTACGGTAGGGGTGGGCAACATGCGGCCCGCGGGCCGAATGCGTCCCGCGAACCGATCCTGCCTGGCCCGCTGTCCCCCAGCAGTGCGCAATGACAAGCGGCCCGACTAGCTGAGCCGCTGGTCATTGCGCTACAGCAGCTCAAAGACGCGGCGCTGCTGAGGAAATCCCGGTCACGTCACAGGGGCTGCTGACCGGGATTTCCTTTCCGACGTCAGGCGCTGGGCGGTGCGGGGGCAGAGCCAAAGCAGGGGCAGCAGCAGATGCGGCCAGCGGATCATCTAGGCAGCTGGACGCCCAGCTGTCTCCTGCTCCCTGGCTAACCACCTGGCTCTGCATCATGGAGCATCATGGAGGAACAGCGGCAGCGTCCCCCACACCCTCCCTCCTCCAGGGAGGAGGAAGCAGACCTTGGCCTCCCAGTCACTGTTCCGCATCACACCCAAAATTACTGGCGGTGCGGCTCCATGGACTGCACAGCACTTCTGTCCTGTACCTGGTTACCGCATGTGACGTCCTGCAACTCAGTGGATTGGTGCAGAGAGAGGTGAGCACCCTGGGAGCCCTGTACCCACCTAACCCCCCCCCCCCTCCCCGTGTGTGTGACTCACTGTACCTAATACCTCTGTGTGAGTGACCCCCACTACCACCCTCACCCCTGGTGTGTGTCCCAGTACCCTCCTACCCCTGTGTATGTGTTCCACACCTTGTACCCCCCCCCCCGTGTTTGATACCCAGTACCCCCTGCCTCTATATATATGACACCCTGTACCCCTACCTCAGTGTATATGGCACCCTGTACCCCTACCTTCCTGACGTTTTTGACAGTGAACACCCCCTGACGCTTTGTGACACACCCCTGGGGGTCCGAGTTACGGATTTTCGCAGCGCAGCGATCAAGGCAAAACGGGGCTAAACTGTGCATGCACCGCAATGCGCATTCGCGTCGTATCGTACGGGTACAATGGCCGGCGTGCTTTTGCACAGGATCTAGCGATGCTTTCAGTCGCACTGGCGGACGCAAGAAGATTGACAGGAAGTGGGAGTTTCTGGGTGGCAACAGACCGTTTTCTGCGAGTGTTTGGGAAAACGCAGGCGTGGCCGGGCGTTTGCAGGGCGGGTGTCTGACGTCATTACTGTGTCACTCGTCGCAGCAAACATCGCACAGAATAAGTAACTACAGGGCTGGTCTTGTTCTGCACAAAATGTGTTTGCAGGCGCTCTGCTGCACAGGATGCTATTTTAATACACTCCCCCGTAGGCGGCAACTATGCATTTGCACGGCTGCTAAAACTAGCTAGCGAACGACCAACTCGGAATGAGGGCCCCTGTACCCACCTACACCTGTGTGTGTTTTTGTTATACCTTGTACCTGTGCGTGCTCAGGGAGGGAGGGGATATTTTGTGTGCGGCCCTCGAATATTCGATGGAATGTGTTAAGTGGCCCCCCAGCTGAAATAATTGCCCACCCCTGCTCTACGGACTACGAGAAAAGGATTTACCGGTAGGTAATTAAAATCCTATTTTCTCTTACGTCCTAGAGGATGCTGGGGTCCACATTAGTACTATGGGGATGTACCAAAGCTCCCATTACGGGAGGGAGAGAGCGGAGGATCCTGCAAAACTGAATGACCAATCTGTAGGTCCTCAGAGGCCAAAGTATCGAACTTGTAGAACTTAGCAAACGTGTTCGACCCTGACCAAGTAGCCGCTCGGCAAAGCTGTAAAGCTAAAAAACCCTGGGCAGCCGCCCAGGAAGAACCCACCTTACGAGTAGAGTGGGCCTAAACAGATTTAGGACATGGCAAGTCTGACGTAGAATAAGTATGCTGGATAGTGAACCTGATCCAGCGAGAAATCATCTGCTTAGAAGCAGGACACCCAATCTTATTGGGAGCATATAGGACAAACAGAGAGTCATATTTTCTGTGCCGAGAAGTTCTCTTCACATAAATCTTCAAAGCCCTCACAACATCTAAGGACTTTGAGGTAATTGAGGAATCAGTAGCCACTGGCACCACAATAGGTTGGTTGATATGAAAAGCCGACACAACCTTAGGAAGAAACTGCTGACGCGTATGGATCTCAGCTCTATCTTCATGGAAAATTAATTATGGGCTCTTGTAAGACAAAGCCCCCAGTTCAGACACATGCTTAGCAAATGCCAATGCCAACAGAGTGACCGCCTCCCAAGTGAGAAACTTGACGTCAACCTCTTGTAGAGGCTCGAACCAATCCGATTGCAGGAACTGCAACACCACGTTAAGATCCCAAGGTGCCGTAGGAGGCACAAAGGGAGGCTGGATGTGCAGGACCCCTTTCAAGAAAGTCTGAACCTCAGGGAGGGAAGCCAATTGTTTCTGGAAGTAAATGGACAAGGCCGAAATCTGGACCTTTATGGATCCCAAACGCAGGCCCATAGCCACACCTGCTTGCAGGAAGATGAGAAACCGCCCAAGTTGAAACTCCACCATAGGAAACTTCTTGGATTCACACCAAGACACAAACTATTTCCAAATGCAATGGTAATGTTTAGACGTTACTCCTTTCCTAGCCTGGATCAGGGTAGAAATAACCTTGTTTGGAATGCCTTTCCGAGCTAAGATCAGACGTTCAACCTCCATGCCATCAAACGTAGACGCGGTAAGTCTTGATAAGCGAACTGCCCCTGTTGTAAAAGGTCCTCTTGAAGCAGTAACTCCAGAAGATCCGCGTACCAAGCTCGTCTTGCCAGTCTGGAGCAATGAGAATCGCCTGAACTTTTTATAAGTTTTAGAATCTTTGGGATGAATGGAAGTGGAGGAAACACATACACCGACTGGAAGATCCACGGAGTTACCAGTGCGCCCACCGCCACTGCCTGTGGGTCTCTTGAACTGGAACAGTACCTGCAAAGCTTCTTGTTGAGGCGGGAGGCCATCATGTCTATTTGAGGGATGCCCCAAAGACTTGTCACCTCTGCAAACACCTCGGGGTGGAGTCCCCACTCTCCTGGATGGAGATCGTGCCTGCTGAGGAAGTCCGTTTCCCAGTTGTCCACTCCCGGAATGAAGATTGCTGACAGTGCCATCGCGTGCTTTTCTGCCCAGAGGAGGATCTTTGATACCGCTGCCATTGCAGTTCTGCTCTTCGTTCCGCCTTGTCGGTTTATGTAGGCCACTGTCGTTACATTGTCCGCTACACTGCACCTGAATGGCCTGATCTTGCAGAAGATGTACCGCTTGTAGAAGGCCATTGTATGCGGCCCTTAGTTCCAGAATGTTTATCGGGAGGATGGATTCCAGACTTGACCACCTTCCTTGGAAGTTTTCCCCTTGGTTGACCGTGCCCCAGCCTCTGAGGCTTGCATCCGTAGTTAGAAGGATCCAGCTTTGAATCCCGAACCTGTGGCCCTCGAGAAGGTGAGGCATATGCAGCCACCAGAGGAGTGAAATCCTGGCTTTCGGCGACAGACTAATTCTCTGGTGCATGTGTAGGTGAGATCCCGACCACTTGTCCAAAAGATCCAGTTGGAAGGACCGTGCATGAAATCATCCGTACTGGAGAGCCTCGTAGGAGGCCACCATCTTCCCCAGAAGGCGAATGCACTGATGAATCGATACCCGGGCAGGCTTCAAGACCTCCCGGACCATTTTCTGTATCACCAACGCTTTCCCCACCGGTAGAAATACCCTTTGCACTTCCGTGTCGAGTATCATCTCTAGCAAAGACAATCTCCTTGTTGGCTCCAAATGTGACTTTGGAAGATTCAGGATCCACCCATGATCCCTGAGTAGTCGAGTTGTGAGAACAATGGACTGTAACAATTTCTCCCTGGACGACGCTTTTATCAGCAGATCGTCCAGATATGGAATTATGGCCCTCATTCCGAGTTGATCGGTCGCAAGGCGAATTTAGCAGAGTTACACACGCTAAGCCGCCGCCTACTGGGAGTGAATCTTAGCTTCTTAAAATTGCGACTGATGTATTCGCAATATTGCGATTACTAACTACTTAGCAGTTTCTGAGTAGCTCCAGACTTACTCTGCCTGTGCGATCAGTTCAGTGCTTGTCGTTCCTGGTTGACGTCACAAACACACCCAGCGTTCGCCCAGGCACTCCCACCGTTTCTCCGGCCACTCCTGCGTTTTTTCCGGAAACGGTAGCGTTTTCAGCCACACGCCCCTGAAACGCCGTGTTTCCGCCCAGTAACACCCATTTCCTGTCAATCACATTACGATCGCCGGAGCGAAGAAAAAGCCGTGAGTAAAAATACTTTCTTCATAGTAAAGTTACTTGGCGCAGTCGCAGTGCGAACTTTGCGCATGCGTACTAAGCGGATTTTCACTGCGATGCGATGAAAAAGAACGAGCGAACAACTCGGAATGAGGGCCTATGTTCACTCCCTGCTTGCGGAGGAGTAGCATCAACTCTGCCATTACCTTGGTGAACACCCTCAGTACCGTGGAGAGGCCGAATAGCAGCGCCTGGAACTGATAGTGACAGTCCAACAGAGCAAATCTGAGATACGCCTGGTGTGGCGGCCAAATTGGAATGTGAAGGTACGCATCCTTGATATCCAGTGATACCAGGAATTCCCCCCTCCTCCAGACCAGAGATCACCGCCCTCAGAGATTCCATCTTGAACTTAAATTCCCTCAAATACGGATTTAACGATTTGAGGTTCAATATTGGTCTGACCGAACCGTCCGGTTTCGCTACCACAAATAGGTTGGAGTAAAAACCCTTGTTTACCAGATGAGGTGGAACTGGAATAATGACATTTGCTTTTTCCAATTTTTGAATGGCATCCTGCAGGATAGCCCTTTCTGTCAGCAAAGCTGGCAAGCCCGATTTGAAGAATCTGTGAGGTGGGAGTTCTTGAAACTCCAGTCTGTACCCCTAGGATACAATATCTTGCACCCAGGGGTCCAGGCCTGAGGACACCCAGACCTGACTGAAATTTTGCAGACGAGCTCCCTCCTGTCCGATCTCCAGACTGGGAGGTCCACCGTCATGCTGAGGATTTTGAGGAAACAGAAGCCGGCTTCTGTTCCTGGGAATCTGTCGGTGCAGGTTTTCTGGATTTTCCCCGACCACTTCTGAAAAAGGTGGAAGAGGCTTTGGACTTCTTAACCTTTGCGGTCCGAAAGGACTGCGTCGTAGACGTAGAAAAGGACTTCTTTGCCGTTGGAGTGGCTGAGGGAAGGAAGGTTGACTTACCCGCGGTTGCCGTGAAGAGCCACACATCCAAAGCCTCCCCAAATAGAGCCTGACTGTGAAGGGTAGGTTCTCCACACTTCTTGGATTCCGCATCCGCAGACCATTGGCGCAGCCAGAGTCCCCTGCGTGCCGAGACAGCCATGGAAGATGTCCGTGCATTCAGATTACCAAGGTCCTTTATGGCCTCCACCATGAAACCTGCAGAATCCTGTATGTGACGTAAAAACATTTCAATGTCACTTTTGTCCATTGTATCTAAATCCTCTAGTAACATGCCTGACCACTTTACTATGGGTTAAGAAATCCATGCACAAGCGATAGTGCCACTCCTGACGCAGCGTATGTGGATTTGAGTGTAGTCTCAATCTTGCGGGGACAAGTAAAAACACCTTTTTAGACAATTTAGATACAGAAGCATCTACTATAGGGGGGTTTTCCCAGTTTTTCCTATCCGCTTCAGGGAAAGGAAAGGCAACAAGAACCCTCTTTGGGATCTGGAATTTTTTTCTCCGGGTTTTCCCAGGATTTCTCAAATAATGCGTTTAATTCCTTAGACACGAGGAAGGTAAGGAAGACATTCTTATTGTCAGTAAAATAAGCCTCCTTGACCTGTTCAAGAACTTTGTCAGTAATGTGTAAAACGTCCCGTATAACCTCAATCATGACCTGCACCCCCTTAGCAAGGAAGGCCTTCCCCCTCAGTATATCTACATCACCGTCCCCTGTATCAGAGTCGGTATCCATGTCGACTTGCATTATTTGGGCAAGAGCACGCTTTTGGGGGCATATACCAGGGGATTTAGACAAGGTAGTGGGAGTTGAATACGACAAAACCTCTACAAAACGTGTTTCAGTCTCATAATGAGCTATCCTAGATGAAATCTGGGATATCATCCCTTTAATAGAAGCCACCCACTGGGGTTCGGATTCAGAAGGCTGAGACAGTATATTGCATTCCTGAGTACATGGAATAGACTCCCCTGGAGAAGATACATACTCTGCAGCACAAGACACAGAGTCCCTGGACATTGCAATGTGAGATATATAACATACACACACACACACACACACACACACACACACACACACACAGGAAAATGTCAGACACAGTTTCCCCCAAGTACCTTCAGAGAGACACAAAGTTCAGGAGCCAGAACACACAGCGACCAGTAGGCAGTTATAATAATAAGAGCCTGGCGCTGACTGAGAAACCTTAATAGATTACTCAGTTAATGTTGTAAATAAAACCCTCTCCCCCCTTCTACACCCCCTGGTACCGTACAGGATAGCTGGAGTCTTCTCACACTTTTAAATCTTTATACTGGCCTGAGGTAATAAATGCTGGCAGTATACAGAGTCCCTGAAAGCTAGTGACCAGTTTGTAGGGTATAGCGCTGGCCCAGGGCGCCCCTCACAGCGCCGCACAGTCTGCTTCTGAGCCCTCCGGAGCGCAGCGCTTCTACCCCGATGCCACTATTCTCACCGGCTCCCCGCTTGTTGGGTCACCGGTGTCCTACTCACCACTGCGATCTTCTGGCTCTGCTAGGGGGTGGCGGCATGCTGCGAGAGCGAGCGGTCGCCTCAGGGGCTTGCGATCATCACCCTCAGGAGCTCAGTGTCCTGTCAGCGAAGATAGTGACCATTAACCTCAATGGTTGTACACTACTTCCCCCCTAAGTCCCACGAAGCAGGGAGGCTGTTGCCAGCAGCCTCCCTGTGCCTAACATCTCTTAAAAAAACAAACAAAAAAAGAACAGAAAAGCTTTAGCAGCTCCCCTAGCTGTGACCGGCTCCACCGGCAGCCTCCCTGTAAAAAAACAAACTCTAAAATAAACTTTTCTAAAGAAGCTCTGTAGAGCTCCCCTAGCTGTGACTATCTCCGCCGGGCACATTTTCTAAACTGAGTCTGGTAGGATGGGCAGAGAGGGAGGAACCAGCCCACACTTTTAAACTCTTAAAGTGCCCATGGCTCTTGGAGGACCCATCTATACCCCATGGTACTAATGTGGACCCCAGCATCCTCTAGGACGTAAGAGAAAATAGGATTTTGGTTACCTACCAGTAAATCCTTTTCTCGTAGTTCGCAGAGGATGCTGGGGTCCACATTAGTACCAGAACGGGAGGGAGAGCGCGGAGGCTCCTGCAGAACTGATTGACTGAACTTCAGATCATCAGAGGCCAAAGTATCGAACTTGTAAAACTTTGCAAACGTGTTCAACCCAGACCAAGTTGCAGCTCGGCAAAGTTGCATTGCTGAGACACCCCGGGCAGCCGCCCAGGAAGATCCCACTTTACGAGTAAAGTAGGCCTTAACAGATTTTGGACACAGCAATCCTGCCGTAGAATAAGCACGCTGGATAGTGAACCTAATCCAGCGAGAGATCGTCTGCTTAGAAGCAGGAAACCTAATTTTCTTGGGATCATATAGAACAAACAGAGAGTCCGACTTTCTGTGACGAGAAGTTCTCTTCACATATACACTGCTCAAAAAAATAAAGGGAACACTTAAACAACACAATGTAACTCCAAGTCAATCACACTTCTGTGAAATCAAACTGTCCATTTAGGAAGCAACACTGATTGACAATCAATTTCACATGCTGTTGTGCAAATGGAATAGACAACAGGTGGAAATTATAGGCAATTAGTAAGACACCCCCAATAAAGGAGTTGGTCTGCAGGTGGGGACCACAGACCACTTCTCAGCTCCTATGCTTTCTGGCTGATGTTTTGGTCACTTTTGAAAGCTGGCGGTGCTTTCACTCTAGTGGTAGCATGAGACGGAGTCTACAACCCACACAAGTGGCTCTGGTACTGCAGCTCATCCAGGATGGCACATCAATGCGAGCTGTGGCAAGAAGGTTTGCTGTGTCTGTCAGCGTAGGGTCCAGAGCATGGAGGCGCTACCAGGAGACAGGCCAGTACATCAAGAGACGTGGAGGAGGCCGTAGGAGGGCAACAACCCAGCAGCAGGACTGCTACCTCCGCCTTTGTGCAAGGAGGAACAGGAGGAGCACTGCCAGAGCCCTGCAAAATGACCTCCAGCAAGCCACAAATGTGCATGTGTCTACGCAAACGATCAGAAATAGACTCCATGAGGGTGGTATGAGGGCCCGACGTCCACAGGTGGGGGTTGTGCTTACAGCCCAACACCGTGCAGGACATTTGGCATTTGCCAGAGAACACCAAGATTGGCAAATTCGTCACTGGCGCCCTGTGCTGTTCACAGATGAAAGCAGATTCTCACTGAGCACATGTGACAGACGTGACAGAGTCTGGAGACGCCAAGGAGAACGTTCTGCTGCCTGCAACATCCTCCAGCATGACCGGTTTGGCAGTGGGTCAGTAATGGTGTGGGGTTGCATTTCTTTGGGGGGCCGCACAGCCCTCCATGTGCTCGGCTCGCCAGAGGTAGCCTGACTGCCATTAGGTGCCGAGAGGAGATCCTCAGACCCCTTGCGAGACCATATCCTGGTGCGATTGGCCCTGGGTTCCTCCTAATGCAAGACAATGCTAGACCTCATGTGGCTGGAGTGTGTCAGCAGTTTCTGCAAGACGAAGGCATTGATGCTATGGACTGGCCCGCCCGTTCCAACGACCTGAATCCAATTGAGCACATCTGGGACATCATGTCTCGCTCCATCTACCAACGCCATGTTGCACCACAGACTGTCCAGGAGTTGGCGGATGCTTTAGTCCAGGTCTGGGAGGAGATCCCTCAGGAGACCATCCGCCACCTCATCAGGAACATGCCCAGGCATTGTAGGGAGGTCATACAGGCACGTGGAGGCCACACACACTACTGAGCCTCATTTTGACTTGTTTTAAGGACATTACATCAAAGTTGGATCAGCCTGTAGTGTGTTTTTCCACTTTAATTTTGAGTGTGACTCCAAATCCAGACCTCCATGGGTTAATAAATTTGATTTCCATTGATCATTTTTATGTGATTTTGTTGTCAGCACATTCAACTATGTAAAGAACAAAGTATTTAATAAGAATATTTCATTCATTCAGATCTAGGATGTGTTATTTTAGTGTTCCCTTTTTGAGCAGTGTATATTCAGAGCCCTTACAACATCCAAGGACTTTGATGTGATTGAGGAGTCAGTAGCCACTGGCACCACAATAGGTTGGTTGATATGAAATGAAAACACAATCTTTGGAAGAAACTGCTGACGTGTCCGGAGCTCAGCCCTATCTTCATGGAAGATCAAGTAAGGGCTTTTACATGATAAAGCCCCCAATTCGGACACGCGTCGAGCAGAAGCTAAGGCCAACAACGTGACCGCCTTCCATGTAAGAAATTTGACCTCAACCTCCTGTAGAGGCTCAAACCAATCCGACTTGAGGAACTGCAGCACCACGTTAATGTCCCAAGGCGCCGTAGGCGGTACAAAGGGAGGTTGGATGTGCAGAACTCCCTTCAAAAAAGTTTGAACCTCAGGGAGGGCAGCTAATTGTTTCTGGATGAGAATGGATAGGGCCAAAATCTGGACCTTCACAGATCCCAACCTCAGGCCCATATTCACACCTGCTTGCAGGAAGAGGAGAAAACATCAGAGTTGAAACTCCACAGTAGGAAACTTCTTGGATTCACACCAAGAGAAATATCTCTTCCAAATACGATGGTAATGTTTAGACGTTACCCCTTTCCTAGCCTGTATCAGGCTAGGAATGACCTTCTTCGGAATGCCCTTCCGAGTAAGTATCAGGCGCTCAACTCCCATGCCATCAAACGTAGCCGCAGTAAGTTTTGATAAGCGAACGGCCCTTGATGCAGCAGGTCCTCCCGAAGAGGAAGAGGCCTCGGTTCTTCTTGCAGTAGATTCAGAAGGTCCTCGTACCAAGCCCTTCATGGCCAGTCTGGAGCAATGAGGATCGCTTGAACCCTGTCACAATCCTGACTGTAGGTTTTATATTTGGTGACTTACCCCTGCCATCTGTCCTGGATCCTGTGTCTTTTCACTCACGGAGTTAAACAGCTTGTCAGCACTGAGTTTTCCTGAGTTCTCTGCCTGAGAGGTAATAGTTAATTAGCTCCACCTGTGGTGATCTCCTGTGTGAGGCTGAATTCAGTAATCTGAACTTTAGGTCTAAAAGCCAGCATCCTGTGTTGTGCAGAAGTCCAGGCTTCAGTGTTCTCTCGGCCTGCTAGGCCTCATTCTACATCACAGCCTTGGCTAGAGTAGTCACATGACAGTGACTGTTCACCTGACCCAGAGTTGTTCAATCCTCTGCCAGCCTGAGACTCTCTGCATCACCTAATCCTGCTCACCAATCACCAAGGACCAGGAAGTATAAATCAGGAGGCTGAGTTAGAAACGGGGCCAGTTCCTTGTGTCACACACAGCTATGTGTGAGCATTCTAGCTGAGCTCCCTAAGGTTGTGATCTCCAGAGCTCCCGTATCCCAGTACCTCAGTACCTCCGTGCTTCCAGCACCTCCGTGCCTCAGTACCTCAGTACCTCCGTGCCTCAGCACCTCCGTGCCTCAGCACCTCCGTGCTTCCAGCACCTCCGTGCCTCCGTGCCTCAGTATCTCCGTGCTTTCAGCACCTCCGTGCCTCAGTACCTCCGTGCTTCCAGCACCTCCGTGCCTCAGTACCTCCGTGCTTTCAGCACCTCCGTGCCTCAGTACCTCCGTGCTTCCAGCACCTCCGTGCCTCAGTACCTCCGTGCTTCCAGCACCTCCGTGCCTCAGTACCTCCGTGCTTCCAGCACCTCCGTGCCTCCGTGCCTCTGCACCTCCGTGCCTCAGCACCTCCATGCTTCCAGCACCTCCGTGCCTCAGTACCTCCGTGCTTCCAGCACCTCCGTGCCTCAGTACCTCCGTGCTTCCAGCACCTCCGTGCCTCCGTGCCTCTGCACCTCCGTGCCTCAGCACCTCCGTGCCTCAGTACCTCCGTGCTTCCGGCACCTCCGTGCCTCCGTGCCTCAGCACCTCCGTGCCTCAGCATCTCCGTGCTTCCAGCACCTCCGTGCCTCAGCATCTCCGTGCTTCCAGCACCTCCGTGCCTCAGCATCTCCGTGCTTCCAGCACCTCCGTGCCTCAGCACCCCAGTGTCTCTACGCACCCCAGTGTCTCTACGCACCCCAGTGTCTCCACGCACCTCAGTGTCTCTACGCACCTCAGTGCCTCCAATCACCTCAGTGCCTCCACGCACCTCAGTGCCTCTACGCACCTCAGTGTCTCTACGCACCCCAGTGTCTCTACGCACCTCAGTGTCTCTACGCACCTCAGTGCCTCTACGCACCTCAGTGCCTCTACGCACCTCAGTGCCTCTACACACCTCAGTGTCTCCAAGCACCTCAGTGTCTCCAAGCACCTCAGTGTCTCCAAGCACCTCAGTGTCTCCAAGCACCTCAGTGTCCCCAAGCACCCCGTGCCCTTTAGCACAGTTGTACCTGTTATTCTTCACTGATTCATCAGCGCCTTTCCAGTTCTGTCTTTCAGGAGACCTTCAGCGCCCACACGTGCTTCCTGTCTGCCGACCTCATCCTGCATGAGGAGAACCTGGATTCGGCCATCTCTGCCGCGGTTCCTCTTCCCAGTCACCGGAAGAGACCCCGAGTCCACAACACTTCCAAACCAGGTCAGTGGTGGTATTCGTGTAGTCCTCCAGTCGCCCGCGCAGACTTCGCTAGCACCGGGTTCACAAAAACCTTAGTCATGACAAACCCTTGTTCTCCTTATGAGCTTAAGGATTCTTGGGATGAGTGGGAGTGGTGGAAACACGTACACTGACTGGAACACCCACGGAGACACCAGGGCGTCCACTGCCACTGCTTTTGGGTCTCTCGACCTGGAACAATAACGCCGAAGCTTCTTGTTGAGACGAGAGGCCATCATGTCTATTTGGGGTAATCCCCAAAGGTCTGTTATTTCCTTGAACACCTCCGGATGGAGACCCCGCTCACCTGGATGGAGATCGTGTCTGGTGAGGAAGTCTGCTTCCCAGTTGTCTACTCCCAGAATGAAGATGGCTGACAGCGCCAACGCGTGTTTTTCTGTCCAGAGGAGTATTCTTGTCACCTCTGACATTGCCGCTCTGCTCTTCGTTCCGCCCTGTCGGTTTATGTAAGCCACTGTTGTTACGTTGTCCGACTGCACTTGAATGGCCCGATTTCTTAGAAGAGGTACTGCCTGAAGAAGACCGTTGTAGACAGCTCTTAGTTCCAGGATGTTGATGGGCAGGCCGGCTTCCAGGCTTGACCACCGTCCTTGGAAAGTTACTCCTTGAGTGTGCATGTGGAGATGAGATCCCGACCACTTGTCTAGAAGATCAAGTTGGAAGGTCCGAGCGTGGAACCTCCCGTACTGGAGAGCCACGTAAGAGGCCACCATCTTTCCCAACAGGCGAATGCATTGATGAACCGACACCCAGGCTGGCTTCAGGACATCCAGGACCATAGTTTGTATCACCAACGCCTTTTCCTGCGGAAGAAACACCTTCTGTACTTCTGTGTCCAGGATCATTCCCAGAAAGGACAACCTCTGGGTTGGTTCCAAATGTGACTTTGGAAGGTTCAGAATCCAACCATGACTCTTGAAGAGTCGTGTTGTGAGAACAATGGACTGCAGCAGCTTCTCTTTGGACGATGCCTTTATCAGCAGATCGTCCAGATATGGAATGATGTTCACCCCTTGTTTCCGGAGAACCATCATCTCTGTCATCACCTTGGTAAACACCCTTGGTGCTGTGGAGATGCCAAATGGCAGGGCCTGGAACTGGAAATGACAGTCCAGCAATGCGAAACGGAGATAAGCCTGATGCGGCAGCCATATCGGAATGTGGAGGTACGCATCCTTGATATCCAGGGTGTCGAAGTCGAAAATATTATAGCCACATGCATCACGTACAAACACCACATAGATGGCTTCCGTGTGGGTGCTTGTTCCGCCATGCGAGCGCATGCTCGCACGTTACGTATGTTCGCTCACGCAGTCCTGCGTATTAGCGCGTGGTATGAGTAAATACGGTAGCATACACATTCGCATGGAAAAGCCATAAAGACATATTCCATATTTAATCCACATAGTACACGATTTACACATAGCCTACATGCACCACACCAGCGAGTTACATTTACTTTGGAAAGGGAACAATAGAGATATTCAATTTTACAGGATATGAGAGGACAGAATTAGGTTAGGAGGTGGTGTTTGGTATCCAGCTGTACAGTATTTCAAGGGCAATAATCCGATGGCAGTTTGCAGAAAGTAGCACTCTCCTGCGCATAGATATGCGCAGGAATATATTATTAATATCACTGTATGTACTGTACTCTTGATATTCGGAGGGAACCCAGTGGAGCACATCTGCAAGTACACCTGGACCAGGCATCGCCCACCTATTCAAACTGACCTATGACCCCTCATGTACTGTAAATGACCAGCCCTTTAACCTATGGATGAAGATATTACAGTTTCCTTTGTTTCATGCTTTGGACCATTGTATAAAACCAAGCCTCCTGGGTGGCCTCAGCCCTTTCTCTGAAGGTCATCTATTCAGATTGACTGAGGACCGGAACCGGGTTGCGCAGGCGAACAAACGTATGTATCCATTGATTGTAGCCTATTCTGTTATGTGATTGTATTACTGTTGTAACCCCCTTTTAAGTAAATAATTGTTGCTGGGTTGGACCTGCAACATTGCATATACGATTGGTGTTGCATTCCTTTCCTGTTAGGGGTTTTAAAGTGTATTCCGCCGCACGTGTAGCTACTTTGTGCTTACAGCGTGCCTGTGTGCTTATGCAATGTGTACGCATTTCATAGAGGTTTAACTGACACACGATTAGTGGTTGCTGCAGCCTGAACATGTGTGTATTTAAGGTATTGCTCTTTTCCTGAAAGTTAATCAGACTTAACAAGGGATACCAGGAATTCCCCCTCTTTCAGATCTGATATCACCGCCCTGAGAGACTCCATCTTGAACTTGAACTCCTTTAGAAAGGGGTTCAATGATTTTAGGTTCAGAATGGGCCTGACCGAACCATCCGGTTTCGGTACCACGAAAGGTTTGAATAGTAACCTGTGGCCTGCTCAGGAGGAGGAACTGGCACAATGACCTGTGCCTCCACCAGCTTTTGGACAGCTTCTTGTAGTACAGAGCTCTCTGCCAACAGAGCTGGTAAGCCTGATTTGAAAAAACGATGAGGAGGGAGACTTTGAAATTCCAGCCTGTATCCCTGGGATACAGTATCTATCACCCAGGTATGCACGCCGGACGATACCCAGACGTGACTGAAGTGTCTGAGTCTCGCTCCCACTGGCCCCACCTCCAGGCCGTGCGGTCCACCGTCATGCGGAGGACTGTGGCGTACCTGAAGCAGGCTTTTGTTCCTGGGAACCTGCAGCGGCAGGTTTCTTGGACTTAACTCGACCTCCCCTAAAGAAGGTATTGGACGTTCTGGCCTTTCTAGGCTTGTTAGGCCGAAAGGACTGTGTTGCAGATGAAGAGAAGGATTTCTTCGGAGCAGGTGCTGCTGAGGGAAGAAACGGAGACTTAACCGCTGTAGCCGTGGATATCCACGCGTCTAGAGCTTCCCCAAAGAGAGCCTGACCTGTATAGGATAGGGACTCCACACTTTTTCTGGATTCCGCGTCGGCCGACCACTAGCGGAGCCACAGTCCCCGACGAGCTGAAACAGACATGGAAGATATTCCCGCAGCCATGGAACCCAGGTCTTTCATGGATTCTACCATAAAACCTGCTGAATCATGTATGTTGCGTAAAAATAATGCAACATCATCCTTATCCATCGTATCCAAATCCTCAAGTAAGGTAGCCGACCACTTTACTATAGCCTTTGCAATCCATGCACTAGCAATAGTGGGACATAAAATGGCCCCTGAAGCAGTGTACATTGATTTAAGTGTGTTATCAATTTTTCTATTAGCCAGCTCCTTTAAGGCGGTAGATCCTGGAACAGGCAAAACCACGTTCTTTGAGAGTCTGGACACAGATGCGTCAACAATCGGCGGGTTTTCCCATTTTTTTCCTATCCTCCTCAGGGAAAGGAAACGCCACCTGTACCCTTTTAGGGATCTGGATTTTTTTCTCAGGGTTTTCCCATGCTTTCTCAAATATAGCATTCAATTCCTTTGACGCAGGAAAGGTTAGCGAGGCCTTTACTTTCAGTGAAAAAGGTCTCCTCAACCTTGTCAGGTGTGGTATGATTAATATTCAACACATCCCTGATAGCCTCTATCATCAATTGCATCCCTTTTGCAAGAGATGCAGACCCCCACGACACATCCCCATCACCGTCTGTGGTGTCATATAATCGGTATCCGTGTCGTCCTGTGTGACATGCACAAGCGCACGCTTATGGGGATATATAGCGGAGCGTCCCGAGGTACCAGAAACCGGCCATACTGCCATAGAGTTCTGTAATACCTGGGTTGCAGATTCATTACTTGCAACCCTGTCAGAAATATGAGAAATCCAAGATTTGATAGAGGAAAACTACTCATGCTCCCTTGCTGGTATCTGTGCTAAACCAGTGCTATCCTGATTACATGGAATGGGATCATCCTGGGAGGACAAATCCTCTGCAGCCTATGACACAGTGTCCCTGGACATAGCTAAAGGAGACCACCAAACACTACACACACACACACACACACACACACACACACACACACACACGGGAGGGCAGACAGAGTTTCCCCCCGCCCCCCCCCCCAAGAATGGCAAGAGAGACACAGAGATTGGAGCCAAGCCACACAGCGCTTTTACTAAAGGGAGACCGCTTATCAGCGCTCACTGTGCACCTTAATAGAATACACAGTCGTATTACAGCCTTCCCCCTTTCTACAACCCCCTGGTACCGTTTACAGATAGCTGGAGTTGCTGTGGAGGGACCTGATTCTCCTCAGCACTGTGCAGGCAGGAAAATGGCGCTGGAACGCTGCTGGGTCCACTCTGAGGAGAAGCTCTGCCCCCTTAATGGAGCTGTCTTCCCGCTCTTCATGGATTATACTAGCCTGAGGAATTAATGCTGGCTGAGATCCGAGGACCCCGACAGGCTTCTGGACCAGAGTAGGGGGTAAGCGCTGGCCCAGGGCGCCCCTCACAGCGCCGCACCATGTACCGTTGAGCCTTCCCAGGAGCGCAGTTAATACTGCTCTCCCTCCCCGCTGCCGCCATCTTCACACCGCCCCCCACTTGCTAGGGGGGTCGGTGTCTCACTCGCCACCGATTCTTCAGCTCTGCAAGGGGGTGGCGGCATGCTGCTGGGGCGAGCGGTCCCCTGTGGCGGAGAATGATCAGACCCCTCTGGAGCTCAGTGTCCAGTCAGCGGAGACCCTCGCTGCAGGGAGGCTGTTGCCAGCAGCCTTCCTGTAAAATAATAAACTCTAAAAAAATTATTTTAACTAGGAAAACTCAGGAGAGCTTCCCTAGCTGTGACCGGCTCCTCCGGGCACATTTTCTAAACTGAGTCTGGTAGGAGGGGCATAGAGGGAGGAGCCAGCCCACACTCTCAAACTCTTAAAGTGACAATTGCTCCTGGTGGACCCGTCTATACCCCCATGGTACTAATGTGGTCCCTAGCATCCTCTAGGACGTAAGAGAAATTATGGTTTGCTCGAATGTGTCAATAAACATGTGCAGGGACCGGGGGCACTGAGTGGAGCTTGGACCTGTAATGTGAAATAAATGAAGTGACTGGTAATGTGATAGGTTCAGTATGAATTATCGACGACCGGGATGCCAGCCGTCAGTACACCGACAGAGACATCGCGGCCACTAGTATGCCGGCAGTGGGGCGAGCGCGAGAAAGCCCCTTGCTCGTGGCTTGCTGCACTTGCCACAGGTTATATTCTGCCTCTATGGGTGTCGTGGACATACACAGAGGAAGAATAGCCTGTGGCACCAGTATTCCGGCGTCGGGATTTCCCCGTTAGTCGCCTGCATTGCAACCACCGGGATCCCGACTAGAGGTATTTTAATCGCTTCCCAATGTGATTAATTCACTTCTTTTTTTTGAGACCTGGCACATCGATTCACATGTACAGTTCCCTCTGCCGGTAAATGATGTGGAAAGTAGACCATAGGCTACAATGGCTAATGCAATCTAAAGATAGTGCTACCTAATGGAGCCATGCTCTGGAATTCGACAATAAAGCAGTCCCTATTAGAAACCGATGTCTGCTGTGGTCCCCCATGCATACAAGAGATATTTCATAACAAAAACAGGTGTTTTGGGGGGATATTCCGCAAAAGGAGAGTTATGGTAGACTCACTGTTAACTCTCTTTCTCATACGTCCTAGAGGATGCTGGGGACTCCAAAAGGACCATGGGGTATAGACAAGATCCGCAGGAGACATGGGCACTTTAAGACTTTAAATGGGCGTGAACTGGCTCCTCCCTCTATGCCCCTCCTCCAGACCTCAGTTAGATTCTGTGCCCAGAGGAGACTGGTTGCACACTAGGGGAGCTCTACAGAGTTTCTCTAGAAAAGACTTTTGCTAGGTTTATTATTTTCAGGGAGCACTGCTGGCAACAGGCTCCATGCTTCGTGGGACTGAGGGGAGAGAAGCAGGCCTACTTCTGTGAGTTCAAAGGCTCTGCTTCTTAGGCTACTGGACACCATTAGCTCCAGAGGGTCTGATCACTTGGTGAGCGTAGCTGTTCTTTCCTGTAGCCGCGCCGCCGTTCCCTCACAGAACCTGAAGAGAGAAGCTGGGTGAGTAAAGAAGCAAAGAAGACTTCAAAGGCGGCAGAAGACTTCAGAACTTCCGGAGGTACCGCGCAGCGGTCGCGCTGCGCGCCATTGCTCCCTTACACAAGCGGCACTACATGGGTGCAGGGCTCAGGGGGGGCGCCCTGGGCAGCAATAAAACCTCATATTTAACCTGGCTATACGTATATACATTGCCTAGGCAATGTATAGGGACCCCCGCCAGTATAAAAAAACACGGGACCGAAGCGCGCCTTATAGGGGGCGGGGCTTCCTCCTCAGCTCAAACCAGCGCCATTTTCTCCACAGCACAGCTGCAGAGACGCTGCTCCTGGCCCTTCACTGCTACCACAAGTAACAGGGTGCACAAAACGAGGGGGGGGGGGGCACGGCAATTTGGTGTTGATTACTATTATATAAAAAGCGCTTACAGGTCTGGGGCATTGGTTAATTCCTTCAGACCGGTGGGGCGCTGGGTGTGAGCTGGCAAACTCCCTTTCTGTCTCTCTGAAGGACCTTACTGTGGGTCTATCCCCTATAGCCCAGTGTGTTTGGGGTTGTCAGTGCGTGTGTGTCGACATGTCTGAAATTGAATGCTTTTCCCAGGAGGAGGCTGGTGAGGGAGCTGAACAGAATGTGGGAGTGACTCCGTCGGCACCGCCAACTGCTGATTGGGTAGATATGTGGAAAGTTTTAAATGCAAGTGTGGCTTTATTGCATAAGAGGTTAGACAATTCTGAGTCTCAGAACCAAGCATGGAGACAATCCATGGGTGATGTTTTATCACAGTCTCAGGCCCCCTCAGGGTCTCAGAAACATCCATTTACCCAGGTAGCAGACACAGATACCGACACGGATTCCGACTCCAGTGTCGACTATAATGATGCCAAATTACATCCTAAAGTGGCTAAGAGTATTCAGTACATGGTTGTGGCTATTAAAGATGTGTTGCATATCACAGAAGACCCCACTGTCCCTGACACAAGGGTCTGTATGTTTAAGGGAAAGAAACCTAAGGTAATGTTTCCTCCCTCTCATGAATTGAACGCTCTTTTTGAAAAGGCTTGGGAGTCTCCTGACAAGAGACTGCAGATTCCCAGGAGAATTGCTATGGCGTATCCTTTCCCCTCGCCGGATAGATTACGGTGGGAATCATCACCTAGAGTGGACAAAGCCCAGGCGCGTTTGTTCAAGAAGGTGGCGCTACCGTCCCCTGACACGGCAGCCCTTAAGGATCCTGCGGATCGTAAACAGGAAACTACCTTAAAATCTATTTATGTTACTACCGGTACACTACTCAGGCCGGCCGTGGCATCGGCATGGGTGAGTAGCGCTATTGAAAAGTGGGCAGATATCTTGTTATCTGACATAGACACCCTGGATACTAGGATAGGGACAGTGTAGTTTTGACCCTGGGTCACATCAGGGACGCAGCGGTTTATCTGAGGGAGGCTGCGAGGGATATTGGCCTGTTGGGATCAAGGGCCAATGCCATGGCAATCTCGGCTAGGAGGGCGTAGTGGACTCATCAATGGAATGGTGATGCTGACTCTAAGAAGGCTATGGAGGCTCTGCCCTACAAAGGTGAAGTTTTGTTTGGTGAGGGCCTCGCGGACCTGGTTTCCACAGCTACCTCGGGTAAGTCTTCCTTTTTGCCTTTTGTCCCTCCACAGCAATAGAAAACACCTCAATACCAGATGCAGTCCTTTCGGTCACATAAGATCAGGAAAGGACGTGGTTCTTCCTTCCTCGTGGCCAGAGGTAAGGGAAGAGGTAAAAGATCCCCGGCTGGGGCAAGCTCCCAGGAACAGAAGTCCTCTCCGGCTTCAACCAAGTCCACCGCATGATGCTGGGGCTCCGCTGCGGGAGTCCGCATCGGTGGGGGCACGTCTTCAACTCTTCAGTCAGGTCTGGGTTCGCTCGGACCTAGATCCTTGGGTGCTGGATATTGTGACCCAAGGATACAAGCTGGAATTCCAAGACGTACCTCCGCACCGATTTTTCAAATCGGCCTTACCAGTTTCTCTTCCAGAGAGAGAAGTAGTATGTGCTGCAATACAAAAGCTGTGTCAACAGCAAGTCATTGTCACGGTACCCCCGTCACAACGGGGTGACAGATTTTATTAAACCCTGTTTGTAGTCCCGAAGCCGGATGGCTCGGTAAGGCCGATTCTGAACTTAAAATCCCTCAAGCTTTATTTAAAAAAAAAAAAAAAAAATTCAAATTGAAGATGGAATCTCTCCGAGCAGTGATCTCCAGTCTGTAAGGGGGGGATTTTATGGTGTCGGTCGACATAAAGGATGCGTACCTACATGTCCCCATATATCGTCCTCATCAGGCGTACCTGAGGTTCGCTGTTCAGGATTGTCACTACCAATTTCAGACGTTGCCGTTTGGGCTTTCCACGGCCCCGAGGATTTTCACCAAGGTAATGGCGGAAATGATGGTGCTCCTGCGCAAGCAAGGGGTCACAATTATCTCGTACTTGGACAATCTCCTGATAAAGGCGAGATCACAGGAGCAGTTACTGAAAAGCGTTGCACTCTCCCTACAGGTGCTGCAACAGCATGGCTGGCTCCTAAATTTACAAAAGTCGCAGTTGATTCCGTCAACTCGGCTATCGTTTTTGGGCATGATTCTGGACACCGACCTGCAGAGGATCTTTCCGTTGGGAAAAGCTCAGGAAATCCAGAACATGGTCAAGGAACTTCTGAAACCGCCAAGAGTGTCGATTCATCACTGCACTGGGATAAATGGTGGCGGCTTACGAGGCCATTCAGTTTGGCAGGTTCCATGCAAGAACGTTTCAGTGGGACCTGCTGGGCAAGTGGTCCGGGTCCCATCTGCAGATGCACCGGAAGATTAACCTGTCCCCCAGGGCCAGGGTTTCTCTCCTGTGGTGGCTCCAAAGTTCTCACCTTCTAGAGGGTCGCAGGTTCGGAATCCAAGATTGGATTCTGGTGACAACGGACGCGAGTCTCCGAGGTTGGGGAGCAGTCACACAGGGACAAAATTTCCAGGGAAAATGGTCAAGCCAGGAAGCTTGTCTGCACATAAACGTGCTGGAGTTAAGGGCCATCTACAACGGCCTGCGGCAGGCGGAACATCTTCTTCGCGACCTGCCCGTCCTGATTCAGTCGGACAACATCACAGCCGTGGCGCACGTAAACCGCCAGGGCGGAACAAAGAGCAGAGCGGCGATGGCGGAGGCCACCAAGATTCTTCGCTGGGCGAAAAAACATGCAAGCGCTCTGTCAGCGGTCTTCATTCCAGGAGTGGACAACTGGGAAGCAGACTTCCCCAGCAGACACAATCTCCATCCAGGAGAGTGGGGTCTTCATCAAGAGGTCTTTGCAGAAGTGACAAGTCGTTGGGGACTTCCTCAAATAGACATGATGGCGTCTCGCCTCGAAAGAAGCTTCGGACATATTGTTCCAGGTCGAGGGACCCTCAAGCAATAGCAGTGGACGCACCGGTGACACCGTGGGTGTTTCAGTCGGTCTATGTGTTCCCTCCGCTTCCACTCATCCCAAAGGTATTAAGGATCATAAGAAGAACAAGGGTTCGGACGATACTCGTTCCAGATTGGCCACGGAGGGCCTGGTATCTGGATCTTTAGGAATTACTCACAGGAGATCCCTGGCCTCTTCCTCTCAGAGAGGATCTGTTACAGCAAAGGCCATGTGTGTTACAGGACTTACCGTGGTTGTGTTTGACAGCATGGTGGTTGAACGCCAAATCCTAGCTAGGAAGGGTATTCCCGGGAAGTCATCCCCACTCCACTCAAAGCTAGAAAGGAGGTAACGGCAAAGCATTATCACCGTATTTGAAGAAAATCTGTGTCTTGGTGTGAATCCAAGAAGGCTCCTACAGAAGAATTTCAGCTGGGGCGTTTTCTCCACTTTTTGCAAGCAGGTGTGGATGCGGGCCTGAAGTTAGGCTCCATTAAAGTGCAGGTGTCGGCCTTATCAATTTTCTTTCAAAGGGAATTAGCCTTACTTCCAGATGTGCAGACTTTCGTGAAAGGCGTGCTACACATCCAACCTCCGTTTGTGCCCCCTGTGGCATCGTGGTACCTTAATGTGGTGTTACAGTTCCTTACTTGGTTTGAACCTTTGGAAAAATCAGATTTTACTTACCGGTAAATCTATTTCTCGTAGTCCGTAGTGGATGCTGGGGACTCCGTAAGGACCATGGGGGGGGGGATAGACGGGCTCCGCAGGAGACATGGGCACTTCAAGAAAGAATTTAGGTTCTGGTGTGCACTGGCTCCTCCCTCTATGCCCCTCCTCCAGACCTCAGTTAGAGAAACTGTGCCCAGAAGAGCTGACAGTACAAGGAAAGGATTTTGGTAATCCAGGGCAAGATTCATACCAGCCACACCAATCACACCGTATAACATGTGTATAACAACCAGTTAACAGTATGACAAATAACAGAGCATCAGGTCCAACCCTGATGCAACCATAACTTAACCCTTATTGAAGCAATAACTATATACAAGTATTGCAGAAGAAGTCCGCACTTGGGACGGGCGCCCAGCATCCACTACGGACTACGAGAAATAGATTTACCGGTAAGTAAAATCTTATTTTCTCTAACGTCCTAGTGGATGCTGGGGACTCCGTAAGGACCATGGGGATTATACCAAAGCTCCCAAACGGGCGGGAGAGTGCGGATGACTCTGCAGCACCGATTGAGCAAACACAAGGTCCTCCTCAGCCAGGGTATCACACTTGTAGAACTTTGCAAAAGTGTTTGAACCTGACCAAGTAGCCGCTCGGCAAAGCTGTAATGCCGAGACCCCTCGGGCAGTCGCCCAAGAAGAGCCCACCTTCCTTGTGGAATGGGCTTTCACTGATTTAGGATGCGGCAGTCCAGCCGCAGAATGTGCCTGCTGAATCGTGCAACAGATCCAGCGAGCAATAGTTTGCTTTGAAGCAGGAGCACCCAGCTTGTTGGGTGCATGCAGGATAAATAGCGAGTCAGTTTTCCTGACTCCAGCCGTCCTGGAAACATAAATTTTCAAAGCCCGGACTACGCCCAGCAACTTGGAATCCTCCAAGTCCCGAGTAGCCGCAGGCACCACAATAGGTTGGTTCAAATGAAACGCTGATACCACCTTTGGGAGAAATTGGGGACGAGTCCTCAATTCCGCCCTGTCCATATGGAAGATCAGATATGGGCTTTTACATGACAAAGCCGCCAATTCTGACACACGCCTAGCCGAAGCTAAGGCCAACAGCATGACCACCTTCCACGTGAGATACTTTAGCTCCACGGTTTTAAGTGGCTCAAACCAGTGTGATTTCAGGAAATCCAACACAACGTTAAGATCCCAAGGTGCCACTGGAGGCACAAAAGGGGGCTGAATATGCAGCACTCCCTTAACAAACGTCTGAACTTCAGGCAGTGAAGCCAGTTCTTTTTGAAAGAAAATAGATAGGGCCGAAATCTGGACCTTTATAGATCCTAATTTTAAGCCCATAGACACTCCTGACTGTAGGAAGTGCAGGAATCGACCCAGCTGGAATTCCTCTGTAGGGGCCTTCCTGGCCTGACACCAAGCAACATATTTTCGCCATATACGGTGATAATGTTTTGCTGTCACGTCTTTCCTAGCCTTTATCAGCGTAGGAATAACTTCATCCGGAATGCCCTTTTCTGCTAGGATCCGGCGTTCAACCGCCATGCCGTCAAACGCAGCCGCGGTAAGTCTTGGAACAGACAGGGCCTCTGTTATAACAGGTCCTGTCTGAGAGGCAGAGGCCATGGGTCCTCTGAGATCATTTCTTGTAGTTCTGGGTACCAAGTTCTTCTTGGCCAATCTGGAACGATGAGTATAGTTCTTATTCCTCTCTTTCTTACTATCCTCAGTACCTTGGGTATGAGAGGAAGAGGAGGGAACACATAAACCGACTGGTACACCCACGGTGTCACTAGTGCGTCCACAGCTATCGCCTGAGGGTCCCTTGACCTGGCGCAATATCTTTTTAGCTTTTTGTTGAGGCGGGACGCCATCATGTCCACATGTGGCAGTTCCCAGCGATTTACAATCTGTGTGAAGACTTCTTGATGAAGTCCCCACTCTCCCGGGTGGAGGTCGTGTCTGCTGAGGAAGTCTGCTTCCCAGTTGTCCACTCCCGGAATGAACACTGCTGACAGTGCTAGCACGTAATTCTCCGCCCAACGAAGAATCCTTGTGGCTTCTGCCATCGCCATCCTGCTTCTTGTGCCGCCCTGGCGGTTTACATGAGCGACCGCCGTGATGTTATCAGTACAGGTTTGTTTTGAAGCAGGGGCTCTGCTTGCCTCAGGGCGTTGTAAATGGCCCTTAGTTCCAGTATATTTATGTGTAGTGAAGTCTCCAGACTTGACCACAGTCCTTGGAAGTTTCTTCCCTGAGTGACTGCCCCCCATCCTCGGAGGCTTGCATCCGTGGTCACCAGGACCCAGTCCTGTATGCCGAATCTGCGGCCCTCGAGAAGATGAGCACTCTTCAGCCACACAGCAGAGACACCCTGGCCCTCGGGGACAGGGTGATCAACCGATGCATCTGAAGATGCGATCCGGACCATTTGTCCAACAGATCCCACTGAAAGATCCTTGCATGGAACCTGCCGAAGGGAATTGCTTCGTAAGAAGCCACCATCTTTCCCAGGACTCGTGTGCAGTGATGCACCGACACCTGTTTTGGTTTCAGGAAGTCCCTGACCAGAGATGACAATTCCTGTTCTGTGTCCAGAATCATGCCCAGGAAAAGCAGACGCGTCGCAGGAATCAGCTGCGACTTTGGGATATTCAGAATCCAGCCGTGCTGTTGCAACACTTCTTGAGAGAGTGCTACGCTGACCAACAACTGCTCTCTGGAACTCGCCTTTATGAGGAGATCGTCCAAGTACGGGATAATTATAACTCCCTTCTTCCGAAGGAGTATCATCATTTCGGCCATTACCTTGGTAAATATTCTCGGTGCCGTGGAGAGACCAAACGGCAACGTCTGGAATTGGTAATGACAGTCCTGTACCACAAACCTGAGGTATTCCTGGTGAGGTGGGTAAATGGGGACATGCAAGTAAGCATCCTTGATGTCCAGCGACACCATAAAATCCCCCTCTTCCAGGCTTGCAATAACCGCCCTGAGCGATTCCATTTTGAACTTGAACTTCTTTATATAAGTGTTCAAGGATTTTAAATTCAGGATGGGTCTCACCGAACCGTCCGGTTTCGGTACCACAAACATTGTGGAATAGTAACCCCTGCCCTGTTGAAGGAGGGGGACCTTGATTATCACCCGCTGGAGGTACAGCTTCTGAATTGCCGCCAGTACTACCTCCCTTTCCCTGGGAGCAGCTGGCAAGGCTGATTTGAGGTAACGGCGAGGGGGAGTCGCCTCGAACTCCAGCTTGTATCCCTGAGATACAATTTGTACAGCCCAGAGATCCACTTGTGAGCGAACCCACTGGTTGCTGAAGTTTTGGAGACGCGCCCCCACCGCACCTGGCTCCGCCTGTGGAGCCCCAACGTCATGCGGTGGACTTAGTGGAAGCAGGGGAGGATTTTTGTTCCTGGGAACTGGCTGCCTGGTGCAGCTTCTTTCCTCTACCATTGCCTCTGGCCAGAAAGGATGCTCCTCTGACCCGCTTGCCTTTCTGAGGCCGAAAGGACTGCATTTGATAATACGGTGCTTTCTTAGGCTGTGAGTGAACCTGAGGTAAAAAAGTCGACTTCCCAGCAGTTGCTGTGGATACGAGGTCCGAGAGACCGTCCCCAAACAATTCCTCACCCTTATAAGGCAAAACCTCCATGTGTTTTTTAGAATCAGCATCACCTGTCCACTGCCGAGTCCATAATACTCTCCTGGCAGAAATGGACATTGCATTAATTCTAGATGCCAGCAGGCAAATGTCCCTCTGTGCATCCCGCATATATAAGACGACGTCTTTTATATGTTCAATGGTTAGCAAAACAGTATCCCTGTCGAGGGAATCAATGTTGTCTGACAGGGTATCAGTCCATGCTGCTGCAGCACTACACATCCAGGCTGAAGCAATAGCAGGTCTCAGTAGAGTATCAGAGTGTGTATACACAGACTTCAGGATAGCTTCCTGCTTTCTATCCGCAGGATCCTTTAGGGCGGCCGTATCCGGAGACGGCAGTGCCACCCTTTTTGATAAGCGTGTTAGCGCCTTGTCCACCCTAGGGGATGTTTCCCAACGTAACCTATCCGTTGGCGGGAAAGGGTACGCCATCAGTAACCTCTTAGAAATCACTAGTTTCTTATCAGGGGAACTCCACGCTTCTTCACACAAATCATTTAATTCATCAGATGGGGGAGAAGTCACTGGCTGCTTTTTCTCCCCAAACATAATACCCCTCTTGGTGGTAACCGGGTTAATGTCAGAAATGTGCAATACATCTTTCATTGCAGTAATCATGCATCGGATGGCTTTTGTAGACTGTACATTTGTCTCATCCTCATCTACACTGGAGTCAGACTCCGTGTCGACATCTGTGTCTACCATCAGAGCTAGCGGGCGTTTATGAGCCCCTGACGGCTTCTGAGTCGCCTGGGCAGGCGCGGGCTGAGACCCCGGCTGTCCCAAGGCTGCGGCGTCATCGAACCTTTTATGTAAGGAGTTGACACTGCCGGTTAAGACCTTCCACATATCCATCCAATCAGGTGTCGGCCCCGTTGGGGGCGACACCATATTTATCTGCCCCTGCTCCGCCTCCACGTAACCCTCCTCATCAAACATGTCGACACAGCCGTACCGACACACTGCACACACACAGGGAATGCTCAGACTGAGGACAGGACCCCACAAAGTCCTTTGGGGAGACAGAGAGAGAGTATGCCAGCACACACCACAGCAGTGGCGCACCCAGGGGGGGTTTCCGAGTACCCAGAAACCCCCCTCCACTAAAAAAAATAAAAATAAAAAAATTTTATATTTTTTTTTAGCTGCATGAGTATTATTAATGACAGTCTATCGTCCTCTGCAGCCTGCTGTCTTCCTGGTGGCACTTGCAAGTGCAATAAAAGTTTACTTTATTTTAATTATAGTACATATATATCCATGTGCCTACATATATACACATGTATATATATACATACATACATACATACATATAAACACACACACACACATATGATATATATATACATGTGTATATATATGTGTACTGTATGTGTGTGTATATATATATATATGTATGCATGTTTAATATGCTATGTATATGTGTATATGGGTTCACTACGATCTCCCGGCGGCCGGCCTCCCGGCGACCAGCATACCGGCGCCGGGAGGCCGGCCGCCGGCTTACCAACAGTGTGGCGAGCGCAAATGAGCTCGCTGCGCTCGCCACGCTACGCGCGCCACACTATTCTATTCTCCCTCCAGGGGGGTCGTGGACCCCCACGAGGGAGAATAAGTGTCGGTATGCCGGCGGTCAGGATCCCGGCGCCGGTATGCTGGTCGCCGGGAGCCCGACCGCCAGCATACTGAAGACCACCCGTGTATATGTATGTGTGTGTGTATGTATATATATATATATATATATGTATGTGTGTGTAGATATATATATATATATATATATATATATATATATATATATATATATATACACACACACACACACACATACACACTAGTTTTACGGACCCAGCATATATTGGGTCACCTCAGTTCCCACCCCTGTGATTGGCTCCGCCCAGTTCTGGAACCCCCCCCCCCATGCAAATCCTGCGTTTGCCACTGCACAGCGCTATATAACACAGGGATTTACACTACTAATAAGTGATTTTCCCAATAGCTGCTTGTCTATCGATTTGCGCCTAAATTTATGTGCCCCCCCTCTCTTTTTAACCCGTCTTGTACCTGGATACTGCAGGGGAGAGCCTGGGGAGCGTGCTTCCAGCGGAGCTGTGAAGGGAAAATGGCGCTGGTGTGCTGAGGAAGAAGGCCCCGCCCCCTCAGCGGCGGGCTTCTGTCCCGCGTTTTCTGTACTTAATGGCGGGGGTTTTTACACATATACAGTTAGCTGACTGTATTATGTGTATTTTTTGCCAAAAGGTAATATAATTGCTGCCCAGGGCGCCCCACCCCAGCGCCCTGCACCCTACAGTGACCGGAGTGTGTGGTGTGCAGTGGGAGCAATGGCGCACAGCTGCAGTGCTGTGCGCTACCTTAATGAAGACAGGAGTCTTCTGCCGCCGATTTCATCGTTCTTCTTCTGTCTTCTGGCTCTGCAAGGGGGGCGGCGGCGCGGCTCCGGGAACGGACGATCGAGGTCAGGCCCTGTGTTCGAACCCTCTGGAGCTAATGGTGTCCAGTAGCCTAAGAAGCACAATCTAGCTGCAAGCAGGTAGGTTTGCTTCTCTCCCCTCAGTCCCACGTAGCAGTGAGTCTGTTGCCAGCAGATCTCACTGAAAATAAAAAACCTAACAAACACTTTCTGTTCTAGCAAGCTCAGGAGAGCCCACTAGGAGCACCCAGCTCTGGCCGGGCACAGATTCTAACTGAGGTCTGGAGGAGGGGCATAGAGGGAGGAGCCAGTGCACACTAGATAGTACCTAATCTTTCTTTTAGAGTGCCCAGTCTCCTGCGGAGCCCGTCTATTCCCCATGGTCCTTACGGAGTTCCCAGCATCCACTAGGACGTCAGAGAAAGGTTGGTTTATATGAAAAGATGAAACCACTTTCGGCAGAAATTGTGGACGTGTCCGCAATTCTGCTCTATCCGCATGGAAAACCAGATAGGGGCTTTTATGTGACAAAGCCGCCAACCCTGACACACGCCTAGCCGAAGCCAAGGCTAATAGCATGACCACCTTCCACGTGAGATATTTCAACTCCACCGTTTTGAGTGGTTCAAACCAGTGTGATTTCAGGAAACTCAACACCACGTTAAGATCCCAAGGTGCCACTGGAGGCACAAAAGGGGGCTGAATATGCAGCACTCCCTTTACAAACGTCTGAACTTCAGGTAGAGAAGCCAACTCTTTTTGAAAGAAAATGGATAGGGCCGAAATCTGGACCTTAATGGAACCCAATTTTAGGCCCAAATTCACTCCGGACTGTAGGAAGTGAAGGAAACGGCCCAGCTGGAATTCCTCCGTAGGAGCATTCCTGGCCTCACACCAAGCAACATATTTTCGCCATATACGGTGATAATGTTGAGCTGTCACGTCCTTACTAGCCTTTCTCAGCGTAGGAATGACCTCATCCGGAATGCCTTTCTCTGCTAGGATCCGGCGTTCAACCGCCATGCCGTCAAACGCAGCCGCGGTAAGTCTTGGAACAGACAGGGCCCCTGTTGCAACAGGTCCTGTCTTAGAGGAAGAGGCCACGGGTCCTCTGTGAGCATTTCTTGCAGATCTGGATACCAAATCCTTCGTGGCCAATCTGGAACAATGAGTATTGTTCTCACTCCTCTTTTTCTTATTATCCTCAGCACCTTGGGTATGAGAGGAAGAGGAGGAAATACATAGACCGACTGGAACACCCACGGTGTCACCAGGGCGTCTACAGCTATCGCCTGAGGGTCTCTTGACCTGGCGCAATACCACTGTAGCTTTTTGTTGAGGCAGGATGCCATCATGTCCACCTGTGGCAGTTCCCACCGACTTGTAATCTGTGCGAAGACTTCCTGATGAAGTCCCCACTCTCCCGGGTGGAGGTCGTGTCTGCTGAGGAAGTCTGCTTCCCAGTTGTCCACTCCCGGGATGAACACTGCTGACAGTGCGCTTACGTGATTCTCCGCCCAGCGATCAATCTTGGTGGCTTCCGCCATCGCCACTCTGCTCCTTGTGCCGCCTTGGCGGTTTACATGAGCCACTGCGGTGATGTTGTCTGACTGAATCAGAACCGGTTGGTCGCAAAGCAGGATCTCCGCTTGACGTAGGGCGTTGTATATGGCCCTTAGCTCCAGGATGTTGATGTGAAGGCAAGTCTCTTGACATGACCACAGACCTTGGAAATTTCTTCCCTGTGTGACTGCACCCCAACCTCGGAGGCTTGCGTCCGTGGTCACCAGGACCCAGTCCTGAATGCCGAATCTGCGGCCCTCGAGAAGGTGAGCGCTTCTGAAATTGGTAATGACAATCCTGTACCACAAATCTGAGGTACGCCTGATGAGGTGGATAAACGGGGACATGAAGGTATGCATCCTTTATGTCCAGAGACACCATAAAATCCCCCCCTTCCAGGCTTGCGATGACCGCTCTCAGTGATTCCATCTTGAACTTGAACCTTTTCAGGTATATGTTCAGGGATTTTAAATTCAATATGGGTCTGACCGAACCGTCCGGTTTCGGGACTACAAACATGGTCAAATAATAACCCCTTCCTTGTTGAAGGAGGGGAACCTTGACCACCACCTGTTGAAGATACAATTTGTGAATTGCAGTTAACACTATTTCCCTCTCGTGGGGGGAAGCTGGCAAGGCCGATTTGAGGTATCGGTGAGGGGGCATCTCCTCGAATTCCAGCTTGTATCCCTGAGACACAATCTCTATTGCCCAGGGATCCAACTGGGAGTGAACCCACTTGTGGCTGAAATTTCGAAGACGTGCCCCCACCGGGCCTAGCTCTGCTTGTGGAGCCCCAGCGTCATGCGGCGGATTTTGTAGAGGCCGGGGAGGACTTCTGTTCCTGTGAACTAGCTGTGTTGTGCAGCTTCTTTCCTCTGCCCCTGCCTCTGGCAAGAAAGGACGCACCTCGGACTTTCTTGTGTTTCTGTGATCGAAAGGACTGCATTTGATAATACGGTGCTCTCTTAGGCTGTGAGGGAATAAAAGGCAAGAAATTTGACTTTCCAGCAGTAGCTGTGGAGACCAGGTCCGAGAGACCCTCCCCAAACAATTCCTCACCCTTGTAAGGTAAAACCTCCATATGCCTTTTTGAGTCGGCATCACCTGTCCATTGCCGAGTCCACAGGACCCTTCTGGCAGAAATTGACATAGCATTTATTCTAGAACCCAGTAGACTAATGTCTCTTTGAGCATCTCTCATATAAAGGACAGCGTCTTTAATATGCCCCAGGGTCAATAAAACAGTATCCCTATCTAGGGTATCCAACTCCTCTGATAAGGTATCAGTCCATGCCGCTACAGCACTACAGACCCAGGCCGATGCGATAGCCGGTCTGAGCAAGGTACCTGAATGTATGTAAATGGACTTCAGGGTACCCTCCTGTTTGCGATCCGCAGCATCCTTGAGGGTAGCCGTATCCTGAGACGGTAGGGCTACCTTTTTGGATAAGCGTATTAAAGCTTTGTCCACCCTAGGGGAGGATTCCCATCGTAACCTGTCCGTTGGCGGGAAAGGATACGCCATAAGAATACGTTTGGAAATCTGCATTTTTTTATCTGGAGATTCCCAAGCTTTTTCACACAACTCATTCAGTTTGTGTGAGGGGGGAAAAGTTACCTCAGTTTCTTTCCCTTATACATATAAACCCTTGTGTCAGGGACAGGGGTTTCCTCTGTGATGTGCAAAACATCCTTAATTGCTATAATCATATATCGGAGTGATTTAGCCAACTTTGGCTGTAACTTTGCATCATCTTCATCGACACTGGAGTCAGAATCCATGTCGGTATCTTTGTCAACAATTTGGGATAGTGGGCGCTTCTGAGATCCTGACGGCCTCTGCGACATAGGATCAGGCACGGGTTGGGACCCTGACTGTCCTGAGGCTTCAGCTTTATCTAACCTTTTATGCAAGGAATTAACATTATCATTTAAAACCTTCCACATATCCATCCAATCAGGTGTCGGCGCCGTCGGCAGAGACACCACATTCACTTGCTCCCGCTCTGCTTCCACATAGCCTTCCTCATCAGACATGTCGACACAAGCGTACCGACACACCACACACACAGGGAATGCTCTTTTTGAAGACAGTTCCCCCACAAGGCCCTTTGGAGAGACAGAGAGTATGCCAGCACACACCCCAGCGCTATAACCCAGGAATAACACAGTAAATTAATGTTAACCCAGTAGCTGCTGTTTATAATATGTTTTTGCGCCTAATTTATGTGCCCCCCCTCTCTTTTTACCCTCTTCTACCGTGAATCTGCAGGGGAGAGCCTGGGAAGCTTCCTCTCAGCGGAGCTGTGGAGAAAAAATGGCGCTGGTGAGTGCTGAGGAAGAAGCCCCGCCCCCTCGACGGCGGGCTTCTGTCCCGCTTAAATATGCATTTTCTTGGCGGTGGCTCATACATATATACAGTGCCCAACTGTATATATGTCTACTTTTGCCAAAAAGAGGATCCAAATGCTGCCCAGGGCGCCCCCCCCTGCGCCCTGCACCCTTACAGTGACCGGAGTATGTGAGGTGTGTGGGAGCAATGGCGCACAGCTGCAGTGCTGTGCGTTACCTCAGTGAAGAACGGAGTCTTCTGCCGCCGATTTTGAAGTCTTCTTGCTTCTCATACTCACCCGGCTTCTATCTTCCGGCTCTGCGAGGGGAACGGCGGCGCGGCTCTGGGATCGGACGGCGAGGGTGAGATCCTGCGTACGATCCCTCTGGAGCTAATGGTGTCCAGTAGCCTAAGAAGCAGGACCTAGCTTCAGAGAGTAGGGCTGCTTCTCTCCCCTCTGTCCCACGATGCAGGGAGTCTGTTGCCAGCAGAGCTCCCTGAAAATAAAAAACCTAACAAAATACTTTCTCTCAGCGTACTCAAGAGAGCTCACTGAAAAGCACCCAGCTCGTCTGGGCACAGTATCAAACTGAGGTCTGGAGGAGGGGCATAGAGGGAGGAGCCAGTGCACACCAGAACCTAAATTCTTTCTTGAAGTGCCCATGTCTCCTGCGGAGCCCGTCTATCCCCCCCCCCCCCCCCCCCCCATGGTCCTCACGGAGTCCCCAGCATCCACTAGGACGTTAGAGAAAGGTAGAGTTGAAATTTCTCACTTGGAAGGTGGTCATGCTGTTGGCCTTGGCGTCCCCAAGGCGGGTGTCCGAATTGGCGGCTTTGTCTCACAAAGCCCGTATCTGATTTTCTATGAGGATAGAGCTGAGTTGAGAACTCGTCAACAATTTCTACCAAAGGTGGTTTCTTCGTTTCACATGAACCAACCTATTGTGGTGCCTGTGGCTACTGAAGCCTTGGCTGATTCCAAGTCTCTTGATGTGGTCGGTGCTTTGAAAATGTATGTAGCCAGAACGGCTCGGAATAGGAAGACAGAGGCGCTGTTTGTCCTGTATGCGGCCAACAAGGTTGGCGCTCCTGCTTCTCAGCAGACTATTGCACGCTGGATCTGTAATACGATTCAGCAGGCTCATTCTACGGCTGGTTTGCCGTTACCGAAATCGGTGGGCTCGTCTTGGGCGGCTGCCCGAGGTGTCTCAGCTTTACAGCTTTGCCGAGCAGCTACTTGGTCGGGTTCAAACACTTTTGCAACGTTCTACACGTTTGATACCCTGGCTGATGAGGACCTCCTGTTTGCTCAATCGGTGCTGCAGAGTCATCCGCACTCTCCGGCCCGGTTTGGAGCTTTGGTATAAACCCCATGGTCCTTTTGGAGTCCCCAGCATCCTCTAGGACGTATGAGAAAATAGGATTTTAATACCTACCGGTAAATCCTTTTCTCTTAGTCCGTAGAGGATGCTGGGCGCCCGTCCCAGTGCGGACTCTATCTGCAGTAATTGTATATAGTTATTGCTTATTTTACACAAAGGTTGTGTTTTGGTAAGGGTCAGCCTGTTGCCGATCTCGTTGGTTTACGCTGTTAACTGGTTTTAGTGAAATGCCATGTTGTACGGTGTGTTGTGGTGTGAGCTGGTATATATCTCACCCTTAGTTTAACAAAATCCTTTTCCTCGAAATGTCCGTCTCCTCTGGGCACAGTTCCTATAACTGAGGTCTGGAGGAGGGGCATAGAGGGAGGAGCCAGTTCACGCCCATTTAAAGTCTTAAAGTGCCCATGTCTCCTGCGGATCCCGTCTATACCCCATGGTCCTTTTGGAGTCCCCAGCATCCTCTACGGACTAAGAGAAAAGGATTTACCGGTAGGTATTAAAATCCTATTTTCTGCGAGGTACATTGGGTTCCACAGGGAAAACATCGGGGGTGTAGAGTGGATCTTGATCCAGAGGCACCAACAGGCTAAAGCTTTAGCTGTCTCAGGATGCATTGGGGCCTCTTCTATAACCCCGCCTCCAAGCACTGAGAACTCAGTTTCATTAACCAGTCCAATGCAGGAGCAGGCAAGAGATGAGGCAGATGTTAGTCACATAGAACCACATTCTCATGACAGGAGAAGGTACCAGCGGCTAATGCCATACAACCCAAAGAAGCTAGGTACATCAGGGTGGGCGCCCTGTGGATCCCAATGTACCTCGCAGAAAGAGAGTTAAAAAATAAGATTTTACTCACCGGTAAATCTATTTCTCGTAGTCCGTAGTGGATGCTGGGTACTCCGTAAGGACCATGGGGAATAGACGGGCTCCGCAGGAGACTGGGCACTCTAAAGAAAAGATTAGGTACTACATCTGGTGTGCACTGGCTCCTCCCTCTATGCCCCTCCTCCAGACCTCAGTTAGGGAAACTGTGCCCGGAAGAGCTGACATTACTAGGAAAGGATTTGGAATCCAGGGTAAGACTCATACCAGCCACACCAATCACACCGTACAACTTGTGATAATTATAGTATACCCAGTTAACAGTATGAACAACAACTGAGCCTCATTAAACTGATGGCTCAGAACAAATAACCCTATAGTTAAGCAATAACTATATACAAGTATTGCAGAATTCCGCACTTGGGACGGGCTCCCAGCATCCACTACGGACTACGAGAAATAGATTTACCGGTGAGTAAAATCTTATTTTCTCTGACGTCCTAGTGGATGCTGGGTACTCCGTAAGGACCATGGGGATTATACCAAAGCTCCCAAACGGGCGGGAGAGTGCGGATGACTCTGCAGCACCGAATGAGCAAACTCAAGGTCCTCCTCAGCCAGGGTATCAAACTTGTAGAATTTTGCAAACGTGTTTGATCCCGACCAGGTAGCAGCTCGGCAAAGTTGTAAAGCCGAGACCCCTCGGGCAGCCGCCCTAGAAGAGCCCACCTTCCTCGTGGAATGGGCTTTGACTGATTTAGGATGCGGCAGTCCAGCCGCAGAATGTGCAAGTTGAATCGTGCAACAGATCCAGCGAGCAATAGTCTGCTTAGAAGCAGGAGCACCCAGCTTGTTGGGTGCATGCAGGATAAACAGCGAGTCAGTTTTTCTGACTCTAGCCGTCCTGGAAACATAGATTTTCAGGGCCCGGACTACGTCCAGCAACTTGGAAGCCTCCAAGTCCCGAGTAGCCGCAGGCACCACAATAGGTTGGTTCAAATGAAACGCTGATACCACCTTAGGGAGAAATTGGGGACGAGTCCTCAATTCTGCCCTGTCCATATGGAAGATCAGATAGGGGCTTTTACATGACAAAGCCGCCAATTCTGACACACGCCTAGCCGAAGCTAAGGCCAAAAGCATGACCACTTTCCACGTGAGATATTTCAACTCCACGGTCTTAAGTGGCTCAAACCAATGTGATTTTAGGAAATCCAACACAACGTTGAGATCCCAAGGTGCCACTGGGGGCACAAAAGGGGGCTGAATATGCAGCACTCCCTTAACAAATGTCAGAACTTCAGGCAGTGAAGCCAGTTCTTTTTGAAAGAAAATAGACAGGGCCGAAATCTGGACTTTAATGGATCCCAATTTTAGGCCCATAGTCACTCCTGACTGTAGGAAGTGCAGAAATCGACCCAGCTGAAATTCTTCTGTTGGGGCCTTCATAGCCTCACACCAAGCAACATATTTTCGCCATATGCGGTGATAATGTTTTGCTGTCACATCCTTCCTAGCTTTTATCAGCGTAGGAATGACTTCAACCGGAATGCCCTTTTCCATCAGGATCCGGCGTTCAACCGCCATGCCGTCAAACACAGCCGCGGTAAGTCTTGGAACAGGCAGGGCCCCTGCTGTAGCAGGTCCTGTCTGAGAGGCAGAGGCCAAGGGTCCTCTGAGATCATTTCTTGTAGTTCCGGGTACCAAGTCCTTCTTGGCCAATCCGGAACGATGAGTATAGTTCTTACTCCTCTATTTCTTATTATCCTCAGTACCTTTGGTATGAGAGGAAGAGGAGGGAACACATAAACCGACTGGTACACCCACGGTGTCACTAGAGCGTCCACAGCTATCGCCTGAGGGTCCCTTGACCTGGCGCAATATCTTTTTAGCTTTTTGTTGAGGCGGGACGCCATCATGTCCATCTGTGGCCTTTCCCAACGATTTACAATCAGCTGGAAGACTTCTGGATGAAGTCCCCACTCTCCCGGGTGGAGGTCGTGCCTGCTGAGGAAGTCTGCTTCCCAGTTGTCCACTCCCGGAATGAACACTGCTGACAGTGCTATCACGTGATTTTCCGCCCATCGGAGAATCCTTGTGGCTTCTGCCATCGCCATCCTGCTTCTTGTGCCGCCCTGTCGGTTTACATGGGCGACCGCCGTGATGTTGTCTGACTGAATCAGCACCGGCTGGTTTTGAAGCAGGGGTCTTGCCTGACTTAGGGCATTGTAAATGGCCCTTAGTTCCAGAATATTTATGTGTAGGGAAGCTTCCTGACTCGACCATTGTCCTTGGAAGTTTCTTCCCTGAGTGACTGCCCCCCAACCTCGGAGGCTTGCATCCGTGGTAACCAGGATCCAGTCCTGTATGCCGAATCTGCGGCCCTCGAGAAGATAAGCACTCTGCAGCCACACAGCAGAGACACCCAGGCCCTCGGGGACAGGGTGATCAGCCGATGCATCTGAAGATGCGATCCGGACCACTTGTCTAACAGATCCCACTGAAAGATCCGTGAATGGAACCTGCCGAATGGAATTGCCTCGTAAGAAGCTACCATCTTTCCCAGAACTCGCGTGCAGTGATGCACCGACACCTGTTTTGGTTTTAGGAGGTCTCTGACCAGAGATGACAACTCCTTGGCCTTCTCCTCCGGGAGAAACACCTTCTTCTGTTCTGTGTCCAGAATCATACCCAGGAACAGCAGACGCGTCGTAGGAACCAGCTGCGACTTCGGGATATTCAGAATCCAGCCGTGCTGTTGTAGCACTTCCTGAGATAGTGCTACTCCGACCAACAACTGCTCCCTGGACCTCGCCTTTATAAGGAGATCGTCCAAGTACGGGATAATTATAACTCCCTTCTTTCGAAGGAGTATCATAATTTCGGCCATTACTTTGGTAAATACCCTCGGTGCCGTGGACAGACCAAACGGCAACGTCTGGAATTGGTAATGGCAGTCCTGTATCACAAAACGGAGGTACACCTGGTGAGGTGGGTAAATGGGGACATGTAGGTAAGCATCCTTGATGTCCAGTGATACCATGTAATCCCCCTCTTCCATGCTTGCAATAACCGCCCTGAGCGATTCCATTTTGAACTTGAACTTCCTTATATAAGTGTTCAAGGATTTCAAATTTAGAATGGGTCTCACCGAACCGTCTGGTTTCGGTACCACAAACATTGTGGAATAGTAACCCCGTTCCTGTTGAAGGAGGGGAACTTTTATTATCACCTGCTGGAGGTACAGCTTGTGAATTGCCGCCAGTACTACCTCCCTGTCCTGGGGAGTAGCTGGCAAGGCTGATTTGAGGTAACAACGAGGGGGAGACGTCTCGAATTCCAGCTTGTATCCCTGAGATACCACTTGTAGAACCCAGAGATCCACCTGTGAGCGAACCCACTGGTCGCTGAAGTTCCGGAGACGGGCCCCCACCACACCTGGCTCCACATGTGGAGCCCCAGCGTCATGCGGTGGACTTAGTGGAAGCAGGGGAGGATTTTTGTTCTTGGGAACTGGCTGTATGGAGCAGCTTTTTCCCTCTACCCCTGCCTCTGGGCAGAAAGGACGCGCCTCTAACCCGCTTGCCTTTCTGAGGCCGAAAGGACTGTACTTGATAATACGGTGCTTTCTTAGGCTGTGAGGGAACCTGAGGTAAAAAAGTCGACTTCCCAGCTGTTGCTGTGGATACGAGGTCCGAAAGACCGTCCCCAAACAATTCCTCACCCTTATAAGGCAAAATTTCCATGTGCCTTTTAGAATCAGCATCACCCGTCCACTGCCGAGTCCATAATACTCTCCTGGCAGAAATGGACATCGCATTAATTCTAGATGCCAGCCGGCAAATGTCCCTCTGTGCATCTCTCATATATAAGACTACGTCTTTAATATGCTCTATGGTTAGCAATATAGTGTCCCTGTCAAGGGAATCAATGTTATCAGACAGGGAATCAGACCACGCTGCTGCAGCACTGCACATCCATGCTGAAGCAATAGCAGGTCTCAGTATAGTACCTGAGTGTGTATACACAGACTTCAGGATAGCCTCCTGCTTTCTATCTGCAGGCTCCTTTAGGGCGGCCGTATCCTGAGACGGCAGTGCCACCTTTTTTGATAAGCGTGTGAGCGCTTTGTCCACCTTAGGGGATGTCTCCCAGCGTAACCTATCCGTTGGCGGGAAAGGGTACGCCATTAGTAACCGCTTAGAAATTACTAGTTTCTCATCTGGGGAACCCCACGCTTCTTCACACAATTCGTTTAACTCATCAGATGGGGGAAAAGTCACTGGCTGCTTTTTCTCCCCAAACATAATACCCTTTTTTGTGGTAACCGGGTTAATGTCAGAAATGTGCAACACATTTTTCATTGCCGTGATCATACATCGGATGGCCCTAGTGGATTGTATATTTGTCTCATCCTCGTCGACACTGGAGTCAGACTCCGTGTCGACATCTGTGTCAGCCATCTGAGGTAGCGGGCGTTTTTGAGCCCCTGACGGCCTCTGAGATGCCTGGGCAGGCGCGGGCTGAGATGCCGGCTGTCCCAAAGCTGCGTCATCGAACCTTTTATGTAAGGAGTTGACACTGTCGGTTAATACCTTCCACATATCCATCCACTCAGGTGTCGGCCCCGTAGGGGGCGACATCACACTTATCGGCACCTGCTCCGCCTCCACGTAAGCGTCCTCATCAAACATGTCGACACAGCCGTACCGACACACCGCACACACACAGGGAATGCTCTGACCGAGGACAGGACCCCATAAAGTCCTTTGGGGAGACAGAGAGAGAGTATGCCAGCACACACCACCGCGCTATATAAACAGGGATTTACACTAACAAAAGTGATTTTTCCCTATAGCTGCTTAATATACTCAGTTTGCGCCTAATTTAGTGCCCCCCCCTCTCTTTTTTACCCTTTGAGCCTGGAAACTGCAGGGGAGAGCCTGGGGAGCTGTCTTCCAGCGGAGCTGTGAAGAGAAAATGGTGCGGTGTGCTGAGGGTGATAGCCCCGCCCCCTTCTCGGCGGACTTCTCCCGCTTTTTTATATACTTTTATGGCGGGGGATTGTGCACATATACAGTTTATTAGACTGAATTATGTGCCTTTTGCCATGTAAGGTACTCTAATTGCTGCCCAGGCCCCCCCCCCCCCCCCCCCCCAGCGCCCTGCACCCATCAGTGACCGGAGTGTGTGGTGTGCATAGGGAGCAATGGCGCACAGCTGCAGTGCTGTGCGCTACCTTAATGAAGACCGAAGTCTTCAGCCGCCAATTTCCTCCGGTTTCTTCCGTCTTCTGGCTCTGCAAGGGGGGCGGCGGCGCGGCTCCGGGAACGGACGATCGAGGCCGGGCCCTGTGTTCGATCCCTCTGGAGCTAATTGTGTCCAGTAGCCTAGAAGCACAAGCTAGCTTCAAGCAGGTAGGTTTGCTTCTCTCCCCTAAGTCCCACTTAGCAGTGAGTCTGTTGCCAGCAGATCTCACTGAAAATAAAAAACCTAACAAATACTTTTCTTTCTAGGAAGCTCAGGAGAGCCCCTAGTGTGCAACCAGCTCTGGCCGGGCACAGATTCTAACTGAGGTCTGGAGGAGGGGCATAGAGGGAGGAGCCAGTGCACACCAGATGTAGTACCTAATCTTTTCTTTAGAGTGCCCAGTCTCCTGCGGAACCCGTCTATTCCCCATGGTCCTTACGGAGTACCCAGCATCCACTAGGACGTCAGAGAAATGGTAAGTCTACCATAATTCTCCTTTTCTGCTTCAGGATACATTGGTTTCCACAGGGAAAACATCGGGGATGTCCTAAAGCAGTTCCTCAAGGGATGGGACACGCCTTAGCGGATGTGAGAATCCGGCGTCCAAAGGAAGCATACTGGGAGGCAAATGTATCAAAGGCATAGAACCTAAGGAACGTGTTCATGGAGGACCACGTAGCCACCTTGCACAATTGTTCTGCGGACGCGCCACGGCGGGCCGCCCAAGAAAGTCCAACAGACCGAGTAGAATGGCCATTAATAGCGGCAGGAGCTGGGAGTCCAGCCTGCACATAAGCTTGTGCAATCACCATTCTAACCCATCTGAAAAAGGTTTGCTTATTTTCAGGACAGCCACGTTTGTGGAAACCAAACAAAACAAAAGGGTATCTGACCTCCTGATAGAGACAGTCCTCTCCACATATATACGGAGAGCCCTAACCACATCCAAAGAACGATCTTTGGAAGACAAGTCCGAAGAGATAAAGGCTTATCAGCACACCAAGTGAAGTAAGAATTTCAGACCCTGTAATAAATCCGGGCCGATGCCTCGGAAAAACCTTTGGCCCTCAAGAGTGATACTTCAAGAGCAACGCCGTCAAAGCCAGTTTGGCCAGGTCTGGATAGAGACAAGGGTCCTGTAGGGGGAGGTTTGGTCACTGAGGAAGTAGAAGGGCATGCCCTGTCGACAGACCCTGTAGGTCTGAGAACCAATGCCGTCTGGGCCACACTGGACCTACTAGAAGTAGCATTCCTCATTCTTGTTTGAACTTCTGTAGGAACCTGGGCAGGAGTGACACTGGAAGGAACACGTAGGGCAGAGGAAAATTCTATGGAACCGCCAGTGCGTCCACAAACGCTGCTTGAGGATCCCTGTTCCGAGATCCAAAGACAGCAACCTTGTGATTGTGTCGAGACGTCATGAGGTCTACGTCCGGTAGGCCCCAAAGACTTCTGGATGAAGACTCCACTCTCCGGCGTGTACGTCCTGGCGACTGAGGAAGTCTGCTTCCCAGTTTAGGACACCCGGAATGAACACTGCCGATATTGCTGGCCGATGGCGTTCCGCACAACAAAGAATTTTTGACACTTCCATCATTGCCATGCAGCTTCGAGTGCTGCCTTGTTTATGTATGCCACCATGGTGGCATTGTCTGATCATACTTGAACAGGCCTGTTCCGTACCAGAGGCAGGGCAAGAGATAGTGCATTGAACCAAACTGCACCAACAAACACTCATCTCAAAATATCTACCTACCTGACCTCTCCGCTCTGCACAAGATCTGCGTCTCTCATCCACACACATTACTTGTTCACACTCAAAATTACCCTGAAAACTCACCTCTTCAGACAAGCCTATCAAATTCCAGACCCACCCACATAACCTTCAGTGCTTCCCTATCTAAGTACATCCTCTCTGTACAGTACACATAACATCACATATCTTGTCTTTCTTTACTCTCACACCCTCCTGGCACTTTGCCAACATTGCTGGGTGATCATGTCATACAACCCACTAAGAACCTAGCAATCTGATGGACCATTATGCAATAGGTAACATCTATCCTTGTGTATCAATGCCTATTTCCCTATAGATTGTAAGCTTACAGCAGGGCCTTCCTACCTCTATGTCTGTCTGTTTTTACCCAGTTTTGTTATATTACTGTTGTTCCCCAGTTTTGTTCTATTACTGTTGTTCTAATTGTAAATCGCAACGGAATATGCTGCGCTATATAAGAAACTGTTAATAAATATATAAATTGAACACTGCTCTCAGCTCCAGAATATTCATTGGGAGGAGAGATTCCTCCATGGTCCACCGACTTGAAAAGAGTGTTGCTCCAACACCGCTCCCCATCCCCTCAGACTGGCATCCGTTGTCAGCAGGACCCAGTCAGGGATCCAGAAGGGACGGCGAAAGCGACAGACGAACCTCCAAAGTTAAAGAGATCATGTAATATCGGATTCGCTGAGGTAGGCTGTCCCACTTGGAAAGGATTAACTTTTGTATTGGGAGTGAATAAAAATTGAGCGTACTCTACCATGTCGAATGCCGACACCATCAGGCCAAGTACTTGCATCGCAGAGTGTATCAACACTCTGGGGCGACGAAGGAAGCATCTTATCCTATCCTGAAGTTTCAGGACTTTGTCTGGAAACAGAAACAGTCTTTGACTGTGCATGTCCAGGAGTGCCCTTAGGAGCACCATGCTCTGAGCTGGGACCACCGAGGAATTAGCCACCCATGGGCTTGAAGGAAAGTTACCGTCAGTTGCTGAGGAGGACTTTGTGGGAATTCGCCAGAATCAGCAGGTCGTCCAAGTACGACAGGATGCTGATTCCCTGGCGACACGGCCATGACCTTGGTGAAGTTCCGAGGAGCCATAGCAAGTCCAAATGGCAAAGCCTGGAATTGGTAGTGAGAGTTGCCAATAGCAAACCGCAGGAACTGCTGAGCACAGCGTTTCCATACGAAACCTGGACACTCTCACAAACTTGTTCAGAGATTTGAGGTTGAGTATAGACCGGAAAGACCCATTTGGTTTCAGGACTAGAAACAGGGCCGAGTATTAACCTCTGCCTCTCTGGGACTGAGGTACCGTCACAACCACTCCTGTACTCAGGAGAGAACTCACATCCATTAGTAGTGCTTGCACCTTTAACGGATCCGAAGGGAGAGCCGTGGTGCAAAACTGGTGAGGGGGATGTCTCTTGAAGGAGACTGCGTACCCATGAGACAACTTCCAGTACCCATGCATCTGAAGTAGTCTTTAACCAGACCTGGATGAACTGTAGAAATCGGCCTCCAACCCTGGGGCCCCCAGGGGGAAGCCCGCCCCATCATGCAGCAGGCTTGTCATGTTTTGAAGCAGGCTGACAGGCTGCCCAGGATTGTTTCGCCTTGGGCTTAGTGATTTTGGGAACATGAGATTGTCTCGGGTATGCCTGGCCCGCTGCTTTCCCTTGAGGCCAAAAGGAATGAAAAGTAGTACCTTTTGCCTTCTGTGCAGAAGGATTAGTGGTTGGGAGAAAAGCCGTCTTAGCGGCAGCCAATTCAGACACAATTTTATTTAAGTTTTCCCCAAACTAAATGTCCCTAGTGAAGGGGAGTACCTCCAAGGTCTTTTTGAAAACTTGGTCCACTTTCCACGACCTCAACCACAGTATGCGGCGAGCCAGGACAGATGTATTCGATGCCTTGGCTGCCAATACTCCCGCCTCAGAGGACGCCTCCTGAATGTAATAGGTGGAGGTGGTAATGTGAGACAGATATCGTCTGGAATTGTCAGAAATATTCAGCTCTTCCTCTAATGCCTGAACCCACGCTTTAATACCTTTTGCAGCCCAGGAGGCAGCTATAGTGGGTCTATGAATAGCCCCTGTAAGGGAGTATATAGATTTCAGGCGCTAGACGTTCCACCAGAGTACCCAGTAGGGTGGTGAACGCAGCCTAGGGTGGCTCCTGTGTAGATGCAGGATCTGCGAAATGAGGGGGTGCATGACAATAAGTACACAGACCTTCATACAACACTTCCCCCTCTAGTAAATCCTTGGAGCATGCTCTGCATGAAGCAGGAGCTTCCACTGATTTACTGCCCTTTCTGTAGACATTATTAGACAAATGGTCAAACAGGGTGAACCTGGGCGCAAACAAGAAGTCAGCCCAATCCTAGCCACTAGATATATGCCCAATCAGATACAGAGATACAGGTAAATGAAGAGAACAGTGGAGGATCAAAGGCGACAACAATTACACTATGAAAATGTAGAATCCAGATGATACAATGATAGTAACATTATACAATAGTAATAAAAATTATACAACCCATATGGTCCTTATCATCTGTAATGGAGTCAAGTTTCTTCCTCACAGTTATTTGGATTATCCAAAGAAACCATACAATAAAAGCAAAAAACAAAACAACAATGTGTAGCAATGCTTTAAATTTTCAGTCTCATAATAAAATGTCCATGTGTTCGGAAATGGAAAGGTGGTTACGTGACATCAAACAGATAAGTATAGAATCTCGCCACCGCTGAACATATATCGAGAACGTACCAACACTCACTTATGTGTGTGTGGAAGACTGCACATAAATGTATCTTTTCACCAGCAGCTTTAATAGCTGAACAAAGATAAAATCCAGAAATTGATTAGGCTCAACTCACTTGTAAATGAAGTGGGTTCCACGTATCAAGATTTCTTTAACACGAATTCCAAACCAATGGAAACAGGAAACCAAAAAGTATTTATTCCAAAATAAATAACATTTCCATAAAAATATCAAAAGATAAATGTATTTTGTGATTGTCAAAACACAGAGCTATGCTTTCCAATACTGATGGAAATGGCAAAAAGTATAGTAAAAGTCCATATAACAGGTAAGAAAGTCCGGACTCAAATCTGTAGTAGAGATTTCACAACAAGTGCCAATGTGGGAAAGAAACAGTCTCTGGGGCAATCCTGAGCTGGTCCACTGGTCTCAGTACCAATGCTGTTTCGATCCACAGGGATCTTTATCAAAGTTTACCAGTGGAGTGGACTGAAGCTGTATTTATACCACATATCAAGGAAGTAGGAAGGAACCTGGTCTTTCTGTATGCATTGTGGGTAAAAACCAACTTAATTAAAAACACATATTGAACAATAATAACAATTTCATATATCTGGAGAGCCTCTACTGATACTTATCAATCATATTCAATTATAGCCTTAAAATACGTTTAGTAATGGTGAATATAATAAAGTGATCATCAACAGGAAGCGATGCGGTTCACAGTGCATTTCAAGGGTCCCGGAAAAGTACAAACTGGACTCAATATATTAACTTAATAAAAACATGCAAACTTATTTCTTGATAATAAATGAGCATTAAGAACATCTAGCGCTGCCCTTGTATAAAAAAAATTGTGTAGCACAAGTCGCAGATAATGTGTTTGGCTCCTGTGTTCCACCTCCCATGGTGTAACGCATGAACCCGGAAGCAAGTCATTGGGGTTAATTTACTAAGATTCGTATTTTCCCGTTTGAGGTCAAAGTTCAATCACGAATGACATCGCAAGTGTAAATTTGCAACTTTTTGAATTTATTACGACTAATTTACTAAGCTGCCGTATTCTGCATTTTCGGTTTTTCCGATGTCGATGTCATTCGTTTTTTTAGGCAGTGTTTTACATGAGTGACTTGTAAAACACTGCCGACTTTAATACAATGAATCTCGGCCGGATCTGAGAGATCCGTGCTGGGCTTCATTGTGCACCTTGTAAAAAAAATAAAAAAAAATGTTTAAACTTAACAAAAAAATTGCGTGGGGTCCCCCCTCCTAAGCCAAACCAGCCTCGGGCTCTTTGAGCCGGTCCTGGTTGCAAAAATATGGGGGAAAAATTGACAGGGGTTCCCCCATATTTAAACAACCAGCACCGGGCTCTGCGCCTGGTCCTGGTTCCAAAAATACGGGGGACAGCACCGGGCTCCACTAGCTGGACAGATAATGCCACAGCCGGGGGTCACTTTTATACAGCGCCCTGCGGCCGTGGCATTAAATACCCAACTAGTCACCCCTGGCCGGGGTACCCTGGAGGAGTGGGAACCCCTTCAATCAAGGGGTCCCCCCCCTCCAGCCACCCAAGGGCCAGGGGTGAAGCCAGAGGCTGTCCCCCCCATCCAAGGGCTGCGGATGGGGGGCTGATAGCCTTTGTTGAAAGTGTTGAATATTGTTTTTAGTAGCAGTACTACAAGTCCCAGCAAGCCTCCCCCGCAAGCTGGTACTTGGAGAACCACAAGTAACAGCATGCGGCGGAAAACCGGGCCCGCTGGTACCTGTAGTACTACTACTAAAACAAATACCCCAATAAAGACATAAGACACACACCTTGAAAGTATAACTTTAATACATACATCCACACCACCATATACACATACTTACCTTATGTTCACACGAGGGTCGGTCCTCTTCTCCATGTAGAATCCATGGTGTACCTGTGGAAAAAATTATACTCACAAAATCCAGGGTAGAAGGCTCTTCTGCTTGTAATCCATTTGTAATCCACGTACTTGTCAAAATAAAAAAACGGACATCCGACCTCGAACTGAAAGGGGCCCCATGTTTTCACATGGGACCCCTTTCCCCGAATGCCAGGAACCCCCTCTGACTTATGTCTAAGTGGGTTCCATCAGCCAATCAGGGAACGCCACGTTGTGGCATCCTCCTGATTGGCTGTGTGCTCCTGTACTGTCTGACAGGCAGCACACGGCAGTGTTACAATGTAGCGCCTATGCGCTCCTTTATAACCAATGGTGGGAACTTTGTGGTCAGCGGTGAGGTTACTTTCGGTCAACCGCTGACCACAAAGTTTCCACCATTGGTTACAATGGAGCGCATAGGCGCTACATTGTAACACTGCCGTGTGCTGCCTGTCAGACAGTACAGGAGCACACAACCAATCAGGAGGATGCCACAACGTGGCGTTCCCTGATTGGCTGATGGAACCCACTTAGACATAAGTCAGAGGGGGTTCCTGGCATTCGGGGAAAGGGGTCCCATGTGAAAACATGGGGCCCCTTTCAGTTCGAGGTCGGATGTCCGTTTTTTTATTTTGACAAGTACGTGGATTACAAATGGATTACAAGCAGAAGAGCCTTCTACCCTGGATTTTGTGAGTATAATTTTTTCCACAGGTACACCATGGATTCTACATGGAGAAGAGGACCGACCCTCGTGTGAACATAAGGTAAGTATGTGTATATGGTGGTGTGGATGTATGTATTAAAGTTATACTTTCAAGGTGTGTGTCTTATGTCTTTATTGGGGTATTTGTTTTAGTAGTAGTACTACAGGTACCAGCGGGCCCGGTTTTCCGCCGCATGCTGGTACTTGTAGTTCTCCAAGTACCAGCTTGCGGGGGAGGCTTGCTGGGACTTGTAGTACTGCTACTAAAAACAATATTCAACACTTTCAACAAAGGCTATCAGCCCCCCATCCACAGCCCTTGGATGGGGGGGACAGCCTCGGGCTTCACCCCTGGCCCTTGGGTGGCTGGAGGGGGGGACCCCTTGATTGAAGGGGTTCCCACTCCTCCAGGGTACCCCGGCCAGGGGTGACTAGTTGGGTATTTAATGCCACGGCCGCAGGGCGCTGTATAAAAGTGACCCCCGGCTGTGGCATTATCTGTCCAGCTAGTGGAGCCCGGTGCTGGTTTAAAAAATACGGGGGACCCCTACGCTTTTTGTCCCCCGTATTTTTGGAACCAGGACCAGGCGCAGAGCCCGGTGCTGGTTGTTTAAATATGGGGGAACCCCTGTCAATTTTTTGCCCATATTTTTGCAACCAGGACCGGCTCAAAGAGCCCGAGGCTGGTTTGGCTTAGGAGGGGGGACCCCACGCATATTTTTTTAACAAATTCAAACATTTCCCACCCCTTCCCACTGAAAAACATGCACGGATCTCATGGATCCGTGCATGCCTATCCAATCACGGTAAAAAAAAGCAGGTCTGGTTTTTTTTAGCACTTTTTCACGAATTGTATTTCAGCACGGCAGTGTTTGGCTATTGTCGGCAGTGTTTGTGATTTGCACTTTTTAGTAAATGACCGATTTCTACCAAATTGCTGGCGTATTTGACCGATGGTGTATTGATTCGTGATTTTTTCCTAGGACTTCCAAAATATTACGAATGCCCTCATCACTGCCGTGATTTTTGCTTAGTAAATTACCGAGATGACACTTTGAAGAAAAAACGGCATCTCGGTCAAAATCGGGAGCTTAGTAAATATACCCCATTCTGTTTAGCGGAGAGGGAGAGACTGAATGTGGCAGCATCCGGAAGCAGGAAATATATATGATCAGCTCCTTCGTTCCCACGGGATGCAGTCAATTTACCTCCAATCAAATCCCGATGGTCGAAATCCCGACAGCAATTGACCGACAGTCAAAATCCCGACAAGGTCAAAATCCCGACATGGACAAAATACCGACAAGGTCAAAATGCCGACAAGGTCAAAATACCGACATGATTTTTTCATGATTTTTTTCATTGAAACAGACTTGTTCATACGTTACCATCCCAGTGGACCTGGAGGGGGAATATAATAGTGTGCCGAGCGCAGCGAGGCACCGTGCCCGAAGCATGGCGAGCGCAGCGAGCCATGCGAGGGGACACGGTACACTTATGTGGTGTCCATGTCGACCTATGTCGACATACACACAAAACCCAAGAAAAACGCATGTCGGTATTTTGACCTGTCGGCATTTTAAATGTCGGTATTTTAAATGTCAGTATTTTGTCCATGTCAGGATTTTGACCTTGTCGGGATTTTGACCATCGGTCAATTGCTGTCGGGATTTTGATTGGAGGTATTTCATACCGATCCCGTTCCCACTGCCACAGTGGAATGCATAGACCCAGGAGGGATGAAAACAGTAATAAAAATTTACTAAAATAAACCTATTTAGCTAGAGGGTTCATTAATTTTAGTAAGGTAAACATCCAACTGGAAAAGGGAATTGATTTATAAAAGTCATAAAGAAATTCCTCATGGATTGCACTTGCCATTGTGGAATGCAGGGTAATAACCATCTAGACGGGGGAACAGAGCAGAACTCAACAGCAAAATATTTATAGAAGCACAAAACCAATATACTTCTAATAATTGAAACACAAGATGGTAAAGTTTAACAATGATAGTGATATGTGAAGACAATGAAAAGGAAGAAAAGAACAGGAGGGAGGTGGACAGTCAGATGTCGTTAAAGGAACCACTTGAGTCCATAGTTGGAATTAAGGCCACCCGGCATCAATGTATGTACTTAATTTGAAAATCCATTGCATCTCCGCTTTGGGCAGATTGCCTTCCACATCTCTGTCCCTCTAATTAGATTTAATGGGGGGGGGGTATTAAATTGTTTGAAAAGTCAGTTGGGTATGTTTTTTCCTAACTAATAGACAAGAAAAAACAGACACCGACCGACTTTTCAAACAAAAATAAATGATATGATCTTATCAGTGGAACAGTTGTGTGTATTTAAAAATAAGAATTTACTCACCGGTAATTCTATTTCTCGTAGTCCGTAGTGGATGCTGGGAACTCCGTAATGACCATGGGGAATAGACGGGCTCCGCAGGAGACTGGGCACTCTTAAAAGAAAGATTAGGTACTATATCTGGTGTGCACTGGCTCCTCCCTCTATGCCCCTCCTCCAGACCTCAGTTAGGGAAACTGTGCCCGGAAGAGCTGACATTACCAGGAAAGGATTTGGAATCCAGGGTAAGACTCATACCAGCCACACCAATCACACTGTACAACTCGTGATAACCATACCCAGTTAACAGTATGAACAACAACTGAGCCTCAGTAACAGATGGCTCATAACAATAACCCTTTAGTTAAGCAATAACTATATACATGTATTGCAGAGAATCCGCACCTGGGACGGGCGTCCAGCATCCACTACGGACTACGATAAATAGAATTACCGGTGAGTAAATTCTTATTTTCTCTGACGTCCTAGTGGATGCTGGGAACTCCGTAAGGACCATGGGGATTATACCAAAGCTCCCAAACGGGCGGGAGAGTGCGGATGACTCTGCAGCACCGAATGAGCAAACTCAAGGTCCTCCTCAGCCAGGGTATCAAACTTGTAGAATTTAGCAAATGTGTTTGAACCCGACCAAGTAGCAGCTCGGCAAAGCTGTAAAGCCGAGACCCCTCGGGCAGCCGCCCAAGAAGAGCCCACCTTCCTTGTGGAATGGGCTTTTACTGATTTAGGATGCGGCAATCCTGCCGCAGAATGAGCTTGCTGAATTGTGCTACAGATCCAGCGCGCAATAGTTTGCTTTGAAGCAGGAGCACCCAGCTTGTTGGGCGCATGCAGGATAAACAGCGAGTCAGTTTACCTGACTCCAGCCGTCCTGGCTATATATATTTTCAAAGCCCTGACTACATCTAGTAACTTGGAGTCCTCCAAGTCCCTAGTAGCCGCAGGCACCACAATAGGTTGGTTCAAATGAAACGCTGATACCACCTTAGGGAGAAATTGGGGACGAGTCCTCAATTCTGCCCTGTCCATATGGAAGATCAGATAAGGGTTTTTACACGACAAAGCCGCCAATTCTGACACACGCCTAGCCGAAGCTAAGGCCAATAGCATGACCACTTTCCACGTGAGATATTTTAGCTCCACGGTCTTAAGTGGTTCAAACCAGTGGGATTTCAGGAAATCCAACACAACGTTAAGATCCCAAGGTGCCACTGGAGGCACAAAAGGGGGGTGAATATGCAGCACTCCCTTAACAAACGTCTGAACTTCAGGCAGTGAAGCCAGTTCTTTTTGAAAGAAAATAGATAGGGCCGAAATCTGGACCTTTATGGATCCCAATTTTAGGCCCATAGTCACTCCTGACTGTAGGAAGTGCAGGATTCGACCCAGCTGGAATTCTTCTGTAGGGGTCTTCCTGGCCTCACACCAAGCAACATATTTTCGCCATATACGGTGATAATGTTGTGCTGTCACGTCTTTCCTAGCCTTTATCAGCGTAGGAATCACTTCATCTGGAATGCCCTTTTCCGTTAGGATCCGGCGTTCAACCGCCATGCCGTCAAACGCAGCCGCGGTAAGTCTTGGAACAGACAGGGCCCCTGCTGTAACAGGTCCTGTCTGAAAGGCAGAGGCCATGGGTCCTCTGAGATCATTTCTTGTAGTTCTGGGTACCAAGTTCTTCTTGGCCAATCCGGAACGATGAGTATAGTTCTTACTCCTCTCTTTCTTACAATCCTCAGTACCTTGGGTATGAGAGGTAGAGGAGGGAACACATAAACCGACTGGTACACACACGGTGTCACTAGTGCGTCCACAGCTATCGCCTGAGGGTCCCTTGACCTGGCGCAATTTTTTTTAGCTTTTTGTTGAGACGGGACGCCATCATGTCTACCTGTGGCCTTTCCCAACGATTTACAACCTGCGTGAAGACTTCTTGATGAAGTCCCCACTCTCCCGGGTGGAGGTCGTGCCTGCTGAGGAAGTCTGCTTCCCAGTTGTCCACTCCCGGAATGAACACTGCTGACAGTGCTAGCACGTAATTCTCCGCCCATTGGAGAATCCTTGTGGCTTCTGCCATCGCCATCCTGCTTCTTGTCCTGCCCTGTCGGTTTACATGGGCGACCGCCGTGATTTTGTCTGACTGAATCAGCACCGGTTGGTTTTGAAGCAGGGGTTCTGCTTGACTCAGGGCGTTGTAAATGGCCCTTAGTTCCAGAATATTTATGTGAAGGGAAGTCTCCTTACTTGACCACAGTCCTTGGAAGTTCCTTCCCTGAGTGACTGCCCCCCAACCTCGGAGGCTTGCATCCGTGGTCACCAGGACCCAGTCCTGTATGCCGAATCTGCGGCCCTCGAGAAGATGAGCCTTCTGCAGCCAGCACAGCCGAGACACCCTGACCCTCGGGGACAGGGTGATCAGCCGATGCATCTGAAGATGCGATCCGGACCACTTGTCTAACAGATCCCACTGAAAGATTCTTGCATGTAACCTGCCGAAGGGAATTGCTTCGTAAGAAGCTACCATCTTTCCCAGGACTCGCGTGCAGTGATGCACCGACACCTGTTTTGGTTTCAGGAGGTCCCTGACCAGAGATGACAATTCCTGGGCCTTCTCCACCGGGAGAAACACCTTCTTCTGTTCTGTGTCCAGAATCATGCCCAAGAACAGCAGACGCGTTGTAGGAATCAGCTGCGACTTTGGGATATTCAGAATCCAGCCGTGCTATTGCAGCACTTCCCGAGATAGTGCTACGTTGACTAACAACTGCTCCTTGGACCTCGCCTTTATAAGGAGATCGTCCAAGTACGGGATAATTATAACTCCCTTCTTCCGAAGGAGTATCATCATTTCGGCCATTACCTTGGTAAATACCCTCGGTGCCGTGGACAGACCAAACGGCAACGTCTGGAATTGGTAATGACAGTCCTGTACCACAAACCTTAGGTACTCCTGGTGAGGTGGGTAAATGGGGACATGCAGATAAGCGTCCTTGATGTCCAGCGACCCCATAAAATCCCCCTCTTCCAGGCTTGCAATAACCGCCTTGAGCGATTCCATTTTGAACTTGAACTTCCTTACATAAGTGTTCAAGGATTTCAAATGTAGAATGGGTCTCACCGAACCGTCTGGTTTCGGTACCACAAACATTGTGGAATAGTAACCCCGTCCCTGTTGAAGCAGGGGAACCTTGATTATCACCTGCTGAAGGTACAGCTTGTGAATAGCCGCCAGCACTACCTCCCTTTCCCTGGGAGCCGCTGGCAAGGCTGATTTGAGGTAACGGCGAGGGGGAGTCGCCTCGAACTCCAGCATGTATCCCTGAGATACCACTTGTAGAACCCAGAGATCCACCTGTGAGCGAACCCACTGGTCGCTGAAGTTCCGGAGACGCGCCCCCACCGCACCTGGCTCCACCTGTGGAGCCCCAGCGTCATGCGGTGGACTTAGTGGAAGCAGGGGAGGATTTTTGTTCCTGGGAACTGGCTGTCTGGTGCAGCTTTTTCCCTCTACCCCTGCCTCTGGGCAGAAAGGATGCGCCTCTGACCCGCTTGCCTTTCTGAGGCCGAAAGGACTGTACTTGATAATACGGTGCTTTCTTAGGCTGTGAGGAAACCTGAGGTAAAAAAGTCGACTTCCCAGCTGTTGCTGTGGATACGAGGTCCGAGAGACCGTTCCCAAACAATTCCTCACCCTTATAAGGCAAAACCTCCATGTGCCTTTTAGAATCAGCATCACCTGTCCACTGCCGAGTCCATAATACTCTCCTGGCAGAAATGGACATTGCATTATGTCATGACTGAGGTTTTGTGAACCGGGTGTTAGTGAAGTCTGTGCGGGCGACTGGAGGATTATATGAATACTGCCACTGACCTGGTTTGGGAATGTTGTGGACTCAGGGTTTCTTCCGGTGACTGGGAAGAGGAACCGCGGCAGAGATGGCCGAATCTAGGTTCTTCTCATGCAGGATTAGGTCGGCAGACAGGAAGCACGTGTGGGCGCTGAAGGTCTCCTAAAAGACAGAACTGGAAAGGCGCTGATTAATCAGTGAAGAATACCAGGTACAACTGCGCTAAAGTGCACTGGATGCTTGGAGACACTGAGGTGCTAGGAGGCACGGAAGTGCTTGGAGACACTGGGGTGCGTAGAGACACTGGGGTGCGTAGAGACTGATAAAGCTAAATATTTATCGTATATAAATCACCTTAAGAGGTCTAAGAACACTGTACGCTATCTACGTAAGAAGTACCGTAAGGGTACGCAAGTTGCGTAGCGATCGCTCAGCCGTAGTCGAGACGCTCAATTGTCACGTTCGCTTACGGCCCAGTGATCACAGGCAGGCACGCTATTGGCTGCCGACTAACGTAATGATTCGCTATAGCGTAGCGTACGCTCGGGACCACGAGGAGATCACCAGCGGTGCAGACGCTTACAACGTTTAAACCTTTATATCTATACCTTTAACGATGAGATACACAGTATACCTTAGTGTAGAGACAGAGTGTAAGTGCAACCTGGTGTAACCTGATTAACTACAAAGCTGCTTGAGCGTCACCGACGCTCAGAGAATACTAAACACTATAAAGAATACACAGATACCTGGGCTTAGGGTCCGAAACCTATTATATGTATTATGACTATTATACTTGCAAAAAGAATCACAGTACAAAGCATACACTACAATATAACATAAACCAACTAACCAGATAAACTACACAGGAAATACAATACAATACAATTTAAGGAAAATACGAGAGAAAGAGTAGAGAGAGAGAGATAGAGAGAGAGAGAGATGGCTCACAGTAAGACAATATGATTACGGAGAAAACTTACGCACAAGGGGAACGATCGCATGCGCCTCGATATCCAGCTCCCGATTATCAGCAATGAGAACCGTTGAAGAGAGAGAACTGGATACGGTCGGCCTGCCTATTTATGCCCCACACACAATACAATTCAATGGTCCCTACAATCTCATTGTTCATTGGACACAGGAATTCGGCTTCGCATTATAACAAAAGGTCATAGGTTGATTCATACAGGTGGGCTGTGACTATTTCCAACTGCTCAGGTGGGAGGGAAACTGGGTTTCCCGCCGCATGGGTAATAAAGTGCAAATAAAGTAAATGTTCATAAACTTCTTATGTCCATAACTATTCGCACGAGCGATTGATCTGCTTCAAACCAACACCGGAATATTTCTAATTAAATATTCTTCCGATGGATACTAAACACCACTGTATTACTCCTGTCTGACCCTTCGTATCAAACAAAGAGGGATTCCTCTGTTCATAAACATTCTATATTAACCAAACTTTCAGAATCTATCAAAGGGACCATGATCTACAAAATACATTATTACTGAAAATATGTTACGATTGAGTCGCACGCTACAACCACATAAACTCTACCGTAAATACGCATACCATGCGCCTGCGGGTGCCCGCGACTGTGAGTATGCGCACGTACGGGAGAGCGTACGCATGCGCAGCACGGACCTGTGTGAGGTGCAAATATGGTAGTGTGCATAGAGATATTTTTCTGACTTTGACAGTCCACCCTTTGGCAGTCAATAATAACTGCCACTTCCTGAAAACATTTCAAAAGGAGAAAAATATATGTTAGGGGTTAATTCATTTCCATGGTTGGGTAAGGGAGGAGAGAGGAGTAGGTGGGAAGAGGGTATGACCTAGTGAGATAGCAGAAGCATGTGTGTATGAGTCCATGTTTGGGGGGTCATGTATCATCGTGCCGTACGTGTTGTAAATCAAGCTTCGAGGTATTGCGAAGTATACATTTGAATTCCTTCTTATCCCGTGGTACGGGTCTGTGGATGGGCTGTCAAACTTTACCGAGCTCTTTTCGGATTTTGAACAAAATGGGGAGCACATTTTAGTTGATGATACATGAATGGGGGAATATGTGATTGCTGATATCTGTGCCTGTATTCCCTATACTATGTGTGTCATTACCTGAGGGTTGTAGAAATGAAGAAAAGACATAATTACGGTAAATGCGGTGGTATTCTATGTCAGGTTAATGTACATCTGTCGGTTGAAGTTTTGTTCGGTATCAGTTGAAAGTCGTCTTCTTTGCGCTGTGTTGCCCATTAGGGGTGAGCAAAAGCTTTGTCAATGCCATTAGATTTACAAAAAATGTTGGGCTAGCGTAAGTTTAAGAATTCTAGGGAAACTGGGGATCCATGGCAAAGTTCATCAAATGTCCATATCTCAAGTGGTCAAAACTTCTTCTTTGGTCTATCCGTTGTCTGTATAGCGTCTCGTCAACTTCCTCGTCCAAGTGGGTCTTTTTATCTTGGAGAAAAACAGAAAAACAGGTGAAAGAAACGGACCGTAGAAATCGCATTTTCATCACATCATTGTTTCTATCATTGGGTCATAAATCAAATCCAGGTTAATTACAGTTTCCTCACTCCTCAAACTCATTACCTTAGTACGACGATTGCACCTCATTAAAGCCTGACCGCATCTAAATATCAAACCGATCGTTATGATAACACCTAAGATACATAGGAGAAACTTCCCAACATCCATTATGACTCCTTGAGCCCAGTCTCCCAAACCGGAGAACCAATTTCGCGGGTTCAACCATGACACCCAACCAGTCAGCTCATTACCTACAGCAGCAAGAGTGAGATTGTGTTTTCGGCGAAATTCCCACTTCAATTGGAGAATATCGTCCATCTTTTGGTCTATGACCTCGACCGGATCCTCGGTGCTATTCGTGATATACGTGCAACATTTCACGCCGTACTGTGTTGCCAATGTAACACAATATCCGCCTGTCACTGCTGTGAGGTAATTAAGAACCATTCTATGCTGCACCAGTTCTGTTTTATAAGCTTGAAGTTCCCTTCCAGTATATCTAAACGTGTCATCATACATTTCAGTGATATTATCTAACAAATTTGCGAGCGCCGATATGTATTTATAATTTAGCACTCCTCTAGCGGTGCGGGTGAAATCTAACGCGATTAAGAATTGAATCCCGGTGGATTCACTTATCAGATCAGAGGCCGGATGCTCTGTCTTCTCTATCAGGTGCCTTTTAACAACGTGCTCGTAGTGGGTGTGAGTATAAGGAGCTTGGGCACCACGATGTATGTCTTTCATTTTATCATGTGTTACAGTCATTACTTCAGGCAATACTTTTCCAATATAACACAATCCTTCAGAGTTTGGGGCAAGCCACTTGTACGCCTTTCTCCCGCATATGAAATATGCATCATCGGGGAGAACATATGGGACGGAGAAGGACATAACCATATTACACACCTTCCAGGTGAAATCTCCTAACCCTAATTCTTCCATCTGCTTAATACACGTATCAGGTTGTACGATATGTGCACAGTATCCTGGTGATACTTCTCCAACTCTCGTAATCCTATTTCCTAAGGTGTACCTATACCGGAAAGATTTTCCTCTACTGGCTATGTGGCGTACAAGCTCTGTATCTGTAGGCATTCTATCTGCTCTATGCGAAAAGGTCATGGTGTGGTTACTCCATGACACTTCCCAATTTCCCGGTTTTCTGGGATTGGAGATGTTGAAACATAATAGGGACCTATCCACATGGTATTGGTGGAGCTTCAAACTAGGAGGGCTGGAGATATTAAACCTCCTGTCCACCGGTCTCCCACCATTTAACTCAAGTACCTCCCCTATCGTTAAAGGAAATGGTACTAGCCCTGATTTGCTATGACCTTGAGGTACTTGAGAGCATACCCAACAATCTGTTTTGTTTAACACATTACCCACACATTCCTAAAAACGTTCTGATCTGTTGCTGGGTTTGTGGCAGAGTCATGTCTCTAATTGCTTGGATTCTATCAGCGGTCAGGTGTCTCAGTCCTTGTGTTAGACAGTGTCCCAAATATTTTACCTTAGTTTGGCATAATTGTAACTTGTCTTTGGACACCTTGTGTCCTGTGTCTGAAAGATGAAACAGGAGCTGTTTCGTATCCTTCAGAGATGCTTCCAGTGAATCTGAACACAGTAATAAATCGTCCACATACTGTATCAATACTGATCCACTGTCTGGTTGGAAAGACTGTAAACAATCATGCAAAGCCTGAGAAAATATACTTGGACTATCTATGAAACCTTGGGGTAATCGAGTCCACGTGTATTGGACTCCTCTGTATGTAAATGCAAACAAATATTGGCTGTCAGGGTGCAGAGGTACCGAAAAGAAAGCGGAGCAGAGGTCAATAACAGTGAAAAATTTGGCAGTGGGAGGGATTTGCATTAGGATGACAGCTGGATTTGGCACTACGGGGAACTGACTCTCAACTATTTTGTTAATCCCCCTTAGATCCTGCACTAGTCTGTAACCCCTCCCCCCACTCTTTTTCACAGGGAAGATGGGACTATTAGCAGTGCTGGACGTTCTTACCAGAATGCCCTGTTGTAGCAAGCGCTCTATTACTGGGTAAACTCCTAACTCCACCTCTGGCTTCAGAGGGTACTGTGGGATTTTTGGAGCTATCCTACCATCTTTTACTTGTACAACTACTGGAGCTACGTTTGCCATTAATCCAGTGTCTTGTCCGTCTTTTGTCCAAAGTGACTCTGGTATCTGAGATGTCATCTCTTCTATTTGGGATGGATTCCTATTTGTCATAATGGTATGTGACATTAATTTTGATGGGGAGTCTAACATGTCTCGCACTTCCTGAGCGTGTTTCTCAGGTATGTCCAAGAATACACCTTCAGGAGTACAATAAATGACGCACCCCATTTTACACAGTAAGTCTCTTCCCAGGAGATTGGTTGGTGCCGATGCAGCCAGCAAAAAGGAATGCTTGGTATGCAAAGGCCCTATTGTAATCTCGGCTGGTTTGCTAACAGGGTAGTGCTGGACTACTCCTGTTACTCCCATGGCTGGAATTGTCCTACCAGTGGTTCTCATGCCCACTGTCGAATTTATCACTGACTTGGCCGCCCCTGTGTCTACAAGAAAGTTTAAAGTTTTACCAGCTACATTAATTGCGATCTCGGGTTCACTTCCAAGATTGGCAATTAATTTTACTGGCTGCAGATTACAGGTATGGCCACACCCCTATTGGGTATGGTGACCTCCCTGAATCCCGCTGGCAGCAACTACTTGTGAGGGAGATAGTTGGGAACTACCAGAGGCATGCCAGTCTCTGTTTGGGGGATATCTTTTTGTTTCCCCTGTATGTGGCTCATAACTCCGTTTCTGCGGACCTTGCTCCCAATGTCGTGTGTCGTGTCGTTGTCTAGGGGTTTGGTATGAGTTTCGTGGATTCTTTACTCTACAATCTCGTGCCATGTGTCCCTGTTTGTGACAAGAATAACAAGTAACCATACTTGACTTACCCACAGGATTTGGTGATACAAACAAAGGCTGCCTTGTGGTCAGAGCCTGTATACTTACTGACATTAATTTGTCACCTTGTTGTTCCCTGTGTCTGGTGATGTTTCTGTCGTGATCAATAGCAGCCTCTCTCAAAGTAGCCACAGACAGACCTCGCCAACATGGTTGCGTGGTCTGTACCCTAGTCTTCAATGACTCTTTTAAACCATCCATCAGTACCGATACTGCTACTTCCCGATGGTTTGTGTCTGTTTTAATGTCCTCTATGCCTGTGTATTTTGCCATTTCTAATAATGCTCTGTGAAAATACTCTGCAGCTGTCTCTGACTCCTTCTGTTTAATGGAGAATATCTTATTCCATTTAGCTACCGCTGGGAAATACTCTTTTAACTGCAAGTTTATTCTTTTCACATTATCTTGGTTGTACACATCTGTAAGAGGTACATCCTGATCTAGTCCGCAATCAGCTAAAAATTGAGTTGCGTCGACATTTGAGGGTAAACATGCTCTCAGCAATATCTGCCAGTCTTTATTGTTGGGCTCTGTAGTGTTACCTAAGTCTCTGATGTATTTTTGACTGGCAACTAAGTCTTTTCTAGGGTCAGGAAATTCAGACACTATGGTCCTTAATTCCATTCGGGAAAATGGAGTGTACATGGCAATGTTCCTAATGGGAGTGGCTCCTGATGCGTCTGTTTTCCCATTTGGCACTGCTATTACTCTAACAGGTGTAATTCTAACAACCTCATTCTGTGTAGATTCTACAGGCTGTGGTGAAATAGTTTCAGCATAATGCATGGTGCCGTACTTACCAGTTGATACGACCTCACCTATCCCTCCGCTAGGGGCCTTTACTAATCTCGTGGGTGGAGCTGTGCCTACTGTGGTCTCTGCTATGGTGGCTGCTAGAGAGAGCGCTGAAATCGTTGCCGATTCGTCCTCTTGATCACACTCCTGAGGAAAGTTCAAAACAGGGTACAACTTGCACGGGTTAATACTTACATGGGTTAATGGGTTAACATTATCATTAACATTTACACAGTTACTAAGTGATTTTGTGTTACACCTTAGTGCGTCTTTCTCCGCAATCAACTTCTCTCCTGATATGTATGGTGGCGGCGGGGCCGTGGCAATCAGTTTTCTGTTAGAGCCAGATCCCGCCGCCTGAGCCAAACCTCTCTGTATCTCACCTTCCTGTTGCCACAACTGTAAATAATCATAATGCTGGATTCGTCTCTTTGTTGATTTTATGAGACATATCCTCCTCCTTAAATTTTGTAACACTTCTGAGCTGAAGCTCCCTACTCTTGGGAATTTCTCCCCGTCATGTACAGTCATTCTCTCCCATTCATCACATAAAGTTTCTGTGTGACTTCCATATTTCTCACACATTATATACCTGGCCGACCCAATTGGCCGGACCACTGAATCAACCCGAACCGAGGTTGATCGCCCCCTACCTGAACAAGTGGCCCCCATAGTTCGAAAGTGTTGCTTTATTTAGCCAACCCTTACGAAAAACCAAATGCCAACAATAGGCTGACGGTGGCGGTTTACCGAGTACCCCACTCACTCGCCCACGCCGACCAATACGACCTGATCACACCGATATGGTGCTGGCGTACTCGACCTAGGGCCCCTGCGACCTGAACCTCTATTTACTGGAACCTGCGAGGGTTATCCGAAGAACACTTACTCTTTCCAGTAACTATTGGTTGTTGGATAGTTCCTGAGTGAGCAGCGAACTTCCCTTAAAATAAAAAAATTACACAAATCACGTTAGAGTGTACAGATAGCGTTTGTGACCCCTTTACTCTAATGGTATTAGGTCAGATTACTAACTACTGCACACACTTACGTGCGGTCCAGTCGTTCAGTACACAAACAACTAAGCTTATGTATGGAAAGACCAATGGAATCGAAACTTACGACTGTGAATTCCTTCAGCCAGAGCTTATATGGCCTATATGGGTGTTGCACCAACCCTTTTCGGTGTTGTGCCTGTGAACTGTATAGCGGACTTCCTTGTCGGCTGTACCTGGACCTCCTGGTCTGTTATGACCTCCTGGTCTTGTTACAGTATGACCTCCTGGTCTTGTTACAGTATGACCTCCTGGTCTGCTATACTCTAATGCTCAAAATTGTATATTTAACCAGAGATGCCTCCCTAGCCACCGTGCACGTCACTTTACACGCATGTACCTCACGAGTACTCGACTTTTCTTGTGGTTCAACCTTTAAAAATTGTAAAAACACTCACTCATCACATGTACACTTTTGTTTCTATTTCTATTTCTGCGCAGAAATTTTTCTTCAGATCAGGTGTGTTACCAATTAGGAGCAGGATCTGTTAACTAAATTTCGGACACCCAAAAATAGACTTGCGTTATTTCTCGCCTCGCATTATTTATCGCTTTGCGTTATTTATCGCTTTGCGTTAAAAATCAACTTATCGTGACTTGAGCTACGTGGGCGTAACCGGACGCTCCGTTGCGTAACGTACGCTGCGTGCGTCGGCCTTTGAATTGCGTACGCAAGTCTTTGTTAGAGACACGTATACGCAAAGCAAAGATCCACCGTAACACAATTTATACTTTTATCAATGTAGATGATCCTTGATCATCTACCACACAAACACACTGACTTCGCCTTATCTCCCAGGCAAAACTGTGTGTTTGTCTATCTTTTAACTATATTACTCTTAAACTATGAAATAACGGCAAATCTCTTTTAGCACTTCTATCAACTATAAAAACTGGCAGACAGGAGAGTGATATACGAAAATGAAAAAGAAAAAGAAATGCAGATATATATATGTGTGCGTGCGTGTGTACGCAAGACAGAAAAATAAACAGTTTTAAAAGACACTAGCGTTTTGTTCTTACCTCCGGTTCCCGGATTCCTTCAGCACTCTTTACTTAAGCGAAGCAGACGCTTATCCTGTCAGCACTACGAGGGATACAACCTCCCGCCCTTTGCTGAGGGATAATGTCTGCTGATCTACCTAGTGCAGATATGTGAAGGACGGGCGAGCCCCCAATTGATAAAGCTAAATATTTATCGTATATAAATCACCTTAAGAGGTCTAAGAACACTGTACGCTATCTACGTAAGAAGTACCGTAAGGGTACGCAAGTTGCGTAGCGATCGCTCAGCCGTAGTCGAGACGCTCAAGCGTCACGTTCGCTTACGGCCCAGTGATCACAGGCAGGCACGCTATTGGCTGCCGACTAACGTAATGATTCGCTATAGCGTAGCGTACGCTCGGGACCACGAGGAGATCACCAGCGGTGCAGACGCTTACAACGTTTAAACCTTTATATCTATACCTTTAACGATGAGATACACAGTATACCTTAGTGTAGAGACAGAGTGTAAGTGCAACCTGGTGTAACCTGATTAACTACAAAGCTGCTTGAGCGTCACCGACGCTCAGAGAATACTAAACACTATAAAGAATACACAGATACCTGGGCTTAGGGTCCGAAACCTATTATATGTATTATGACTATTATACTTGCAAAAAGAATCACAGTACAAAGCATACACTACAATATAACATAAACCAACTAACCAGATAAACTACACAGGAAATACAATACAATACAATTTAAGGAAAATACGAGAGAAAGAGTAGAGAGAGAGAGATAGAGAGAGAGAGAGATGGCTCACAGTAAGACAATATGATTACGGAGAAAACTTACGCACAAGGGGAACGATCGCATGCGCCTCGATATCCAGCTCCCGATTATCAGCAATGAGAACCGTTGAAGAGAGAGAACTGGATACGGTCGGCCTGCCTATTTATGCCCCACACACAATACAATTCAATGGTCCCTACAATCTCATTGTTCATTGGACACAGGAATTCGGCTTCGCATTATAACAAAAGGTCATAGGTTGATTCATACAGGTGGGCTGTGACTATTTCCAACTGCTCAGGTGGGAGGGAAACTGGGTTTCCCGCCGCATGGGTAATAAAGTGCAAATAAAGTAAATGTTCATAAACTTCTTATGTCCATAACTATTCGCACGAGCGATTGATCTGCTTCAAACCAACACCGGAATATTTCTAATTAAATATTCTTCCGATGGATACTAAACACCACTGTATTACTCCTGTCTGACCCTTCGTATCAAACAAAGAGGGATTCCTCTGTTCATAAACATTCTATATTAACCAAACTTTCAGAATCTATCAAAGGGACCATGATCTACAAAATACATTATTACTGAAAATATGTTACGATTGAGTCGCACGCTACAACCACATAAACTCTACCGTAAATACGCATACCATGCGCCTGCGGGTGCCCGCGACTGTGAGTATGCGCACGTACGGGAGAGCGTACGCATGCGCAGCACGGACCTGTGTGAGGTGCAAATATGGTAGTGTGCATAGAGATATTTTTCTGACTTTGACAAGACACTGGGGTGCGTAGAGACACTGGGGTGCGTAGAGACACTAAGGTGCTTGGAGGCACTGAGGTGCTTGGAGGCACTGAGATGCTGAAGCACGGAGACGCTGGAGGCACGAGGTGCTGAGGCACGGGGGTGCTGAGGCACGAGGTGCTGGAAGCACGAGGCGCTGAGGCACGGAGGTACTGGAGGCACGAGGTGCTGAGACACAGAGATGCTGGAAGCACGGAGATGCTGGAGGCACGAGGTGCTGAGGCATGGAGGTACTGAGGCACGGAGGTACTGAGGCACGGAGGTGCTGAGGCATGGAGGTACTGAGGCATGGAGGTACTGAGGCACGGAGATACTGAGGCACGGAGATACTGAGGCACGGAGGTGCTGAGGCACGGAGGTGCTGAGGCACGGAGGTACTGAGGCACGGAGATGCTGAGGCACTGAGTTGCTGAGGCACTGAGGTGCTGAGTCACTGAGGTACTGAGGCACGGAGATGCTGAGGCACGGAGATGCTGCAGGGATACGGGAGCTCTGGAGATCACAACTACAACAGCAGTATAGATGAACCACGGCAGCTGTGGTTTTCAGTTGAGACTATGGAATATAATACTGTGCCTTTAAGATGAACCACTGCAGCTGTGCCTTTACTTTGAGACTCGAGGAAATAGTGATCATCAGTGGCAACACAAAAGTAAACCAAACAGGGTAACAAGGAACAGAGTTTTCACAGGAACCAGAGTATAAAGGTTACCTTTAGGGAGCTCAGCTTGAAGACTCACACATAGCTGTGAGTGTGACACAAGGAACTGGCCCAGTTTCTAACTCAGCCTCCTGATTTATACTTCCTGGTCCTTGGTGATTGGTGAGCAGGATTAGGTGATGCAGAGAGTCTCAGGCTGGCAGAGGATTGAACAACTCTGGGTCAGGTGAACAGTCACTGTCATGTGACTACTCTAGCCAAGGCTGTGATGTAGAATGAGGCCTAGCAGGCCGAGAGAACACTGAAGCCTGAACTTCTGCAAAACATAGGATGCTGGCTTTTAGGCCTAAACTTCAGAATACTGAATTCAGCCTCACACAGGAGATCACCACAGATGGAGCTAATTAACTATTACCTTTCAGGCAGAGAACTCAGGAAAACTCAGAGCTGACAACCTGTTTAAAAAAGAAACAGGATCCGGGACAGATGGCAGGGGTAAGTCACCAAATGTGAAACCTACAGTCAGGATTGTGACACATTAATTCTAGATGCCAGCCGGCAAATGTCCCTCTGTGCATCCCTCATATACAAGGCAACGTCCTTTATATGCTCTATGGTTAGCAAAATAGCATCCCTGTCGAGGGTATCAATGTTGTCTGACAGGGTATCAGACCATGCTGCTGCAGCACTACACATCCATGCTGAAGCAATAGCAGGTCTCAGGATAGTACCTGAGTGTGTATATACAGACTTCAGGATAGCCTCCTGCTTTCTATCTGCAGGCTCCTTTAGGGCGGCCGTATCCTGAGACGGCAGTGCCACCCTTTTAGATAATCGTGTGAGCGCCTTGTCCACCCTAGGGGATGTCTCCCAGTGTAACCTATCCGTTGGCGGGAAAGGGTACGCCATCAGTAACCTCTTAGAAATCACTAGTTTCTTATCAGGGGAACACCACGCTTCTTCACACAATTAATTTAATTCATCAGATGGGGGAAAAGTCACTGGCTGCTTTTTCTCCCCAAACATAATACCCTTTTTAGTGGTAACCGGGTTAATGTCAGAAATGTGCAACACATTTTTCATTGCCGTAATCATGCATCGGATGGCCCTTGTGGACTGTACATTTGTCTCATCCTCGTCTACACTGGAGTCAGACTCCGTGTCGACATCTGTGTCTGCCATCTGAGCTAGCGGGCGTTTTTGAGCCCCTGATGGCCTCTGAGATGCCTGGGCAGGCGCGGGCTGAGATGCCGGCTGTCCCAAGGCTGTTACGTCATCAAACCTTTTATGTAAAGAGTTGACTTAGGGGTATATGCAATAGCGGGCGAATTCGCGGCAATTATCGCCGTTTTTTCAATTCGACCAAATTCGCCAGGTGAATTCCGGAAGGTGGCTTCCGGAATTCACCATATGCAATGAAAAACGGATTCGCCAGAGTCGCGGGCGAAAATCGGCCGATTTGGCGGATTTTGCTGCGATTTTAAAAAACGGGAAAAAACGGGGAAAAACCCGGAAAAAAAATGGCGTGGGGTCCCCCCTCCAAAGCATAACCAGCCTCGGGCTCATCGAGCTGGTCCTGGTTCTAAAAATGCAGGGGAAAAATCGGCCAGGGATCCCCCGTATTTTTAAAACCAGCACCGGGCTCTGCGCCTGATGCTGGTGCCAAAAATACGGGGGACAAAAAGAGTAGGGGTCCCCCGTATTTTTAACACCAGCATCGGGCTCCACTAGCTGGACAGATAATGCCACAGCCGGGGGTCACTTTTATGCCGTGCCCTGCGGCCGTGGCATCAAATATCCAACTAGTCACCCCTGGCCGGGGTACCCTGGGGGAGTGGGGACCCCTTCAATCAAGGGGTCCCCCCCCCCCCAGCCACCCAAGGGCCAGGGGTGAAGCCCGAGGCTGTCCCCCCCCATCCAATGGGCTGCGGATGGGGGGGCTGATAGCCTTTGTGATAAAATAAAAGATATTGTTTTTTCCATTAGTACTACAAGTCCCAGCAAGCCTCCCCCGCAAGCTGGTACTTGGAGAACCACAAGTACCAGCATGCGGGAGAAAAACGGGCCCGCTGGTACCTGTAGTACTACTGGGAAAAAAATACCCAAATAAAAACAGGACACACACACCTTGATAGTAAAACTTTATTTCATACGCCGACACACACATACTTACCTGTGTTGACACGCCGACTGCAACGATCTCCGACGATCCGAGGGTACCTGTCAAAAAATTATACTCACCTTCCAGCGTCCAGAGGTCCAGGTCCAGAGGTAAATCCACGTACTTTGTAAAAAAACAAACCGAACACGATCCACCGGACTAATGAAAGGGGTCCAATGTTTTCACATTAGACTCCTTTCCCCGAATGCCGGGACATCACGTGACTCCTGTCACTGATGTCCCTTCAGCCAATCAGGAAGCGCTACTGCCGTGGCGCTCACCTGATTGGCTGGACGCCGTCTGTACTCTGACAGCGCCTCGCAAAGCCGCTCCATTACTTTCAATGGTGGGAACTTTGCGGCTAGCGGTGGGGTCACCCGCCGGTCAGCCGCTGACCGGCGGGTGACCTCACCGCTAGCCGCTAAGTTCCCACCATTGAATATAATGGAGGGAGCTGTGCGATGCGCTGTCACAGCGATCAGCCAATCAGGTGAGCGCAACGAAGTTGCGCTTCCTGATTGGCTTAGAGACCTGTCAGTGACAGCTGTCACTGACAGGTCCATCTTTCAGTCCGTTCTGGAGCGGGTATTTGCGTTTTCTTTTTTTGCCAAGTACGTGGATTTATCTCTGGACCCTGAGGTGAGTATATTGAACTTTGCTTTTCAGGTATCCGTGGATTCTACATGGAGAAGAGGACCGATGTCGGCGTGTGAACATAGGTAAGTATGTGTGTGTCGGTAGTGTGAAATAAAGTTTTACTGTCGACGGTGTGTGTGTCCTGTTTTTATTTGGGTATTTTTTCCCCAGTAGTACTACAGGTACCAGCGGGCCCGCTTTTCTCCCGCATGCTGGTACTTGTGGTTCTCCAAGTACCAGCTTGCGGGGGAGGCTTGCTGGGACTTGTAGTACTAATGGAAAAAACAATATCTTTTTTTTATCACAAAAGGCTATCAGCCCCCCCATCCGCAGCCCATTGGATGGGGGGGACAGCCTCGGGCTTCACCCCTGGCCCTTGGGTGGCTGGGGGGGGGACCCCTTGATTGAAGGGGTCCCCACTCCCCCAGGGTACCCCGGCCAGGGGTGACTAGTTGGATATTTGATGCCACGGCCGCAGGGCACGGCATAAAAGTGACCCCCGGCTGTGGCATTATCTGTCCAGCTAGTGGAGCCCGATGCTGGTGTTAAAAATACGGGGGACCCCTACTCTTTTTGTCCCCCGTATTTTTGGCACCAGCACCAGGCGCAGAGCCCGGTGCTGGTTTTAAAAATACGGGGGATCCCCTGTCAATTTTTTCCCCGCATTTTTAGAACCAGGACCAGCTCAATGAGCCCGAGGCTGGTTATGCTTTGGAGGGGGGACCCCACGCCATTTTTTTTTCTGATTTTACCGTTCCAGCAATAAAAAAAAATAAAAATAAAAAATAATATTTTAAAAAATATATAAATAATATTTGTGCCTCCCCCCCCCAAAAAAAAAGTACCTAATCCCTTCTAATATAAATAGATCTGCTATTCCCCAAAAAAAAAACACCAAAAAAAACATGTTTAAAATTTTTTTATTTGTTTTCACCCTCCAAAGTGTGGCGGATTGAAAATGACGAATTTGCTGTCTAAAAGCACTGCTGTCGAATTTCCAAACTTGAATTGAATATGCTTTGGTCGAATTGCAGCACTTGTATCATTGCAGAAAAGTCGAATTTGCAAAAAGTCGAATTTCAAAAAGTCGAATTTTGAAAGTCCGTTTTTTGGTCGGAAAGCACTGCATTGCATAGGCGAATTTTTTTTTTTGGTCGAAAATGACCCGAAATTCGCCAATTTCGGGAATTCGACCACAATTGCATATACCCCACTGTCGGTTAATACCTTCCACATATCCATCCACTCCGGTGTCGGCCCCGTAGGGGGCGACATCACACTTATCGGCTCCTGCTCCTCCTCCACGTAGCCCTCCACATCAAATATGTCGACACAGCCGTACCGACACACCGCACACACACAGGGAATGCTCTGACTGAGGACAGGACCCCACAAAGTCCTTTGGGGAGACAGAGAGAGAGTATGCCAGCACACACCACAGCGCTATATAACACAGGGATTATCACTATACTGAGTGAGTTTTCCCAATAGCTGCTTATTAAGACCAATTTGCGCCAAAATTTATGTGCCCCCCCTCTCTTTTTTACCCTTGTTGTACTGGATACTGCAGGGGAGAGCCTGGGGAGCGTCCTTCCAGCGGAGCTGTGAAGAGAAAATGGCGCTGGCTGTGCTGAGGAATATAGCCCCGCCCCTTCAGCGGCGGCCTTCTCCCGCTTTTTATAATGTTAATGGCGGGGGGTTCTGCACCCAACAGTGACCGTAGTGTGTGGTGTGCTATGGGAGCAATGGCGCACAGCTGCAGTGCTGTGCGCTACCTTAATGAAGACAGGAGTCTTCAGCCGCCGTTTTTCATCTTTATCTTCCGTCTTCTGGCTCTGCAAGGGGGACGGCGGTGCGGTTTCGGGAACGGACGATCGAGGTCGGGCCCTGTGTTCGATCCCTCTGGAGCTAATGGTGTCCAGTAGCCTTAGAAGCACAAGCTAGCTGCAAGCAGGTAAGTTTGCTTCTCTCCCCTCAGTCCCTCGTAGCAGTGAGTCTGTTGCCAGCAAATCTCACTGAAAATAAAAAACCTAACAAATACTTTCTTTTCTAGTGAGCTCAGGAGAGCCCACTAAGTGCATCCAGCTCTGGCCGGGCACAGATTCTAACTGAGGTCTGGAGGAGGGGCATAGAGGGAGGAGCCAGTGCACACCAGATATAGTACCTAATCTTTCTTTTAAGAGTGCCCAGTCTCCTGCGGAGCCCGTCTATTCCCCATGGTCCTTACGGAGTTCCCAGCATCCACTAGGATGTCAGAGAAATCAGGATTTTGGTACTTACCGATAAATACCTTTCTCCGATTCCACAGGGGCCACTGGAGTACAGTAACAATGGGGATATAGCAGGCAGTAAGTGGGTGTTGACACTTTAAATTTATAACCATGTGACTAGCTCCTCCCCTACTATGTCACCCCTCCAAGCCAGTCTAGTTAAAACTGTGCCCGAGGAGAGCTGGAAAAGACCAACGTTAAAAGTAGAGGAGGTTCGCTAAGCCATTTAAAACAGGATAGCACCAAGGAAACCTGGAAACATACTGAAAGGGTAACCGGAACAAAATGAGCAGTCACACAGTGACATGCAAACAAATAAGTGACGTAGGAGGAAAACAGCGCAGGGTGGGCATCCAGTGGCCCCTGTGGAATCGGAGAAAGGGATTTATCGAGAAGTACCAAAATCCTGATTTCTCCTTTATTCACTAGGGGCCACTGGAGTGCAGTAACAATGGAGACGTCCCAGAGCGCCCAAGACGGGAGGGAGAGCGCGGAGAGTCCTGCAAAACCACCCGGCCAAACTGTAACGCAGAGGCCGCAAAAGAGTCAAACCTGTAAAACTTGATAAATGTATGTTGGCCCGACCAAGTGGCAGCGCAACATAAAGTAGTCATGGAAACCCCGCGGGCGGCCACCCACGAAGGTCCCACAGAACACGTAGAGTGCGTCGAAAAGGAAGACGGAGGCTCTCGAGAAACCGTCAAATAAGCCTGTCTGATGGTCAGACGTAGCCAACGGGCCAACGTTTGCTTGAAAACCGGCCATCCAGGACGGGAGCGTCGTACAGAACAAATAAGAAATCAGACTTCCGAATAGCCGAAGTCCTCTCCACCGAGAGTCGGAGTGCCCTGACAACATCCAAAGATCTCGAATTCGGTGAATCCGCCGAGAGGGCCAGACCACAAGTGGCTAATTTATGTGAAAAGCGGACACCACCTTCAGGAGAAACGACATTGGAGTATGAAGCTCAGCCATAACCTCCTGGAACATCAGGTAAGGAGGCCGACAAAAGAGAGAGCCCCAAGTTCTGACACCCATCTGGCCGAAGCCAGAGCCAGGAGAAAGTCCACCTTCCAGGTGAGATATTTCATCTCCACCGACTCCAGAGGCACAAATAACGGAGACTACAGAAAAGTGAGGACCAGGTTGAGGTCCCCTGGTGTCGTTGGAGGACGAAAGGGAGGCTGCATTCAGAGAACTCCCTTCAAGAAGGTCCAAACTTCCGGCAGCAAGGCTAATTTCCTTTGGAAGAAAAACCAAAAGAGCAGTGACCTGAACGTCAAGTGAACCTAGTTGAAGCCCTGCCGAGAAAACAACCTTGAGAAAACGAAGAAGGTGGCTAAATGAAAAACTGAAGGGGAAAACTCTCGTCGGTCACACCAGGCCACATAAAGTTTACAAATGTGGTAACAGTGAGACGACCTGACTGACTTCCGAGCTCGGAGCATAGTAGGTATAACCGTACGACGAAACCCCTCCCTTCTCAGATGGCCTTCTTAAAAGCCACGCCGTCAAACGAAGTCTGCGTAAGGCTGAATAAAGAAAAGGGCCCTGTTGAAGCAGATCGTTCCGTAGAGGCAGAAGCCAAGGCTCCTCTACTGACAACAGGTGTAGGGTGGAGTACCAAGTCCTGCGCAGCCAATCTGGAGCCACCAGGAGGACTAGCGCATATTCTCTCTTTATGCGTTGCAGAACCCTAGGTAGCAACGGGAAAGGCGGAAAGATAAACGAACCAGAAGTTCCAAGGAGCCGTGAGGGCATCCACGGCTACTGCCGCCAGGACTCCCGTACGAGAGTAGTAAAGAGGCAGTTGAAGGGTCAGGCGGAACGCTATGAGATCGATCTGAGGTCTCCCCCATCGGCGGACCATCTGACGAAACACCTGGGGGTTGAGTGTACACTCCCCCGGGTGCGTGACCTGGCGGCTGAGATAATCGGATTCCCAATTGTCCACCCCTGGAATAAGATTGCCGACAAAGCCAGAGCATTTTCCTCTGCCCAGAGGAGGACGTTGGTGACCTCTCTCATCGCCACACTTGTCTGAAGAGAGGATCTTGTCCTGAGGAAGAGAATCATCCCCAAGAACAGAAACCTGTGCGAAGGGCATAAGTGAGACTTCGGGAAGTTCAGGATCCACCCGTGCCGAATCAGAAGATCCTGGGTTATCCTGATTCTGAAGCAACAGGCCTGCAGAGTGGGTCTGTAGCAGTAGATTTTCCAGATAAGGGACAATCGTCACTCCCTGCCTTTGAAGCAGGGCCATCCTGACTGCCGTGACTGCTGAGAACACTGGGAGCAGAAGAGAGAGACCGAACGGAAGGGCCTGAAAGTGGAAATGAGCATCCAGTATCACGAACCGGAGAAAAGTCTGATGAGGAGGTCAAATGGGAACATGTAAGTAGGCATCTTTGATGTCTGAGGACGTCATAAAATGGTTTTGCTCCAAACTGGCAATAACAGACTGAAGGGACTCCTCAAAAATGGAATGAGATCCTTTAAGTTCAGAATAGGCCTGGCCGAGCCATCCGGCTTCGAGAAAAGGCCTGAGTAATAGCCCCGTTTCCAATGATGTGAGGGAACAGGGATCAGCACCCCTGCGGATAGAAGCTTCTGGAACGTCGCCTGCAGGACGACCCTCCTGTCGTCGGAAATCGGCAAACCCGAGGTGAAGAGACACTGAGGCGGGTGGAAAATCGAGCATGTAACCGCACGTGATGAGATCCCTGACCCAAGCATCTGGACAGGATTGTACCCAAGCCTCCCTGAAATCCCACAGACAAGCTCCCACCCTGGGATCCCCCAGGTGGGAGGAAGGCCCATCATGCGGTGGCTGTGGTGGAGGACTTACCATCAGGTTGGGTCGAGGTTGCTGAACCTCTGCCTCGGCCTCTACCTCGAGATTCATGTGTGACAGAGGCACCTGCCCTGGCAGGGCCTCGAAACCTGGAAGGGGTACGAAAGGACCGAAAGGAAGGACCGGTATAAGACCGTCGAAGAGCTGGAGCAGCAGTGGGAAGATAAGCAGACTTACCACCAGTGGCTTGAGAAATCCAGGCGTTAAGATTTCCAAACAGGCCTGTAAAGGGCAACACCTCTGCTGCCTTCTAGGATTCAGTCTCCACCTGCCACTGTCACAGCCAGAGAGCTCCGCTGGCCAAGAAAGCCAAAGCGGAAATTCTGGCTCCGAGGATACAGACGTCCTTGGAGGCCTCACAAAGATATAAAGCAGATTCGCCAATACAATCTGCCAAAGGTATCAGTTGAACCTGATGCCAACCGTCCTGTAACCCTGAGGACAAGTGTTCCGCCCAGGCTACCATAGCCTTGTTAACCCAACCACCTACCTGCGCCGACAAAGTAGAACCCCCGCTGCCGCAAATTTCTATCAGACGGCTCCTTCAGCGAGGTTGCTCCAGAAACCGGCAGAACCGTCTTCTTGGACAGGCGAGACACCGAGGGATCTACAATTGGATGGGTTCCATATCGCTTCCTGCTATCTGCGGGGAAAGCATAGGAAGACAAAAATCGTTTGATACCTGAAATTTTGCATCCGGATGTGTCCAAGCCGCCGTCAGGAACACATCCAGCACATCAGAAACTGGAAAAGTCACTGTCAGTTTTTTATTGGAGCTGAACCCCGAGGAACGTGAAGTGTCCAGTTCTGACTCTTCCACCTTTAGCACCAGACGTACGCTGCAATAAGCGCCTCAATACCCGGAGACACTGGTTCAGATTCCTCACAAACCTGATCGTCATCACTATCCTGGACATCTATCGCCTCCTCCAATAGAGGCATCTCATCGCCAGAACCGTGTAACATTGAGGTTAGGAACCTCTTTTTTTGAAACCTGGGGAGGAGAAATTAGATGGGGTCTCTGGTTAACAGCGACATTACCTCCGTAAGCCGAGCTGTCCAAACAGGAGCGTTCACATAACAGGGAAATCTCTGACTGTCCTAAGTGAACTTTGCAGTGACGTGTGAAAAACCATTTTGTGCTGCTTTGGAACCTGTTCCAGTCATGACAGCACCTCTCACACAGACCCCAACATACACAGCGGTATTAACAGCTAAACTAACAGCTAGAGAAAACAGACAGAAGGGGGGGGGGGGGTAAAGGAGCGTAGCCACATGTAATCCCTGCCCTATAGCGTGCAGTGACAGGCACGGTTCACTATCTGATGCCACACACATTTCCCAAACTACAGTATTAGTACCACCTGTGGTCCAGAACTGGACATGAATCCAGGTGTAGTCAATAGACTCTGGCCTTAGCCCATTACAAGAAAAAGTGTGAAGCAAACTAATAAGAAAGGGAGGGCAGTACCCTCCCTGAATGCAGTGTACTGCTAAATTAGTAAAACATGTAAAATGGCGGCCAGTGCGACAAGGGGTTCTAAGGGTGTTATTGAAACTGGGTCTCTGTACATATGAGTCTCTGCTATTAGTGTGTTGAGCCACAGCAGCACTGTTATCCACATCTACCAGTCCTCTGCATTAGTGCATTGAGCCACAGTCTCTGTACAACTTGAATGTTTGTAATAGACTCATTAGCCCACCAAGCCACAGATTCTACAAGAAGGTGTGTGAGGCAAATACAGAAGAGGAACGGCAGTGCCACCTGCTCTGTATGCAGTGTGAAAATGATGAAAATAGGTGCATCACATGCTTTGAATGTAAAGCTCAGCTGGAGTATGCTGCAAAATGATGGCCAGCGTCTGTGTGTGAAAAGCCGAAGCCACCGAGACTGAGAACCCAAGCCGGGGATAAGCTCCGACCCCCGCTATGGCGCCTATTTTAAATTGTAATGGCACTAGCAGATGCCCCGCTAACGGAGGGATCCGTACCACACTGAAAAACCCTGGCTTCTGCTAACAGAAGTCAGGGTTATACTTACTGCTGCCGACTGACTGGAAATGGCCGCCAGCGTGGCTGATGAGGTGACCCCAACGCACGCCGCAAGCAGCGGAGTCCGGTCACCCCATCCAGAGAGCTAACTTCTCTGCAGCCTGGGGTCCCAGCACCGAGCCGCATGCAGCTGTGATGGTGACCCCACCGGTAGCTCCAACGATGCAGACAGTCAGAGCAGAAGCTGCCTGTCTGTTCTCAAATTGTAAAAAATAAATAAATCTATCAGGAAGAAACCCAAGAGTGAACCAGCTCCCTTGGGCACAAATTAAAGACCGGCTTGGAGGGGGGACATAGTAGGGGAGGAGCTAGTCACATGGTTATTAATTTAAAGTGCCAGCTCCCAGTTACTGCCTACTATATCCCCATTGTTACTGCACTCCAGTGGCCCCTAGTGGATGAAGGAGAAAAAGTGTTCGGACAAAGAATGGGTAGTGAGGCCTTTTCGGATATTGCGTATATGTTCTGATATACGTGTTTTTAAAGATCTTCCACTTCAACCAATGTAATGAAGGCCGCATTGACACTTATTAAATATATCACATTTGTAGTGTGACGTGATAAAGTCATTGATCTCGTAACTTTTATAATTTACTGAAAACTTGGTAATTTTGGAATTTTTAGACTGAATGGTTCTACAGGCTATACACGATCCACAATGATGGAACCCCTTTGTTCTTACCGGGTTTAAGGGTTCATATGGGAGTGCACTTTGTACTAAAGAATTTTTCAATTTTTTTCCTCTTCCATAAATAAATCAGGGTTTATCTGGTATGATCGTTTTCAGTATCGGATCCCTACATAAGAGGTGCCAATGTTTTCTAATGATTTTTTCATGTTCTTTATAACTGGCTCCAAATCCAGACAAAAAGCCCATTGAACTCCACTAGTTTCCCTTTTCTGTTGGTAGCTTTTTAAGATATCTTCTCTTTTTATTTCATTGACTTCCTGCTCAGCCTTAGTCAAGAGTTCTTCAGCATATGCTTTATTGAGAAATTTCCTTTTCATGATTAACTTCTGTTCTTGATATTGTGCATCCTCACTGCAATTCCTTTTTAATCTTAGAAACATAGAATTTGACGGCAGATAAGAACCACTTGGCCCATCTAGTCTGCCCCTTTTTTTTTTATCCTTTATGTAATCTCAACCCTTTTTGAACCCTAATTCTTTGTAAGGCTATTCAATAGAAACATAGAAAATCTTAATAGTTGTCCTTTTGGAATCCCCCTCAGCCAGTTGGTGTTGACTATTGAAGGGAATAAAACTGTTTGAATCAGTAGGTTTTGTATATCCTTTAGTCTGTATATTTAGATCTTTGATATAAATAGTCAAATCAAGAAAATGGACTTCTGTTTGACTTTTTGAAAAAGTTAAGTTATGTTAACATTGTTTGTGTTCAAAAATGTATCATCAAGGTCTTGTTTCTGACCCCTCCAGATGAAAAAAATATTGTCTATGTACTTGTGCCTGGACACCAAGTTCGCGACCGGGTTCGGTGGAAGTGTCAGAAGTGGCTGTAACCCACTAGCCGTGGGGTTAACTAATTGATATTCATAGTGATAATCACGGGTCCAGAAGCAAGTTACTGCTAAAAGCAGTCAGCGCTAGGATACTCTTATCACGATTTACGTGCACTGCATCCCCGGGTCACGTGGTAGCGACCCCGATCACGTGGCCAGAAGTTATGCGCCCTTACGAGAGCTCTGTATTTTACTGCTTCCAACAATGGGTTTGTGAAAATGCAATCTGGTCATGTGACTGCGGCTTCTATCACATGTACGGAAGCTTAAGACAGCCTTCCAATGTGCTAGTATTGGAAGCCTGGTTCACGTGTTAACCTTCCCGGTCATGTTAACAGAACAGTTGTAAATAAACAAACCACTCTTCTGTCTCCAACCCTAATATACTTTTATACACTTAGGGGGAGATTCAAATGTTTGAAAAGTCGGTTGGGTGTCTGGTTTTTCCTGTCTATTATATAGGAAAAATAGGACTTTAATTATCTACCGGTAAATCCTTTTCTCGTAGTCCGTAGAGGATGCTGGGGTCCATATTAGTACCATGGGGTATAGACGGGTCCACCAGGAGCTATTGGCACTTTAAGAGTTTAATAGTGTGGGCTGGCTCCTCCCTCTATGCCCCTCCTACCAAACTCAGTCTAGAAACTGTGCCCGAGGAGACTACATACTTCGATAGAAGGAATTACACAGATAGTGGAGAGATTCATACCAGCTCACACAACAGGCAAATCCGGCTAACATGCCGGAAAAACGCAGCAACAGCTGAAACAGTAAACACAGAACTTACCTAGGAACCAGGCAGTACTGAACTATAAAACCAAGGCAGGAAAACGCAGCGCTGGGCGGGCGCCCAGCATCCTCTACGGACTACAAGAAAAGGATTTACCGGTAGGTAATTAAAATCCTATTTTCCCTTACGTCCTAGAGGATGCTGGGGTCCATAGTAGTACCAAGGGGATGTACCAAAGCTCCCAGTACGGGAGGGAGAGCGTGGAGGCTCCTGAAACACTGCTTGACCAAACTTGAGGTCACCAGAGGCCAAAGTATCGAACTTGACAAACGTGTTCGACCCAGACCAAGTAGCCGCTCGGCAGAGTTGTACAGCCGAGACACCCCGGGCATCCGCCCAGGAAGAGCCCACTTTACAAGTAGAGTTGGGCCTTACAGACTTTGGACACGGCAATCCTGCCGTGGAATAAGCATGCTGGATAGTGAACCTGATCCAGCGTGAATCGACTGTTTCGAAGCAGGACACCCAATTTTCTTGGGATCATAGAGAACAAACAAAGAGTCACTTTTCCTATGACGAGCTGTCCTCTTCACATAAATCTTCAAAGTCCTTACTACATCCAAGGCCTTTAAGCAATTGAGGAGTCAGTAGCCACTAGCACCACAATAGGTTGGTTGTATGGAAAGCCGATACAACCTTAGGCAGGAACTGTGGACGAGTCCTAAGTTCCGCCCTGTCTTCATGAAAGATCTGGTAGGGGCTTTTACAAGATAAAGCCCCCAATCCCGACATGCGTCGTGCAGAAGCCAAGGCCAACAAATTGACCACCTTCCACATGAGAAACTTGAGATCAGCCTCCTGTGGAGGCTCGAACCAAGCAGACTGCAGGAACTGCAACACCACATCAAGATCCCAGGGCGCCGTTGGCGCCACGGATGGAGGCTGGATGTGCAGAACCCCTTTCAAAAAGGTCTGACCCTCAGGGAGGACAGCCAATTGTTTTTGGAAGAAGATGCACAAAGCAGAGATCTGGACCTTGATGGAGCCCAATCTCAGTCCCATATCCACACCTGCTTGAAGGAAAAGGAGAAAACGTCCAAGTTGAAACTCCACTGCAGGAAACTTCTTGGGCTCACACTAAGAAACATATTTTTTCCAAATGCGATAGTAATGTTTAGACGTTACCCCCTTCCTAGCCTGTATCAGGGTAGGAATGACCTCACTCGGGATACCCTTCCGAGCTAAGATCTGGCGTTCAACCGCCATGGCGTCAAATGTAGCCGCGGTAAGTCTTGATAAGCGAACGGCCCCTGCAGTAGCAGATCCTCCCGAAGAGGTAACGGCCTTGTATCCTGCAGCAGAAGATCCAGTAGATCCGCGTACCAAGCCCTCCTTGGCCAGTCCGGAGCAATGAGGATTGCCAGAACCTTTGTTCTCCTTACCAGTTGAAGAACTTTTGGTATCAGAGGAAGTAGAGGGAACACATACACTGACTTGAACACCCACGGTGTTACCAGTGCGTCGACCGCCACTGCCTGTGGGTCGCACGTTGTCCGACTGCACCTGAACAGCCCGACCCTGTAGAAGGTGTTCTGCCTGCAGAAGACCGTTGTACACGGCTCTTAGCTCCAGAATGTTTATCGAGAGAAGGGATTCTTGATCCGACCACCTTCCTTGGAAGATTTCCCACTGAGCAACTGCTCCCCAACTTCTTAGACTTGCATCCGTGGTTAGAAGGATCCAGTCCTGAACTCCGAGCCTTCGGCCTTCCAGAAGGTGAGGCAGTTGTATCCACCAGAGGAGCGAAATCCTGGCTTTCTGAGACAGACGGATCCTCTGGTGCATGTGTAGGTAAGATCCCGACCACTGGTCCAAGAGATCCAGCTGAAAGGATTGAGCATGAAACCTTCCATACTGTAGAGCCAAGTAGGAGGCAACCATCTTCCCCAGAAGGCGGATGCACTGATGAACCGAGACCCGGGTAGGCTTTAAGACATCCCGGACCATTGATTGGATCATCAAAGCTTTCTCCACCGGCAGAAACACCCTCTGCACTTCCGTGTCTAGGATCATACCCAGGAAAGACCGCCTCCTTGTCGGCTCTGGATGAGAATTCGGAAGGTTCAGGATCCAACCGTGCTCCTTGAGCAGTGTCGTGAGAGTAATGGATCGCAACAACTTCTCCCTGGACGACGCCTTGATCAGGAGATTGTCCAGATACGGAATTATGTTCACCCCTTGCTTGCGCAGGAGAACCATCATCTCCGCCATAACCTTGGTGAAGACCCTCGGTGCTGTGGAGAGGCCAAACAGCGGCGCCAGAAACTGATAGTGATCGTCCAACAGTGCAAACCTGAGATATGCCTGATGTGGAGACCAGATGGGAACGTGGAGGTACGCATCCTTGATGTCCAGGGACACCAGGAACTCCCCCTCCGTCAGACCTGAGATGACAGCTCTCAGAGACTCAATCTTGAATTTGAACTCCCTGAAGTAGGGGTTCAAAGATTTTAAGTTCAGAATTGTCCGTAACGAACCATCCGGCTTAGGAACCACGAAAAGGTTTGAATAGTATCCTTTGTTCCACTGATGAGGTGCAACTGGAGCAATGACCCTGGACACCACCAACTTTTGGATAGCTTCCAGAAGAATTGTTCTATCTGCCAGCAGAGCTGGTAAGCTTGACTTGAAGAAACAGTGAGGCGGGAGATCTTGAAACTCCAGCCTGTACCCTCTGGACACTATATCCAGTACCCAGGGGTCCAGGCCCAACGACAGCCAGACGTGGCTGAAATGCCGGAGTCTTGCCCACACCTGACCTTCCTCCAGGCCCAACTGTCCACCGTCATGCGGAGGACTTAGGGTTATCAGAAGCGGGCTTCTGGTTCTGGGAGCCAGCGGAAGCAGGCTTCTTTCCTTTAGCACGACCACCTCTGAAGAAGGTGTTCGAAGGCTTGTTCTTTCTAGGCCTCGCGGGCCGAAAGGACTGTGACATGGCTGCTGTAAAAGGCTTCTTCGTAGCCGGTGCAGCTGAGGGGAGAAAAGGAGACTTACCCGCTGTAGCCGTGGCAATCCACGCATCTAGCGCCTCCCCAAAGAGAGCCTGACCTGTATAAGGAAGACCCTCCACACTCTTTCTGGATTCCGCGTCCGCAGAGCATTGGCGCAGCCAGAGACCTCTGCGAGCCGAGATGGACATGGAGGAGATCCCCGCAGCCATGGAACCCAGGTCCTTCATGGAATCTACCAGGAATCCTGCAGAATCCTGAATATGGCGTAAAAATAAATCAACGTCACCTTTATCCAGCGTAGTTGATTCCTCCTGCAGAGTGATTGACCACCTGGCAATAGTTTTTGCAATCCAAGCACAGGCTATAGTAGGCCGCAGTATAGCCCCTGAAGCCGTGTAAATGGATTTTAGCGTACCATCCACCTTGCGATCTGCCGGGTCTTTCAACGCGGTAGATCCCGGGACCGGCAATACCACTTGTTTGGACAGGCTGGAGACAGAGGCGTCAACTATCGGCAGAAACTCCCATTTTTTCCTATCTTCTTCTGGGAAAGGAAAAGCAACTAAGACCCTCTTAGGGATCTGGAATTTCTTTTCCGGATTTTCCCAGGCTTTTTCAAAGATAGCATTCAATTCTTTGGATGCCGGGAAGGTGGGGGGGGGGGGCTTTTTACTGTCTGTGAAAAATGCCTCCTCCACCTGCTCAGGAGCTGTGTCAGTGATGTTTAACACATTCCTTACAGCTTCAATCATCAACTGCACCCCCTTAGCAAGTGATGCCGTCCCCCTTAACACATCCCCGTCACCGTCTGCATCAAAATCGGTGTCCGTATCATCCTGCATAAGCTTTGCAAGTGCACGTTTGTAAGAATGTACCGCAGGGGACCCCAAGGAAGCAGTATCCGACCATAGAGGATTGCAAGTCCTGAGTGGATTGCTCAGTCCTAGCAACCCTATCAGAAATCTGAGAAATAGTCCCCCTCAGAGAGACTAACCATTCTGGCTCTCTAGCTGGGATCTGTGCTAAAACAGTGCAATCCTGATTACATGGAATGGAGTCTTCCTGGTAAGATAAATCCTCTGCAGCATATGAAACAGTGTCCCTAGACATGTTGTCACACACACACCAAACACCGCACAAACACACAGGGTATTGGGTAGACAGAGTTTTCCCCCAAGAATGGCAGAGAGACACAGAGATTGGAGCCAACCCACACACAGCGCTATTTGAGGTATAGGGAGACCCTAACCAGCGCTGACTGAGTTTCTTAATAGGAGACACAGCCTCCCCTCCCTTCTAAAACCCCCTGGTACCGTACAGATAGCTGGAGTTGCTCTGGAGGGACCTGGACATCCACTGGCAGTGATTGCAGGCAGAAAAAATGCCGCTGAACGCTGCTGGTTCCGCTCTGAGGAGAAGCTCCTCCCCTTCAATGGAGCTGTCTTTCCGCTCTTGAAGATTATACTGGCCTGAGGAATTTTGTGCTGGCTGAGATCCGCAGACCCCGACAGGCTTGATGTGGTCAGTATAGGGTTTTGTGCTGGCTCAGGGCGCCCCTCACAGTGCCGCACCGCAGTACCGCTGAGCCTTTCCTCTTCACACTGAGCCCCCGCTTGTAAGGGGGACAGTTACTAACTCGCCAAACTTCAGCTCTGTGGGGGAGTGGCGGCTGGCTGCCGGGGTGAGTGTTCCCCTGTGGCGGGGCGCGATCTGTCCCCTCTGGAGGTCAATGTCCAGTCAGCGGAGGCAGTGGCTCACGACCCCGCAGGGCGGACACTGCTCCCCCCCTCAGTCCCTCGATGCAGGGAGGCTGTTGCCAGCAGCCTCCCGGTATAAAAATAAACTCTAAAATAAACTTTTCTAAAGAAGCTCTGTAGAGCTCCCCTAGCTGTGACCAGCTCTTCCGGGCACATTTTCTAAACTGAGTCTGGCAGGAGGGGCATAGAGGGAGGAGCGAGCCCACACTCTCAAACTCTTAAACTGCCAATGGCTCCTGGTGGACCCGTCTATACCCCATGGTACTAATATGGAGCCCAGCATCCTCTAGGACGCAAGAGAAAAACAGACTCCGAACTGACTTTTCAAACATTTGAATCTCCCCCTTAGAATTAATAAGATTTTAAACCTACCAGTAAATCTTTTTCTCCTAGTCCGTAGAGGATGCTGGGGACTCCGTAAGGACCATGGGGTATAGACGGGCTCCGCAGGAGACATGGGCACTATAAAGAACTTTAGAATGGGTGTGCCCTGGCTCCTCCCTCTATGCCCCTCCTCCAGACCTCAGTTAAAGAACTGTGCCCAGAGGAGACGGACAGTACGAGGAAAGGATTTTTGTTAATCTAAGGGCAAGATACATACCAGCCCACACCATCCACACCGTACAACATGGAATATACTAACCAGTTAACAGTATGAAACAAAACAGCATCAGCCAGAGACTGATCAAAACTGTAACACAACCCTTATGTAAGCAATAACTATTGTCAAAGTCAGAAAAATATCTCTATACACACTGCCATATTTGCACCTCATTCTGGTCCGCGCTGCGCATGCGTGCGCTCTCCCGTGCGTGCGCATACTCACAGTCGCGGGCACCCGCAGGCGCACGGTATGCGTATTTACGGTAGAGTTTATGTGATCGTAGCGTGCGACTCAATCGTTACATATTTTCAGTAATAATGTATTTTGTAGATCATGGTCCCTTTGATAGATTCTGAAAGTTTAGTTAACATAGCATGTTCCTGAACAGAGAGATCCCTCTTTGTATTGTACGAAGGGTCTAACAGGGGTCATACAGTGGTGTTTGGTACCCATCGGAAGAGTATTTAAATAGCAATATTCCGGTGTTGGTTTGGAGCGGATTAATCGCTCGTGCGAATAGTTATGGACATAAGAAGTTTATGTCCATTTACTATTATTTGTTCTTATTTAGTCATGCGGCGGGAAACTCAGTATCCCACCCACCAGAACAGTTGGAAGCAGTCACAGCCCACCTGTATGAATCAACCTATGACCTTTTGTTATAATGCGAAGCCGAATTCCTGTGTCCAATGAACAATGAGATTGTAGGGACCATTGAATTGTATTGTGTGTGGGGCATAAATAGGCAGGCCGACCATATCCAGTTCACTCTCTTCAACGGTTCTCATTGCTGATAATCGGGAGCTGGATATCGAGGCGCATGCGATCGTTTCCCCTTGTGCGTAAGTGTTTCTCCGCAATCATATTGATCTTCTTGTTATTCCGAGCCAATCTCTCTCAATTTCTCTCTCTCTCTCTCCTTCTCTTTCTCTCTCATTTTCCCTTAAATTGTATTGTATTGTATTTCCTGTGTAGTTATCTGGTTAGGTAGTCTATGTTATATTGTAGTGTATGACTTGTATTGTGTTTAACTCTTTTGCAAGTATAGCATTCATAATATATATTTTAGGCGTTGGACCCTGAGCACGGTATCTGTGTGTTTCTTATAGTATTAAGTATTCTCAGAGCGTCGGTGACGCTCGAACAGCTTTAAAGGTAATAAGGTTATACTGTGTTGCATTTACACTCTAACATTACACTAAGGTTTTACTGCACAATACACTGTTTATGGTTTAGATACAAAGGTTTAATATAGTGAGCGTCAGCGCCGCTGGCGATCTCCTCGTGGTCCCGAGCGTCCGCTACGCTATAGCGAATCATTACGTTAGTCAACAGCCAATAACGTGCCTGCCTGTGATCTCTTGGCCGTGAGTGAACGTGACGCTTGAGCGTCTCGATCACGACAAAGCGATTGTTACGCAACTAGCGTACCCTTACGGTACTTCATACGTAGATAGCGTACAGTGTTCTTAGACCTCATAAAGGGTATTATATACGATAAATATTTAGCTTTATCAATTGCGGGCTCGTCCTGTCCTTCACATATCTGCACTAGGTAGATACAGCAGACATTATCCATCAGCAAAGGGCGGGAGGTTGTATTCCTCGTGGTGCTGTCGGGATAAGCGTCTGCTTCTCTTAGTAAAGGGTGCTGAAGGAATCCGGGAACCGGAGGTAAGAACAAAACAATAGTGTCTTTTTAAAACTGTTTATTTTTTTTCTGTCTTGCGTACACACGCACGCACACATATATATCTGCATTTCCTTTTCATTGGTGTATTTTCGTATGTCACTCTCCTGTTTGCCAGTTCTATAGTTGATAAACGTGCTTAGAGAGATTTGTCACTATTTAATAGTTTAAGAGTAAAGGTAATATAGTTAAAGTATAGACAAACACACAGCTGTGCCTGAGAGACAAGGCGAAGTCAGTGTGGTGCGCGGTAGATGATAAAGGATCATCTACATTGATAAACGTATAAATTGTGTTACGGTGGATCTTTGCTTTGCGTACACGTGTCTCTAACAAAAGACTGAGACTTGCGTACGCAATCCAAGGGCCGACGCACGCAGCGTATATTACGCAACGGAGCGTACGGGTACGCCCACGTAACTCAAATCACAAGTTTTTTTTTCTCTCCTCTCAACGCGATAAGTAGCGCCACGCGGTAAATAACGCCAGGCGATAAATCGCGCAAATCTATTTTTTTACATTCCAAATTTAAATTAACAGATCCTTCTCCTAATTGGTAACACATCTGGTCTAAAGAAAAAATTTCTGCGCAGAAATAGAAATAGAAACAAAAGTGTATATGCGGTGAATGAGTGTTTGTTTTTACAATTTTAAAGGTTGAACCACAAGAAAAGTCGAGTACTCGTGAGGTACATGCGTGTAAGTGACGTACACGGTGGCTAGGGAGGCATCCCTGGTTAAATATACAATTTGAGCATTAGAGTGTAGCAGACCAGGAGGTCATACTGTAACAGACCAGGAGGTCATAACAGACCAGCAGGTTCAGGTACAGCAGACAAGGAAGTCCGCTATACAGTCCACAGGCACAACACCAAGAAAGGGTTGGTGCAACACCCATATAGGCCATATAAGCTCTGGCTGAAGGAATTCGCAGCCGCAATTTTCGATTCCACTGGTCGCTCAGTACATAAGATTAGTTGCTTGTGTACTAAACGATTGTACCGCACGTAATTGTGTGCATTAGTAAACCTGACCGGTACTATTTGTGTACGAAGGTCATAAACGCTATTTGTACATTCTAACGTGATTTGTGTAATTTTTTTTTTATTTTAAGGGAAGTTCGCTGCTCACTCAGGAACTATCCAGCAACCAATAGTTACTGGAAAGAGTAAGTGTTCTTCGGATCACCCTCACAGGTTCCAGTAAATAGAGGTTCAGGTCGCAGGGGCCCTGGGTCGAGTACGCCAGCACCATATCGGTGTGATCAGGTCATATTGGTCGGCGTGGGCGAGTGAGTGGGGTACTCGGTAAACCGCCACCGTCAGCCTATTTTGGACATTTGGTTTGCGTAAGGGTTGGCTGGATAAAGCAACACTTTCGAACTATGGGGGCCACTTGTTCAGGTAGGGGGCGATCAACCTCGGTTCGGGTTGATTCAGTGAACCGACCAATTGGGTCGGCAAGGTATGTAATGTGTGAGAAATACGGAAGTCACACAGAAGCTTTATGTGATGAATGGGAGAGAATGACAGTACATGACGGGGAGAAATTCCCAAGAGTAGGTAGCTTCAGCTCAGAAGTGTTACAAAATTTAAGGAGGAGGATATGTCTCATTAAATCAACAAAGAGACGAATCAAACATTACGATTATTTGCAGTTGTGGCAACAGGAAGGTGACATACAGAGAGGATTGGCTCAAGCGGCGGGATCTGGCTCTATCAGGAAACTGATCGCCACGGCCCCACCGCCACCATATATATCAGGAGAAAAATTGGTTGCGGAGAATGACGCATTAAGGTGTAACAAACAACAAACTCTTAGCAACTGTGTAAATGTTAAAGATAATGTTAACCAATTAACCAATGCAAGTATTAACCCGTGCAAGTTGTACCCTGTTTTGAACTTTCCTCAGGAGTGTGATCAAGAAGACGAATCGGCAACAATTTCAGCGCTCTCTCTAGCAGCCACCATAACAGAGACCACAGTAGGCACAGCTCCACCCACGAGATTAGTAACAAGGGCCCCTAGCGGAGGGATAGGTGAGGTCGTATCTACAGGTAAGTACGGCACCATACACTATGCTGAAGCCATTTCACCACAGGCTGTAGAACCCACACAGAGTGATGTTGTTAGAGTTAATCCTGTTAGGGTAATAGCTGTTCCAAATGGGAAAACTGACACATCAGGAGTCACCCCTGTTAGGAACATTGCCATGTACACCCCATTTTCCCGAATGGAATTAAGGACCATAGTGTCTGAATTCCCTGACCCTAGAAAAGACTTAGTTGCCAGTCAAAAATACATCAGAGACTTAGGTAACACTGTAGAGCCCAACAATAAAGACTGGCAGATATTGCTGAGAGCATGTTTACCCTCCAATGTTGACGCAACTCAATTTTTAGCTGATT